>NC_137899.1:58742998-59429165 GCF_963455335.1 Martes martes | reverse complement strand
TCACAATGATAAACCCATTGCATGTGAGCATAAAATATTTTTAGGAAAAATTGCTCTATTTCCCCCAAGATATCAGTGAAAAGAGAGGCATGATTTACATTTTGGCAGATCTCTTGAAAGTCTATTTTAGTAGGATACATTTAGACTCTCAAATCTGCGTCTTCATTTACTCTTATGATAGTTGTTTTGGTTTAAGTACAGTCAGCCTATGGAGAAACCCAGCCTCACACAGATCTCCAGTAGGAAATTGGTAGTGTTTTACTGGTCCTTGGAGGTTGTAGATATTCTTTGATACTGTACCCAAACTGGACAAATAGTAGTTAAATGTTATTTGAGAGCTGGAATCCAAAACCATATCAATGAACTTTCCATACTTTGTTACATTAAAATTCATGGATCTCTCTTGTACTTTGAACGGATCTCTTACCATGCATGTTTTTGTAACATCATGCCTTCGTCATTTGGAAAATATTGGTTCACTGCATTATGCAGAACTTCCAAATATTGGCAAAAAATTGGCAAAATTAAAAAACTACACTCATTAATATCACTACCAATCTCATTAGAAGAGTCTTTAAATACTGGGGAGCGGTCAAGCTTACAGTGGCAGATCTAAGTTTCTAAAACTGATTTTTGCTTGAGAGCCTAAATTTTATCATGGCAATAAATGCCAGTTGTTTTCTTGGAAATAACAAGCTCACTTAGTTCATTTCTGAGGAAATGTCTGCCACAGTCCCACGTCTGAGTAACCATAGTTTGTCTGTCACTCATTCTTTCAAGTAAAAATGATGTTCCATGAAAAAAAGCAGCTAGTTCAGCATGCCGCTCAGTCTCTTGCACATCTGGAAATGCAAAAATGTGCTTAATGCATTCTTCTGATTTTGTCACACAGAATATTAAAAAGATATGTTCTCAGGGTTGATATTACATGAAAATAATAATGTGTATGGCTTCATCGTGGACATTCATAGGTGAAACTGGCTTGTTTTCTTTAATGCTCGTGCAAGGCCGCGGAGAAGACAGTGAGTTTGGTGCTCCTGCAGTGATTTATGCTGTGGGGTTCAGCAATTTACCCATCATTGCTTTGCAACACCTGTGCCAATGTTAACACAATGAAAAAGGCAAATGTCTTCATTTTATTATGAAAATAGTTTTGACCTCATAGACTCTTTACTTCCCCGAAGGGTCTTGAAACCACTGTTGCTCCAGGGAGATGGAGCCAATAAGAGGTGGTTCCTCTTACGCCCCCTGTGCTTTATCTTTCCTGGATTCTTGCAAAGGAGGGTGAGGTACGCTGTGCGGGCAGAGGAAAGGGAGTATTTGCATAAGCAAACAGAGGACACAGAGCCAAAGCCTGCGACAGAGGAGCTCTGAGCTCTAAATCCGTCTGTGTGCTTTCTTCCTAAGGTTAGAGCAGACAGTTGTAGATCCTTATAAAACAGCCAAGTTACGGTGAAATGATCTTAATACCATCTCATTTATCATTAGATAGTGTTCTTTTACAGAATAAAATTTCAGCCAAAAATCTAAGTTGAGATGAAATAGTTGACTTTCTAAAAAGGGAGTCAAATTCCTTATAATAAAATACAAATACATTTGGATAAGAAACATGGGGGGATAATGAAATATGTAGATATTGGGATGTTCTTATTAAACATGAGAATGAAGAAAAGCCAGAAACTGAGTGAAGGCGGTCTAGGAGAAGATGCTAATAGTGGTTCTGGATAAGTCTTGGATGGTTTAAAGATATGTATGTATTTTTGCTTATCTCTACTGTCTGACTCCCAGCAATGAACAGATATTTATTCTGTAGCAAGAATAATAAAAGGTTAATAAACAGAACTATTATTAACAGCAGATTATAATTGTACCAGAAATCCAGAGCCAAATTAAGGTTACTGTAACTGAGAAATAATTCGACATTCCTGGGTTAAAAGAATTTTAATACTGCAGAATTTATTATAAATGTTAATTAAAAAGCTAAGAGTTTGAGCTTTATGGAGTAGTTAGGAGAATTTCATATCATGGCGTGTATGAATATAATACCCTGGACAAGGACGAGCCCCATTGTGTCGTTTCCTCATGTCTAGCACTGTCTGGGAGTAGGATCATTTCCTGACTCACAGTCACTTCTAACTGACAGAATCTAGCCTATTAAAACCTTATTTTTAACCTGTGTGCTTTCTTTGCTTCCATCATTGCCTGTGGATGATCAAGTCTGTGTAAGACTGCTCCTGAATAGAGAAGTACCTCGGGAGCAACAGAGACTTTTCCAGAAATGTCTGGAGCGTGTCTTACATAGAAGCCAATAGAGAGAGAGAAGAGCAGAGTGCCAGTTGCATGACCTTGGTCCAGTCATTTGGTGCCCTAAGCTGGTTCCCTGTTAATGACAGAAGGAAGTTGAACTACATTCTGTCTAAGGTTTTGTAAGGACCTATCTTAGCCAGAACACTTCCATCCAGGTTAAACAATAACCTTGTTGTTTAACCCTTAAACTGTCCCTGCCCCCCTTCCCCAGGGGACTTACTCAAAAACAAGCCCGGAAACCAGCCCCAAGTAACAAAGCCCAAATACAAGGGTGGGTCAGGCCAGGTGGAGACATCTGATCAGTGGGGGGGATGCATACTGTCTCCCTAGTTACCAAAGGAGTATGGGCCCCACCCTTTGGGAGCCTTTCGGGCACCAATTCTGACCAAGGTGATAGGCTGGTTCAAATATCTACTAGGGTAAATTGTAATTCAGTTGGCCACCTAGTATGGCTGTGCAGCTTTCTCTGTGTGTTACAATTTCATTGGCCACCTGTGCATGGCCAGGCCCAACCGCATGGCCTTTGCCCTTAAAAGCTAGTCTGTAAAGCAGAGGGAGGTCGCCCTCTCTTGTAAGAGGTGTGGCCCCGAACGTTCCGTCTGATTCTTGATGCTTGGCGCAGAATAAAGCTTTGCTTGACCTTCACTTTATATCAGTCTCTCTCCTTTAATCATGGACCCATTACTGGGGGACCTAACAGTTTCTTTCCTGAAGACTTTCTCCAGATTCTGTCAAATGGGATTCTTGCTTGAATTTGAGCTTTTTCCCCCAACATCCCAACCATGATGTTAGCAAGTTGAATGTCTGTGAAAATTTTTGCGTTTTCAGATTTGTGTATAAATTATTAACTTTAATATAGTACAGAAATGTACTATATAATCTTCATGGTGTTTGTTTTTGCTTTTGAAGTACAGTGATAACCATTTCCTATGAAACCCTGGAAGAGTAAAATGTCAAGGTTGAAAATTAGATTGTATGATTGAATAACTATTGCTTATTTGGTTGCTTTTGATATCAAATTAACCTTCGGGGTTGCCAGATTCATAAGTGATTGCAGAACACCTAGCTCCTTAGGTAATGACCTTGCTACTACATGCTAATTTTTCCCCCCTGAGAAATCTGATTATGTCATTGTCCTGCCCAAATCCCATTCGGAGTGCTATGGGGTAGACATTAGTCTTTGTACTTTATAGAGATGAGAATTATAGTCTCACGGTGACATGAGTAACTAGAACTTTAGGCCTCAGGGTGCCTCAATTTCCAGGAGAGTAAACATGACTCTAAATATACCATTTAAAAAAAAAAAGAAAAAAAAATATACCATTTCAGTCGTCTTTATCTTTCTGTTCCTCTTGAAGTTTCATAGCATACTAAAAGGCACATGCTTCTGTCTTTATACAAATACGTCCTTTATTGCTGTAAAATATATGTCAGTCTATTAATCAGTTAGAAGAATCCTTTAGAAGTGTCATATTTTAACTTACTGGCGGTCCAGGATTTATAGGCCCAGAAGGAGCTCACTTTTCCCCACGGTTTTGGTTTGAATTCCCTTGGCCACACACCCATTCCACCCTTCCGCTTGTCTCACCCCTACTGCCAGCTTCAGGGCTTGCCCCAGGTCCTGAGGGAGGAGGGGCTGAGGTGCCCTTTGTGTGAATCCTCCCTGCATTTTCCCCTCTTTTACACCGGACTGCTGGGACCGGCCACAGGGGTCTTCCTTTTCCCATCACGTCTGTCCTGTCTTCTCCCAGCTGGAGCCATCTTGCTTGTAATACCCTGATGCCCAGACCCCTGGAGAAACGTGCAGGGTAATCTGTTGCTCTGGAATGTAGGCGAACTTCTTTTGGGGGAACTTCTTTGTTTGTAAAAACACTCACTGGAACTGTCTACATTTAGACATGTTTTCCTTATTGAAATTCAATGAGAAAGACAAGCTGGCTGGCCTAGAAAAAATGATGCAATAGTATTTCATAATAAAATAAATGAAGTATTATTTGAAATAACTGAACTATTATTTCAATTATGAGTTGCATGAGGGACCTTTCCAGAGTGTCAAGTACTGTGTGCTGGCCTCCAGGCCTGAAGGGTGTGGACCGGCGAGGTGTGAAAGGAGAGCTGGGTGAACCGAAAGGAGATGTGTTTGGGGGGCATCCCAGCTTGAAATCCTGTTTCTAAATCATCATTGCAAGAATTGCTTACCTTGAGATGTCCTTTGCATACAATGCTTAGGGCAGAATAGAATCTGCCCACTTTTGTGAAAATGATTTCCAAGTCCACAAATAGCTAGTATTCAAATGAAACTTTAGAAAACAATCCCATCTGTAAACTTGAGAAGGTGAAGAGAAGTCACATGCTGGAGTTTCAGTCCCTGTTCTGATTGCTTGTGTGAACCTGGGCAAGTTCTTCAAGCTCTGTCTGTAAAATATGATAAAAATACCTGTTATTGCCTCATAGGATTGTTACGAGGATTTAGTTACCTCATGGACATAAGTGCTTACAGCATGAACATTTAAGCAAAAAATATTAACTTTTCTTCAGACAGACATACAGTGTCATAACTAGATGAAGTTGGGACAGGTAGAGATCTACACCCAATCTTTTATTTCAGAGCATAGCTTTTGCATCTGTGTTTTCTGTCTCTTAAAATATGTTGCAATTCAGCAGAGCTGTCTTCTGAAGGTCCTTATAGAAAGGTAGTCATTGTGTGTGAGGAGAAGATTTCCTCATGTTCTCCTCTTCTCCCTGAAAAACACGGTAAAATCAGTTTTCATCCCCTCCGTGAGCATCACACACGATGTGCTAACCCATCGTCTTTAGCCTTCTTTCAAGCAGCGTCAGCTGCATGTGTCATTTGCTTATCGCCTTTCTCTTTGGGTTATTTTGTCCTTAAACAAAGAACATTAGTAAGCAAGAAATAGCCGTTTTGTGAAAACTGCATAGCTAGACAGATTTGTGATCCTTATTAGGGTAATAATCCATCTGTTATAGAACTGGATCAATTTGTAAATTAAATTGATTAATCTAGCAGGGGGAAAGAAAGGTCTTGACTTTTCCCACATAAGCATTTCCTCAAATGGCAGTCATCCTAAAAAGATTTGGGAAGGCCAGACACCTTCTGAAGAGGGGAGCGAGAGTGGAGTTCAGCTTTTGGATTCTCTGGGATCTGATTGTTGCTGGAACTTCCGTATTTTTGACCTGGTGTAATGTTAAAACTGTCTGACGACTGTCAGAATTTTTTGAATACTCACTGATTCGTTTAGTAAATGTATGACTGTGTTTGAATTATCTTCTGCAGTTAGTTTACTGTTATTTTCATCTCGTCTGATCAACAAAATCTTCTGATGAGTCTTCTAACAATGTGTGATTGGAATAATAACTTCACACATTGAAGAGTTTTGTGCTGCAGCTGAGAGGCATGTAAATACAAGCTGCTTATTTGCAAGAAGCTTCCAGATTTGCAATATGATTGCTATGGAAACCACATAATGAAAACCTTATAACCATCTGTGTGGTTTGATGGATTTTACCGCATAGCTGAGCTGTTTTTGTTTACTGTTATTAAAATGTTGAATGGAATATATTAACCCACCAACATGGACTATTTGAGGTATTAATTAGTATTGTATAATGACATCGTGACTCAACACCAAAATAAAATATGTTTAATAATAAACCTAAATAAAACGACATGTGTGTATATTTCTAATATATTGTGGAGGTGATTATTGCCTAGAATTTTCATTTGTCCTTATGTATTTTTTGAGTGTTGTGGAGAGCTTTTCTCTGCTAATAACTGAACATAGTAGGATTTATTTTCATGATTTTGCACCCATTTGTTCACTCTGTATTTATAGAACATCTCCCTTGTACTAGACTTTATTCAAGATTCAGTCTGAGTTTTTCCCCTTAAGATTAAAACACACACACGCAAACACCAAATTTGATTTTTGTTTTCTTTTATATGGAAGCTGTTTGTATTGTTAGCCCAATATAAAATGAGTTGTTCGAATATCGTTAAGAAAAACTGATGTATGAAGGCTCTGACCTAAAAATAGGTTTGAAATGGAGAAAGGAAGTTTCTTTAAATGGGCGTTTCCTCCTCTAAATTACTACTTGGTCAGTATCTCACATGGGTTTCAATTTGGATACTTCTCAGTAAATATTGATACTTAAGTAAACATTTTAATATCATTATTCTGTTAGTTTAAGAATACACTGCGTATATTATAGGCACTTAAATTTTAATAAAATAAGAATAACATCATAGTAATAAATTTTCTAAGTACATTGTTTACTTTGCCAAGAGTGGAGTTTTCCATTCAATTACTGTAATTCGTTTTTGTGATATCTTGACATTAATTTTGGGTGGTGAGTCTATTTCTCATCATGTCTTCTTAAGAGCCCAAATTAGTGCTCCCTATGTTGTGGTCATGGCATTTTACTTGAGGGCAAGCACACCTCACTATTTTTGAATTTACTCCTCACTGTCAGATTTGTGACCCAGTTGGAGGAGAGGAAGGGCTGGGGAAAGAGAAAGTGTGAAAAGTAAGGAAAGTTTTCTCCTTTTAAAAAAAATTAGCCATCTGGGGACACCTGGGTGGCTCAGTTGGTTAAGCGGCTGCCTTCGGCTCATGTCATGATCCCAGCGTCGTGGGATCGAGTCCCACATCGGGCTCCTTGCTCCGCAGGGAGCCTGCTTCTCCCTCTGCCACTCTGTCTGCCTGTGCTCTCTCTCTCTCTCTCTCTCTGACAAATAAATAAATAAAATCTTAAAAAAAAATTAGCCATCTATAAAATAAGTAGGTTGGACCAAATGTCGGCAAATGTCCCCAATAGCTTTAAAATTTGTATGAAAACATCCTATGAACTCATACATGATAACCAGTCCTTGCGGTTTGGCATAAGTGAGATAACTTGTTGAAGAGGAAAAAGATAGGATTGAGTATTAGGTTTTTCTTAGGTCTTCCTGTATTAATTACTGTTTGACTGAACCATATTAAATTGCCAACATTAGGGTCAACTTAAAATGTGTAAAGTGCCAACTATTTCCAGCTGTTCCTTTTTTTTTTTTTGAACGTTCATTATTTTGTTTGAATTGAGTTAGAGAAATTGAAAACAGTTCTATGTTTGTTTTATAAGTACAGTAACTCTCAAGCTTGATTTAAATGTTGAATTTTATTAATCACCACTTCGAAGTTCGCATGGGACTTCTAATGTTGTATCTGTACTCCTGAGCTCTCTACCAAACTTTCCGGTTGCCTCTGGACATTTCCTCTGGGTTGACCAGCCAGTACATTAAACCCCTCACATCAGAGGGGCACTGGGTGGCACAGCTGGTTAAGCTTCCGACTCCTGTTTTGGGCTCAGGTCATGATCTCAGGGTTGTGGGATGCGGTCCTGCGTTGGGCTCTGCGCTCAGTGGGGAGTCTGCTTGAGAGTCTCTCCTTCTTCCCCTGCCCTTCCCCTGTTCTCTCTCTCTCTCTCTCTCTCTCTCTCTCACTCAGATAAATAAATTTAAATCTCTCACATCAGAAACGCAGCTCCCTCAGCAGCGTAGCTTACCTTGGCTATTCTTTCCTCAGGAATGACGCTCTCATTTCGCTGTTAACCAAGCTTAAAACTTGAGTCATCCTCAGTTTCTGTCCCTCCCGCAGCCCTCCACATCTAGGCAGGCACAAAGTTTATCCATTGTTGTTCCTTTCCCTCTCATAACTGGCTCCTTTCCATTTCCTCCAGCCCCTGCAGTTCAGGACTTCCTTCCCCTTTAGCCAGACTCTAAGTGGCCTCTCTCCCCACCCCCTCCTTCACTGGGACAATGGGATCCGATGACCATTCCTCAAGCATAGTTTTGTCCTGCCTTTTCTCTGCTCAGACATCTTCTAGGGCGCTTATTGCCACCAAAAAAGGACTAAAGTCCATAGCCGGATGTTGATGGCCCTTCGACAGTTGGCCCAGACCACTAGCATTATCTCCCTCCTCTTCTCCCCTTTTGAGTACTGCATTCTTTAGCCAAATGGATATTATTGTGCTTTTTCTTTTGCTTATGACTCTCCCTCTGTCTAGACGTTTCCTCCTCCCCATCTCTGTCTATTCAGATTTTCTCCATCCCTCAGAGCCTTCGTGGTGTTCCCCCCTGGGTGGTTTCCACTCTGCGTTCCTTCTGAACCTTGTGCCTCCCATGTCAGGTTCTATGCCCCCATCCCATTTTCCTTTAGATACTCTCTTCTGTCCCTTGTAGGCTGTCAGCTTCTCGAGGGCAGAAGCTCTCTACTGTCTTTGCCTCCCTGGTAGAACCTCCCTCTTCCAGGTAGCTAATGCCCAGTGAAGATTTGTTGGTTGAATTATTTAATAGTCATAATGGCTTTATTTCTATATTTTGCATATTTTGCAATAACGTTTTTGCTTTTTCTTGAAAGTATTCTTTTTGAACTCTGTTTTTCTTGGGCATGCCATTTAGTTCATATGTCCTGCCTTAAATATTTCTAGTGTGTATAAATCCTTAGGTGAGGAAAATGGACATGTAATAAATGACTCTTTAATGTAAAATAATTAAATATAGTCTATTGACCCTGCATAAAACTCTTCTTATTTAATCTTCTCCTGTTTCTTCCTATAACTTGGGGGAAATGCATGTGAAAGGAGAGTGTGGAAATAACAAACATGGGGCCTGATTCCATTGCCGGATAAAGACCACGGACGTTATGATCACAAGCCCAAGTTAGAATCACAAGCAGTGGATGTTTCTGTACCTTTTTGAGCCTCAGTTAAGTCATCTGTAAGAGGAGGATTTAGAAGAATCTGTGAAATCTTAACATCTGCTATAGCTCATGGCATAGAGTAGATCCTGAGTAGCATTTAGTGGGGATTGCCTTGAAGGGTGAGGATCCTTCTAGTATTCTCCTGTGACGATCGAGTGGGAACACATGGAAGCATCTGATACTCAAGAAATGATTTATAGGTTAACTATATTTTGTATCACACATTTCCCCTCGCCCACAACGATGTTTTAGGAACTACGGTTTTATCCGTGGTGGGTCTGTCCATGTAGTGCTGGGTGTTCCTTCCCCGGATTTCCGGGCGGGTCTGCACTGGGGAGCCTTCCAGATGAGTTTCTGTAAGTACTTAAAACCAAGTATGTGCGGCTTTAGGACGTATCTTGAGTTTTATCAAGCCAACCGGGGAGGTTGCTCTCTGGAAACAGCTAGAGGTCTGTTTGTTCAGCTTTAGATGATTGGAAGAGGAATGTGAATGTTGAGTGGTTTCATCCTTGGAGAAGGAATATTTATATGTTCTAAACTTTCCGTTTTGCTCGTCAGCCGGGGTGAGTACTGCTCTCTCTGAGGCGGCCTTTCACTGTGCCTTTCTGCTTGTTTACAGAAGAGGAGGAGGACAGTGTTCCTGCACAAGCGGAGGAACCAAGGAAGATGAGCCAGGACAGTGCTCTTGGCAGCACAGGTAACGACTGGCGTGGCTTCCTGGGGAAGCTTCTTTTGGTTTTGTTCCCTTTTCCTTCGGTCACTTTCCTACAGCTCCAAAGACGTGTACACAGCTCCCCGAAGCTGGCTGGTTCGATCCGGGTATCTTATGGCTGATAAGCTGCTTAGTCCCATTTAGGATGCATGGAAACCCTTGAGAAGGATTTATAAAGTAAGCCAATTTATACAAGGTATTCCTTCCTGAATTACTTTGTAATGACTCAATTAGCTTTCATTTCTGCACAAAGGAGATTTGGTTGCATAAATTAGCTTATCATCATTGAGGAAGTGTCACTGCTGAAGGACAGTTTATAGATACAACATGCAGTTGCTGTCAAACCTATAAGAATGTAATATAGACATCTGTGTATACTTTGTGCTTGAGCAGAACAGACTTCTGCCATTCAGAGACTAACAGGGGACAACAAGTTGCCCAGGGGACTGGCAATGTAGACATCTCTGAAAAGGTCAACTTGACACAGGCTCTGACAATCGACCCACAGCTCTGTCTTCTTTGATAAAAATCAGATAAACTTAAGACCGCTAATTGATCTGCAGCCTGTTTAAATGTTGGCCATGCATATCTTCATTGCATATGATTAACACAGAAAGCAAATGAATTGGGTAAGAAATGCCAGAGTCCAGTGACAGCAGTTTAGAAATTGGAAAAGGACACTGATGGCCTAGAAGGCGAGGAAGGATATTCCCCTTATCCATTTCCACTTGGCACATGGCCCCAGGTACTAATTATGACTGAGACTAGAAAAATAACTCTACATGCTATGTACAAAAATCACATGATATGGGCAATTTTTTTTTCTTTTTTGTGGGTTGTTATTTCCAAATAGCAGGAGATAAACCATATCTGTAGTGCAAGCATGAGGTTAGCTTTGATAAACCAGCAATTATTTTACACGGAAAGAAGAGAGGGGGAGTGCTTTCTTATCAGGCCCTTTACACCTCTTCACAGCCACGTGTCTGCTAGGGCAAGGTCTGCCCTATCATCCCATGTCCTGCAAAGAGCTGGAGTTGAGGGTCACCTTCCCTTCTCTGATACGTTCATTCATCACTCTCTCCAGCTGTCAGAGGCTGGGTGGACAGGAAGTGTGTGTTCAGGAAGTAGCTTTCCCGAGTCCTTCCTACCGTGACACGTGGAAAGGAAACAGGGGCCTGATTTCCGGACCTGGACAGGAAAGCAGGAGCAGGTTGCCACAGGAGGCTCTGGTTTGCTTGTTTCAGAAAGGAAGTGAGGACGAAGGCTTTCCAAGTGAGCACCGTGGTCCTGTAAAATGCAGCCGTAAAACGCCAAGGCTGAACACAACCATGAAGACACTGCCGAATAGTAATTTAAGTCGGTGTCTTTTATTGTGTGTCATAAAGCTTCTGCCAAAAGCGTGGAGGTTTTTTTTTTTTAAATTTCAGTGCAGGTGTAGAAGGTAGACACCTATAGATACTCCTTCCACAAACAGAAGTATTTTGGCTTAAAGCAATTGTATTTTTCAAAAGCCCTCTTAAAGTAACTCTCTCCCAAATTTTTGCCTTTGAGGGAAGGGAGAAAAAAGTCCGTTTTTCTTCAAAGGAATGCAGTAAGTAGATCTAGCTTTCCATGCAATAGCCATAAAGCACTGTAATAATTCTTATCTTTAGTGACATGAAATTCTTTTCAAGCAACAGTTTTAATGCTTTTGCATCTCAGTGACCTTTGCTCTCTCTGGGCTGTCAAAGATGTAACCCTAGAAGTTTGTTTGCTGTGCAGAGCAGTGAGTTGACAAGGGTATTACTATCTTGCTGGGCATCACATGACGTGAACTTCTAACCTTACTCAAGAATGTTATATATTTTTCACATGGACTGATTTTACTTAAAAAGAGAAAAGAAAATTCAGATGAATGTAAAATATGTAAACAAAAACATAATCTTGTGTTTCTTAGAAGTTCTTTCATGTTCAAGCTTACATGTCTTACATATGTTTATTAATTATACACAAAATAAAGATTCCATTTGATTTATTTGTAGAACATGCTTACCTTTTTGAAATGCTTTTTAAACCTCTAAGACCACTCAGGAAGAGATTCTCCATTATTTTATTGTTGAACGTTTCAGTCCTTGTCATCATATTTTTAAAATCTTTTTGTTTTTGCAAAAGCATCTCCAGACTTTAGCTTGTATTTTCCTAACAGTTCTGATACTGCCCAATAATCTGTTTTTGTATGTTTTCAAAAGCAGGAGCAAATACATCGTTTAAATCCTTCACAGGCTGGCTAATTTAGAATGGCTGTTTTTTCTTTCTTTCCTGTCTTTTTTAACCATTCACGCCTTCCCAGGACAAGAAATGTAATGAGGTGGGTTTTTGGTTTTTGTGTTTTGGGGTTTTTTTTGTAATTTTGAAACCATAGATCATGATGTGGGAAGATTAATCCATGCAGCAATGACAACTCAACAGACTTGTTTGTATTCAGAATGTATGCTTCTCTGTGCTTTATACGTTATGCTCCATACCATTTTTGTATGTTTTTTTTAAAAACATATTTCACACGGATTATTTTTCAGCGTGTGAGGCGAATGATGCTAACTTTTGTGAGCCCTCTGTGCTTTGGAGGCTGTATCCATGGATAATTTTTTGAGGACAGTTAGCCACACTTAAAATTTTAAAATTTAAAATTGTAAAAAGTGGACCAGAGGCGCTCGCTCTTGAAGGAATAAGATAAGTCCTAATTTTTGTATCTAGAATTCATACCCAGAATGTTAACATTATTTTCCCGAGGAAACGAAGGCTAATAAATCCATACTGCCAGCTTTTATCTCTAGTCCTGGTTCTTCTGCTTTATATAACTAGTATCGCATTCGGAAACGGACAGAATAGTAAAGTGTGTGTACATATAGTCGTGTGACATAAACCACTTATGCTTTAACAGAGCTTACATAGGGGACCCAGAAATGAGGTTGGTCTTTGGGTAACATCATCATCGAGATTATAGAAAGCGCAGTCAAAAATGCATCTTTTTCCCGATATTGCCAAATCGTTAGCGCTGTTGCCTCTTTACAGCAGTGAGATTTAATGAAATGCTCCTGATGCACATCTGGGGAGAGATGCATCTTGCACGCGGTGGGGGTCTCCCTTCCCCTCATGTGCTCCTGTGACTCCCATTAGTGTTAATGGGAGCTTCACCAAGCGCATCGAGGGGAAGAGAGACCCCAAAGTGATAAGGATTATGTGGTAGAAATCACCATACGCTCTTTCTTTCCTTCCTTCTTTCCCCACCTCTTGAAAACCTATTGAATGAAAAGCTCTTGGGAGAGAATCTGAAAAAGAAGGAGCAGGCGGCCGGTTGGACAGCTGGGGACGCACCGGGATGCTCTCGCTCAGCCAAAACTTCTCCAGTTTTAGCCCAAGTGTTGTTTCTCTAACCTTTTTGGATCAAGCCTCAGGCTAAGCAGCATGGGGACCGCGCAGGAGCCTCGACTGGGGAAACCAGCTATTTAGATCCTTTTACCTCCTGGCCAGTGACTGTGGGGGAGGGCCTTGCATGTGAAATGATGTCATCCTCTCTGTGCTCTAATTCCTTGACTTTTAAACTGACACTGACGGACTGCACGGGGCGCAACATTTGACCCATTTAGCAGTTGATTTAATCCGACTAGAATGTCTCAACTTCTAAATCTCTATTTGTCTAAATAAGTGGTTTTTAAGGGAAATCAGTCACTTTATTATTAAGTAATTCTTTCTCAAAGAAAAAATTGACAATGTTTGGAGCGATCTGTCCAGCGGGAGTGCCCTCTAGTGTCCATTCATAGAATTTACCTAATATGTGCTTTGGGGGAAAATGTAATGAAGGGTGGCGGCAAGCATTGTTAGGTCTTGGTTGGATTCCCAGGCTCAGAGACCTCCCCGCTGGTATCAGTGATGAGTGCTCAGATGCGGGAGTGGAGAGGTCAGAAAGGTGTCGGTCTCTCTCCCTTCCCCTCCCTCCTTCCCTCCCTTCTTCCTCTCATTTCTCCATTTTTCTCTCCCTCCCTCCCCCATCTCTCTCCCCCTCTCTCTGAATTTTTAGAAACCAGGAGAGAAAATTTAATAGGATTTTGCTAAGCTGCACATTCCAGTCCTTGTTTATTTTCTTAATGTACAATTGAAAAGTATCGTCTTCATACATTTTCAAGTGCCACATGACTCAGATTTCCTTTTTGGCTTTTAAAAACACGTGTCGGATATTAGAATTTTCAGAACTTCTGATACACTGTTACCACTTGGTGTACATCACAAACTGCCCAGTGTTGGACGTATCCGCAGGTGCCCCGCTAACGTGCCTGCTTGCACTGGGCTTGCCAAGGAGCCTGCTGTTTGAGAGCCATATAACAAAAACTAAGATGACAGCCCTGATCCAGCACACGTCTCCACAGTTATCCCCTCAGAATTCAGAGATGACATTCCAATGATGGAAGTTGTCAGCACGTATATGTTCTGCCTGGTTAGTGAACACACGGACATCTTATTGATATCACTTGCATTCTTTTTGCGTGAACTCATCAAAACTCAATTATCATGAAATTAAAAACAGGAAACAGTTCTCAGTGTAACAAAAGCATCCAGTGTATTTAACTCTGAGCCGCGTTTCAAGAGAGCCCCATTGTATAAGTGACAAAGCATTTATTACCCCGGTTTATTGTGGTATTACAGAGCGGAGAGCGCTAAATAATCAATCAGTTAATGGTCTGTATGGCAGTTTGAGCACATCGCATCCATTGTGCTTATGCTGTTAGAAGGATGAGCTGATAACTCCAGTGTATGTTGCATGTTTATTCAGAGCGTGATGTCCTAAACTGGGGCTGACGGAAATCTTGAAAAATGCCGCTTCAGCAGCGGCACATTCAAAGTTGCTCAAATATTTTAGAAATAAGTTTGAGAGGCTCTCGGTGCAAAAGTCCCCAAAGATAAGAGCTGGAATTACCCTTTATGTTATTCCCACTGTATCTTCTTCTCTAAACAGCTTGAGGTTTTAGAATGAAAATGAATGAACAAAAACTGTCGCCTAGTTTGGGTTATGTCTGTGCCCTATTGGCTCCTTGATGTTCATTTAAATACAGAATGTTTATGAGGTCTCCCAGATGCTCACATGTTCTCTCCCTCCCTTTGTCTCTGTTTTTTGGGTAAGTTTTAGAAATTTGGTAAGGTGGTTGTTTCATGATGCGTGTGTCCTGTGTCGTGGATATCGCTCTGCGTGCAGCATGGATGACTGACTTCAAAACATGTTGTGAATGGGGTTAGGTCCACTCTACAAAATAAGTGAGAAGGAACTTTTAGGTGCTGGTTTGAGGAGAACACATTGCAAGTCCAGGTTTTAGGTAAAACAAAAAAGGGAGAGAAAGAAAAGAAGAGACATTCCAAAAGAAGTCTTTTTGAAATCTGTCCTTAATTAGATCACTGTAAGAGGTAGGACTTGTCTATCCATGTAATCAAGGGTTCTTTGAATCCGGACAGAATTTTTCTTCGCCTGTTTTGGTGGTTTGAGGCAGCCCTTTAATTTCTGTTGGTTTGTTTTAACTAAGGGCCCATTACATGAAAGCTCTAACTCGTGTTTTCTCTCTCTTCTTCCTAGGAGATAAAAGCACTGATTATGCGAATTTTTACCAGGGTTTGTGGGACTGCACAGGAGCTCTTTCCGATGAGTTGTCATTTAAACGTGGTGATGTGATTTACATTCTTAGCAAGGTAAGAAGGCACCCCAGATGACAGCTGTAAAGGGTGAACCCAAAGCTGGATTTTTATGCATCTGGGTTTACAACACTGGGGAAAAATGCCAATTGGAATTCCTCTAGGTCCTTGTTAACAATTGGGAGTTCACAGTAATTAATTATTTTGTCAAGTGAAATATAATCAAATTTTAAACACAATCAGATAACAGGATTCAACTTAACAGTGTGTTTACCTATCACTTCAGCCTTTGGCTCACATCCACACACTGCCTTCTCCAGAAACAATATACTTATGTGAAAGCTAACATTGTAAGGTATTGGGTTATTTATTATGTTTTTCTTTCCTCTTCCTTTTTATTCTTCTGTGTGCTTATTCTGGTTTTGTCTGCCATTCACTACTGGAAATACTGTTTATAGTAGAAGTTTTTCATCTTTATGTAAATACGTTGGTGTTCCGACAATTTAAAAGCAATGCTTTTTCTATTCAGACAGGTCTAGGTGATTTTTTTTTAAGTTTAATTTAACATAGTTGTTTTTGTAAACATAATGGCGGAGTCTGTTGCTACAAACATATATATATATATATATATATATATATATATATATATATCAGTGTCTCTGCCTCTTAACATACTGGGTAATTGAAAACTGTTCTGTCTTTAGATCTAAAAGTCATGTTTCTTATTGTGATGACATGTGTGAGCTCCCTTAATTTTCATATTTAACTTTCCCTACCATGATATGGGGATTTAAAAAACTCCCTCAGTCTACTTTATGAAACTATTTTAGAAACAAATGATGTATGAAAACTATTTAAATATAAGTAGGGAGATGTTCTATAAGTCTAGGAGTTTAATGTGGTTCCTTGATTTGAGAAAAATTTGTACTTTTCAGAAAGATAGTATGACTTGCTAGATGAAGAAGAGAATTTGGAAATAAGGTCACTTATTGAAAAAAAGGTTTTTTTTTTTTTAAGATTTTTATTTCTTTACTTGACGGAGAGATAGAGAACACAAGCAGGGGGAGAGGGAGAAGCAGGCTCCCTGCTGAGCAGCGAGTGCAGTGTGGGGCTCAATCCCAGGACCCTGGGACCATGACCTGAGCCGAAGGCAGATGCTTAACAGACTGAGCCACTCAGGTGCCCCTCACTTATTGCCTCTTAGCACAAGATGGTTGGTGGATAAAATCATAACATAGAAAATCACAGAACATTTGAATGAGGAATTTGAATGATGATCATCTACCTGTTCTTGGTTTTACAGCCAAGGAAACTTGGGTCAAGAAAGTGCCAGAACTAATGCTTAACTAGGCATCTGGATGCCCAGACCAAGGCTTTCTCCTTTTCTCTTTTGCTTCTCATTTGAAACTGTTATAAAGTACCCACAAGGCCCATACTAACACCAAGAATCCAAGAGGAATACTCTAGAAGCACTTGTAGATTATTGGGGAAAATATTTAGTAAGCAAATATTGCCAGCTGTGATCATTGCTAGTTGAGATGCCCAGAGCTAAGACTCCTCACTTACTTTTCTCTGCCCTCTGCTCCTTAGTCTGTATGTTGGTTTTTTAGGGAGAGATGCTTTTAGTTCTTGGGAGCCAACTCTTGGATTAAACCTATTATTGAGCATTTAATTGTCCTGAGTTAAGGCAACACTTCTTTTTTTTTAAAGATTTTATTTATTTATTTGACAGAGATAACAAGTAGGCAGAGAGGCGGGGTGGGGGGGTGGTAAGCAGGCTCCCTGCTGAGCAGAGAGCCCAATGCAGGGCTCGATCCTAGAACCCTGAGATCATGACCTGAGCTGAAAGCAGAGGCTTTAACCCACTGAGCCACCCAGGTACCCCAAGGCAACACTTTTTTAAAAAAAGATTTTATTTATTTTCGAGAGAGAGAGAGCGCAGGAATGAGCACAAGCAGTGGAGAGAGGCAAAAGCAGACTCCTTGCTGAGCAGGGAGCCTGATGCAGGGCTTGATCCCAGGACCCCAGGATCATAACCTGAGCCAAAGGCAAGCACTTAACTTAACTGATTGAACCATCAAGGTGCCCCAAGATAACACTTTTTTTGAGTGAATTACTTAAAATAGAAACTGAACTGATTCATTTCAGTTCAAGAGGGTTTCTTGAAATTATTCCTCAAATCTACTCAGCTCGCAGTTATTTTCACCAACTTAGGGGCAATTGTGTATAAAATTAAAAGGTTGATTAGCTTCTACTTGGAATTCCAAACTGTAGGATAAATGGCTTATAGTCTTTATATTATTATGGTAAAATGTGAGACTGTATGGTAAATTGTGGATCTGTTCTTAAAGCCTTCTTTATGAGTCAGGCTGTCTGCATTGCTGAAAAGCTCAGAGTACCAACCTCTGGGACACACTGTCAGACAAGTAGAGGTCCCATTGTCTCAGAAAATTGTTTTCTATTACTGTGAAGTTAAAAGTACAATCCTAGGTGTATATCACACTTCTAGGATCCTGGGGTAGGTAATTTCTGTTCTCCCAGACCTGTTCTGTGGAGGCTGTCAATTCATCTGTGAAGCTTTATCATAGAGCTAAGGGTCGTGGTGGTCCAGCTCAAAGGAAGAGCATACTGCCATCTAAAAGGTCTAAATGCTATTATTTGGGTATTGCTTACCAAAAAGAATTCCTCAATCAGCCCTTCACAAGGCTCGAAGTTCCATAGTCAGCATCATTTCATGAGGGGCCTTCTAGATATGATTATTGGATCTGGAGCTCATTTTGGATTTTTAAAGAAGAGACAAGACATTGTTAGGGCAGCACGTTATCACATTGGCGGAATGATTTATTACCAATATTTACCCAGCTGTGGACCTGGTAGGAGCAACCAGGTAAATCTTGGTGAGGGTGAAAAGAAAGGACACTTAGCTCCCCCTTGATGGGATGTGGACAAATTCTGGGCCATTAGTGGACATCTTGGCTATTGGTTTCCAGGTTATTTTGGGAGTCAGTATCTGTTTGTGAAG
The DNA here is from genome assembly GCF_963455335.1 of Martes martes. NCBI lineage: Eukaryota > Metazoa > Chordata > Mammalia > Carnivora > Mustelidae > Martes > Martes martes. The sequence continues at coordinate 59,410,711 of NC_137899.1, read as the reverse complement.
ACTCTTGCTTCCCCAACTTTGGGGGCACAGTTTCAGATAGGAACCTCTGGAGACTCTAATTTTTTTTACTGGTTTGATCGTCCAGTTTTTATCAAAACTTTGGCCAAAATAGACCATAAATTAATGTCATAAGTTCATTTAATATGTAAGTGACAGCAATCTGGATGTTTAATGCTACTGTAAATTCAGAACTCAAGGTCCTTAGAGTGAAAAAGTGCTCAGAAGGACTTGTTTCTGGATCAAGGTAGAGAGCTAGATTTTTTTTTAAAGTACAATTAGTATAGAAACCACTAGCATTGTTATATGTCTAGAAATCTGTTTCATCTTTCTCTGGGTTATATTAGGTTTCACGTTGACAGAATGAAATTTTACCATTTCAATTTATTTTTTACACCATCTAGTGGCTCAGAATGAGTGGTGCAGGTAATTACAGCTAATGTGCACAATGAAAATGATGTCATAAATTCAACTTTAAAATCTAGCTGTGGATTATTACTTTCCTATCTCATGTCAATAAAATGTTAGCATTGATCATAAATTTTTTTCATTCATAAATTCTTCTGAATTAAGTGTAAACATTGTATACATAAGGAAGAATACATTTTAAAGGAGTCTTAATATCTGTAGAGGCATTAAAATGTATACTTTGTAAAGAAATTAATGCCACAACTTTTCAAATAAATAATGCCATTTAAAAGATTTTAAAGAAATATGACTGGGGCGCCTGGGTGCTGCAGTTGGCTGATCATCTGACTCTTGTTTTCGGCTGAGGGGATGATCTTGGGGTTGCAGGATCAGGCCCAAATCTAGCTCCCCACTCAGCTTGGAGTCTGCTGAAGTTTCTCTCAGCCTCTCCCCCTGCCCCTCCCCATGCACACTCTCTCACTCTCTCTTTCTCTCAAATAAATAAATCTTAAAAAAAAAAAAAGGAAATACAACTTGCTTTTCAAAATTAACTGACCTATATTTTGCAGTATTTAATTATCACTGGTCTAACTTATCTTCTGGAAGGTTGTCAGTACTGAAAATACCCTTAAAAAAGGCAACACAAGATAGTTTAAGAAAAGATGCATTTAAATACAAACAAAATTTAGATAAATCAGGGGCTAAAAATGGTATACAATGATAAAGAGGGTTTTAATTTTGTAAGTGAAATGACAAAAAAATTGAATGAGTTTGACGATTGGGCTGTCTTCATTAGAATTCCCTGTAGAAATATAGTTTGGTTTTAAAATTCAGTCCTCTTTCTCTGTTTTTCCAAGGAAGCCTTGATGGGGTGTCAGCTGTGCTCAGTCAGCCTGGGGGTGATTTATTTATTTCAGGCCTCTTTTGAGAGTTATACAAATCTTAGCCTTAAAAAAAAATTTTTTTTTAAGTGAAAATCCAATGTTGCAATAAAGAAGAGTAAGCAGATAACCTACCCTGCCCCCTTCCCTTTGTGACATTTTGCAATTAGCAGCTGTCACGTGACCCCTGGCTGAGCTAGCCTCTCTTTCAAAAAGTGTCTGTCATTTTCTAAGTTTTAACCTTCGGAGCTCACTAATAATGAATGTAAGTACCGCTTACCTAAAAAGGAGAGCCAGCAACTCTTTGTTTATAGTTCCTTTTCACCTAGGATCACTGCTGTTTTTTATGTATGAAAATGCATTATGTACTTGGGTAGTTTGGTGGAGATTAGGAAATTTTTTCTTTCTCGAGGAAAGACAATGAGGCACATTTACAGGAATGAATAAAAGTGGAATTTGTAATTTTAATGAGAGCTATGTTTTTAGTGAATTGATTCTGAAACACACGGCCAGATTTCTGATTCGTTGGATGGGGGAAAATCATATTTGAAGTAAAAATATCTTCTCATTTTTTTTTTTTAAAGAATTAGGTTGTTTAAAATGGTGTCAGATTCCATTACTAGGTTACATTTCACGTCTATTACCACCTTAAACATGGACTTAATATCCTAGTTAATAGTATTTTCATAGAAGTATGCTCATGAAATTTTAGAATTTTAATAGCAGGACCCAGGTTATATAGCTATAGGCGTATTGTGCTGTCCTGCATACCTCTTTGGTTATGTCATTCTACTGGTTGTTCTGGATTTACATTCCCTATTAGTTTATCTTTCAATCTGTCCTCATCAGTAAATTGCTAACCACATTCCTATTCTTACTTTTAAAGCAATAAATTATTTTTAGAGACTTAATGACAGGGGAGCTATGCTTCAGCAGGAAAGAAGCCCACTGCTTTGTCTGGTGGTAACAGGAAAACAAGAGAGGTAAGAGTCCTGGGACAGTTGCTCTAGTCTCCGACACATGTGAATCGAGCACTGCAGCTTTTTGAGAAATTTCTTATTAAGTCAAAATCAGGAAACGTAGGTTGATGGTGTTCACTAATATGTAGTAAAGGGGCATTTTTTGCTTGTTTGTTTGTTTGTTTTTTAGTGTGTATTGGCTGGCGGGTCAAACATCGCCTCTCGTTATATCTGTTTGTGACTTTCTCAGTGATCGGTGAATTGTGACTGTCGCTGACCGTTTGCTTCTCATGGTGAAAATGGACAGATCCCGTTCCCAGGGCTTTTCTGGCTTCAAACCTACCAGAAAAAGAAAGTAAAATGAAAGTCCTGCCGAGCTCTGCTGGCAGAGTTACTTTCCAGGTCTCTTCGTTTTTCCTCTGTGACCATCTGACCCCGGGTGCCCCAAATAGCAGAGCCAACTGCTGAGGAGTAACTAGGACATCTCGGTACAGGACATACACGGGCGCTAAGCTAGTTCCCGAACGGTTATTCTGTCTTATAGCCTTTGGGGAAGGAGGAAGGCGTTTTCTGTGCTTGTGACTGCATTTCTGTGGGTTTGATGGCATTTCGTTTCTACACTGTCAGTATGGGAACAGCATGGGTATAGTGAGGCATGAACCAGGCAGACCTTCTGCTCGGCACCTCCCCAGCCCCCGGCCCACCCTGAGAAGATGTTCTGGTTCCAGCCACGGGGCTCCTCTTGTTATCTGTGCACTAACACGTCCCAGTACTTCCCTCTTTTCTCTTACGTAAAATGGAAGGAGCATTACAGGAAAATGTTGACAGCTGAAAGGAGAAGGTGATTCTGGGAGGCAGGCTGGAAGGCTCAGCCCTGGCAGTGGCTTGAGAGGTCAAGGATAAGCCAGAAGGCCATGTCAGAGATGCAGGCAGAGCGGGAGTGGCAGTGAGGGGCGGTTCCAGGGGCAAGGCCGTGTGGTTTAATTCTGCATGGAATAAGCCAGAAGCAGAACAAAACAACTCTAAAGACAGCACGATGTTGATAATTTTTTTTTAAAAAATCCGATATTGAAAAATCCATGGCCTCTTATGGCCTTTTGTCCCTCCCACCCCCAAAACTCAGGGACCCCCTTAATGTATGTATAGCAACGTTCACTCTTTTGAGATGTTTCCCTCCTCAGCCCTTTAAAGGCCAAATTCCCTTTGGAAGAGCAGAGTAGAGAACTGCTCGTAATAATCAGATTGCCTTACAGTGCAGAACATTCTCTGTTCGTTGTCCTGGTATTTTGCTATACAATTAGTGGGAAGAGAGTGGGAAGGAACAAGAAGAGTTTGTTGCATACCTGCATTGTCCCTTTCTAGGCACTCAATATGCTTTCACTCATCTGATCGTGAGATAACCCTATGAAGTCTCTGGTGTGATTGTTTTCCAGATGAGGAAACTGATGCTCAGGAAGGTTATTATGTCAGTCACCTGAGGATACCAGGGAAGAAATACTTTCAAAGCAGATCTGACCCTAGAGCTTTCTCTCTATCTATCTCTCTATCTATTTGGCTACACCTACCTACATGGGGGACTAGCAGTATTAATTTCTCTCTCTTGACCCTCAACTCTTTGAGGTAGGCATCGTGTCTTAAGTATTATTGTATCCCGAATACCTAATATCATGTTTAGTATGAGTTTGTGAAAATACAGATAAAAATGGGAAATAATCCTGAAAGCTTAAAAGAATTTAGAATGATGGAATCATAGAGGAACCTAGTGCTAGCCCTTTGCTTCATAGGTGAGGAAATCTCAAGGCTCAATGTAACTGGGAAAGATAAATAAAAGATGCAAGGAGAAAAAGACTACCCCTGTGGAGACCTTAAAAGATGAGAGCTTGGATACTTGAACTTCCAGCCCAGCCCCGAGGCTCTCAGCAGGCAAACTACAAAGGGGGTGAGAGTCCAAACACATAATAATGAGCCTTATTGATTTATGTTAAGAGTGTAACTGTATTACTGTGCTGTAAATATAAAGTATAAAATATAAAAAATATAAAGCATAAAAATAAAAATATATATAAAATATAAAATCAAAGAGTGATGTAAATATAACCCCAAAAAATCATCCCTAAAGAACTTGGGGGTTGCCCAAGGTTGCATTTCTAGATAGTAACAGCCCTGGGATGAGACTCCGGAACTTCTGGGATGAGAGTCCGGAACTTCTGGGAAAATAATCACAAGGACAACGAGGAGCTGAAAACCCAGTAGATTTTCCTTTCCACCTGCCACCCTGTTGCTACCTTTATAAGGTCCTGTCTTCACCTCTTCGGTACATACAATAAATTCAACCAAATAATTCAGTTCTTCAAAGGACTGGGATTATTTGGTCCCAGTCGTGCAGGAGATGGATACCTTTCTTTCTGCAGGTGGGATTTAAACCCTTCAGGTGAGGTATCCTACCCAGGGCATGAGGAAGCATGGCGGGCAGCAGCCAGCCCCGAGTAGGAACAACATACTTCAGACTGCAAAGCTAAACGCACTTCAGAATAAACATTTGTTTCGTCATTGCTAAAATTCTTCCACTATGTCTAATATACACAAAGGAAAAGATCCGCCTTTTGGAAATTACACTTCTTAAGAAAATATTTGGGATTGGTCAACTGATACGTCATCCAAAATAAAGACAGAATGTGCTTCGTCACCCGGTCCATTTTTATTGAACACCTCGTACCCATCAGCTGGGTGGGGGCATACAGAGCAAGGGTAAGACGGTGCCCTGATCTCAGTGAGTTTGTACTTTATTTTCATTGAAGGGACAAAACTAAAATACATCAGATCCACTGAGGAATAAATGCTCAGCTTGAAATGAGAGCTGTAAATGCAGATTAAATATTTGGAGGCCAATGCATGATAGCTAGGTCATTTGAGTCAGGTTAGTATTTGGGTGAGAGATGGGAGACATTCGCTGGAGAGGAAAGCACCATGTGCAGAGGCGGGAATGAGCGTAGCATGGGGTTGGACTGTGTGGGCCAGAGCAGAGGACTTTGCAGTTTCTGCATTGGGGAGCTGGAATAAGTGCTTGAGCAGTGCTCACCACAGACACCGGGGCGGTTTCTGCGAAGAAGAGAGAGGCCAAGTTGATGATGCAGTAACCCCAGGGTAAGGTGATGATGGGCTGGAGCAGAATGGCAACAGTTGGAAGAGGCAGGTGGGTGAGCCTGAGAGCAGTTTAACGGAGTCTCCTACTGGTCAGTGAAATACACTGAGTACCAAGGCCACTTTCTACTGAATACGATTCAGTCTTTTCTTAGCCTACCATCAGTCTGAATAGCAGTCCGAATCATCAGACCAAATAGCACTTTTTACTGGGTGGTATTGTAAATGTGGTTTGTGTAGAAACTTGAGTTAAGTGTGTCTTGACTCTGGAATATAAATTAAGATCTGTTATAATAACTAAATTCTTTTTTTTTTTAATTTTTAAAGATTTTTTAATTTATTTGACAGAGAGATTACAAGTAGGCAGAGAGGCAGGCAGAGAGAAAGGGGGAAGCAAGCAGGCTCCCCACTGAGCGGAGAGCCCGATTTGGGGCTCGATCCCAGGACCCTGAGATCATGACCTGAGCTGAAGGCAGGGGCTTTAACCTACTGAGCCACCCAGGCGCCCCTGTTATAATAACTAAATTCTTATTATCAGCTTCCTTGCTTGTTCTTTGTCTCTCTTGCTTTAAAAATGGAGCTCACAGTACAGAAAGGAAAAAAAAAAAGTAATTCTTTGAATTAGTGTAACTCAAAGTCACACCTGCACCATGAATTATAAAGTAATGAGGTAGATTTCCATAAGCTGCCAAATGACTCAGTGTCTTAAAGCAGGTTCATGGAGGGTGCTATTCAGACATCATGGAGGATCTCGAAGAGGGTTAGTGTCTATTTCCTCATTTATCAGCTCAGAGACTAAGATTCAAGGAGTTAATGTGTAGCTAATAATAGTAAAACACGGGGGTTGTCAGGTTCCTGTTGGGCATTTTCCAAGACGAAATGAAGGGCTTATAAGAAATGAAAGGAAGCTTAGACAGTTTCTAGTTGGAGATAGTAAAAAGGAAAAGATTGAAGAGGTAGCCTTGAAGAAAGTATTTCTGTATTTTAAATAGGTGTCTGGTTTTCATACTACCACAATGTTTATGAAAAATTGAGACTATCACAGTGAATAGTTGGAAAACAGTGGTAAAGTCACCTGGTTGTGAAAGTCAATGCATTTTATATTTTGTGAATCAAGTTAACTTCATTTCTGCAAAAGGATAAAATGTTTCCAAGCACAGATACATGTTCAGAGAAAGGACAGGTCATCTTTCCACCCTTCTAACACCTGTTGCGTTCAGACAGGTTGGTAACTAGTTTGTGGAATGCTGGGGTAGTGGGTAGTATGCATCAGGAAATCTTTTTAAGTGTTTCCAGTTTCTGTTAAGGCAACATTCTTTTACCACGGGGTTTGCAGAAAGTGGACTAACACACTTGAGAGATGAGACTCATGGTGCTGAGAAGGATTCCAGTGAAATGTCAAGGCCTTATTTAAGCGTAAAATAATACACTGGCAGAGAGCAGAGATTTAGTGAATGGTTGAAATACGGACATATGTTTAAGGTCGTGCTGGTTTCACATGATCAGGACCCGTCCTTTCTCCCGGCCCCGATTATATAATCGCTTGCATTTATTGCCTAGTAACGATTAGCTGAGGCTGAAAATTTGACTACAAAATAAAACAAATAAAAACTATCTTAATGGCAGGAAAATTGAAAACAGAGGAGTTAGAGCGCAACGGTGCCATGCCGCTTTACGATTATTTTCTCGGATTATTGGGCAAGTTTGGCCTTTTTTTTTCTTTCCCTGCTTTGACTGCCACATTACATTTTGCCTGGAAGCCATCCATTTTGCAGATATTGGATTTCTTTTGAGTACTATTTTTATACACTAAGCATCACTACACCTCTGGATCTTGATCGCATTACTACGGGAGGAGAAAGAGGCTTTGTGTTAGTAATTACCTAACATTGTCAGAAGCTGACTGCAGGCCTCTTTCTAGTGATAACAGAATAACCGCATAATGTAGCTTTATAGCACATGATTAATAGAAAATAATTACACGTCCTACAAAGGGATGTAATATTTCTTATAAATTGACTGGAATGGTTTCCTGTAGATTAAAGGACTCTTCATTATTTTATCAGTCCTCCCGAAGCGCAGTCACTTGCCTATGTTAGCGTTTTAGTGGATGTTAAAAGGCGAGTGGGGTGAAGGATGCCAGATGGCAGACCTTCTTGTACCTGAGATCTCGTGTGCCGTAAAGATGACATGATGCTTCCTAACCTTTGAGAGCTTTAGATGACAGCCTGGTATGGTTTCGTCACTGTTTTTTTGTTTAATAACAAGATAAGGCTGGAGGGGTGTTTATCTTTTTTTTATTTTTTAAGGACCCACCTGTGACTTCTAGAACAATACTATAATTAGTATGTGGACGGTAAGGCAACACTATGGATTGCATTATTTTCCATCGTGTAAGTAATCTGTCCTTTGCCATCACATTTATTTGGGAGCGGAAAATAGGGAAGGCAAAGAGGCAGAGTCCCTTCTTCAAAGGGAAAGCTTGTATGGTACCGAATCTTGAGGCTCAAGTTTAGAATGTCGTACTCCAAGAAGCATCTTCATTCCAATTTATAGGCTGCAAATGGTTTAATTGGGATTCATGTTGCTCCGGAGGCTCATACAGAGGATGGTAATGATAAAAGTAAAAGCTTCTGTGTTTGCAATCTTGTCGACATACTCTAATGGCCTCAGTGTAAATCCATAAATTTGCCTCCTAGATTTTTACCTCACTGTATTTTATCTTACCTCTTAATGCCACACAGGAGTGTTCTATGGAATTCTTTACAAATGTAAAATAATAAACATTCTGATTTTTTTCTCACCCTTTTCTGATTTAAACCTGTGATATTTTAGAGTACTTTTATGAGCAAATTTCCTATGCTTTTGAGTTATTTTAAATTAAGTGAAGCATTTAAGATGATTGGAGTCTGAAACTTTTATGTTTTCCTAGAATGATACTTTTTTTTTTTTTTAAAGATTTTATTTATTTATTTGACAGACAGAGATCACAAGTAAGCAGAGAGGCAGGCAGAGAGAGAGGAGGAAGCAGGCTCCCTCCTGAGCAGAGATCCCGATGCGGGGCTCGATCCCAGGACCCTGGGATCATGACCTGAGCCGAAGGCAGAGGATTTAACCCACTGAGCCACCCAGACACCCCTAGAATGATACTTTTAAGGGATGAGTTTGCGGCTGATTAAGCTCCTCCCTCCTGTTTCCGACCATCCTTTCTATTAAATAAATCTTACCAGTGACCGTCAGGCAGAATTCTCTCAGGAGTGAGGTGTGTCACTGGTCCTTTGGTGAAATGATTCTTCAAAAATCAGTTTCTTAAATTTGCTTGTGAGTGGGCTTTTTGAGAACAGGAATGTGCCCTTACTTGAAAGTACAGATGATAACCAAAGAGGAATGTTATAAAGTGAGGTAAGTGTCATTTGCATGTAAGCCTGGAGCCCCGGATGGAGGGCCGTTCTCAGAAAGCAGATTCTGGTGTTCACACACCCTCAAGCCGAATGTGCCTGTCTGCCTCTTGGGGGAGGGGGCTAGTTCCTTTACTCTTTACAAATAATCAATTTTTAAAAAAATGTTAGGCTATCATTGGTAGGAACTTTCCTATTCAGACTTACCCTGGTAACCATCCATTTTGAAATCTTATAATGTAGGCCTTTTGCCTCCGGAAGGTTAAGTACATTTGTTTTGCGAAGCATTAGGCCCTAATTGTATTCATTGCCTTAAAAATTGAGAAGGGCAGTTTTATTAGGTACCTATTAAGATATAATGGTTGCTAATCATAGCTTTCAGTAAGTTGGTGTTTCCTTCTGATAAATAGATCCTATATAGATTTTAGCCACCATCACGGAGTTCAGGCATCAGACTGTTTTCATCCCTTAGATAGTTGTATCCACTAAATTCACACTGACATTGAACTTTGAAACTTAAAATCTTGAGTCCTCTGCCCCATGAGCCAGAGCTGTGCCCTCATTAGAATAAGAAGCGTAGGGTTAGCCTGACCCCCCCCCCCTTTTCATTCCACCTTAATCTTCCAATAAACCTGATCCTGGAACAACCCACTGTTATTCTGTCTATTGATAGACTACATGTCAATACACACATGCTAATGTTCCTACATTTGTCTTGAGGAATTGTATGATTTTCCTTTCTGATAGCCAATAGCATATACTAATCAATACAGATGTTAAGTCTGTGGCAGTATGAACATTCCCTCCCCACGTGTAACTCGATATGCATATGCACATTTATCTATGACTCAGATGTTGGAAAATCATAGCCTATTGAATTACTTTGGGGATTGATTTTAAAAATTTATCTTCTATGAAAAATTAAATTTGGGTCCTACAGTGCTTTTGCGGAGTATTGCTTTTGGAAGATATTATTCTTGAAACTTGTAATTCATTTTACTTTGTTTGTATCTCACTAAACATAAATAAATTTGAGACAAAAATACATTAGTCAATCTGGCAGACATATGAGGCCCATCGCTGTGTGTTCACGATGCCGACAGCAGTGGGGTCTCTCAATGGAGGCAAAGGGGAGAAATGCAGGTATGGGTTTATCTCGCATTGCAAAGTAAATCCCAAAGTGTCTCATCAATCACTCTTTTTTTATAGCTAGATTAATATTTCACCTTTATAACTTGAGATACTTTATTTCTTGTTGATTTTCTGCTCTGAGGGTGAACCTAACACCACCTTTTAATTCCTGTCACCCACCCTTTATCTAATATAGTTTTTGATTAGGGAAAGCTGAACAGTACATGCCTTGGGGAAGCTTTTTAAGAGGAGCCTTTAAAAATTATTTTGTAAAGCAAATATTTTTGGATATTATTAGTGTTCTCTAATTTCCTCATTTATGTGTTTAAAATATCTATACTCACGTATTAGATTTTCTTAAGAAGGGGCATAGCTCTGCCTTCTAAATAATTTTCAGTCATATGAGTTTAACTAGGAATCTGTTTATTGTGAAAAAATAATCCTTTCCTTGTTAGATGATAAGCTTCTTGAAGGCCAAGACTGTATCCTAAGGATCTTTGCTGTGACCTTGTAGCATCTGGCACTGGTGTTTGCACAGAAAAGGTGTCCCCCCGGGCTCTGTGTGCGGGTATGTGTGAGTGAGATAGTGAGAGAGAGAGAGAGAGAGAGAGAGAGAGAGGAGGGAGGGAGGGAGAAAGGAAATGGGCCCAGGGAGCTGACTTCCTCATGTAGTTCCATTTGCTGGGTTCTTATCCCAAGTGACTGTTTCTGTGTGCTATACAGAGTAATAAACAGGCTTTGTCTTATATGTTAATTTAAATCGTTGCCTAACAGCATTTTTAAGTGTCCAGAAACAAAGGAAAAAAGATTAAAATGTTTCAATTTGCAGCTCAAGCTCTTGTAACTTTGAAAAAAGAAATAACATTTCTAAGAAGTTGCATATAAACGACATTGTACTTATACCAGTCTAAAGGTTAATATTGCATATTGTTTTCAATTAGGAATACAATAGATATGGCTGGTGGGTAGGAGAAATGAAGGGAGCCATTGGCTTGGTGCCGAAAGCCTACATAATGGAGATGTATGATATTTGAGAGTCCTGGGTAAGTACATTTTAATCCAATATTCTGTAATAGCTCATATGTTCTCTTGGTCCCTGTGTTATGAGTCTTTGCCTTTTGAAAAGTCTTTGTAGTTTTCTGATAGCACAAAGATCATGCTCCCAGATCTTCTTCTTTTTTAAAAAATCTGGTTTGATTTTTAAAATAACTTCATAGAATTTACTTTGGAAATAGATTATTTAGATAAAGTCCCTTTGCTAATAACTGGATGTTTTCTCAGACCTTCTCTTCTTGAGTAAAACACCATTCTTTCTGGCCTTTCTGAAGAGCTGAATTGACAAAATGTTGAGTAAATACTCATTTTTCCTTGCCTAAAAGTGTATTTTTTTTTCTAAGCAGGAAAAATCAACATTTCACCTGAAGAAAAAAATTCAAATGCAGCTTTCCCTTTCTGCCTACAGGAAGATTCTCCTGCTTGTCTGTAAATGCTTTGGATTTAGAATCAACTTGAGAGCATGAGTTGCAGTTTGTAAACTTTTCGTGTTTTGTTGAACATTTTCCTTTGTTATTTTATGCATTCATTATAATATTCCTCTGATGTGAAATTAAGTAAAGAATGTTAATCAAGTTAGAGGCAAGCAGTAAAGTTGTACCTGTTGCTGTTTTGCGAAGACGAAAGTGTAGTTTTTATATGCTCATTTGATTTGTGTGAAGAATTCAGCTGAATTTTATATGTACCTCACAGTCACTGCTGCTTTCGGTATGAGTTGTAATTTCTCTTCCCATTGGATGTCAGTGATATTTTAGAGTGTAATATATAATTTCATGGAAATTTTAATTAAATCTATCATGTAAGCTTTTGGTAGATGCTATCTGAAGACCGTGGCTTTATTCAAACTTTGTAGAGGATCGATCGTGGTACTGATTTTTCACACAGTGACATGTTTTCATGAAAGAATTTGGACTGATTTTTACCTCGTGTTGAAGAAAGCCACAGGAAAGAAAGAATGACAGAGCCCCCGGGACACACGTGCAGCCCAGAGCCACAGTGTGCGTGAAGCCCCTTATCAGGAACTCACAGCCCGCCTTGGAGACGGGCTGGCCGACGTTTTCCACCAGAGTTGTGTTTAAATTTAATAAAATAAAAAAATTTATCGGAAAGCCCCTCCTGCCTCATACAGTGGCACAGAGAATCCCCCTGTATTCTCAAAATGAGAAGGTCTAACGGAACACTGTCTGTTTGTGCCCGCTCATCGCTGTGCTGTTCAATTCCCGCCACAAAACCGTAGGGCTCCAGGTGGGGGAGTTTGCGTTGTGCTTCTCAGAGCCATGAGGAGAAAAGGAAGGGCTCCGAGAGGAGAGCCTGGAAGTCATGGTGGGAACAGGTACCAACAGGTGAGTGGGAAGGTGGAGGGTGAGCCTGACTTCAGAGGAATGTGCTAGGCTGCCCGAGCAGGCTTTGTGCAGTTATAACCTGACCTTTTCCTGTATATGTGAAATCAGGGGGGTTGTAAATGCCGACAGAGTATCAGTGTGGCCATGATATTGGGATATATATGTATATGTATGTATGTGTGTGTGTGTGTGTGTGTGTATATATATATCTCCCAAAATGTACTGATGATTGGATCATTACAGAACCACCTAATATTGAATCATTGATTAGTAGGTACTACCTTTGTTGAACTTTCCAGATCTTTGCTTTATAAAGATTCCAGCTGTGAACATACTGATATTTAACCCCCCCTTATTTATAGAAAACTATTTATAAGCAATATTTCAGAACTTACGTTTTACCATTGTCTTCTTACTGCTGTGGTCATCTGAATTCAAATGTAGTGAAATTGATTTTTTAGTTTTTGGGATTGTGGGTAAACTCTCGTTTACATAAATTAGACGTTGTTGAGTCAAAGCTTTCAGAAATTAATTTGTGCCCTCGTTTAATCTTGTCCTAATAGAGAGCCATCAGAGTCGATTGAAATCATCTTGGCAAAAGTGAGACGACTGGAGATAAATTTAGTGGTCTGTTTTTCAAAGGCTGAGAGATTGAAAAGCAAAAAGCAGTTGTGGGTTTCCCTTGAACGTGTAGTCTCGTTGTAGATACTGGTTTCGGGCTTCTGGTTTAAGTGAAGATTTCAGGGCTGGGCCAGTAGGTGGCAGCAGCTTTTCATTGCATACCCAAGCCCTGGGCACCCCCTCCCCCACTGGGGCACAAGCTTGAGCAGAATGTAAAGCATGTAAAAGATTTTTGCCTCCTTTTACAGTTAATCCAGGAGAGGGAGTCCTTTGCCAACTGATGACCAACAATTCCAAGCCAGATAGTCTCTGTGAATGGTGACAATACAGATATAAAGTATTACTTCTGTCCAGAGCTCCTCTGGCCTTTGTTCTTGTTTAACTTGAACATAGGTAGGAGATAAGAAAGGAGACAAAAGATTTAAAATGAAAGTGACAGGAAAAATAATCATTATTTTCAACTCATGACGACTTTATATTCATTTGGTGAAATCATTTGTATACTACCAGGGAGAAAGTTTTCTTTACACCCTTGACAATATATCACACTCTCTTCAAGATCATAATAATATCATTAATGTGCATTTAAACAACATGGCTTGTTAGAAAATATGCTAATTGCTATGTTCTCATTATGTTTGCTTAGCTTTTATTTGTTTTTCTATGAACAGTTAGAGAGCTAATTTTTTTCAAAGGTGATTGTAAGTCATATTTTATATAGCATTTTGCTTGATTATTTGCTCTGTACTGAATTTGTACTCTATTGCCATTAGATCTTACAATAATGTTCCACTCTGCAAATTTTTAAGGTTCAAATAAAGTTTAATTGTTTGCAAACTGTTATGATGCTAATAATTCAACAGCCTGCTGTGTTACTAATGAAATTACTTTGTTATGATTAATTTGGAAAATAGTGTGTTGATTGTAGTAATTAAGCACAACAAGGTGAAGTAAATGATTCTAATGCCATCTGGCCTCCAAACTGAATGAAGAAATGAAATAGAGCTGTCATCTGAATTTATTCAAAGAAGTAAGGATAATACAAATGACTTTCATTGCTATAGGATTTACACTTAACCACAGCTCACTCTGTTCTGTTTTTGCCACTTCCGTTGCATGTGACACTTTCTCTTATGAAAAACAATGTTGCTTAGCCTCATAATTGTCTTGAATACTTTATATTATTTGAAGTTGACTATTTTTACCTTGTGTTAATTTAATTACAGATAATTACATAAAGTATCATAGGATCATAGAAAATTACTTTGCAGCCATCTGTAAGTGAAATCTATATACGTGGGGGGTGGGTTGCTATTAGTGCACAAACATGTCGTATAGCCTTTCATAAACAGCAGAGATTTCTTTCAGTTGTTTCTAAAGTGTTTCCAGTCAAGATTCCCTCACAGTTCTTCTGATTTCTACCTTTCCTGTAATTTCTGCAGTCTGAACTATTGTTACTCACTTGACAGAGACTAGTGACTTCCAGGGCCGTGATTAAATGCAGACCCCAGAACCGAATTCTAGAGCAGAGATCCACATTTACTCTTGAGGCACTGTAAGAAACTGACTTCAGCACACACGTGGTTTAAAAAAGTTTGAACTTCGTCACTGAGACTGAGTGAAGCATTGTGTAAATTTTCAAATCAAGAAAAGTACTTCTAAATTTCAAATAAATCAGTCGTTTGTATTTCAGTGGAATAGAATTTTAGAGACACAAATTGTATAGAAAACACTTTTCTCTTGAGTTCAAGAGATTGAAGAATATTGAAAAGCAGTCTCCATGGTAAAGAAGGAGGTGGTGGAGAGGAAAACATGATGACGCCAAAGAAGACACAACGTGCTTCAGAGGTTGAAGGAATATAATGAGTATATGGGACATAAAACCATCTGTTAAAATGGCTTAGTTTGTGAGTGAAATCCCAAGTATTCTAGAACACAGAGAAACAAATCAGTAGTATATTATTAAAGTATCTTTGTACAAACTTAACCAACACCGAAATACATAATTTAAACAGTTAATCCTCTGGTTTGGGAACAAGGAAATTCTAGACACGCTCAACATTCCCATTCACCGCCTTATAGTTGAGTTCTAGAATTTCTGCTAGAACCCCTGATATATAACATTCTGTGATGAGATAAATACAAAATTATATGATCACAGTAACATGGAGTGACATTTCATTAATGTTAGGTTTGAAGGGCTTTTTCTTGTTTTCCCTAGTAGAATCTGCCCTATCATTACTTGGACGCAAACATAGGATTTATTGCCAGCGGGATACTTCAGAGTATATGGTGTGTGTCCAGTAAATATTTGTTAATTAACTGATTTGGCACCCTACCGTATCTCAAGACCTGAGATTTAAGATGAGAAAGGAAGGGCTTGACTTCTATACCTGGTAGAAAAAACTGTCTTTTTTAGTTAATACATCAGCTTTCTGGCTGACATTCTCTTCGTCAAAAGATCAGTCCCTTTTATTGAGTCTCTGAAAGTAGTCCGACTGTCCCCATAGCCCTGTCAACAAGTGCACGGGATTTGATTGGTGGCAACAGTCGAGTGAGATGGAGAATAACGAAGGTGAGCGTGGCGGCTCCTCTCTGTTCTGGCCGGTGTTGTCACTCTTCTAAAGAAGGCACAGGTGACTCAGGCAGCTTGGGGCAAGTGATCTAGTTTCACTTTCCATTACCTTCCAAATCACAGCCGGCTTGAATTCCACCTGGCAAATGTCAGAGATGCCCTCTGATCTTGGAAGTTGCAACCTTGAATGGATCAAAAAGGAATTTCGAAGAGTGGGAGGTTTCACAGTTGTTGCCAAATCCAACTGTAATTCATTTCAGGGTCTCTTTTTAACCTTTACTCCCTATTTCTTGAAAAGTTGTATTATCGTATTATCTTGAATGCTTTGACTCCCCAAAGCGAAAGGACCCATCAATGTGGAGAGCAGCCTGAGTCATACCGGGGCTGGGCTGCGCCCTGGAAGGACGAGGAGGAGGTTGGAAGCGAAGCAGGGCAAAAGAACCTGTGAATACGTGCTGAGGTGTGAAAATATAAATCGTCTCAAAAGCCCATTTCTTTTTTTTTTTTTAAGATTTTATTTATTTGACATAGAGAGATCACAAGTAGGCAGAGAAGCAGGCAGAGAGAGAGGAAGAAGCAGGCTCCCTGCTGAGCAGAGAGCCCGATTTGGGGCTCGATCCCAGGACCCTGGGATCATGATGTGAGCCGAGCGTGAGCCGAAGGCAGAGGCTTTAACCCACTGAGCCACCCAGGCACCCCTCAAAAGGCCATTTTTTAAGTGCTTTTCTTGACACTGGAGCCTTGGAAAGTATTTTCCTAGGTTGCTCTCCGCCGTCTTCACTGTTTTATTGTCTGTTACTCAGAGAGGTAGCATGGAACAGCCCTTGTCTCTTTCCCATTTATTGGCCTCAACTTCGTCATATAGGAAGATCACTCCTGCTAGAGTCAAAGCAGATGCCACTTTGTAGCCCGAGCAGCAGTTTACCTCTTGTTTGCTCCAAGTGTCACACCGGTGCTCTCCGAGGAGAAAATTAATGACACCAACGTATGCCAATTAAAAATGACTGCTGCAGAGGAGGAAAAAATGTTCCAACAAATGAGCAGATTCCCATACATTGTCTCCTCTCCCCGGCCCCCTTGGGAGTTCATTTAGCAAACCCCGTGTTCTTTAACTCTCACGTCCAAGTGATGATAACCACGTGATTAGCACTAGCAGTGGCCAACATGAACTGTTGACTCTTTGTCTCACTCTGCACCTTTCATCGAATCCTCCTGGCAACTCCAGGAGGTAAGATGTGTTGTTTATTCCCATTTTCCTGATGAGCAAACTGAGACTAAGTAATTTGTCCCGACGTCCAGGAATAGGAAGTTCCCCGGCCTCCCTCCCTTCCATGCAGCAACATTCTGCTTCCCAGTACTGTGACAGATTCCATCCAGAGGCATAATTCTATCGTTTGCATATAGAAGGCACTCAATAAATTGGTGATGGCACCATTCTTATGAAATCGTCTGGAGCACGTGAAAAGCTCACGGATGGATCAACGGACAGCTGAATTCGCCCCACTCAGTAGTCAAAGCAGCACGTGGTGACTGTAGCAAATCCGAAGCAGCCAAGCCACCATGAAGAAGAAATGTCAACACAGGAATATTTCTATCCGTGAACTTGCAGTCTGGCTAAAGAGGGTGTCAGTGAAGGCAGCAGAGAGTCGAGAGGGGACATCAGGCCAGAGGGACACTTCTCTCAGGACCCTTTCTCATCCTCTCCACCACCCCAAAAGTCAAGCCCAAGGCAACTGAGCAGCCAGGAAAGCCCTAGAGAGGTCTGAAAAGCAGCTGCTTCTGTCTCAAATGATTCTTTCTTAGTTGTTGGGGGACATGGTGGGGTGTTAATCTTTTTCTTTTAATGAGTTTAAGGGATTATTAACAAACTGTTCAGCCCTTTACAATCAATGAGCAGACTGCTTTATAAAACTTGCAACATTTTGTAACTTTTGCTGGTCTTTCTGGCTCCCAAGTGTGAGGTGTTCTTTCTCGGGCACCTATGAGGTTGTCTTGTACGGGGCTCCATGAAGAACCTCTTCTGTTGCATTTTTGAACAAGTGCTTTGAACGAATATTTTGTATTGCTTGTACTGCATGGAGGCTAGTAGGGGCAGGGGAATAGGAGAGAGGTCCAGACTGCCGTCCACTTGAGGGCTCTGCCAGGGGAAGGGTCAGGTGCAGCCCTTGGAGAGTCCGAGGCACACCCGGAACTGCTCGCTGTCTCAGAGCCCGAAAGAAGCACGGGTACTGCAGGACCGTTTCCAAGGGCTAGTGCATGGGACAGACTCTTCTGAAACATTTCCAGTCTTGCTGATCAGGACATCATGCTTCAGAACGAACAGGGAGCAAAGGACTTTGCATTGTCTTGCTCTCCAGCTGTCCCCCAAGTAGATCCAGTTGGTATAAAATGACCTGTCCCACCCAGGCAGATAGAAGACTCCTTCCTAATTCCCAGTTCAAACAGACTCGGGTCTGTAGAGTCTCGGCCACTCCCTGCTTTCCTCTCCTTCCTCCGTTTTGCTCGTCTTCCTCAGGCTTTCCCAAGGAGCTAGGTCATATGAGGCGTGAGGTGTAGAATTCTTGCCACTCTATGGAGTTGTTAATAGCAGCCGTGCTCTCTGCTTTCTGGGAACCCAGCAAAAGCAGGTCTGTAACTGTGTGTTTCCCCTGTTGACGGACATCCTGAATTGAAAAATTGACATGGAGCGATCTTGTGCGTGTTATCTATCTGTTGCTTTGTTCAGTCGGTCAGCATATTTATTTTATTCTTTATTATCATCTCAGGGCTTTGCTGTTTCTCTTCCTATCTAATTAAATGATTCCATTTTGAATAATTACATTTAAGTGCCAACAGTGTGCTAGGGGCATTTCAAATGTAGAATCGTCGCAGTCTTTTCCAAGAAGACTCACAGTCTAAATAAAATAGACAGGACGTAAACTCGGGGAAGGGGAACAGCCCCAGGTAGCCTTACCTTTGTGAAATGCTTAGCAGGTTAAACCATTAGCAGTGTCCTAAGTCATAAAGCAAAGGTTCTCTGATTTCATTAAATCTGAACCTAAACGACAATCTTGAAAAGAAACTGGGAACACACACACACACACACACACACACACACACACACACACAGAAGGAATCTATCTACTATCTACCTATCATTTATATGTATATATAATTTTTTAAAAGTGTACAGTTGGGAAGGCAGGTGCGAGGGTTTCAGTGTTAGTCTAGAGAAAAAGACTGATTTTTGGAAAACTTCTGGAATGCTTGTAGCTACTGAATTAAGTGTGAGGGGAATGAAAGAGCTGTGTGCGTGCATAATGTGGATATCTTTTAGAGTTGCTGCCAATTATGGTAAAAGATCATTCTGAAAGCCGCGAGTGACCCCTACCCCTTTAAGAAAAAAGACTCTTTTCTTTCAGGTGGGGACAGAGTTGTACCAGCTGAGCGTGGGTCGTAGGAAGACCATTGGAACTGGAGTCCGTCAAAATTCTAGTTTCAGTTCTCGAATGCGATGTGCCTTAGAAAAAGTTTCCTTGCCTGCAAATACCAGCAGCACTGTTGTCTCTCCTTCCCAGGGTGTAGGTGGGCTCAAGTGAGGTTATATTTGGAGATGGCTTGAAAAACCAATGACAGTGTTAAATAGGGCTTTCCTGCATTTGAAGATATGAGAACTGAAACACTGGGTCAAAAGAAAAATTTATCCTTCACACCAAAATCAAGCAAGGGAAAAAAATGGTAGCCATGAGCACGGGCTGTGCTACTATTTGGAATGATGTTAGTGGGCTGTGGATTTTATTATTTTATAGCAAGAATTGATATAACCCATCCTCAAGGAGTTTGGGGTTAAATTCTCTTTTAATCCTAAATGCATTTTTGAATCGAGCCATTATTTTCTAAGCTATGGTTACTTTCTGTCAACTGGGTTTTCAATAACAGGGATGTTACTTCTCTCTGCAGAATTCCAAACTAGACTTTTCTTTTGATATTTAAAACCATCAATCGGAATAATGGGCTTTAGGAATATGTTGCTTACAGTTGGTCGGACTTAGCATTTGAATATTTTTTGTAACAGATACTCTAAAAAAATTTTCCTTTGGACCAGTATCCATTCTCTTTATGAACTGTTTCTTCCAGACGGGTGTCCGTGACTGTTTGCATGTGAATACACACTTCGTAGCTAAACATTATCCTTAGGTGCATGTCTGGGAATAAGACCATTTTATTGGATCAAATTAGCCTTGTAATATAGCTCTAGTCTTGGTTTGTAGTTTGTGAAAATATGGGACTAGAAATCAGGGCAAACCAGAACCTCATTACATGTAACCTTAATGCTTTAATGTTATAACTTTAGGCAAAGCTAATAAAAAATGCAAAGGACTCTTAAATAATTTAAATTATCTAAAAAATTGAGCATATTCCTTCAAATAATAATGGCTTTCATGATCTGATTTTTTAAAAATTCATTTCTCATATCTTGAATTACTCAGAAGTGTAGACATCAAAGTAAGTTTGAGTTTATTTAAGATTATTAAATATATTTGTTATACAGCGTCATTGAAAATTCCATTTTTTAGCCTAGCAATTATAATGTATAATGTTATGCAGTATAGCATTCTAGCAACATATCTGATAATATCATTATAGTATAGAATGAGTTTTCAGCACTTCTCTCTCAAATAGTGCTCTGTAATGTGATACCTTGACTATCTTGAACCATTATTCAATTCTGTTAACTTTAGTAACAGTCATATTGTGTACCTGTGATTATTTGCTTTCTAAAATAAAAGCTTGTCTTATCTTATTAAACTTTACTGGGAAAGTATTATTTTCATAAGGTATTTTTCATGGCTATCTGGGTCAAGGAAAATAATGAACTACAGTAACTGGGATTGAAGTAAAGATCAGCCCGTTTCTAAAACTTTTCCTCCTCTTGCTAAATAATTACAGTAGACATTTTTTAGTTGCTGGCACACCGTCCTCTGCTTCCTCCGGTGCTTGGGTATACAGCAATAAATACTGTGTATTGATTACTACTTAATTCTAATGGAAGCGTACTGAGGCTGGAAACACATTACAGCTTAGCATTTAGTGCCTTCGTTTTTAAATAGTTTTTAAAATTTAAAAATTGATATAATTGCCCCAAATATGCTTTGGTTATTGGATCCATATCATGCTGGAAAATTATTCTGATTTCATGTCTTTTCTAAAGATTATTTTGTTCACAATGTATTTTCCTGGCACTCCATTGCTATTTTTGCCTAACTGAAAATCTGCCATTTCCATTTTAGCTGAGTTTGGAAATACGAAAAGCATATTAGAGCAACACATTAAAGATTAGTATAGAAGCACCAAAAAATGAATGGAAGGGAGCCATGTGGAGATTTTATATTTAGTAAAATTATTCAAGTGTGCAATTTTAATCCATTAATCTGGCCTGAGACTGCTTTAAAGAAACATTTCTCCCTAAACGAGGTTTTCCTCATGTAAAACACCTTGAGAAGAGAAGCTTCTCCCCTAAAACAAATACTGGATTTTGTCTTGTTTTGTTTTGTTTTCTCAAAGAGAAGGGTGAATCGAGAGCTTCCCTAATCCTGTGCTATAATTTATTCTTAGTCAAAACCAGATTGCCATTTACGCACTAGGTATTAAAAGCTAGTTATAGTCATTAAAGGTGGTCTCTCTAATGCTTGGCATTAAGATACTCAATACGAGATTTATTTTCAAGCTATTTCAGGGCCATGAGGGAGGTTGTTTTCTTTATGAAGGGAATTCTGTATTTTACTTCAGTATTTGTAGCCTTTTTTTTTTTTTTTTTGGGTAAATAGAAAGCAGAGAAGGGGAGAATGGGAGGTGGTTGTTTCTTTGAATCTGAACATAGTCTGTCTTCTTAATGAACCCACCGCACTGCCCAGAAAACAGCTCCCTGCAAATAAACATGCTAGAAGTGATTTAGCCACAATGTCCAGACTGTGTAAACATCTAATTATTACAATAAAATTGTCAATAAATTTACATTACTGCTCCCTTTTCAAACGTTAACCAACTTTTTCTTCGCTTGATAAAAGAACATAAATTGTATTTTTATGTGTTGGTGTTTTTGTTTTCATTACACTTCTTGCTGCACTCTAGACAAAAGACCGCAAACCTTAATGCCCTGAGTTATTCCCGGACCAAGAAAACTCCTACAGTTGTTTATTAATGTCATGTGTTGTGTTTCCTTTCACGGGGACACAGCCTCAGAGGCTCCACAATCTGATCTTTAGTCACGGCGTTTAAAAAAAAAAAAAAAAAAAAAGCCAGAAAGCTGGTATTGTGGTCGCTGCAGCTTTAAGAGAGACACAAAGAATTAAGGCCTCTTATAATCCACGATTAGAATGGGAATTTAAGTTACATTAGAAGCAAAAGATAAAATGGTAAAATGCAATAATTTCCTTTAACAAAGATTACGTCCAGTTTTCAGAATTATGATATCATGTTGAACATAATTGTGGAACAACCCCCCCCACGCCCCGTATTTCTTATATAACTGGTACATTAACATTAGAAAAGCAGAGTGATATTGAATTCTAATGAGGTCTGGCCTATATGCTCTGCTAGGAGAAGAATGAGGATAATTCATTTGTATTCTGCAAAGCGCTCGGAAATCCACGCGCATCCCTGTGGCTTCAGCGCGTGGTCTGATCATCTGTTCCTCCTGGGGAGTGGGGGTGGGATTCATTGCTTTGAACAGCATCTGAGCTGGGGAAGGTAGTTAACCACTTTCCTGCTAGCTGTTGTTTCCTAATGACTGTTTAATATGGTGGCTCTGCATATGCATCCGCTTTACCTGTTCTCTTCAAGGATCTTAAAAATTGCGATGCTTCTGTTGGTGACAGTGCAGCTCTGTAAAAGCCAAACAAAGAAAACGGAGTGAAATTCAGCAGGGTAAATGTGATTTCACCATCCTCGGTAAACATGTCGCTTTTAAGTAAACAATGAGATGACAGTGAGGTATTTGTTCATTAAAAGAAAATCTGAAAAATGCTCCATTTGATCTGATATTGGCTGTTCAGGAAAAAAAAAAAACTGTTCATTTGTGAGTCTTGCTGACATTCGGAGAAAACAGCCCATTTTGGAAAGTTATATTTAGCAAAACCAAGGAATGAAAGATTTTAGCAAATTGCCACGTAAAATGATCTGCACAAAAAGGCATTGGGGAAGTGAGCTAAGGCCTGTGCCAAACAGATGGCACCCCCTGCTGTGTTTTTGATTGAAAAAGAAAGGTAACATTTGCAGCCACGTCAAAGAGACAGTGATCAGCTGAACAAATTGGTCTCCAAAGTACCCCATCGCTGGAGCAAACCCCGCTGCAGGGGACAAGTGAGGCTGTATTTCAAAATAATGCTATGTTTGCGTCTTTCCGAAGTGAGGGGATATGTCCCCCTTTCATGCAGCAGAGGGAAGATGAGGTCTTTGTTGAAGGCGGCTGCAGGGTTATCTGCCGAATAAGCAAGAGAACTCGGGAGCGCACGCGCCTGCTCTCCCGGATCCCCATGAGCGCCTGCAGATGATATCTGGGAAGACCCCGGCAGTTTTTTGAACGTTGTTCGCTGGCCTGCCTGAGGTCTCTGGAGTTCACAGAGGAGAAATCGGTGTGCGGCTTCCAGAAAACCAAAAACCAAACCAAAACAAAAAACAAACACCAGAAAAACCAATGGGGGGAAAAATAATAAAACCACCAAATCGTCCAAAGACATAGTTGGGGGAGGAGGAAGAAGGGGTGATGATCGGGGAAACCTCTCCTTGCACTCGAGTTCAATTCCAAAACACAAACAACACCAATGGCAAAGAGCGTGTCAGTGCGCGAGTGTGAGTGGATGTGCGGGAGGGGAGTGTTTTTTTTTTTTTTTTTGGCTCATCTCAGCTGGCAGCCTTATTCCGCTTCAGTAAAGACAAGGTACAGAAATGTCCTTTGGGTGACATTCAAAACTCGATATAAATCCTCTGCTTTATGAGACTGCAGTGCAATAAATTACTTAGCCTAATTGTAGATGTAATGAATTACCATAATTAGTCATGGGCTACATTAAATTAATCAGCATGGTACATTATTTTGCTAAATTACATCTTTGCCTTCCAAAGCCACCAGTACAGCAATCAGTGTTTTTTGCAAGAGGGGAATGAGGCTATAATGAGAAGCCTTTCTGCTCCTAGAACAGTGACAGGATATGAATTTTGATGGGAGGCAAGAAGGTTTGGAAACACTGGAGTTTCGACTCGTGCTTGCAGTGTCTTTGGTTGTTAATGATACCGCGGTCCTCCTGCAGGGGAGCAGTGGGCTGTATCTTGCAGAGGTGGTAGAAGATTCCCCTCGCAGGGGAAGAAAAACACTTAGATGGTGCTTTAAGGCAAATAATAGAGCTGATACAACAAGTCACAAAGCAGTGGGGTGGCAGAAAGATAATGTCTTTGAAAATATTAATAGATTTAGAATGTTCTTCCACGTTGGTTGATGAGATTTATAGTTACCAGGTATTTTTTTTATGATGATTATTATTATTCATACTGTTTGGATCCAAGATAAAGCCTGTAGCTATTCTTGTTTTTTACTTAAACCTCCAGCTGTTTCGAATCTTGCTTCTGTTTCTCAGTGGGGGATCTGGAGGCAACCCAGAGATGATCTGAATATTATTCACCATTCAGGAAAAGGTTGGGCAGCTGCGGAGCTCACAGACCCATATTTCGGGGGATGGAGGTGCCTGCCTTGGTCTGAAGGGGTTTGTTTTTGGTTCTGTTTTACGGTGGTATTGGGGGCACGTCTGCCCATCAGGAAAGAAGAGATACTTCCCTTGTGTTAACTCTTTGTGTGAAATACCTTCGTGAGCTCCGCTCCTTGCAAAAGCAGTGTTTGCTCTCAATCCCAGCTGCCCGATCCTTTATAGTCTTGTGTTGTTAGGAAGGAGTCCTGGTAAGAGAGTCAGGTAAAGGTGTCTTGATCTCAGGACAAGTTCTTCTTTTTTTTTTTTTTTTTTAAATAATATTTACCAGAGTGTCCTGGCTTATTGGAAGAGGAGGACTGTTACTGACCTGCTCATCTGTGTAATGGAAATTCCAGTAGGGCTCTCAGGACATCGGCCGCCTGTTTGTTTATACTCTTGTCTGCTTCTCCAAAGGAAAATGAGTTCTCCACCAATTTGGAAGCAGTATTGTGGTGGAACGACGCGGAGAATGACTACAGTATGAACGCAATCTTTAAATAGTGGAAGTGAATTAAAACCTAATATCCAAAGAAGTATACAAATAAAGCTTGGTCACAGCTGTAGAAAAATGCATAGGGATGCAGAAAAACCCTGTATTGTAATTTGTGTTTTTGTCCTGGTGGGAACCCATTTAATTAGTGCAAGAAGGTATTGAATTTTAGCTTATCATGCATATTGTTTTCCAGCTGTACTGAAGATTGCCAAGTTTCTAATGGCCTGACCCTGTTCTGTAAATCAGCAGTAAATTGCGGCATTTACACTGAGCAAAGGCAAAGGGCTCATTCTGTTGGGTTTGTGCTGTCACAGGAACCTGGGCTAAGGGATTAATGGGCTGATGTTAAACATCTGTCCCCTGTCTTTGGGGGGACGTAAACACACAAAGAGGGAATCTAATGCCATCTACTAAAAGATCTTCAATGAGAGGAAGCCCTTGCTAACATTTCCATCCAGTGGCACCTTAGACACATCGCCTCTTTATGCTAAAACCCCACAGCACTAAGGGCCCTATAAATAGTCTCCATGTGACAGCTCGGAGAAGAAGAGAGGTTTCCTCCAGACATTAGTTGTGCTAAAAGATTCATCATTACCTGCAGTCATGAAATAAATCTTTGATACTTACAACTATAATATCCATGCTCTACGTTTTATTGCAGATATAGGTAGACAGTCATTATTTCTGACACTTTCTCAGCATTACAAGGAGTACTCTAGGGGAAAAACTAGTGTACAGTGTTACAGAAATAGATTGATACCACCACATGGAAACCAGTTACTTTAGTGAGCCATTGTAACCAATACAATATTCCCTTAATGATATTAAACAGTCACATAGATTCCAAATTCAGTATAAGACTCCTATCTTAAAACAACCCCAGTTATCTACAGATTAAGTTGCCAAGAGGGAAATTTATTTTCTTTACATCATATGGTAGTTTACAAGAAATACATTTCTGAATGAGAACGGATTTTTTTTAGCATTAAAGTTTATTATTATTTAGGGGATATTAAAACAAGACAATGGTCAACAGCAATCACTTTATAGCACTTGTGGGACCTTAGAAATCAGTATTTTGAGAAGCCTCCCATTAAAGAGGACTTGGAGTGGTTACTGTACAGTGGATCCTGGTGTTGCATCCGTCGCAATAACGTGATATTTCGTACGGAAGAGGTGTTAAGGTTGTCTTTGGCCATAAGCTATTTAAGACACAGACTCTTGTGTGCCTTTTTGGAGCCCAGCAAGTGAGTTATGGAATCCTGTAGGAGTCCCTCCCTACCCATGAGTCACTACTTTTCGCAATGACTGGTCTACTTTTAGACCGGTAGCAATGGTGGTCTACTTCTCAAAATCGCTCAAGTAATATCAGGGGCAGGATTTCAATACTCCATCCTCGTTTCACCATACAATGTCCCTTGTTCTCTCATTTTCAATGTTACACGAACCCAGAGGCTAATATGATGGCTCGTCACCAACTCTGTGGGGAGAGGATATGCCCACTCAGGAATTCTGTGATTGAAGTGGTGTGATTGGGACAGGCACGGACACATACACCTAGGACAGGAATCTCATGGAACCCCCCCAGTAGCAAAGTTGGCACATGTTCTACCGTGGCAGCTCTGGAAGGCCATCTGGTACACCTGGGGACCACCTGCTTTCACAGCCCAGTCCCCGGTTCACCGAATTCAATGAGTAGTATCCACTTCTGAAAAGAGTTGTCAATTCCAAAAAAAAAAATCTCATGTTTGCATATTTAAAGCCAAGATAATTATTGGTAGTCTCTGCATAACAAATGTAATTTCAATTAGACTCTTTTTCTAAATTAAAAACTATTGCTTGTATGTAATGAGTATTCCTAGGTTTTTTTTTTTTTTAGTGCGTTTTTAATGTTTTTATTCTAGGAACATTAAGAGCATTGAACAAAAGATTGTCCAATTACTATATAATGTTAACAAATATGCAGAATCCTTCATTTCTGTGGAAGCAAGTGAAACTAGTGGAGCAAGACTGATTATCACAGAGATTTTCAACACCAAGCTAGACGGGACAATATCTGAAATTGGACGGCTACGGTAGAAATCTTTTTGGCTTTAGAGAAAAGTTGCAAGGTGTTGTCAAACACTTCTTCGCAGCTTAATATCTCTAACATTTGATAATGTTGTGTGTTTCTTGTGTTGAAATGTCACTGAAACGTCTGCCCATATATAGGCGATTGAATAAAATTAAAAGTTGCTACGGCCTTCTGATGGCATATGGAAAGATCGATTGCAAAAAAAAAAAAAAATTGTCACGGGCCATAGGATCAGTTTGGTATTCTCAGGCAGGTTCCAAAAAGACGGAATCGGAGAGAAAACTCAAACCAGACAGCCTCACTTCCTTGCCTTGCTGGTTGGTTTCTGTGGGTTTCGTAGCCTGGATACGTCTCACCAGCACGTCGTGTAGCAGCTGGGGCTGTCGTTGTTGATGAAGAGAAGTTTATTTTTGGTGCTGGCATCATGGATAAAACAGCCTTTAAAAAAAGTGAATATCCACATGTATTCTCTCCATCTGACACTGAATCGCTTCCCTCAGACCTCTCCACAGCGCTGTTTCTACGTGGAGAGAAACAATTAAAAAAAATATCACCTGCTAAAACAGATCTGGGATGTTCGTTTCCTATTTTCTATAAGCAGCTTGGCTATTTTGCCCTTGAGCCTTAAGAAATGTTGCTGATTGGCTGTTTGTTATTTTTTAATAATATATGGCATGTATCCAAGTAAGCATTGCGATGACCTCGACAATAAAATGTGATTCTTGGCTGCAAGGACTACTGGGGGATGGCAGGCTGCCAGCCACTCATACATCATTTACAGGTGGCTGTTTCTGACAGGCCGGCGTTAGTTATTGTAAATGAGTGACAGTCCCTATAACTCACCTGTAAGCCTGACTCCGCCGGCCTAGGGCTTCCTGGATCCCCCGGTCCATGCACCCCACGTGCTCCTCCCTCTCGAAGACCCGCGTGCGCAGACTCTCCCGCACGCGCCGCTGCCCGGCCTCAGCGCGTTGTGGAGCTACCTTGTATGTGATTGACGATAATTAGGTTTCAACTGCCTTCTGATGCAGAAATACACACTATTAGAGCACGGCCAATTCGGCTCCTGCAATCTTGCCTCTGAAAGGGTATTGATTCACTCTTTCACATTTTTAAAAGGTCATGGCAATAATTCCATCTGAACTGTGCTAAGTGAAAATAGTTTGTAGAAATAATACGATTGCTTCTTCGTTCCATGGTAATTGAAAGCCACGACGGCTTGTTTTTTTAGTATATTTTAATTACATGTGTCTCTTTGTCCCATCGTACCCTGATGAAGTGTTTGTAAAGTTACAAAACAGGCGGTCCTCCGTGTCTGCTGACTTTTTGGCCAAGAGGACTTTTTTTGTTTTCCTACTAGGTGAGGTGAGGCCTCACCAGACACTTGGGTCACACTGCCTTATTAATGGAAGAATTAAAAGGAGAAGAAGTGAACGTTTTCCCTGGCACTGTCATCTGCCCGCCTGTTTTAATAAGATTAAAAACATTGGCTTTGGTGAACAGGATGCTGAATTTGCTTACTTTCTGCAAATTTTCTTTGTAAGCTAGACAGTCCTTTCTGGAAAAATATTATTCTCAGTAGTTATTGGACCATAATAAAACGAGTTCGCTAGGAGAACGCAGCCCTCCTGTGGTGTAGCCATACTGGCAGGTGACAGGAAACTCTGAATGCGCGAGCATAAATTACTGGAAAACTCAGGCTCCAGTCTGAGACTTTTTCCTACATCTTCGGCTTTTCCAAGGTGAGAGAATTGTAAAGTGCTTGAATCACCTTCAATCGTTTTGTGAAAGTGGTCGATCAGATTTTATGCTCTGAGCCACTCTGTGTAGGTCTTCCCGGTGGGGGGGGGGGGAGGTGGGGGGGAAGCCTCAGCTGTTTCTAATCTCAAAAATGAGCCCATCATTGTACTTGCAAACTAAGGGGCATATTCTCATCCCAAGCACGGGGATTTACGCACATAATTACCATTAATGCTAATGGCATTTATGTCTGTACAGCCCCACACATCAAGATGAGAATATATTTCCATGTCTTCACGCTGTGAAAGTCCATTTAATATCATTCATTTTACAACTTATTTTTTAAGATGATGTCCATATTCTGTCATGGCGTACATATGCCTAGTTAAAAGTCAATGTGGGGAATATTGGGAAGAGATGTGATAGCTAAACTTGTTCGTGCAGATGAAATATTGCTGAACTCAAATCCATTCATACTCTTTAAACACAACTTTCTGTTCGGCTTTGAAACTGCTGGCACACTTTTCATAGTGTTATAAATTTGTCAGCCTAATGGGACATTTTGTAGATGTTTTCCTTTTTAACTGCTTTAACAGGAGGAGGTATTCCATTGATCCAAAAATTCAGCTCAGCGTTTCACTTCTTAGAGATGGGAATCGTACATCTAATGTCTTCTCGGAGATTAAGTGGTGGATGGTGCCCTTCGTCTCTTCAAGGGAAGAGAATTCACTCCCCGCTGAACTCTGCTCTCTTCTGGCCGCCGGGAACATCTCCAGAGTGGGACATGTTTTGCAGCTGGAGACATCAGCGGTCGTCAGGACTGGAGGTGGTTCCTTCTCTTCATTGATTCTATGATTGTCTTTATACATGAGGCCCAACAGCCAACTGAAAGGCGTCTTCACGTCAACGCTGGCCAAGCAAGTCCACATCCAGGTCTTGATTTCTCTGTCCTGGGACTTGGACCATTATGAAAACGATGGTTCTATCTCACCTGTCTGATCTCTGAAACTTTGATTTTTGAGCCAACCCAAAGCAAAAGCGTTCCGTGTCTAAAGCATAGACATAAGAAGGTGACAGTTGTGCTGAGAGACCTCCCTGAGAGGTCTCTCTGGGTCTCCTCCATAGGAATGCAGCCTTCTAGGCAGGGGGACGAGGGGGAAAGAGAAGAACTTCACAACACATCTCAGAGGGCTGCAAAGGAGCGAGGTCACTTCTGAATGAGCTAAAGATGGCCAACTGTGGCCAGCGGGGTGGCTTCAGGCACCCCATTGGACTTCTCTGAGCCTGTTTCCTCATTGATAACTTTGAGCAGGATGAATACTGAGGGTTTTACAGCCTTGAAATTTTCTACCCAGTGCCATGTTATATTTGGCTTTTATAAATATTAGGATTATGGTGACTTACAATTAATGACCAAGAAGAGACATGGGTTTCCGAGGGATTTTGCAAAGAAGGAGGGGAGACCCCAGAATGTTAGATGTCTTGACCCAATACCCTAGTGTGGCAGGGAAGCTACGCTCCCAGAGCCTAGACCCAAGTCCATCCCCCGTCCTGATTTGTGGTTGCTTTGCATTCAACTTGGTGACCTGTCAGTGGCCGTGACATTAAACCTCAAGGGGCAGAAGGCAGTGGGCACTTGCTGAGGAAACGGTCCCAGCACTGGCAACTTTCCTGGCATCACCAAACTGGCTGGCAGGTATTGTTTTCCTTACCAATCACCAACATTCTCTGGGCATTTTCCTCTTAAGATCACCATTTCTTCCATTATACTGATCACTGAACTCTTATCAGCCTCACAGACATCGCCCTCCAAATTCCCTGGATTCTAGTAATGTTTTGGCTTCGTCTCAGTGCCCTGGAGCTCTGCTTTGTCTGTCCATGGCCCCTTCCACTCCGCACCATGACAGATAGTTTTGAAAAATCACATTATTCCACACTATTACATTATTCTTGTGTTTAGAAATAGGGCTTTTTTAGCAGTAGTTCAGCACTTCCTGGGTACCTGCTATGTCTCAGCATCGAGCAAGGACCTGGGGACAGAGTTCAATGAAACTCAGTCTATGACTTCCAGGTTTCCCCGAGTTCATATCTGCATAGCATCTAACAATCTCAAAAAACTTCCACATACGTTTTCTCATATGCTTTGCACAATTTGGAGAGATAAGCCTAGCAGATGATATGTTATTTCCATTTCAGGGGAAAATGGAGACAGACAGAAAGACGAGCTGGGTTGCTCAAGGTCCCCTAGATGAGAAGCGTTGAGTGCTGCCCGAGAGCCAAGTCTTCCCTCCCTCGCCACCACCCAGAACCTCCCTCCCCTACTCAGAACCACAAGTCAAAAGAGAGGTATTCCTGGGAAGCCCTCCTTGGGTGTTCTGTGTTTCACTCACACTGTGAGTGAAAGACTAAAATGAGGGCCACCATGCTTTGGAGAGGCTGGCAAGGGGTCAGAGCCAAGTTCATGGCTTGCCTGTTCGATTCGTGCCTCCTTCAGATGCTGAGGCAAGGACAGCCCCCCATTCCCAAAGTTTCCAGTCTCGCAGTTGTGTACTTTTCTGAACTCACACCGTTGAAAAATATCAAGGTCAGAACATGATTGAAGAACCTTCTTCCTCTCTTTTAAGTTGCTGCGCTTATATGATATTGTTTTCCACTAAAGAAGGTTCTCTTAAAAATGAGGTTGAGATCCCTAAAGAAATTGCTTCAATCAGCAGCAGGGCTTAATGACTGTTAATGGGAAGTGGAGATAGGATAGTAAGTGTTACTTTGATTAATAAGAGAACTGCAGAGAATTTAAATTGTGCCACTGATGGATTATTTTCTTCAAGCTTGATAAGCACTTCTCATTTGTTCTTAAATTTGGTCAATACTGTTAAAGGCAGCAAAATGAAGTATAATTAATTCTATTACCGCTGCTCAGACCAAGTGTTACTAAGAAACAGATTATGATGCAGGCGACAGCAAAAGTCACAGTGTTGACAGTCCGATGATTTGAATACCTGTCATTGCTTGTTAGCCTAAAAGAATGAAGAAAATATTTCTGGATCCTGGTTTCGAAATACCTAAAACCGTATTTTTGTCTGCGCGTGTCCCACTGACCTCACGTGGGAGTATCCAGAGGATGACCAACTCACACCAGAATGATCCTGCTTTGGAAATATAGACAGTAACTAAAAGATCGAGATCATAGATCAGCTAAAACATTAAGAGCTGGACGCTCTAATCACTAAGAAAATGAGATATTGATTTGAGGTTGAAAGAAAGCTTTCCATATTTCCTCTTTTTCAGAGATTCTGCCCCATATTATGAACCATACTTTTCTTTACGCTCACTATTCATTTTTTTTTCAGAACAGTGGATAAACAGATGGCATTCAGAGAAAAAATATCTTATTTTTGTAGACAATTATATTTACTCAGAGCACTAATGCTGAAGATGGGGCATGAAATTGGACCCACATTTTCCCTTTTTCTGAAAACAGCAGGCTGCACCGGTGTTTCCTGGATAGTGCTTTTTTCTCCCCTCAACCCTTTTTTTAAAATCCATCACTATCAATTTATTTAAGGGACACAGATGACTTCATAAGTCATGTTAAAAGTCGTGCCTGAATGTGGATTGATGCATACGCAGTCTTACCTACCGGGTTTCAGCTTCTTATTCAGTGATTCTTACCCTTGGAGTTCATTCTCCAGGGCATCTCTGGTTCATTCAAAGAGTGCTTCTAAGCCTTAAAATGAAAATAAATTAATTCCACTTCATATTTTTTTAAAGGAAATAGGCAACGTGTCAGTCCTGTATCACAGAAGCCACCAAATAACGGCAAGCTTTTACGGCTCCAGAAAGCCTGGGAATCAGACTCCCGCTGAACATGTGTCCTTCTGTTCACCGTTTCTATTTCCAAGTCTTGTGCTTCTTCCAAAGTGTGTAGTCACTGGGCGAGTCATCTTGGATTAATGTAACACCTAAGTGTGGTGGGCGAGTAGTGCAGTTACAAAGCTTCCCTGAAGTTCTAATTCCGTTATTAAAAATGTAAACCTTATCTATTATGAATCGAGAACTAATTCTCTTACCCAGATGTCCCATAAACATAATTTCTAAAGATGGGAAAATTATAGGAAGTTCATTTGAGACCAGAATGTGAAAGTCAAGGTATTCTAGAAGTCACTGGCTGGAGAGCTCATTTTTGGAGCTAGAACACAGCGTCTGAGAAAGAGCCAGAGCCAGCAGCTGCCAGAAGACCAGGTGGGGTTGTTCCTGCCTCTGCAAAGCCCTGAACCACTTTGGATGAGTGAGACTCTCAATCCGTGTGCGACTAGGTTCTCTTCTTTGTCAGGTGAGGGGTTGACCTCACTGATCTCCCTCATCCTTTCATCTGGAAAATGCTGATCTTTGAGTAAAGTTCATGCCTAGGATACTTACATGGTCCTTTCAAGGCTGTTGGCTCATTATGATGTGGGCTGTGCAGCTACTAGAAGCAGCCACAGTGCTTCAAGCTCACCATCTTCTGGAGGGGTAGTAATTTACTCCGCAAATGAAAGCGCACCCCCCCTCCCCGCCCATACCCCATACCGGGCCCCGTGCTCTGGACTGAATGGCGTGTCTGCCTGCTGTGTTTCTGCTCTCAAGGTGCCGTCAGGGAGGCAGCTCATAAGCAAGGGTACAAACCCTCCAGTAAGTAGCGTACTTTTTCCATAAGCGTGCTGAAGAGAGGCAGACCAGAAAATGTTTGCGTGATGCAACGGGGGTCAGAAATGGCTCTCTGGCAGGGGAACACCAAGAGTGGGAAAACTGACCCCTGGAGGAAGGGTAAGTGGAAACATGGGAGGGATGATTCAGCCCACTTGCCTGATTGAGGCAGAAGGAGGCAAGGTACTCATCTGCCTTGTCTCATTGCCTTGTCTGAGAGTTTCTTCTTCCATTACATATGCTTGCAAAGTGCTCTGTTAATTCAAGAAACAAAACAAGCAAAGGAAAGATCGTTCCCATTGCCTTTTACCCGGAGCTTCTCACCTTTAGCAACTCAAATCATTCTGACTTTGGCTTTCCAGACTGCTGCAGACAATTCAAGTTGAAAAACTTCGAGCCGGGTTATTTCCATTCATACTGTATCTCTGTGCTTGCCCACAGAGTTTGGTACAACTTACGACTTTAGAATGACTGTATAATGCTCAGAGGTGTGAAACGCCATTTCGAGTAATGCCTTTCTTCGCTTAATATAGATAAATATTGATGGCAGGCAGCAGTAAAACAAGTCATTAAATTCTTCGGTGCGAGTGTGTCCCACACATTGCTGGAAGCTACAGAAATCACACCAGGCTCTGAGAAAACCCCTGCATCTGATTAGAGAGCGCTCACCTCCCCGGCTTCCTCCTTCCCAACTGGAAAACAAGGGAGTGGGGTCCGAATTGCGCTGGGGGACCCTTCTGTCCCCTCTTTCTTCTGCTACCACCCTAATGAATTCCTGGGTGAGCCAGAAACCTCTGAAAAATGGCAATCAGTGGGCAAATGGGAGCTCTGGTGCTCGGAAAACAAAGAAACTTTAAATCGAAACTAGTCACCCTATAAAAGCAGCTCGAGATTTGGAGGAGCAATAAACCCCCTCCTCCGCCGCTGTTTCGATTATTTGACTTCAGCATCTCTGTGGTGATGTGGAACTTGGCCTGGGTCACCTAGAAGCATGGAGGGGCTGGCTTCGGGGGCCAGATAACACGTCTGTGGCTCGATTCCCCAGGATGAAAAATGAAGGAAGTGCTTCCTCGTTTTATAACGCCGTCCTTAAGGATCGCATCCCGGTATAGATTTTAAAGCGCCGCAGAGTGGGGCATCCTTTCTTCAAGGTGTTTTTAATGGGCTCCGGGTTGTCAAAGACACCGCTCTGATAATGAGCCTGAGCCCCGTGTGAGGAGAAAGCTCTGTAATGAGGGAGGAGGACAATTTGTTACAGTTATGTGGTTACTTGGCCATAATATCTTTTTGAGGTTTATTAAATCATATAAAATTTCAATTTACACTGTAATATTCTATAAAAGATGGAGCACACAGAAGTAATAAGTATGACAACATTTCTTTCATTTATGAATCGTATTGTTGATTGTGTTAACACTGCCACATCCAGCGGCAGGATTATTTATGTCGGGACAGTAATTTTCTATCTCCAATTTAATTTGGTAAAAGTTAATTACAAATTAGAATAAAATGAATGCAGTTATGGAAGGCAGCGAAATGCTGAGATAGGATGTTATTGGGGGGAAAATATTTACTCAGGCTGTTCCTTGTGGAGATCATTGTTACGGAAACCCGGTGGCTCACATGGCTTTTGGCACCCCACGCCACCCATTTGTGGGATGAAGAGAGGCCCTTGGTTTTATCTGCAGGGAAAGAAATGGACTGTTCTAGTGAAATCCTTCCCTTCCCAGTCCAGCGGCTGGGGCCCAGACGGGTTACAAAACCTGCCGCAGTCACCCGCTCGTGACAGAATGAGGACTAGAATTCAGGTCTCCTGACACCAAGTCAGACGACCTTCACTTCACTTGAAGGTGAGTGGATACTCGTGTCTGCCTCAAAAAGTGGGGGAAGGAAGGGGTTTAGAGGAGGCCAAGAGTTTCTCCAAATTTCACCACAAGCCAGGCTGTGTCTAGGGAGAAGGCAGATTGAAACCAAGTGATCCTCAGCCGGGGGCCTTCTCTTGCCCTCTCCTGTTGAACTCTTTTCCCATGTTGCCATTGGTGACAACCAAATCCCTGGGACAGACTTTCTACCAAAGCAGAGAGCCAGATACAACCTCGCAGAAGTGGCTCCAGTCAGCCCTGACCCTCCTCTCCTGATGCCCCCCCACCCCCCCAACGCAAGAGTGAAAGCAGCACAGGAGACAGAGACCGGAAGCGGAAGTGAGAGAAGCCTCAGGCCCCTGGTAGGAAACTCCGGGCCTTCCTAGACTTCCCGGGCACTTCTCCACGTGCACCGTTCCCTGCGCCTCTGGCCTTGCTCCACTGCGTCTCTGCTTCTCGCGGAGAGGGCGGGGGGCTCAGTGACACCCACTTATTTCCCTCTACACTCGCTCCCCTTTTCCCAGTCAGACGATGTCTTCCCCTTCTCCTCCTCAACACCGAACTTGAACCATTTCGGCGCCTGCTGAAATCTCAAGATTGACTTGCTAGGTGAAAGACTTTTATATTTAGTTTTTAATAGAGCAAAAGTGACTCTAAATTTGTTAATATTCTTTAGGTTACATAGGACAAATTACAGATAAGTGAATCAGTAATGAAATTTGTAATGAGAATTTCTCAAGTATGAAATGTTGGCGCAAGGAAAGTTAATTGCGGGGTTTTACAGCCATTATAGTTTATATCATAAATGCAAAAATGACTAGGGCCATTTAATTACAGTAGGAACACACTAAATTTTTATGGAGTGCCATTTTGTTAAAGAGGTACTCGGAGCATTAAGAGCAAATACCATCCTAACAGTGGGTCCAGGTAGCTTTTGCAACATCAAATAAATATGCTATTGCTACAAAATTGTTCCTTAGATACTATAATTGACATGATGACTAATGAGATGGGTTTATTCTCACAGCTTCACATACTCAATTTACAGTGTCTGAAAGTTATTTTTTCTGCCATCCGTAGACCTGGAAGGAACCAGAAAAATCCCTCTTGGAAAACACTATCTCTGCTGCTTCTCTAATTAACCTTCAAAAATGCATTTTGAAATATAGAAGTTGGTGCCTGGCATAGAAATTGGATTGTCTCAGGAAAAAAAGACCCAAGTGCTAATTTGTTCCTTATTAAATAACTGCCATGTCAAAATTACGGGCTGTTCGTGTTTTGGTGCCTTTCAGCTCGGCCAGGGACAGCTTTTCCTGGGGGCCAGGCACGGTGCGGTGTTTCTGGGTACCAGCTACCCCCAAAACCAATGTCGTTCTTAGTGACCCCACCCAAGCTCAAGACTCCCCCCCATACTGTCCCCCCCATGCCCCAATCCAGCGAGGTCCCTGTGGTGGTCAGATCTTTTGGTGTCTAATGGAAGGAGGGTGCATAACGGGACAAAGAATCCTCATTAGAATGCATCATTGTGGTGGCTGTGTCCCCCGCTCACCTTCTCATTCCAGGCCTCAGGAGCTTCCAGAAGACAAAAGAACATTTCATGGGGAAAAGAGCTAAATTAATGCGGAACCCCTAAGAAGGTTTCAGATTGTTTTAGAAACCTAGAATGGTAGCACTCCTGTTATTTCGAAAACCTAGGACAGTTTGATCTCTATTATCCAGTCAAGTCCCAGGGAGGATATTCTTCTAGCCAGTACTCTTTTTCTAAAAGCAAATGAAAGATGCACGTGGTCTGCTGTATTTTGTCAGTGGAGCCCAAATTCAAGGACCGTTGGTTTGTAAAACCTGCATTCAAGACCCTGCTGCCCCATGTAGGAACCACACTTTGGGCTCCTGGGTGTTCATCCAAAAAACAAGAAAGTAATAACAATAATACCAATTTTCCAGGGATATTTTAAGAATCTGATAATTCAGTGAAGAGTGTATAAATAAAAAAGCAGGCTGTCACATGTTCTGAGGAGCACAGTCACAATAGCCAAGGGATGGAAGCAACCCAAGTGTCCACGGATGGATGAGGGGACCACCATGAGGTGGTGTGTACCTACAGTGGCCTTAAGAGGAAGGAGATTCTGACACGTGCTATGACATGGACGAAGCCTGAGGACATTGTGTTGAGTGAAATGAGCCTGTCTTGGAAGGACAAACACCGTACGATTCCGCTCACTCCTGTGGGATTCGCAGGGTAGTCACGCTCACAGAGACAGAAAGTAGAATGGTGGTTGCCCGAAGAGAACGAGAAATTATTGTTTAATGGATGCAGAGTTTCAGTTTTGCAAGATGAAAAGAGTTCTGGAGCTGGGTGGGGAGGCCGGTTGTACAATGATGCAAATGTACTTACCGCCCCAAAACCTTGTCCTCTTAGACGTGGTTAAGATGGCGAACTTTTATTTATGTATTTATTTTATTTATTTAGGGATATCTATTTTATTTTAGGTTGGATTCTAATACTGTGTTTTCTTGTTAGAGACTTGCAGCTTTTGACTTTTCCAGGTTGATTGCTGTATTCTTTCCACAGGCTCTCATCTTTCTTCGAGCATGTTCCTATTTTCTGGTGCTACGAGATGTTCAGGCTCCTCTTGGGTTTTCCATGCCCTGGTTCAGAACCAGCCACTTCCTAAAAGCTCCAATTCTTTTTATCAGATAGGGATGTGGAGACACCCCGAGAGCTGTGTCATAGGTATGTTCATTGCTCCTGGGGTGGTAATGTTCTCATGCCCTCATCTGTCATCTGTCTCAAACACTATATCCCAGGGATCATTTCATAATTGTCCCCTTTCTTACTTGTAGCATCTTTCTCCAACAGTGGAAAACCCCCGTCCTTATTATCTGTGATATGTTTACCTACCTGTTAGCTCTGTTAGACACATAGGTTAGTTCAAGATTTGCCAGCTGATAGTCCTGTGAGAAACACGTTTGCTGACTAGGTCACAGCGTTTACATATTGTCCTCTTTGTCTTTAGCCTCATGGTATCCAGTCAGGACACTGTTTCTCGCAATTGTTTATTATCTTCTCCATTCCTTTAATGTAGTTGTTCATTTGTGGTAGAGCTAGATGTATTTTTTTAGTACTTGTATTCCATTTTTGGCTTTTTTACCCCCCACCCCCCCCACATCCTGGGTGTATTAAATAATTATCTTTTGGGGGGAATATGTGCCATTAAGAGCCAGAGCTGTACTTAAGATGCACTCAGAGAAGGATGGCTCCTTCCTCCTCCCTTCCTCCCTCCCTCCCCTCTTCTGTACCCCTCTTCTCTCTTGCCCCTCCCCTGCTGTAGGTAGCCCACAACCTTAGTTTCTAGCTAATCCTCTCTGTATTTCTTTTGTGCAAGTGAATAGCCACCTGGGTAGTTTCCTATATTCCATCCCCCCCTTTTTTTAACACGAAGGGTAGCATACTCCAAATACTCTTTTGGACTTTGCTTTTTTTTTGACTAAACAGTGAGACACGAAATCTTCACATTTTTCGAAATAGAGGGTAAATGTTAAAAGGTTGAGAAGTGCTAAGGAAACTGGACAGTCTTCGACCATGCTGAAATAGAAGGACTCTAGTGGAAGACTAGAAAGATCATCTAGTCTAGAAGACTAATCTAGAGAGACTGAATTGCCCTTACTTTCGAAGAGCCTGCAGTGGAACTAAGGAGACCAAAATGCGCATTCATGGTAAAACTTGTCAACCTTCTGAAAAGAACTGCGTCTTCTCCATCTGCCAGGAGAACAGCATCAGACAGCAACAATTTTGTCGAAGGAATTCCAGTGGAAAGAGAACGAAGCTCTGGGGGGCTCTGGGTTTAGAGAAATCCAGAGGTTTGGCTGAAACGGACCCAGCTTCTGGCCTGTTGCAGGTCATGTGTCATTTCAATTTCTTTAGTCTATGTGCTGTGTCGGGTCCCTTCTCTCGGTGCTTCTCAGACTTCAGCGTGTACCCAAATTCCCCTGGCAATCTTGTCAAGATGCTGATTCTGAGTCAGTAGGTCTGAGGCAGAGCCTGGGAATCTGCATTCCTAACAAGCTCCCAGGTCATGCTGAGCCCCTGACCACACTCCAGTAGGACTCACATTCCAAGAACCCGCTCCTTCAATATGGAATCAATACACTTTCCACGACATGCCAAGAAAGTCCCAAGGAGAAGTTGACTCCTCTTCCCAGACTTTGCATTCTCCTATTCACTAAACTGCCTGGAATTCGTGATCTAATTATAAGACAACACGAAAGCATTAAAGTATGTTTACTGATGCATATGATT
Source organism: Martes martes (assembly GCF_963455335.1). Lineage (NCBI taxonomy): Eukaryota > Metazoa > Chordata > Mammalia > Carnivora > Mustelidae > Martes > Martes martes. Next base: position 59,371,329 of record NC_137899.1, on the reverse strand, counting down.
CATTATAAAACAAAAGCTTTCTAGTTTCTGAAAAGCAAACTGTAAGCCTTCACAGATAACACCTGCTGTGCAGGGCAGATTAGATGGGGGAATTTGCTGAGCTTCTCTGATGTGTTCAAGGCTGGATTGAAGTCAAAATCACCTTAGCCTTGGTGGATTTTGATCGTATTCCATCTAACTAGGGTTAATTAGATCTTGGACTTCATGATAGTGATCAGTGTGTAACACAGAGCTGACTCGGCAAAATCCCCTATAATCTGTCTCAGGTTTCCTGAATTGAATTCTCGTTCATGCATATAGAATAAGCTTACCGACACATAGTCTCTCCCTCAGGTTTCTAAAAATCTTTTCATAAAACATGTATGCTCCTAAGTCCAAGGAAGACAAGAAGCGTATTTCCATACCAGCATCAGGTCCCTGTACTGAGTACAGGTTTCCCACGGTCAGTGTCAATGTATAAGGGTTAGCATGTAAATCCTGTGCACACGTAGGAGGTAAATAGTGCCTTAATTCAAGTGTTCCTGGGAGAAGAACATCTTTTATAGGATTAGCAACAAGCTCTTGCCTAGGAAGACGTCTCTGTGACGGGGGGCATCCTGTTTTCCACAGAAGTAAGACCTGGGTTGGCCCTGGCTTCTCAGGAGGTACCCCTGGTCATCCAGAACCTCACGCAGGCTTGAAATCAGGGCTTTTTTCCCTTCTCCTTCTCCCTCCCTTTCTCACTCCCTCTGATTACATTTGATTGTCTAGCTTGGTAGCATGACTGACTCTGGGGTTCTGGAGGTTTTATTTCCACTCATCCTTTATCTTCCAACCTCACCGGCCCCCTGGCCCTGGCCCTCCTTCTCTCTCACCTAAGGGATTGCAACAGCCTCTTCCCTGTGCCTCTGAAGCCGTAACTTCAAACTCCCTTCTGTGCCTCTCCCGTCTGAAGCAACTTCATGAGGCCCAGCTCTGATCATGTCACAGCTGTCCTTCTAGCACCTTCCACAGGCCCCCAAATTAACAACAGATTTCTCCATGCAGCCTCAGGCCAGCCTTCTGTCTTGTCCTTGTTATGCACCACCTGGCGTCTGTGCCTGGACGCTGTTACTGCTCTCAGGGCCTCCCCCTGCCCCTCTTCGTGCCTCTGCTCTTATTCTTCTCTCAACCTAGGTCCTCACCCCACCACACCCCAAGTGTGGCGACTCCAGTCTCACTTATCTTGCAAAGGCCATGCTTCTTCGATGCAGCCTTTCTTGATCTCACACAAAAAAATTATTTTCCAGGCCCTTTTGATGTAGGACGTGCCCCTTATGAGATCCCACATTCTGCCACATGAGGCTGCAAGTCTTAGTGTCCATGTGGTGGTCACTGTCATGGGATCATATCACCAGGCCCCTCTCCAAGTATGTGGAGCCGTGGGTGCATCATGGACAATGTGCAGGGAGTGCAAGGAACATGTGTCCCTTCTGGGATGACCATGAACCCTCCATGTCTCTGCGGCCACGAGTCCGCCATGTGTCTCTCTTCCCCTCTTCTGGGAGACCTCGGTGTTTGAGGTTGTTACCACGGTGAAACCTGATTCCGTGGGCTGTAAGATCCCCACAGCTAGGAATTTTGCCTTTTGACTAGAAACCTCCATGCCATCTAACACAGTGTCTACATGGGATGGGAGCTCAGTTACCACTTGTGGGATTAATTTTAACCAAACCTAATCTGGTGTAGACTGATAAGAAAGGTGGTGTAGCCTCGTGGTCAGGAGCAAGCCCTCTGGAGTCAGGCTACTGACTTTGCTTCATGATTTGGCCAAGTGACCCCTGCCCTGAGCTCAGTGTCCCTCCCACAAAGGGGATAATAATACGGGTTCCATTATTGTGAGGACCAAGGATGATAATGCATACACACTCTGTAAACAAGCAGTACATGTCAGCTGTTGCTAATTTTTGCTGTCCCTGGTACTGTGGTCAGTCTCCCAGACAACAGTGGTATTTTTTTTTTAAGATTTTATTTACTTGGGACGCCTGGGTGGCTCAGTTGGTTAAGCAGCTGCCTTCGGCTCAGGTCATGATCCCAGCGTCCTGGGATCGAGTCCCACATTGGGCTCCTTGCTCGGCGGGGAGCCTGCTTCTCCGTCTGCCTCTGCCTACCACTCTCTGCCTGTGCTTGCTCGCTCTCTCTCTCTAACAAATAAATAAATTAAAAAAAAAAATTAAAAAAAAAAAAGATTTTATTTACTTATTTGACAGAGAAAGAGTGAGAGAGATAGTGAGAGAGAGAACACCCCAGGGGGAGTGGGAGAAGGAGAAGCCGGCTCCCTGCTGAGCAGGGAGCCCAAAGCGGGGCTTGATCCCAGGACTCTGGCATCATGACCCCAGCTGAAGGCAGATGCTTAGTGAGTGAGCTACCCAGGTGCCCCTACAGTGGTATTTTAACGATGGGCTGGGCAAAGAAATATCTGGAAATCAAGTAACACTAGGACTAGAGTCGCAACAGCCAGGGACAAGAAGATGCCACGCTTGGGCCTCTGAGGGCCTCGTGCAGCCCGTCCTCACAGTCGGCCTCCCCTGTCTGCTGACCTCTGGCAACCCAGGTGCCAGGCTCTTTGTGACTGGAGGCGGAGGAACCCGTGAAGCCAAAAATGACCTGCCAAGGACCCTGATTGGATCAGCGGATGTCAGGCTCTTTACCCACGTCTCCTGTCAGGGTCCCTGGCTTCAAACTCCAAGAACGAGATGTATGTATTATTACCAGAGACTGAGCATAAGCTAGTGTCACCAGCAGGGAAGAATAATAAGGAAATGTGTTAATTAAGGCTAATTAGTCTATTTTTATCTCCCATCATTTCTTAGAACCAAAGAAAAAGTCATTATAGTCCATTGTGTCTCCAGGGGAAGATATCGTATTTGCATTTCTATATATGGGCTACATTTTCTATGTCATGAATTTATCAGGATTCCAGACGCAGTATGCTCTATATGGTTACCTATAATCATGCCTAAGTCTTACACTAATGTACGGTGCTGCCCCCTCCTTCTCTTCCTCCTCCTCTTCTCCTTCTCCTCTTTTTTTCTAAAGTGACTTCTGTGCCTAAAGTGGGGCCTGAACTCATGAGCCTGAGATCAAGAGTTCATTCTCCACCCGCTAAGCCAGCCGCGCTCCCTGATGGTCCTTCTTAATAAAAGAATAAACAGAACTAAAAAAAAATTTTTTTTCCCCATTACATCTACTCACTAGTGTTTACTGAGTGGCCACAGTCCCTGCCTCCGAGAAGCGTCGATCTAGAAAGTCTTCTGGCAAACAGCTGACTTGGTAAGTCAGGAGAGTTCTGACAGACATGGAGAGGCTTCTAGAGGCTGCCTCGGGCTCTTTGCTTGAACTCAGTGAGAATGTTTCTCATCGACGTGGTTGAACGCAAAGAAATCCGCTTTTCCGGTTCACAGGTAGAGCGTACCAGTGGGAGAAACAGCTACTTTATTGGTGACACATCAAGATTCAAAATGTCCTCAAACAGGTTAAAACATGGCTGAAACCATAAGAAGGAAGCTGATAAAAACAAATGCACTCCTCGGGGCGCCTGGGTGGCTCAGTGGGTTAAGCCTCTGCCTTTGGCTCAGGTCATGGTCCCAGGGTCCTGGGATCAAGCCCCGAGTTGGGCTCTCTGCTCAGTAGGGAGCCTGCTTCCCTCTCTCTCTCTCTGCCTGCCTCTCTGCCTACTTGTGATCTCCGTCTGTCAAATAAATTTTAAAAAATTAAAAAAAAATTAAAACAAAAACAAATGCTCTTCTGCCTTCAGGTACACAGAATCCTTCACCGAGATGCGAGCCCAGGGCCCCTATGAAAACGACAGTGGGGTTCAGGTGGCAGTGAGCTCAGGGGATGCCAACCGCAGGGGCACTTGCTTCACATCTGACACGCAGTCCTGGGCCGCAAGGGCCCTGTGGTTGAGCTCACACGGACGCCTCCACTGAAGAGAGAAATCGAAGAGGATTAGGATGGTGCCGTGTCTGTAGACAATCTGAAATGAGGGCTATTTAAACAGAAAAAGAAAGGACCAGAAAGTACTATCCCTGTGTTAAAAATATCAAGGGCTGTGCCGTTAAACACGGAGAACACAGGTTCTTGTCTGCTCCGGAGTGTGAACGTCAACTCGGTTTGACAAGTCTCATAGCTAACACCATCCAGCGGGGGCACGGGGGTCTCCACAGAAATGAGGCTGTCGCGGAAGCTTTCGTGGCCAGGCGGTGTTAGCACCCCCCGGGGATGAGCATGAGGGAGGGAGGCGTTCACGCCGGTCCTTGCTCTAAACGGCTCTGTCCAGTCCTATACCAGATCAGCGGATAGGATGGACTTCTTCTGTCACGAGATTTTCTGTTTTCTTATAAGGACACACCTTTAATTTTGTAATGGAAAGCAGTAGAAAAATAGGATTTGCCTTACATACATTTGCCCTAATATATACTTAAACGTGTAAGTATGTCAAACTTTTTTTTTTTTTAAGGGACGATCAGTCTAAAGAGTGTTTCGCTCTCCTGCCCAGTTTACAAACCAGACCTTGCCGCGCACGTGGTATGTCACAGGCCCAAGATGCCACGATTGGATCAGGAGCTGCCACTGGAGAAGACTGGGATGGCCGGGCGGCCCCTTCACAGAGGCTTCTCCAAGCCCCGCGGACAACAAATCGGTGGAAATTCCAACGTGAAGGAAGTTTATGTGGCTCCTTTTCCCCCCTATAATAGATGCTCTGTCGAGTAGCGGGTTTCGTGCTGTGACAATTCATTCCTGCACTGGTGACAGGACCGCCGGCTGATTTCACTATGCTCAATTAGGAGAAAATGCATATTTGAATCTGCCCCATGGTGAGGTAACACTTTGCTCAGTGGCCTTGGCAAACCGGCCATTTAACCGTTTAGGTGGGTGGAGGCTTACTCTCCAGCCTGTCGTTCGGCTGCCAGCAGCCTCTCCATTCTTGCTCTGGTGCCAACACTTCCCGGGTTTCAGAGCAGAAACAATTAAAGGCCACTCCATCACTCTCCCAGCCACCGTGCTGCGGCCCAGCCCCTCCGGCCGCGGCCGCCATGCTGCGTGCCGGCAGTCAGCTCCGTGCAGTGTGCCCACTTGCCGTGTCTTTGCCCTTGGGCCAAGGATCCAATTCGGGCCCGGCCTTGGCCAGAACTGGAAAGTCAGCTCTACACCGGCCGGCCTGCTCAGCAACCCCATTGGGGTCCAGCAAGCCATCCTGGAGATCTGCCGCCGACGATCCTCGTACTGGCCATGCTCATGCCCTCTCATCACCATGGCTCCCACTGCCCCAACAGAGAGCAAAGTTGCCCCTTTTACAAAAAGTTTTCTAGTTAGAGGATCACGTGAGATTATTTTTCCTCCTTTTTATTCCATCTTTCTTCTTCCGTCAGGACTTTTCCATTCCTTAGATCTTTGAGTTTACACACACGAGCTCGGAACTGGGTAGGGTGAGCCTAGGGTGGAAATCATGGTTGGGGGACCCCCGCGGTCATGGAGGTTCTTGGTGTGGTCGAGGCTCCGATGGGCCTGGAATCTGATCTTGGAACTTCCACTCTTTAACCCCTCTCAAGTCGTACTTTTCTCATTTTCAGATGGGAAGAGTAATAGTCCTGCCCTTCTAGGATCTCTGTGAGGACACACGGATAGCCAAAGAACTAACATTTACTGAGCCCTTTCCCTGTGCTCCAGGAAGAGCTGACATGGTGTATCAGCTCATTTAACTCAGGGACCAACCCTTGGATTATCTGCATTCCACAAGGGCAGGGCTCACCCTCCAAGGGGTGAGCAATTGACCTGAATCAGAGGACTAGTGAAAGGGTAAGCATAAAGCCCAGGACCCAGGGTGGAGGCTGGACAAGGTTTGCTTTGTTCTCTTCCAAATCCCAAAGAAGCGAGATCAAAGCCAGAGCCACGGGGCGGGGGGCCCGACAGAGTCAGTCAGTGTCAAAGCTGAGTGTCCTTGTGGCAGCTGAAATGTCCGCAAAATGTCCTCAGAGCCGAGCATTCTCCTCTTCACATTTTGAGACCAGGAGGAATCCCCAGATTTTTTCATTGTCTCTGATCGTTTTTTAATCAACGTTCCCCAAATTGTTTCCCCTAACTCTGCAATTGACAGTGTAGCATCAGGCTCAAGCCACCAGCTGGGCCCAGGCCCAGATGCTCTGGGTTTCTGTTGACGGAGTGGAAATCATTGAACCCTTTGTGTGAACCCGCCTGAGGACCAAGACCAGACAGTGGGGTGGGGACCAGACAGCTGTAAATTCTCTGCAAGATTACCCCATTTCTGATGCATTTACGGAGCCTGTGACTTGTTGCTGTGAGTGCCTTTCACTAAATCACTGCGGCCCAGGGCTGGGGGAGACCCCAGCCCCAGGATCCCAGGGTGTTTTTTCTTAAGGAGGAGATCACAGGCACATCCCAGCACCCCTTCTCTCCCTGCCTTTTTCCTATTCTAGTAAAACACCGCTAAAGGATCCAGGGGCCCTACGGGAGTCCTCGGTGGCCTTGAAAAGGTTGAGGAGGGAAGTCAGCAATCAACACCCCAAAATGAGTGAGGCCACCCCAAAAGGCAGGCTGGATAACTGGTCCAATGGGCTGAACTTTCCAGGTTGTCATTTTTGCCTGGCTTCTCTCTGGAGAGGCAGTAGGTCCCATCTTTCTTGCAAAATTTCTCTTCGTTCCTGCACTGCCTTTCCTGGAAGGCCCATGTCTGGATATCACAGAACTGTGTCTCGCACAGAACACCTCCTGCAGAGAATTCCTGCTTTGGTGCCGTGATATCTCCTATGACCATGTACGCACGTACGAGCTGATTTGGACCGGTGAGGAGGTGGGAATGAGTGCTGCGCTGGGGTCTGTAGAAAGCCTTCTTAGTGCTCACCCTCAGAACCTCACAGACGAGCCATTTTCTCCTGGACGGGTCCCAGGTTTTGCGAGAAAAATCCTGCAAACCTTGCTAGCAGGAAACTCCGGCACAGCTCCCTCAGATCATCTCATTTCTTGTGTCCTTTGCCCACTGTGTGATTTCTTTTCCTTCATAATTCTGTGGGGGAGGAATCACCCCGCTAGAAATGACAGGAAGGTAGAAAACAGGGGTCGGCTCCTGCGCACAAGAACCCTGAGCTTGATTCAGCTTTGCTGTCGCCATCTTGAAATTATGAAAATTTTTCGAACAGTGGGCCCCACAAATTACGTAGCTGGTCCTGGAGAGGACAAACGTTTGTTGAACACTTAGTACTTTTGAGGTTAACGGTTCCCAAACTTTGCTGCATATTTGAATTACGTGGTGGCACCTTTAGAATCTTGTCGCTCAGGCCACACCCCAGATCAGTGAAATCAGAATGTCTGGATGTCAGTATTTTGTGAAGACCCTCAGAGGTCGTGACTCCGATGTGCAACAAAATTTGGGAGCCGTTGTCCAGCCGCTCTTACAATAAGAGGTGTTCTTACTTACATAGCACAGGTGAGGAAATGGGGGTTCAGGGAAGTCGAATGGTGTGCCCAAGCTCACACCCTCTCCTGGGGACTATCCTTGAACTCAGTCTAACCTGACTGAAAACTCCAGTTCTTTCCATTCAATCACGTCAACTAAGCCAGTCTGCTCTGCAGTTAGTTAAATTCGGTCATTCGTAAATTCTACTGGTTTCTGAATACGACGGTCAGGTGTCCAGCCCTTTCTACTATTAGGAAATCAGTCCTAAACATTTCTTTGCTTTTGGCAAGAAAGAGGGAGAATTTTGCATAACTGTTCACACATACTCAGAATGCTCCGTGGGGCGGGCGGGCAGACATCCAGAAACGTCCCGCAGCCAGCCAAGCCACAACCACCTGGAGCCGGTTCCGCTCTGAGGAGGGAACGTTTCTGACCCTTCCCCCGCTGAAGCCTGTCACCCCCTTGGGAAAGGGCACCTCCGATCAGCAAAGACCATCAGGCCTCCGCAAGCAAGAATTTGCCCTTCATGGGGTGCAGCCTTTCACCCCATCTCTCCCCGTCAGCACATTCAGAGCCCCTGAAGTCTGCGGCACAACCGAGGATCAGCTTTGTTCCTGGGCAAGCAGTGCAGCTGGGTCGCTTCAAGCCTTCTCTTTTGGTGCCCTTAAGACTAAATGGCCAGGGTGGACCCCGTGTCCCCCTCAAGTCCTCTAAAAAGAGCGCCAGGGGGCTTCAGAGGACATGAAGGTTCCAGGTGGAGGGGTCTGACAGCTGTGCCAGGGAAGTCAATTGTTAAAAGCAGGCTTCTTCAGATTTAATTAGAGTATTTGGAGAAAGAGTCTAAATTAAACAGGTATTCCGGGCTTATTTGCGTCTCCTATAGTCATTGGCTTTGGCACTGCATAAAAAGGCTTACCACATAACAGCGGTGTAAAGTCTTTGCCCAGATGGCTAGTTTCCAGAGGTGAGGGGCATTTTGCCTGGCTGGGACCATCAGCAGGGCATCGGGGCCAGGAGGGCAGGGCCTGAACAGGGCTCTTCCTCGCCTCATGGGCTCCAGCCCTTGACTGCCTCCTACTGACCAGTCTAAAGATAACAGGTCTTTTTATGGACCAGAACTTCAGGAGCCTTCTTTCTTCCTCCCCATCTGTGGGCAAGACCTGATGTAAGTGGGATGGTTCCATCGGCCTCAGTGGGGCCAGCAGCTGACAGTCAGGCTATCCCTTGGGAACCATGAAAAGAACATCAAATACACCCCATAGCAATTTAACCAAGATTGGTCGTTTCAGTATCTCTGGAAGGTTCTAGAAGGCCATTGATTCTAGTAGAATCAATGAGCACAGTGGTGTTAAACTTGAAGGTGTCTGATGTCATTTGCTAACAATGTCCTCATCTGAGTCCATGGGGACAAAGCAGTGGACAGTGGTTTAGGGTGTTATTATTCTCATAGGTAGCTTTCATAGGCAGAATCAGCCATTGTACATTCTTCCTAGACACGTCAGTGTCTTATTAGAAATGCAGTAAATAGAATTTAATGCAATTGAAAAGAAATCCAGCAGACTCTAATCTAAAGAATGTCATTTCAGGAAAATAGCAGCGACTTACAATTTACTGCCCCTAAATTGGAAAATCAGTTTTAGAACATCGTAAACTTTTAATTGCGTGCAGCATGGAAACAAATTTAAAACAGAAAGGCGGGGAGAAGGGCTCACGTGTACTGAGCACCTTCTATTACAGACTAGGCGGTCATATCCTTTCATTTCATCGGAACAGCGGCCAGATGACACTGGAGTTACTTTCTCTGAGTTATAGAGGAAATGGAGGCCCAGCAAAGAAATGTCCCTAGCTCAAGGACATAGGGTAGAAAGTTGCAGAGGCTGGATTTGAAATCAGGTCCATTTGGCTCCCAATGCCTGAATCCTTAGAATCTACTATATGCATGTGAACAATTTCTTCCACAGATTGACCCCAACCACCGTCACGTAGGTGGTTCCAGAAATCGGTGGCTTGACCATGGCTATTTCTGCTCATCCATGCTTTAGGCCGACTTGTGACACATGAAATGTTGTGCTCAATGCTATGAGAGACAGAACAAAAAAGCCACGGGAAGGTTCAGCTAACTTCTTTCTAAATTGCATTCTGGAAGGCATCACCTTCACCAGCTCCTCTGAAATATATTTGAAAAGTGGGTTTGAGTATGTCCCCAGCCTCCAAAACCTTGATCACCTCTCTAAATTTATCTCTGCTAATTGCCTATACCCCACCTTGCCCCAGCTTGCAGTATACTTGGTATTCACGGTTCCCTGACAAATCTTACAAGTTTTGGCTGAAGCAATTTCTCCTTTCTGGAATGTTCTTACCCTCCATAGCAAGCTACTCTTTTCTCCTCCAGGCTGTATTTGTGTGGCCAATGTTGTCTGAGTGTTGCTCACAGCCAGGCAGTGCAATGCAACAGAAGATGCTGGATTTTTGTGGTCAGCAAGGCAGTTCTAGAAATACAGACAGTCTGGCCAAACGGAAGTTCAGTGTCTTCCTTCCTGTGCCCTGAAACTGTGTGTGTGAACCTTTTGGAGGCTTTGGCCCTGTGTGACTGTCTCCCCTCCACGTGGTGAGTTCCCAGAACATGCTTCCTTTCGCACCCCACTGAGTTCAGCAGGGGACTTCGCAAACAGCAGGCCTCCTGTGAGGGTTTGTCGTGTTTAGTTCCATGATTTTGAGGGCACAAAAACATTCTCCCTGCAGGCATCCACCTCTGCTCGGTGAAGGCCATAGTGGAGAAGTTTCCAGAAAGTGTGGTCAATGTAGGCAGCCAGTCAGGCTGAGTGAACACATCCATCTCCTTGGAGAGCAGGCCAGCCGGAGCAGTACTGACTCTACAGTTCGTTTTGCCCACGCAGACCAGGAAGGAAAGCCACTCTGCAGAACAATGCTTCTGAGGCATTTTATTTGCAACAGGATGCTTTGCAAGAGGCGAGCGAAGGAGCGGGGTCAGCTAACACAGGGACCCCACTCCCCTTGGCCTGTGCACCCCGCGGCACTGGGCTGCGTCCAGGAGGGAGTGGGGGAAGCCCCAATCCTTCATGTGCGATGCACATGCAGCCTGATTTGGATACAAAACTGCGCCTTTGCCGCAGGGACCCTCATGCCACAGGGCGCACAGCTGCTGACTTGCACGGCACCGTCTGAACCCAAAGGACGCCCTCATGGGTCATGTTAAGTCACACCCCATGGCTCCTTAGATCTGAGGGAAAGCGACTGGGCCACAGACGGCTGTCACATTTCTTTCTTTTTATTCCCTTTCACCTTCTAATTAATTTTTCTAATGTTTCCTCGATGGAATAAACCATTTATCATGCCCACCCTCTTTGTGGGTTTTTCTCTTTCCCAGTTATTAACATGTGCGAGGCTCTCCCAGGGGAAGTTTCTAGGACTTGGCTGCCTGCTGTCCCCAGGAGAACAGTAGTGAGGGGTTGTGGCTTTCCGTGTCATGTGCTCAGACAGTGCTCTGTTACAGGCCACCATTGATTCACCGATGGCACTTTTCACCCAGCAATGGCTCTGAATGGAGAACGAGCCAGGAAACAGAGCTTCTGCCCTGAAAAGTCTTAGCAGGAGCACCAGGGCCTGAATGGGGAGGGGACGAGTGTATCAAGGAGGCAGCTGCTGGAGGAGATGGAATCACACGGGGATGTCCTTATGAGAGCTGGTGAGGGCCTGAATGTGATCTCCTGACTTCCACTTACTCTCATTTGGCATCTCGAGATTTCTCTAAGAACTGCTTAGAAAAAGCCCAATTGCTATGTAACACTCTCCTTTGCACACCCACTGCCATTAATGTCTACAACCATTGACCACTGACTTCAAGTGAAGGACTGTGTGGACACCATCTCCTTCCATCATCGACAGCACCAAGAGGTGGGACATACGAATCTGTGAGACAGACAGGAGAGAGACTTGCCTAGGTCAGAAAGCTGAAGAAGGAAGCTTGAGACCTGAGCTGGGGTCTCTCTGTCCCCAAAGCCAGGTCATCTTCCCGCCGGACACACACAAGCAGTTGTGTCCTTGGGGCTTTGGCCTTTGTGACAAAATTCTAAAGTCTGAGTCTGAGGTGAAGAAAACATTCGGCCCGCTGGTACTCGCCGCCTACTTCGAAAGGTGTCCGTCATTAAAGCTAGATTGAACTGGAGTCCTTGCTGAGACCGTCTTGATATTTTGGCAGATTCACACCCCTGATGAGATTGCTGTCTACGATGAAAGTTGATTCAAGGTCTTGGGATCATTTTTCACATGGGACCCGCGTTTATTAGCGGGGAGTGTTTTGTAAGGACCCCTGGCCAGCACTTCATTTGACCTGGTAACACAGAAGCAAGGAGCGCCTTAATCTGTCCCCCTGAGCCGCCCCTGCCTCCTGCAGTGACACGCCGATGTGTGCCTCATAAATTCAGCCATTGTGTCTGTGAGTGCCTTGGCTGGAGCTGGTTTTATGAGATATCACAGTGTGTGCTGTGCACCTGTGTAGTTGAGAGCAGAATGTTTACTTCGGGGGTGGGGGGGACCCCAACTCAGACACTGGAAGGAATTCAAGCACAATCCCCTTTTGTTAGCAATAAAAGAGGAGCACGCGGCCTGGAGATACTTTATCAAAGATCATTGGAAGAAACTCATGAGTCTCTACTTTACATCCATATCAATTCTTGGAACAAAATTTCATACCCAGGGAGGTAGCAGGCATTATTTTGCTCCCCACCAGCCAAGATTTTAATGGGATCCTTCAGCTTTCTCCCTTCCCACTGCCTTTGACCTGGCCATAATTAGGGTAGGAAATATACAGCCGCATTGCCTCAAAATAGGGTACTTGGTGGAAATTCTCTTTTGAATGTTGCTGTTCTCCTGTATACATCAGAAATCCCCAGGTCTAAGGGTGTACCCCTGTCCCCACCATGATTGCGCATCAGGTTCTGGAGAGCAGAACATGTCACCTTAGCTGGCAAAAGAGCAAGGATCCCTTGGCTGTTTCGTATAAGTGGCCTGTGGCTCAAATGGGGGTCACCCCATTCGGGAGACTGTGTGACGAAGCAGACAAAGCACTTGTAATGCAAGGTAGGGAGACTGGCGATGCTGTCAAGTTGCTTCTTCACCTTAGGTCAGTCAATTACTTTCCTGTGTTTCAATTCTTTTTTCCACCTTTACAGTGGGAATAACACCTATTTGCCCAATTCCTGGGATGCTGTGAGAATTAAATTACATAGTAGTTGCAAAATAATTTGGCTTCATTGGAATTGGGCATCGCCCGCACCTGAGCAGAACGAATGGGCAATTCTTAATGGCTTCCATCTTCTGGCCAAACTGCCTTGGGACCAGAACAATAGTTTAGGTCTGGTTTTCTAGCCTTTGCCAGCACAAGGAGGTGGCCACGGGGCCAAAGAGAGGCTGTAATCAGAACACATTGCATATGATTGCATAGAAATGCTGTGTCGTCATCGACCCCAACAGACTGAATTCCCCACTGGACAAAGATATCATGGGGGTCCAGTGGGTGGGTGCTGACAGGGAAGAGGGCCCAGAGCCCTGAGCTGCAGAAACTTTATTACAATGATTTTTGTGATAGGTTTATATTCGATGATCATCTCTGACTCTCCAGAGATGAACACATGCACTTGACATCTTGAAACTGGAAAGTCTGGGGCAGATGAGCACACAGCTGAGTGAGAGAAAGTGCCTCTGTCTGCTGTCTGTCTGTCTGTCTCTCACACATACATAGGAACATGTGTGTGCACACCAGGTCTCTAAGAAAGGACACTAATAAGCCCCACTCGTGTTCCTGCTGCTCTTCAATCCCCTCACACATGACCCTGGGCCCTCAGTGGGCGCAGGCATGACAGTCTTTTCGTTCATTTCCAGCTTGCTCCTGCCTCAGGGCCTCTGTTCCATTTCTTCCCTCTGTCTGGAATATTCTTCCCGCAGATGTTTCCATGGCTGGCTGGCTCTTCTTGTTGTTCAGGTCTCAGCTAAGATCTCGTCTCTGTGGAGAGACCTTACCTGACCATTCCACCTCGAGTAGCCTCCTCTTCTGTTTCTTTCCACAGGACTTAACTCACCAAACCACTGATTCCTCTTTGATATTTTTGTTTGTTTAATTCCTGACTTCTTCCTAGGACAAAGATGAGCAGGTTCTGCCTGCTATTCATTCTCTTCTTCTTCCCTAGCAGCAGAACCCAAATTTCCACCAGGTACATGGTCAGTCAGAAGAAGACCACATATCCTATCCTCCCTGGCAGTGAGGGATAGACATGTGTCTCAGCTCTGGACAAATATAAGTAGAAGTGTCTTTAGAAGGAGAAGGAGCACTCTTTTTATCCTCTTTCCTTCTTCTTGTCAGCTGGCATGTGAATGTGATCGCTAGGATTTAGGTAGCCATATTGAACTCTGAGGTGAAAACGTCATCCCTAGGACACCAGAGCACCAAGGTAACAGGATCCTGGGTCTTTGATGACATCATGATGTGACCCTAGCAACCCTGGGTCATGTCCCTCTAGACTTTATGGGACAAGAAATTAGGTTGTAACCTGCTTAAACTATTGCTATGTTGGGTCTTCTGTCATTTACAGCTAAACTGGCTCCTAACTTCTAATGCCAGTTTCCACCCCCAACTTTGTGTCTCCCACCTGAGAGAATATGGACTCTATAAAAGAAAGGATCTCCCCTGCCTCGTTCAGTGCCATATGCCCAGCACTGGAATAACACCTACACATAGTAATCATTTGGTAAAAGCTTACTCAAGGAATAGCTTGCTCATGTCTTTTATTTAATTTTTTCCCTCCACTGGCTCCTTTCCCTCTCTGTATTGCACTATTTTAGGTTTCTTTTGACCTCCCTCATGTCTTCTTCTCCTCTCTACGTGTCCCTGAAATGTAGACATTTCCCAACGTAATGTCCTTGGCTAAGGTGGCAAGTACTAGGCATTTTCACGCTGATATCTATCTGCATTTCCACAAACCCCTCCAAGGGAAACTGCCCTCACCATAGCCCAGTTGTGGCCCATGGAGTACTTCCTGCTCCTGTCCCACTTCTGATTGGATGGGGGTTATCAGGTGACCCAGATGCAGCCAATCCATTGGCTTGTCAGAATCCTCTGTCGTTGTGGGGTATGAAAGAACAAACTAGTGAAAAAGATGAGAGTCCCTCTATCAAGGATACTTTTTCATTTTCATTTTAAATTCACTTGATATGAAAAATATTGATAAATATAATAAGAGGAGAATCATCCCCCTCAAATTTCTCCACTTTTAAGAAACATTATATACAGAGGTGAAATTTCTACCCTTTTCCCTTCTCAAGTCTGCCTGAGAAATCTTATCCCCCGGAGATAATCAGCATTAACAATTAGATGCATGTATTTCCTGATTTTTTTTTTTCTATTGTGAAACAGACATCTCTATATATCTCTGTACATGTATATGTGTGTGTGTGTGTGTCTGTGTGTATTTATCTTATGGGCTTACCCTCTGCATATTGGTTTGTACCATAGAATCTCTGTAGGCCAAGAAATGCAAATGTTTATCAGGGACTGGTCAGTATTCTTTGAATGGATGTCCCATAATATAGTCCATAATTCCCTACTGACGCAACCTGCAGCATCCTAGATATATAGAATTCCTTATTTCCATAGTGAGAAGTGGGATTGCTGAGTCAAAGGGTATGCACTGAAGGGTGCCCGGTGCCTTAGTTGTTTAAGTGTCTGTTTTCAGCTCAGGTCATGATCTCAGGGTCCTGGGATTGAGTCCTACATAGGGCTCCCTGCTCAGCAGAGAGCCTGCTTCTCCCTCTCCCTCTGATGCTAACTTTGCTTATGCTCTTTCTCTCTGTCAAATAAATTTAAAATTTTTAAAAAAATCCTAAAAACAGGGACACCTGGGTGGCTCAATGGGTTAAAGCCTCTGCCTTTGGCTCAGGTCATGATCTCAGGATCCTGGGATCAAGCCCCGCATCAGGCTCTCTGCTCGGCGGGGAGCCTGCTTCCCCTTCTCTCTACCTGCCTCTCTGCCTACTTGTGATCTCTCTCTCTCTCTCTCTGTTAAATAAATAAACACTTTTTTAAAAGAAACTAAAAACAAAGGACATGCACTTTAAAAATTTTAATAAATACCATCAAATTAATCTCCAAAATAGTTATACCAAGTTTACTCTCCGGCTTACATACATGAGAATCCTATCCCCTCATTCTCTTTCACAATCCATTGTGGTCACCTGGCTAATAAGAGAAGAGTGTGTCATGACATTGGTATTTGCACTTTTTGCTAGACTGGTAAAGTCGTCTCCAGAGAGCCAGGTGCTGGGCCAGAGTGGAAGGGATGTGCAGAGCGAAGCCGAGAGGTGTGAACTGACATTTTGAGGAAGAAGGCAGAGTTGAGGTCCTGAGATGCAGAAGTTACAGGGACAGGGGGGGTCCACAGAGGTGAAGGAAAGAATGTCAGCGATGGGGTGAGCAGATGGGGCAGAGCTGCAGACGTGAGGCCCACGGGCGATGGAGCAAGAGACAGGCTGCACACACACCAGCTGTGCAGCTTTGTGATGCCTCAGAGGCCTAGAACCTTCTTCCCCCTTGTGCCTGTCCTCGTCATCCTTTTCCCCCATGAGACCTGGCTTGAACTGAGACCACTGTTTGGTTTGCCTTTCCTGGATAGTGCCGTTATTCGACATGAGAAAAACCACTGTCTTCTCACATTCTCTCCACTGTCCTCCACAGCTCTGAGACATCTGCTTCCTCCGTGTCAACCCCACTCAGCCCCGATGTTCCCCATATGTGCATCTTCTGTGCCAGCCTCCTGCTTCACATCTCTCTCTGCTGGCAGGATGGCTCCAACACAGTGTCTGGCTCATATGTCAAGCTTAGTGTGTCCAAACCAACCCAGCTCTCCATCTACCCACCAAATGGAACCATCTAGACTGTCCTATTTCTCTGTTGATTCCCACCACACTCCGGGTCACAAAGACTTGAAACTGTAAAGATTTTTTTTGAATGTTATCTCCTCTTATATCTGCCCTCATTTATTATTTTTTAATTTTATTTTTAGTTGTGGTTAAAATATATATAACATAACATTACCATCTGAACCATTGTTAAGTGCAACATTCAGTAGTGTTAAGTGTATTCACATTATCATGCAAACACCACCATCCATCTCCAGAATTCTTGTCATCTTGCAGAAATGAAACTATATACCCATTAAACAACACCTATTCCCCAGTCTGTAAAGATGAATTTGACCTTTCAGCCACTCTGCTTCATCACCAAGGTCAAGATCACCTGTATGTCTGCAGGACCTGCCAGGTACCTGTCTTAGGCATACAAGGCCATAGGCAAGAAAAGTTAAATGAGTGAATGTCCTACTTATTTCATCCATGCAATACCCAATAATTACAATTTACCCAGCATCTAGAACAAATCCGTTTATTTTTACTTCTCAAAACAACTCTCCGGTAGTGTTTGCTTGTTGGTTTGTTTCGTTGATGAGGAAAGAGGCCCAGAGATTAAGCAGAACCCTGGCTAACGCAGCCTATACAAGGCAAGCCAGGTGAGTCTGACAGCAGCCCACCTCTCAACCTCCAGATCAGTTTCTCGCTCAATCTCTTCCTTACTACCCCCCACCCCCACCCCCGGGCACCACTGTGTCACATGTAGGCGGTTGCACTGGAACTATAGGCTCTGATGCGTCCGCCTGTCTCCTCCCCGACCCCTCACCACTTGCCCTGCGTATCAGGCTTGCTCAGTCAGTTCCGCCTGCGGCACCCCCTGCTCCACTTTCTCACGTTTCAGCAGACACGCGCATCTTCCCTGAACGAAATTCAAGCTCACTGCCTGGCATCTGAACCTTCCCACCTGCCTCCAGCTGCCTTCCCTGCTGCCGCTTCTTCCCTGTCATCCCAGCCATGCTCCAGTTTACATTTTCCTGCCTCTGTCCCTTTGCTTATTTCTTAAATCCTAAATGTCCTTCTCCATTCTATCACCAAGAACTGTGTTTGCTTTCGTCATTGTTTCTGCAGGATCTAGAACAGTGCCCGACACGTAGTAGGCATGCCACAAATTTTTACGGAGTGAGTGAATGAATGTTGCCATGTTTCCAAACATCTAAGGTTCCATTTCAGGGGTCACCCCATGAGGAAACCGTCCCCAGGACTCCCCACAGGACTGGATGTCCTTCTTGGCTCTTCATTTGTTCTTACCTTTCGCATACAGTGGTCTGAACTAAACCAAATTTGTAGGCTACTCGTCTCAGCCTCTCAGACTGGAAGCTCTTTGAGACCCTGAGTTTTTAGACATTTCTATACTTTTCCCGGCGTGGGCTTATGCACGTAGGTGCGTGCGCATGCGTGCATGTACACGCTCGCGCATGCGCACTTTTCCCCAAACGTAAGCGCAGGGCTGAGTACGCGTCATACGCGTTCGGCAGTGTCATTCATCGTTTGTTGGTTGATTTGAGCCCACTCATCTGATTATCCCTCCTACCTCTCCTCTTTCTGCAGGCACTGGGACTTCCCTCCTTCCCACCGCATTCCTGCCCCGGCCCCCATTTCACCATCCCGTGGCCACTGCAGCGTTGCCAGCGGGCATCCGTGCGCTGGAGGGTGATTTAACATCGGCCGTCATGGTATCGTCTCCCTCCACACAGTGCAACAGACAGAGGAGGAAAATGAATCCTGGTTAGAACCTTAGATTTATATGTCAGAGAAGGATGCCGGGCCGAGAAAGCTGGTAGGGATGTCCAATGCATATCTGACACCTGCCGGAGTAATCAAAATGATGAGCATTGAGAGCATTCTCCTGAGGTGCCAGACATTACGTAAGCACTTTGCATCCTCCATGGATAACTCCGCCAAACCTGTGAGACGACTATTATTATATTTTACAGCTGAGGAGCGAGACAGAGCCGGTAAGTAACTAGCCCAAGGTCACACAGCTGGTAATGGGAAGCATCTAAATTCAAACCCATTACCTAGGCACTTATGCCTGCCCTCTACCCTCTTCTCAAATGAAGCCAGACAGTTGGCAGATAACGCAACCCTGGAAAGCATCTCAATCCAATTGGGTGTTTTCCAATCAAGAAAACTGAGACCCGGACAGAGGGAGTCACTTGACTGAAGTCACTCGACTCGTCCAGCTCCATGTCCATTCCACTGTCCTGTGCACACCGGGGCAGGCCTGGGTTTCAGCTTGTGCCTGCTGTTGTTGTTCAAGGGACTACTTAGCGAAAATCCGTCTGGGAGAAGAGTTTTTGTTGTTTATTTTTTCCTAAAGCTAGGAGAAAATGCACATTGCTGTGAGAAGTTTGGGAGAACACCTTGCGATGGAGAGGGGGAGAAGGGAAGACCAGCACCAAGAGTGCTGGAGAGAGGGACGGTCACAGATGCCCCCAAGGGGAGGCTGAGCTTGTCACAGGCAGAGAGATGACCTACCATGGGCTTCGGCGGGAAGAGAAGTTCAAGACAAGCATTTGCTCTGAATCTGGGGGAGGTGTGTAATTGAAGGGGACCACGGTCATTCTGCTGGTGTCTCCAAACTTACCTGAGGGCCATCTTTCAATAAATGAGCACTGAGTGAGATTGAGTGGCTTCGCCAGAGAGACAGATCCTTCCTGGGGAAGCCAGACACCGAAATCATGCCCTCGCTTCTCCAGGGGCATTTCAAAGTAGAACATTGCATTTGAAAAAACTCCTTTCTATGAGGCACTCGGAGCACTTCCTAGATCGTAGGTAATTAATCCATGGAACACCCTGGGAGGAGTGGGAACGGGAGCAAGAAATATTGCCTTCCTTTGACTGATGGAGAAATTAAGCAAAGAACAGTCAAGTGCCTTTCTTGATGTGATATAGGAAGTCAGCTGCGGAGGCAAGGAGACTAATTTTCCTCCTTCTGGCTCAGCGTTTTGTCCTAACAGCTCCGCTGGGGCCTCGACTGCCCCGTGTACACCGGCTAGCCACGAGGCTTGACGGCAGAGCCATGACCCACGTTTCCCAAGGACTAAAACATCTATTTTTGTCTGATGACTAAAACATCTATTTTCTCTTTTTAACAAAAAGTCCTCATTAAAAGATAGTTAAAAATAAATAATTGTAATCATCACTTTCAGGTTAACCTAAGGTTAAAATTTTCATTCATTCTTTACGGGCGGTAATTTGTGTTTGTTTCCGAGAATAGGCACATAGTAAGTGCTTACTAAATGGTTACTGAGTAATGAGTTTCTTTGTACATATTTCACTTTGGTAAGATCACTTTGGTATGATCAGTTGGAGTTTTAATGACTGGGTAAGCCTAACCTTGACATATCAGAGTGAGTGTTTGCCTGCCAGTGATAATGATGATGATAGTTAATTCTGACCTGTTGCCTGTGAAGCCAAAGCTCCCACCACACCCCACACAAGTCATAAGTGCTGAATGTGGTTTTGCTGGTGGTGACGTTTTTTTAAACCTGCATCTCTTAAATGACTCTCTTTTTCAATTAGTCCATGACTCTATCAGGAGGCCACCTAGAATGAAGAGTATAATTGTAACTGTGGATTTGTATGAAGTAAACTAATTTATTAGGGGTTCAACTATGCTCTGTTAAAATAGGGTTCATTTGGACCAATGGACGCTGACCTTCCTTTTTCCTGAAGAACTCACAAGTCTGATTTGAAACCTTTCCCTAAGTCATATTTTTAAGACTAATTTGCATTATTGACAAAACACCCAGTTTTCTATACTGAGGCAAGCTTTGGTCTAGCCTCTACTTAAGCAGTACACAACGAGCAGAGTATCAATTAAATTTCACTGTATTTTGTCCTTCCTCCTCTACCTCTTCCTCTAAAAACAATCCATGTTGTGCAGTGCCAAAAGAGAGCTATGATAAAGGCATATGAAGATGGCACTTGTTACTATCATTCATTGGTAACTCCCTTTCCCCTCCAACCAGGTGCTAGTGGTTCCCATCTGCATCTCCTTGAAGTTAACCTTCAAACCATGTGACTTGCTTTGACCAACGAAACATGAGCAGACGTGATGTGTGTCCTTCCCAGCGGGAGTATCTAAGCCTTCAGGTCTTGCGGGTACGTGATTTTTATGTCCGCATTTCCTTGCTCTGGTGACTGGTAACATTCTAGATGGTGGAGGCTCCATCCTGCTAGAACCCTGGCTGAGGACAGACTGGAGTAGAACTCTCCCACCACCTGAGAATACCATACAAGGTGAGTGAGAAATAAACTTTTACTGTTTTACACCACTGAAATTTTTGTCTGTCATTGGAGTATAACCTCATCCACCCTGACAGGTAAATGAAATTTGAAGTCACCACACTCTGGTTGGGAAAATGTGGATCCATCTCCTGCTCCTCCCTTCCCCACCCCCCCACCCCCACCCCGCCGCCGCTGTGCCATCCCCACAACCCATTCTCTTTCTTCTAGAAACTATGCTCTCATTTGGCAGATGCTGTTATGATTCAAATAAATTCAATAGTTTTTTTTTTTTTTTTTTTAGAGGTGGGTCAGAGCAGAGGAAGAGGGAGAGACAGAATCTTAAGCAGGCTCCACGCCCAGTGCAGAGCCTGACATGGGGCTTGATCTCACGACCTTGATATCACACCTGAGCCGAAATCAAGAGTTGGACTCTTAACTGACTGAGCCACCCAGGCCCTCTAGTTTTTTTCTGTTTTGTTTTGTTTCATTTTTTAAAAAGATTTTATTCGTTTATTTATTTGAGAGAGAGAGAGCAAGCTGGGTCAGAGGGAGAGAGACAAGCGGACTCTGTGCTGATCCCAGAGCCCTACTGGGTGGAAGGTTGGGGTTCTTGACCCCAGGATCCTGGGATCATGACGTGAGCCAAAGGCAGACATTTAACCAACTGAGCCACCCAGGTGCCCCTTGTTTTGATTCATTAAGAGAATGATAGACCACAAAGAGAAGACTAGAGGCTTTCATCCCAGGCATCCCTAGAGGTAGTGTTCTTACTGGGGGGACCAGTGTGTCACTAAAGCTTTGACCGATGAGTGAGTGCCTTCGCCGGCCCATGTCTCCAGGGACAGCACAGTGTGTCTGAACACCAGGACTAGCAATGAAAGTCTGGTTTTCACATACACCCACACCTTGCTCATCTTTTTAAAGTTGACTACCCTTATGCTGATGAGAAAGACCTAATTCAGTAAATGTTATCGTTCCAGTGACCAGGAGGCCTGAATTCTAGCCTCTGTCCTAAAACTCTTTTGTAAACTCAGTTTTCTCATCTGTAAACTGGAGATGATAGGACTCATTGTCAGCTGTTTAAAAATAGTTGGTATGCATTGTGAAAGGTCACTAGTATGCTTCTCGTGACCAACATCTGCAGAACCAGGCAAAAAGAACTGTTTTGAACAATTTGGATCATCTGATCAAACCAGTCTCTACTAAATCAATTAAAAAAATATTAATAGACTTTATTTTTTAGAGCAGTTTTAGGTTTACTGAAAACTGGAGCAGGAAGTACAGAGAGTTTCTTCACGCCCGATCTTCCCCTGCACAGCTTTTCCTATTACTCCCATCCCGCATTAGCGTGGTACATTTGTTGTAATTGATAAACCAATATTGACACATTATTATTAACTAGAGCCCATAGTTCGTATTAGAGTTCTCTCTATGTTGTATGATTCTATGGGTTTTGACAAATGCATAGTGTCATGTATCCACTGTTGTGTATTTCACTGCCCTAAATATCTCCTGTACTCCCCCTGTTCATTCCTCCCTCTGCCTCCCAAATCCCTGGCAACCCCGATCTTTTTATTGTCCCTACAGTTTCGTTCTATCCAGAATGTCCTATCGTTGGACAATTAGAACATTTAGGCCTTTTGCACTGTCTTAGTAATAGGCTTTTTTACTTAGTAATAGGCATCTGCTTCACGCATTTTCATGGCTTGATAGCTCATTTCTCTCTCTTTTTTTAAAAAGAGTTATTCGGGAACCTGGGTGGCTCAGTGGGTTAAAGCCTCTGCTTTCGGCTCAGGTCATGATCCCAGGGTCCTGGGATCGAGTCCCACATCGGGCTCTCTGCTCAGTGGGGAGTCTGCTTCCTCCTCTCTCTCTGCCTGCCTCTCTGCCTACTTGTGATCTCTGTCTGTCAAATAAATAAATAAAATCTTTAAAAAAAAAACAAAAAAAGAGTTATTCATTTTGAGAGACAGAGAACACAAGTAGAGGGAGGGGCAGAGGGAGAGAATTTTTCAAGCGGTCTCCCCACTGAGCACAGAGCCCATCCCATGACCCATGACCCATGAGATCATGATCTGAGCCGAAACCAAGAGACGGATGCTTAACCAACTGGGCCACCCAGGCGCCCCCAGCTCATTTCTTTTCCTTCCTAAATAGTATCCTATTGTATGAACGTTCCTTAGTTTCTTTATTCATTTACATTAAAGGATGTTTTGGTTGCTTCCAATTTTTGGCAACTCTTAACAAAGCTGCTGTAAACATCTGTGTGCAGGTTTTTGTGTGGACACAAATTTTCAGTTTACTTGGGTAAATACCAAGGAGCACAATTGCTGGACTATATGGTAAGAGTTTGTTTAAAATTTTTAAAAAGATTTTTATTTATTAATTTGAGAGAGACAGAAGGAGAGAGAGAAAGAGAGCAAGAGAGAGAGCGCGTGAGATGGGGGAGTGGCAGGCAGAGGGAGAAGCAGGCTCCCTGCTGAGCAGGGAGCCCAATGCGGGACTTGATACTGGGACTCCAGGATCATGACCTGAGCTGAAGGCAGTCACCCAACCAACTGAGCCACCTAGGTGCCCTGAGTTTGTTTAATTTTTTAAGGAACTAATAGACTGGCTTCCAAAGTAGCTGTGCCATTTGCAATGAGTGAGAATTTCCATGGTGCCATTTCCTTGTCAATACTGGAGGTTGTTAATATTCTGGATTTTAGCCAGTTTAATAGGTGTGCAGTTGTATCTTGTTGTTGTTTTATCTTGGAATTCCCCCCAAAACATGTGATGTTGAGCATATTTTCACACACTTATTTGCCATTTTTATATCTTCTCTGGTGAGGTGCCTGTTCCCATTTTTTTCTTCTTCTTAATTGAATTGTTTTCTTATTACTGAGCATTAAGTGTTCTTTCTATGTTCTGGAAGCAAGTCTTTACCAGATTAGTGTTTTGCAAAGATTTTCTCCCAGTTTGTGGCTCTCCCCCCTTCCATTTTCCTTACAGGGCTTTTAGCAGAGCACAAGTTTTTAACTTTAATGAAATTTGGCTGATCAAGTTTTTCTTTTTCACGGATCATGTTTTTAGTATTGTATCTAAAACTCACTGCCAAACCCAAGGTCACCTAGATTTTTTCCCTATGTTACCTTCTGAAAGTTTTATAGTTTTGCATTTTACATGTAAGTCTCTCATCCATCTAGAGTTAATTTTTATGAAAGATGGAAGGTCAGGACTTAGATTCTCTCTCTCTTTCTTTCTCTCTCTCTTTTTCTTTTTTTTTTTTTGCATGTAGTTGTCCAGTTGTTCAAACCACTGGTTAGAAGGTTTTTTTTCTCTATTGAATTACCTGTGCTCTGACAAAGATGAGTTGGCTCTATTTGTGTGCTATATTGTTGACTTTAATTCTGTACTTTCTGCTCAGTGCCATTGATCTACTGTATTTTTCTCTTCTTTTGCCAGTAATAATAAGAATAGAAAACTAGTCTGTGTGGCCCAGATTTCTGTATTTCATTTGACATTAACATAATGACCAGCTATCCTAACTGAAAATTAAGAAACTGACCAGCAACACGCCTCAGCCTCAATTTCTCTACCTAGTGACCACAGAGTCACCATTCTCGTACCTCAATGCTCAGATGCTAGGGACCCAGGAAGCCAATGTGCTAAGACACCCTAATCCACATGCTGTGGCCCAGACATAGGGTGACTGAATCAGAGAAACACCTTCTAGATTCTAGGAGGCAGATCTTCATGCTGTGATTTGTTGTGGGTGGGTTTTTAAAATAAGCCTCGTGCAGCACCCCCTACCTTCCACAGAATGTGGCATTTGAAATAACAACAAGTTTAGCCGGAAATGGTCCTATCTAGACTATGATGCCAACTGTACTTTTTCCCCTGGCAGGTGCTCTACTTGTCAGGTAACAAGGTGACCTGCAGCAGCGCTCTCTTCTCCATCCACACTTCCTCTCCACCAGGCCAGCTTCTCATTCCTGGCTCTTAGTTCCAGGAGGACCTGCCCGCTTTGCTTCTATGCTCTCTGAGGGGCTAGTGTTGTGAAAATAACCAGGGTTGTCGTGCTTCATATATGCCCACGGGCTCATTTGCTCAAGCTTTCAAACTTGCGGGCCATTTAACAACCTGAGCTGTGAAGCCTGATAACCCATCTCTGGGTCTCCTGAAATTCCCTCTCTCCAGGACTAAAGCACCTCTTTGAAGCATCAAGGTCAAAACTCTTTATCTCAGCAGTCTGGCCTGAAAATCTTTGCCCATCCAAACATCTTGCTCTATAAAATAGGAGTAATAAATGCCCACAAGTCTGACGCTTTGGGTAATAAGACCGGAAAATGTTTGGAGTTCTTCAGAGGAAAAAGGATATTTAGGGGCTAAATTGCATTAGATTCAGTGGAATAAGAACATAGTTTTTAAATTGCAAGATCTGGTGACAGTTTCTCCAGTGAAACTATGTGTTAGAGCACATGAGTTTCAATTTCCAGGTCCAACATGGCCAAGCTGCTCTGTGGCAATTTACGGCAAGCTTCTGATGTAAGACCTGTGATTTGATTTTATTAGTTTCTGGCATTGGGTCCTGTACTTTGAGCAATTCCTATAAAATGTACTCGGGAGTTATTATTTTCTTTAAAGAATGTGATACTAAAACAAGTTTTTAATAAAGTGTTTTGAAAAGGCAACAGGCTGAAAAAAAAAAGCTGGGCAAAGATTCAAGCTAGTAATGAACTGAATGTGTCTCTAATTATGTTGAATTTACAAGTAATAGAATGAGGCAGGCTTGGCAATTACTTTTGAGTGAAATTGCGTGCCTGAAGGAAGAAAAATCCTCCCTTAAAGTTAGGGAAAATGAAAAAAAAAAAAGTGCTGTATCATTACATTTTATTTTAAATATCTTTCACTCTAGACTTCCAAAGGTCTAATCAGTTCAAAAATAGATTCCCAGTCAACATTTTGTAGAAACGGATGGTTTTCTCAAACCTAAGTTTGGTTTTAGTTTTTTTTTTCCTTTATAAAGCTTTGAGTATGGGCAGCTCCTTGCTATGTCATCCTAACACCCATGGGTTTTCAAGGTGGGGCCCCAAAGTAAAATTTAGAAAGTGATTAGAAAGCCCTCATAGGATTCTCACTCACCACGCTGAAAACTCAAGAGTTAAACGAATTTGAGTCCTCCAATAAAACAATGTAAATGGATGGATAAATAATTCATTTGATGCCCACAGAACTGCCTCAGCACCATTTGTCTCTAATAAGGCAAATCCACAAATAAATAGGGTGCTGGCTGGCACTGGGGTTCTTGTCTTTCACAATGTGACTCTGAATCGAACCTCATCTTGACCAGAGGAACCATCCGTCATTTGAGTAGATCGCTCAAAGGATAACAGGCTGGATCAGGGAAGCCGTGGGCCGTTAGGGGGCTGGCCTTCCTGGCATCACGCCATTCCATCCCACAGTCCCAGTCAGCTCAGGTCCTGTGTCTACAGGGGAAAGCCGAGGTGCTGGGGGGCAGGGCAAAGGTGGACCAGGACCCCTGAGGCCAACAGCCTTCTGTCACAAGGGACTCATTCTTTGTTGTTTAAATGCACACTCTGTGGTCCTGAGAGCTTTTCATTTCATTCCCACAATTCCACACCGGGTGAGTATTATTATTCCTACCCCTGTTTCGCAGATAAGGACTTAGAAAGGTTCAGCGTCTTAGGCAGAGTCCGACTTCCATTGAGAAGGTCTGGCTTTCTGACTGCCGGCCTCTGCAGGGAGATGTAGCGTCCTCCTAGGAGACCCAATCTCAGAGACGTGTTCTGAAAAGTTGATGGGTACGGATGTCACATAGCCTCATGGGGAAACTGAGGTGTGGAGAATACAGGGGCTCACTAGGCTCACATACACATTGAGTCAAGGGTGAATTGAAGATCATTTTGGGGGGAGGGCCTGCCTCCCAATCTCAATAGCTGCTTCACACATGTGGAGCTTGTGTGTGACTCACACACGTGGCCCAGCCAGAGCCGGGCATCACAAGGAGGATCCCACCTTGCTCTGTCCCCAAGCACTTTCCCCTGCGGTTGAGCCTGCTTCCTCCTCTATCACCAGAAGGGAGATAGATTTTCAAGACTTTTGTGTTCCATTTCATCACTCAAGTTCTATAGTTATCATAATGGGGAAGGATACTCTGTTATGGAGTTGACCATACTTCATCCTTCTGGAAGGCAGGGCTCCAGTGGTATGACCCTGGTGGAAAGCGTACAGAGTGTTCGCACTGGTTTGTGTCCCATTCCCCCAACCCCCTGTTATCAGCTGATTGGCAGACATGACCTCCTCTTCCCCTGTTCCCCACTCCCAATGATAAAAGGACTTGGGGAGGCTTAAACTAAAGTATTATGGCTTTTCTCTAACCGCTCACTACCATCTTGGGCGAAATTTGTGCTTGTATGTGAATGGCTCTATACTCCTTTATCCTTCCCTGGAGCCATTTCATCCACCGGATTATGAGTCCTTGAGTCAGGAAGTGAGATTTTACCTTTAACGTCCTAGAAAATTGCTGGAAGATATGTCACAAGGATGAAACAAAGTCATTTTTACCTGAGGCTTTGATAACCCTTTTAGTCAGGTGCTTTTGCATAAAGTATAATCCTGGGTGAATTTACTCTGCCAGGAGTTAATGCCTTTAGCAACGATGCATTATGGCAAATGCCACTGCCTGTCAGGTGTTTAACGTCAGATCATAAAGAACCTGTCTGCTCCAAGTCAGCTCTAGCTTTCATCTCCTCCTGGAAGATTGGCACTTGCTTCTCTTTTTTTTTTCAGTCCATGGATAAAAGCCCAGAGGACTGCTTCGGGATAGGACTATGTCAGCCCGGCAAGCCCTCAGAAATCCCTAATTTCCTTACCCAAACCCACTGTGATTTGTATTCTGATTTCAAAGACCCCATTTTAGGTGACCTTTAGGGTGACCCCTTAAAATAAGTGACATGCCAGACAAGCAGATCTGCATATATGCAGGGTCATTGTTTGTCTTTTGATATATTCATTGGTCTGCCTTCTAACGTTTATGTGCCCCCAATAGTTTTATTATATGTCATCATTCTTATCTTCAGCATTCTGATGCCTGTTTTCTTTACTTTATCTGTTAAGCAGAAGTATATTTCGTGTTCAAAGCGATACATCATAAAGGTAGAAAAAGGTGAACCTTTTGA
Source organism: Martes martes (assembly GCF_963455335.1). NCBI lineage: Eukaryota > Metazoa > Chordata > Mammalia > Carnivora > Mustelidae > Martes > Martes martes. The sequence continues at coordinate 59,343,504 of NC_137899.1, read as the reverse complement.
TATATTACAAGTCTCTCATAGCATGAAATAACTATTGCCTATTATTTTACTCCTGACGTTTTTATTTTTAAGGGAATTTCACTTGATTTGTGGTGCTGACACCTCTGATATGTTGTTTCCAGTGACCTTACATCCAAAATCAGCAGTGTGTGACATTTGATGGCCCAGATAAAAAACATTAATGGGGGAAGAGAGGGTTTATTTTCCTGGTCATAAATTAAGTTTAAATAACTCTGAATTTATTTTAAACTCTTCAGTACTTTTTACTGTCCAAGCAATAAATGTATTTATTACTGGGGGCCTACCTGGGTTTCCACCACAGAGCCCTTTGCTCGGCTGCTTTAATTCCTTTCCTTCTCCCTCCGTGGAAAGCTCATCTTACTTAAAATGCCGATTTGCACAAACCATTCTCTAATTTTCACCAACAGGGATCAGAGAAAGGGCCGCTGATCAGGGAGGTAAACCAAAGGTAGTTTTGTCGCCAATCAGCTTAAGAAACGCGGCAGGGCAGTTCATAAACTCTTCATTGATGCGGGTAATCCAGTCCTGAACGAATTCTGTTTTAGAATTAGAAGTAGAGACACAGGCAGATGCAGTCATGATCTGATCCCTCTGTAGCCTCATGGGAAAGGTTTGCGTTCGGTCCTGATTTAATTTTTATGGAAGTGGAAGCCTGTTTCCCCATTTTGATTTTTATAACTTTCCATCTTTATGTGTATGTTTTTTGGTACTCACTCATTAGAGGTATCATAAAATTGCATGGAGAATTTCTCAGTTAAAAACATTTTTATGAGTTAAAATTTTTTATCTATATGTTTGAAAATTGCCTTGTGGATTTTTTATCGAGATATAATTCACATATCATAAAATTTGCCATTTTAAATCGTACAGTTCAGTGGTTTTTAGTATATTCACAAGTATATACCACCGTCTAATTCCAGAATATTTTTACCACGTGAAGAAGAACCCCCCCTCCTTCTACACCCCACTGTACCTATTAGTAGCCACTCAGCATTCCTCCCTTCCCCTGGCCTCTGACAACCACTTATCTACCTTCTGTCTCTATGGATTTGACTGTTCTGGACTCCTCATAAAAATGGAATCAGACAATATGTGACCTTCTGATCATGGCTGCTTTTATTTAGTGTGTTGTCAAGGTTCGTCCATGTTGTGGCTGGAATCAGTCCTTCATTCCTTTTTGTGGCTGAATAATATCCCATTATATGGATATACCACATTATGTTTATCGGGGGCTGGTTTTTCATTTGAAGAATTTCATTCATGTGTTTCAAAAGTTGCCTTATAATTAATTCCTCAGGTAGTGCTCCTGTTTGGAAGATTTTAAAAAGTTAGATCTTTGAAAAAGAATGTTATAAAGTATATGAGATTTGTTAAAGAAGATTTTATTTATTTATTTGACAGACAGAGATCACAAGTAGGCAGAGAGGCAGGCAGGGGTGGGGGGGAAGCTGGCTCCCTGCTGAGCAGAGAGCCCAACTCGGGCTCGATCCCAGGACCCGAGACCATGACCTGAGCTGAAGGCAGAGGCTTAACCCACTGAGCCACCCAGGAGCCCCAGTATATGTGGTTTTTAATACCTTTAGTAATCACAATCCTACATCTCTTTTGTGGGATTTTGTATAGATTGGATCTTGCCACAAAATGGAAGAAAAGTAGAATCTAAGAAACTCTTCATTATATAGGTAGGGTAGTAAAACAGTAAGTCATTCACTGAGTATAAATTCACATTTAAAGAGCACGTGTGATTCTTGACTATGTGGAATGCTGTTTAAATGGCTTTACATGAAGACCAGCCTTAGGATCCCTCTTAGGACCTCGGGACACTCTGCCTTGGAGTATGGCCATATACAATACATGTTTATCCTTCACTGGACGGTATTTCTCTGTAGGCAGGGGTCATGTGCATTTCATCCTTATCTCCAGAGCCCCATCAAAATGCTTTCCAGGCATTCAGAAAACGAACACTTGGTGGATGAATTAAAGTATACACTCTTTTGCTCTTCATGCTCAGTAAGAAAAAAAGGAGAGAACTATGAAAGCATTCTGATCATTGCCAGTCGGTTTCCTTTTACCGTATAGAGAAGCGCCCACGCTATAGAGAAGTTCACGCTGTGTGGCTTGATAAATGTCCACGGAGTGAAGACACCCGTGTGACCACCACCCAGGTCAACAACCAGTCCCCCCAGAAACCCCTGGAGCTCTCCTGGTCAATATTCTCACCCTTCTCTCCACTAGCAACCTCTATCCTCACTTCTAACGCCATAGGCAGTTTTGAACTTCAGGTAAATGGAAATTCTTCTTACACTCATGACATTTTCTTTCTTCCTTCCAAGATTTTATTTAAATTCAAATTAGTTAATGTATAATGTAGTATTAGTTTCAGGAGTAGAATTTAGTGATTCTTCACTTACATACAATACTCAGTGCTCATTGCAGCAAGTACCCTCCTTAATCTCATCACCCATTTAGCCCATTCCCCCCGCCCCCCGCCGCCCCACAACCCTCAGTTTGTTCTCTAGAGTTAAAAGTTTCTAATGGTTTGCCTCTCTGTTTGTATCTTACTTTATTTTTCCTTTCCTTCCCCTTTATTCATCTGTTTTGTTTCTTAAATTCCACATATGATATACCCATAATAGTTTCAAAGTAAGGATAAAAGGAAAAGTTTGCAGACTTCTAATAAGGATGTGCATGATATGCAATCTTTTCATCCTCAGGAGCGGAAGACCAAACTAATCTAAAGGACAAAATTGCAATTGCCCATTTTCATTTCTGACTATACTGAATCAAAAAAAAAAAAGAAGAAGAAGAAGAAAATCATGCTTTCTTATTTTCATGCTTAATTTCTGAGCATAGAAAAGTGTGAAGTAGGCCAAGTTTTTCCACTTTTTTTTCTTTAAGATTTTGTTTATTTATTTGACAGAGAGACAGATCACAAGTAGGCAGAGAGACAGGGAGAGAGAGAAGGGGAAGCAGGCTCCCTGCTGAGCAGGGAGCCTGATGCGGGTCTCGATCCCAGGACCCTGGGATCATGACCTGACTGAAGGCAGAGGCTTAACCCACCGAGCCACCCAGGTGCCCAAGTTTCTCCACTTCTTAACATCTTGGATTTTTCTACCTTCATCTCTTCCCTCTCCTCTCAAGGACTTTGGCTCACTCTGTTTGGGCCACTGTAACCAAAATAACATAGAGCGGGTGGGTGGCTTAGAAATAATAAACATTTATTTCTCATAGTTCTGGAAGCTGGAAAGTGCAAGATCAGGTGCCTGGCAGATTCTGTGTCTAGTGAGGGTCTGCTCCTAGTTCCCAGACCAATGGTGGGTGGTCTACTCACTGTGTCCTCACAGGATGGAAGGGGCAAAGGAAATTTCTAAGTTCTCTTATAAGGGCGTGGATTCCATTCATAAGGACCCCTCACTCACAACCTAATGGATTCCCAAGACCCCCATCTTTCAATACCATCACACCGGGAATTGATTCCAGCATATGAACTGGGGGAAACACAAGCATTCATTCTATAGTAGACTCCTTCCCAGCTCCATTCCTCAGAATTCGTCATAAAGGTTGAACTGGTAAAACACCAAAGTACTCATCTCTTGGTATTGGAAAGGTCTTCAGCCCCTGGAACTTGCGATGCTGTTGCTGTGAGCCTGGGTGTCATGAGAACAGGAAGCTCAGAGGAGGGAGCATCTTGAGTTCAGCAAGTCCTTTGACAAAGTGTATCGTGTTATCTTTGAGGACCAGAGGGAGAAGCACGTGACTGGCAGAATCATAGCCCGACACTGGACTCTGAAGTAAAACTAATTCACCAGATGACAGAAGTATGATGCAAAAAGGTCTTGGCAGTTTGAAGTGATAGCCCCAAACCCCCGGAATTCGATGGTGGGAGACATGCGTTTCTGTTATCAGGGTACACAACCGATGACACACCTACAGGATGAGGAGGCTGACTGACATCCGTCCAGGGGTAAAAAAATGTCCCAAGGATTTCAGGTGATTGTAAGGGCAAACGGTGTGGCTGCCAACATACTCCTTTAATCGTAGAATTGTCTGGAACAAAAGAGGCCACACTTCCTCTTTTTTTCTGCCATGATCGGGGGCGTTTGGTGTATTTCATCTGCCTTTGAGCATCACCTTTAAAAAGGAAATTGGTAAATCTAGTGAGGGTTAAAAACAGGTGAGAGAGTAGTACATGAGGGGAAGCGTGGCAGATGCGAGGAACGATGGGAGGGTCTGAGGCCGTCTAGCCTTTTCTCACATTTGAAGGGAAGTGAGAGGTAGCTTGGAGGGGAGTCACTACCTCGGGTAGGACCTTGGAAGGCATCTAACAGTTTTGCAAGTTGTGAATGGGTTGTGACCAGATGATCGCTAATTTCATTCCAGGGGGAAAAAAAAACCCAAAAATCAAAAAGGCAAAGCTTTATACCCCATATAAACCAGAGATGTGTGTGATTCCGTCTTCGAGTAGTGTCCAACACAAGAGTAGTTTAGCCGCCAGACTTAATTAAAAATCAATGCCATTAACTTTTCTCAAAGGACACTCTATCTACCCCGCACTCATTGCCATCCAGCAACCTGCCCTCTCCTCTGCTGGCTTATTCCTTCTAAAAGCTCCCGGAAGAGAACTAACATTTGTCCAACACCCTGATGCGTGCCAGATCACTTTTACATGTAGTGTCTCGTTTATTTTTCACAGGAACCATGTAAAGGATACATGGTGGTGGTGATGTTCCTTTTGTGTGTGAGAGAAGTCCTCTGTAAGGTCACGGACCTCTACCAGGTCACGGCTGGTCAGTGGAGCCCAGGATTTGGATGGCGGCCTTCCTCTCCCCCTGGCGGAGGCCTCACCAAGCCTTGTTGTGTTTGTCTCCCGGTGGCCTGCTCTGTGTGCCGTGGCTGACCAATGTGGCTCCATACTTCCCACCTGGCTTTTGATCTAGGGATGGAGAAACAGGCCGATATGATGGGACAGCATGGTTTTTACTAAGAAAACGTGTCCCCTGTTCTCAAATTGGCTCTTGCACGTCAGGCTTCCTCTGCCTCAGGTCTTCTCGCGCCCAAAGTGCACATGAGTCCTCCTGGTGGCCAAGAAACGCAGCGTAGAGTGAGCTGACCCAAAGAGAAGGGACTCCCAAGTGACCATTTTGCATTACCTTTTGGCTGCTGTCGGCGCTGGATGCTTGGCCCGCCCCAGGTCACTGGCCTTTTGGGTACATGGCTCGCTCTTCAGTTTCACAAAGGCTGCTCCGTAGCCAACCAGAGACATGGGAGTCGTTTTCAATAACTCCTATCATTCCAGATAAGGTGGCAGGCTTCAGGGGTCAGACAGTAGGTTACATACGGGGCTTGTTTGCCTCCCCCACCCTCCCACCCCCGATCAAGTCAGGAGGCTACACTTCTTCTGCCTGATGGAAAGCAGCTTGGCTTTCCACACTCAGTGCCAAGTTTGGGGTGGCCCACACATGTTTATCGCACGAAGGAGTGAAGGAAGGGAGGCCTGCTCAGTGTGGTGCTCAGCTACCACTGGCGGCCCCCACCCGGCCGTCAGGGAGGTGGGCCACCAGGCCTGCTGCTTCGTGCCGGCCCGCGTCTGTGGCAGCTCCAGAGAGCTCTGATATTTGGAAGTCAAGTAAGCACATCGTACAACACCTAGTAACTAGAGCCTCTAGGTCGTTAAATAGTTTATGAATGAAGCAAAGTTGGTCCCACTTTGTGCAAAGAAAGAAGAAGAGAAAAAAGAGTTTGATTCTACAGCTCGGACCTCATCAGACTCATACTGAGGACAACTTGGAAAGTCTTTAAAGCACAGCACAGATCTAGAAATGGGAAGAATCACATCCATTTCCTGGCACCCATTTGATCCAGAGGAGAAAAGCCATGCAAAGCAAGAGTGGCAGAGGAAGATGGGTAATGGGACAAGAAAACCCTGTACGGTAACAAGAAAACATTGGACTTATCTTTTAGCTCCTTTATGGAAGAGAGAGGTCAGGTCACTCCATCACGGTGAAGTGCAGAGCTTCAGGGAAGAAGGTTGACCCACCCAAGCTTGGTGGGATCCTGTCCCATGTAGGGAGGGTCTCTACCAGGCAGGAATGCAGCATCTCACTGGTATGGGGCACTGATATGATCTGATCAACGCTTTCATCCATTACCAAGGGTTGTCTTCCAGAAGATCTCCACAGACCTAACACTTCAGCCAGTTACGCGAACCTCCCTCCCGTGGTCTTCATCATTTACCCCAGCACAACTTCACTGCCAGGAAGTCATGCTTTGTCAGTGGTCATGGACACTTCTGATTTTTCTTGGAGGTTCAGGGGGATTGTAAAGTGAAGGAGAAGAAGAGGAACCCCCCGAGTTTGGTCATCTCTCGCATTTTCAGCAGAAACGCCTGATTGCTCACGGCCAGGAATGGTGAGCAAACGGCGGTGAAAACCAGAAACTCCCACCCCAGCCCGGTGGAGACCCTCCCCCATCACCGACTAATTGATTAACCAAAGGTTCGTGAAGAGAATGATTTGATGAGGGTAATTTATAGAGATGGTATCTTTTGTCATCATTTGTCTTTGAAAACATAGAAGAAAACCGCTTTCAAAAGGACATAGCCCGCCAACATGAGCAATGGCGGACCGGGTATCATCAGTTACAGCAGACCGCTCAATTTTGTACCTTTTCAGCTGGTCAGATATCCAATAACCACAAAGGGAGGGGGGGAAAACCCACATCTTCACTTTCTGTGTTTTAAACTTTTCCAGCACTGGCTTATGAAAATATTTGGGGTTGTTCACTGCCCTGCTCTCTGTAGCATAAACATTTATTTAAATGGGGCTGTCTCTAGTAATGAAGAATGAAGGAAAAACAATGGTCTGATTTTGACAAATTAACTTGTGATTTGGAGAGTCAGTGAAGCAGGGAAGAGACATTCCTAACTATACTAATTAAATGAGCTTGCAACATTTATTTTAATGCAATGGAACCAGCCATATGAAGATGAACATTTTAATTTATTTTGCAGTGACATTATGAAAAATTTCACTGCTGCAGATTATCTACAAAAACAAATCTCATCAGCATCTAGGTTTGTACAGGAAATTTCCATCTTTCACACGAGCCTGACCTTCCCTGGTGGAAGCAAGTGCGAATGAGCTAAGTTACTTGAAAAGTTTTCTGAAGGTTGTCTTTCCACTGAGACTGGGCTTTATGTTCAAATGACTTCTGTGCCAAACACATCCATTTTTCATGGTGTGGCGTAGATGAAAAATTCTGAATCCATTCTACGGGGAATGCAAATATAGCTCATTAGTTCTAAAACATTTTTCATGAAAGACTGCAGAGTATTTGCCAGCAGATGAGGCTGCGTAGTTCCAGCCAAGAATGAACACCACATGTCCCACTAATTGTTTTTTAAAGTTGTTCCTTTCCTCTCTGGCACCCAGTAGCTATTGAAAATAGGAAACAATATGGAAAATGGAGGGAGAGAGCCTACTCCCTTTGACATTATTCTGTACTTGGTGTCTTGTCTTTTTTCCGCGCCTGCCCTGACCCCCCCTTTATAAGCAGCCATATTCTAGAAGGAAAAGACACGGTTTTGTAGACAACTGAAGCGTTCCTGCTTTTCCTAGAGACAAAGAGGGTGCACACTGGCTGGAGAGTCAACTGGTACCAGAGGGCAGGGGCGCTGGAGCCTTCTCCTTCAGTGCCACCGGCTTGGTGCACAGGCTGGCTGGTGCGACAGCAGGCAGACAAAATGGCCTCCTTCCGGAGAGGGGGGTGGGTGGGCTACTGGCTCCTGGCCACCGCCTCAGCCAGCTTTAAGGAAGTCACACAGCCCAGAGATGTCTTCCAGACTGACATTCCCATTGGAGCTCTGCCAAAGAACCTCAGGAGAGAGCAGACCACCTCCCTTTCTGAGCCAGTGCTGCCCACCAGCCATTGCTGGGGGCCTGGTGGGCACAAAAGAGTCTCTTGCTGGAGACTCTCTTTCCCTCGACCCCCACTCCACCTGTTGTCTCCCACCTGGGGGGCCCTGAGAGGGTCTAGCTGGACCACACTGTTCTGAGTGCACTGCAGTTCCTTGCGGGGCCTCTCTATGGCTTTGGTCTCTTCCTACCAACTCAGCACATGGGCTGTGAATGAGAAGAGGCCACGCCCTCCTGGAGTTCCGGCAGTCCTCTTCAAATGTGGACTCAGGGCACCCCAGCACACCCTGCATGGGGTGTATAGTCACCAGCAGGTGCTGACCTCTCCACTCTCCCAGCCTTGTTCCCAGCCTTGCCGGGGCCTCTCAGCTTGGCTTCTAGCACCGTCCCTCGGGGCACTTCCTTCTGCCCCAGGCACAGGAAGCAGCGGAGAACCCGCTCCTCACTCCAATACGTCCTCTGTCCTTAGCATTTACCAGGCTAGCGGCCACCGGCCCAGCAAGCACACAGGGCCCGAGGGTGGGTGGAGTCAACCTGGGTAAGAAAGGTTTGTTTTCTCCCCCCGGGCCAGCGCAACCTCAGCAGGGTCTCAAACACCTGTGCCGCCCACAAGCTTTGTGCTGTTGCCTGGGCAGCTCCTTGGTCTCCTGAAGGACCAGCACTGTGTGGATTCAGTCTAGAAGCCAGGCGGCCTGTCCTGCTCCCTCATCTGACAGGTCGGCAGGTGTCCGTCGGAGAGGGCTGTGTTGCTGAAGCATGTTCTTTGGGATGGGAGGCAAGCCCCTCATGGTATTATTCAGGAAGTAACTATGTTATTGTTGTTTTCGCAGTAGAGGACATGGCCTCCGGTTGAGTGCCTATCATCTATTTGAGAAATGATTATTTTGTGTAAAAAAGTCACGGTGCTCAAAAGGATAAATGCACACAGTTTCACATGGCAGGGAATTAAAGTGAATTACAAGCAAATCCATCGATAAGACAAGGTATTCCCACTTCTCCCCTACCATCTCCTTGCAAAAGCCAAATAAACCGTTGAAGATTAGGAAGATTATAAATCACAGGGGAAGACGGGCCTACTCAGGGTTCTGCTGGGGCTCAGCTGAGAGCCCCATGGAGAATTCCTACGGCGTTCTGTGAGATGATAGAACCGGGATGTCTGGAATGAGCATGATACATATGAGTGCGAGTCCCTAAAAACAGCTGAGAAGCTGACTGTCTGCCGAGAGAGTGCCCGACCTTTTCCCTTTTAATGGCACTCACTTCAGATGCCTGTCCCTGGGCCGGCGGGGCAGGCATTCAGTAAGTGTTTGTGAGAGGACAAGTGTAGCTAATAATCTTTGGGCTGGGAGTGAGGGGAGCGAGCGTGCCGGAGTGAAAGTGGGCCTTGGCCTTCGGAGGCTTCCAAACACAGGAAGTGTGGGTTCTGGTTTCATCCAAAGCCAACCTACTGGCTAGTAATCCCCAAGGCACAGCGTGGTGGCTCAGGAGCCTCGGTCTGTATCTGAGCCAGTTCTAATCCTTCCTGACTCTGTTTCCTTGGGCAGGTTATACCCTGGGTCTCAGTTTCCTTGTCAGTAAAATGGCGATGGCAATAACCGTGCCTTCTTCGTAGGCTTGGGTGAGTGCTAAGTAAATTAAGTTACGTAAAGCTCCGTTTCTCCAGATGGACCTTTGGAAAGACAATAAAAGATGAAATAAGAGATCTCACACTGTCATATAATTGCGACCTCGAAGGGAATCATAATAGGCCCTGAGCTCAACTCTTTTGTTCTACAGATGTGGGGACTGGGTTCCTCAAATGAAAGCTGATGGTCCCATAGCCGATGTCCAGGCTGTCGCCCAGCCCAGGAGTCCAGAGCTCAACTTGGATGGTGAACCACGTGCTGCCAAGTCTACACACACTCAAGTCCCACCCAGGGAAGGCTGCGAGAGCACGATCTTTATCAGAGCTCTGTACTTGGTACCCTTTTGTGTTTCTGCTCAGGACATTTTACAATGGACTTGAGAGGATACAGATATCTGAGAATTAATGCAAATCTTGTCTGCTGTGTTAAGAATGCAGCACAGCCTATGTATTGTAAGTGCAGGGGAGTCAGAATAAAGGATGGGAGGGGTGGCATCATTTACCCAAGTTCCTGAGATGCTCACTTTCATAGAAGATGGCAAGAGTTGGCCTGGTCCCCAACTGTACCTCTCCCAGGGAAGAGGAACACTCTCCACAGTTCTCTCTGTAAGCACGGCACAAATTCAACCTAAATTACACCTCCCATTACACCTTTATTTGCCTGTGATTGAACTGGCTTCTCCTGAACCCCCACCAGTAGGAGGAGAGTACGAACCAAGTGTCCAGTCCTGTTTACAGGTAGTCCGGCTGACATATCAGTCCCTTTACTAAAAATATTTCTTCTCTCAGACAACCATCCTCTCCCACACCATCTTCTTCCCCTTCAAGGGTGCTTAAATATGTGGTGGGAAGGGGAGACCAACAAGGTCCCACTGAGCAGGACAGATTGGAACTTCTCGGGCATGAGGTCTTCAGCAACCTGGTCTCCAGGGGAGACCCCGTGTTCATCCAGGACCTCCTTGTTCCGTCGCCAATGGCAGCTCAAGTCTGTGATTGGTTGAACCCCTAGTCACGTGCTGATGCTTGGTCGGGCCCTGCACCAGCCCCTGGCTGTGACTTGGGGGTCCATTCTGCACCCTTTGCTGTAGGATCACCTCACCTCCAGGGACGCCCTCTGGCAAACTTTTCCCAGGCAGACTCTGAGCAGCCTCTAGGTCCTGCCCGTGCCACGCAGACCTCAAGAGATGACTTTGAAGTCAAGCTGTAAGGTCACTGGCTCCGTCTGCTTGGGTTGCCTTAATACTGGGTGGCTTCAACAGCAGACACTTATTTCTCAAAGGTCTGGAGGCTGTAGGTCCTAGATCACAGTGTGGGAGCTCTCCTCTCACTCTGTCCTCAGGCGGCCTCCCCTGTGTGTGCAGGTATAGAGAAAGATCCCTCCCTTTCTCTCTGATCTTTGAAGGCCACCAATCCTATCAGACGATACTCCGTCTTTATTACCTCAATTAATTTTAATTATTTCGTAAAAACCCTCTCTCCAGATACAGTCCCACTGGGGGTTTGGGGTTCAACATAGGAAGAGCCGTGGGGAGGGGGGATGGTGATGACACGATCCAGTCTAGAACAGTCTCTGTCTGCCTCACTACACTGTGAGGCCAAGTTCCCCGGGGAACTCTGACCATGGATCTCTTTTCCAGAGTTCAAAAGAGGGTAGAAGGGACAGTGGCCTCTCTTGGCCCTGGATGTTGTCTGGTGCAGGAAAAATGATACGTATGTGGCTGGTAGATGAGGAAAAGGAACGAAGGTGACATTTTTAACAGCAAAGCAGAACAGTTGAGACTTGGGAGACCTGAGTCTTAATCTTTTAATGATTTTCTGTGTGACCCTAAAGTGACATAATCTCCCCTTGGGCTTTATCCCTTGTTCCCCTAACATGGGGGGGGGGGGCAGTGCTGACCTGCTTCCGAAGGTGGTTGAGGGAAACCAGCAGAAGATGTAATTGCAGAAGCCTTTTCTGAAAACATGAAGATGGTTTCAGATGCCGTAAATAAAAATAATGCAGAAGAATATACCTCCGTTTAAAACACACAACATCTGCAGAGGAAAGCATGAACTCTAGTAACTGAAGCTCGGTCCCCTAGGCCTTGTGGGTTTGCTAAGAGGGGAAATGAGGCCACCCATCCAGGGGGTGAAGGGAAAGCTTGGGGAAATCATCTAACTGAAGAGAGATGGATTCTATGAAATTCAGGACAACACAGAAAGCATTCTGCACAATCCTCCAGTGATGGTTTGTCAAAGAGAAGCAAATCCTTCAGGACATTCTCTTTAATATACTTTTAGTAAATGTTTTATTGTATTGGATTATGGGAATTAAGGGAATGAAGAATCCATACCGTATTTTTCAAAAGCAATATTTTTAGAATCACAAATTATATTGAAATTTTTATACCAAGAAAATAAAAACAAAGATCAGAAGAACTAAACAGCATTTATATATGTCTCTACAGAGATATATATGTATATTAGCAAATTGAAATATAGCAAATACACACAAAAACACCCACATAAAAGAGATGCAAATTATATTTTTGACACATTTTCAGCACAATCACCTAATACAATTTTCTTTTATAGGCAGAGGTAATAAATAGTGCAAATGTATATTTATGGTGTATTTGACAAATGTATTTGCTTTGAGTCGGAGGGAAAAGCTCCAGTGGTTTTACTGTGGAAATGCTTCCCATCTACCTGGATTAAATTGCTCTCCTTTCTTCTGGATTTCTCACTGTGACCGGGTCTGGGGTGAGAACCACCTTTTGGCCTCAGAGCTTGGCACATGCTTGGAGTAAAGGTTCGGAGCGTCCTTGAAAACCAAGAAGTCATGGTGTTTGCGTGTGTTGCTGTCTTGTCTCCTCTTGCAGAGTCCATGCTCCATGATCCTTGAAAGTAAGGACAATGCCTGTTCTTAGATTCTTAGATTCTTAGATTCTTAGAAGATTCTGCACAAATCTTCCTGTCTCCAGAACAGTAATTAGCATGTGAGGGGTACCTCAGCAGACCGCGTTTGTTATTGCAAGAGGGCTGGTGAGGTCTTCAGAGAAGCAGGCATGTGCTGTGGACTCCAAGAAGACCCCCCCTCCACACACACACACCAGCGTGTCCAAAAATCAGACTTACGCTTAATCCAAGATATGACAGTATTTCCCTAGCTGGTGAACTGAACTTCCAAAGATCCCTCTCTCCAGTGTGTCTGAGGTGGGTGCAGGTGCAGACAGCTCACTTTGGTGAGAAGGGCAGACTTTAGATTAAACAAGCATGGAATGGTACAACCTACAGGTCCGGGTAGGTAGAACGCAAGCCCAGAGGCTCAACCCTGGCAAGGAAGGGGCAGCTAGAGTGTAGGAGTAGGAAATGAGGTTCTGAGACCTTGGACTCTTAGCTAGAGAGCCCATGCCCCACCCCAGGGTGCACTTGGGGAAGGCTGCCTCAGGCCTGTGGTGTGATTATTCCCAGGGAAACCTGTGGGCGAATTTGCCCTTAGAGCAGGGATAAGAAACCACCCCAGGGCATGTGGAAAGTGAATACCCAACTTTTGTATCAACATGGACAAGACTAGAGGAGATTATGCTGAGTGAAATAAGACAAGCAGAGAGAGTCAATTATTATATGGTTTCACGTACTTGAATAACATAAGGAATAACATGGAGGACATTAAGAGAAGGAAAGGAAAAGTGAATTGGGGGGAAATTGGAGGGGGAGATGAACCATGAGAGACTGTGGATTCTGAGAAACAACCTGAGGGTTTTGGAGGGGGGAGGTTGGGTGAGCCTGGTGGTGGTTATTAAGGAGGGCACGTATTGCATGGAGCACTGGATGTGGTGCATAAACAATGAATGTTGGAACACTGAAAAAATAAAATAAAATTTAAAAGGAAGGAAGGAGGGAAGAAAGAAAGAATGGATGATGGATCAGAGTTGGTAGAGATAGGGAGCCGTCATCAGACCCATGCCAGAGCCCAGTGGTGCTTGCCTTGGGGACAATGTCCAGAGAGACTACTCAGACACTGGTGGCTAATTTCATAACAAAGGCTTAGCGGGCGAAGAGTCCTTTCTCGTGGATGCCTCAAAGCCCGAGGGCTCAGCAAACCTGCCAAGCTCCCGATGCAAGGGAACTTCAGCGAACCGAGAGGCCATGAGATTTTGTCTGGCCCTTCCCTATGTGGTTCCCTTTCTTAGTTCCATGTCTGGTAAAGAGGGCCTCATTACCAAGGACCCGGGGTTTCCTTCTTTCATGTGTGTGTGTGTGTGTGTGTCTCTCTTCAGGCCTGAAAATGAGACCCAGACCACCCCCACCACACTGCTGTGAGCAGATATATTTAAATTTCTTTAAGCTTGGGTGACATCCTCGGATGAGGAGCTCTAAGTACCAAGAATTATTGTTATTACTATGTAGTTACTGCCTAGCATGCAGCGAATTACCCTGTCCTGCTGTGTAAAAGATGGATAGTGGGATGGGGAAGTGCAGAAGGAGGAGAGGGGGCGAGAGGCGGGAAGAACCAGTCAGAAGTACTCAGGAGGAGCTGGACCGGAGTGCCCATGCGTGGCTGCTTTGCCAGGCACACTTGGACGGCTGGGAGCAAGAAACCATTTCTCTGCACGCAGCTAAGGTAAGACACCATGAAGATGCTAGGACTGGAGGAGAAGCCTATGCCAGGGCCTGAAGGCATGGATTTGTAGCCCAATTTGTACACGGACAGCTGTGCCCTGGACAAGCTAATGAGCCTGTCCGGTCTTGGTTTGTGGTCCCTGGCACATAGAAAGCTCCAAACAGTTGTAGCAATTGCTGTTACTATGAGCACTGTTGCTATTTTATCAGGCCTCGGTCCTGTTGTCAGTGACTTGCAGAAGGACCCAGGACATGACGTTCTAAGAACTGTTTTTAAACAGAGTCAGGATTTCCCTGGAGTCGCCAAAGAGATCCAGGAGACATGGAAACCCGTGGCCAGTGCGGAGCCTCCGAAGGAGTCACACGGATGCCTCCCGGAATTGCCGACAACTTGCACTGGATGGGTCTCAGTTCAACCTAAAAACGATTATTGAGAGGTGACAGTCTTGCTAATGGACTCTGAGCTTCTGTTTACGGCAGAGCAGCCAACATGGCACACGACTGATCAATGTAGAGTAAGATCGGTAACCCATATCCACCTGTCCATCAACCAATCCGGAGAATATTCTGGAAGCCAGTGCTGAACACTGGGCCTGCAATTCCTCTCCGACGTTTCAGGAGCAGATGCGGGGCAGCTGGGTCTTTGGTGAGACTTCACACCGTATCTCTGCCTCGCACCTGCCTCACAGGGCTGGGACACCCTCTGCGGGTACGCAATCACCGGGCGAGCTTGGCCAGGCCTGGGGGAGTCCCTTGTAAGAAGAATCAGACTTCTGCCACAGAGAACTAATGACAGAGGAGGTAAGACAAAGCCTCCAGGGAGAAACGACCAATAGTACAAAGCGAGAAGCTGCTGGAGAGTTAGCCCACTCAAGTCTGGATTCAGAGAGTCCTGTCAGCTCCAGTGGTCAGAGAAAGCTTCACTGCTTCCTGGGAGATCATGGGGCAACTCGATATCCAACATCAGATCTGGAATGCAAATACATTCTCCCCGCCCCACCCAGACACAGACACACACACACACACACACACACACACACACACACACACACACAATGGTACACTTAGGGGATATGCAGCTACTGTCAAACTAAGGTAAAAAATGAACGTGTCTTAATAACTAGTCACCTGATTTACAAATGGGTTGGTGCTGGGAGTTGGATTCTTTTCCCACTCAATCGTTTGAAGTGATCTGATGCTTTGGGGACACGCAACTGAAAGCCCTTGCCTCCCTCCTTCCAGGAATGGATCGATATGAATTAATTCAAAAGAACCAGCTTCACCCTGAATAAAAGAAACACAGCACAGGAGCGGCAGAAACTGTTGGGCTGTTGGGCGTGCAAGCCGCACCCCGTCTCTCGTTTCCCTCAGGCCTTTCCTTCTTCTCCTCCCCACCCGGGTCTCTTCCTGCAGGGCGGGACTTCCGGCCATGCGCCTGGTGAATGGTCACCCCGCAGGTGGTTCATTGAAAGGTGTCCTCTCCATCTTCCCTCTTGAAGCCTCAAGAATTAGGTCTATTAAGTTAATAAAACAAAACACTTTTTTTTTTAAACAAAACACTTTTTAAAAAGTAAGGAACACCCCACTGAAGAGAACAGGCTGTGAGATGACAAAGCGACTTAAACTCCATGGGGCACACTGTCCTGATTCTTTTCCATTTCGGGGAAGCACAATCGGGGCTCCCGGACGAAGAACTGCGTGGGCTCACGAATGCACGCGTCCTGTTTTGGACGGAGCCCACCTGAAATCCACTCCCTGCCATTACGCCAAACCTTCACTGCATTAACTGAGATTTAGAAAAACCAACCAACCAACCAACAACCGCCTTGTCAGTATGGGGGAGAATTTCACTGGGAAGCCAAGTGGGGTTACAGGGATATAAACAACTCAGCTCCACTTACGATACAGGCTTCTAGGGGCCAGATAAAGGGTTCCGTGGCCCACATCTGCTTCCCAGACGGGGCAGGTGGGAGCACAGTTAGGGAGAACTGGTGTGTGAGAAAGGAATGGGTTACTTTGAGTCCTTTCACTTAAAGTAATGAAAGAATCATTGCATTGCCTGCAGCACTAAAAGTTTTCAACAGATGACCTGGCTTTGTTCTAAAAAAACAAACAAACAAACAAAAAAACACCACCAACAAAAGAGTACAAGAGTGGTGAACTGTACTGCAAGCCAATGAGAGAAGCAAGTGCTTTCTGTGGTGGGAGAGAATTTGTATGGAAAGTTGTCCGTTGCAGATTGTGACACATCCTGACACAGTCTCTCCCTCCTGCTCCTCCTCCTTCTCTCGGTTGGCTTGGAGGAAACCCGCTTCCAAGTTTGAGAATTCATCTTGTCTGATTAATGATGTGTACATAGAGATTTCTGTCTCATCTTCCTTCTCCTGGTCTTTTTTATTCTGTTGTTTGCTGGGCTGCAGCCCTGCGGATATAGATGGTTCTGCTGTGATAAATGTAAAGTTTGCATAAGCCATGTAACAGCAGGACAGCCTATTATCACTGTACATTTTCCATGGCTGTGCAAACCTCTGTAGGCTATTTTATTGCTAATAGATCCACAGAGAAACAGTAGTGATTTTACGACTCTTTTTAAAATGGAAATTCATGTTTGAGAAATACAACTGGGAGGAAACAGATGTAAACCACTTAAGCATTTGCAGAAAATTGAGATGCACACTCTTATTTACAGACCTACATAGCCTCCATCGCTTTATTTTCAAAATTAAAATAAGCAATCTGTTTACCATGGGAAATGAGGAACTGTAAACTTGTTGTTTTTCCTTTTACCCGGCAATGGCCGCCATCGTTGGGCTTAATGGCAGAGCTGAAACAGGATGGCAATTTTTTTCCCCTTAGATTTTATTGTCTAGAACGCATTTCCCTCTCTAATCTGCACAAGAGGTAGGCGAGTGGGAAAGATTTTAGTATAACTGGATGTCTGAACTCACATTATGCTTTAACAGCTAAAATGATTACCACACACATTAGAAGGATTTTAACCAAGTACTTAACACCACCTGTAAATTGCTTAAAACATTGGGAGAGCCAACCAACCTCTACCAAAAAATGCTTTTATATGTCCCAACACAAAAGCACAGCCTGTGCAAAAATATTCATTCCTGACTTGTCCCGAGCTTCTTATATATTCGCAACTTGTGACAAATCTCACATTTTGGAGAGGAGCCGTAAATTGAAGACTCACAGAACAACACCAATGAGATGCTTATGCGTTGGGTTTATCAGAGCAAGTTCCTTATGACATGTGGAGGCGCCTCTAATTTTTATTGTTTTTTTGTTTATTTTACGTTTTGGAACCATATTTTTAAAAAATTGTGGTAAAACAGATATAATACAAATTGTATCATTTGGACCATTTCTATGTGTGCAATTCAGCAGCATGAAGGGCGTACACATTGCTGGACAACCGTCACCACCTTACCTCTCCAGAAATTTTTCATCTTCCCCAACAGAAACTGTACCGGTTAATCATCAACTCTTCATCGCCTCCCCATGGCCCCTTGTAACTTCCATTCTACTTTCTGTCACTACGAACGTGACTACTCTAGGTACCTCAGATAAGCAGAGTTATACAGTATTTGTTCTTCCATGTCGAGCTTATTCCACTCAGTATAATGGATTCAGGGCTCATCAGTGGTGTAGGATGTATCAGAATTTCTTTTTCCTTTTTAAGGCTGAATAGTACTCTTTGTACATACATGCCACATTTTGTTATCCACTCATCTGATTTGAACACTGAGGAGTATCCCCAGTGCCACAGGGATGGAGGTGACCTGTCTTTTGCTGAGCACTACAAAGCACCCCCAATAAGCCACAGGGAAGGAGAATGGCCCAGGACCAGATCTGCAAAGTGAGGCAGGGAGGCCCCCTGTGACCCGCACATTTCTGGTCTCTGTGTAATTGCTGGCTCTTTGAATCTTTAGCTTTCATCCTAGATCTTTATTTTAAATGTGAAAGGAAGTTAACCAAACCCTCTTAGAAACTGAAATTCTTCTCAGAGACAAGTTGTGATGGACATCAGTCCAACACGTTCTCCACGTTTCTTTGCAACCTCAATACCCACCTTCCCCGTCCCAGGCCATCACTCTCGCCATCTTGGAGGAGGCATTGGGAAGACTGCCTGAGCACAGTCTTTGGGTCACATCCAACAGGGCACAACCACCACGAGCCAGACTCTGAGCAGACCCATTCTTAGTGAAAAGTGTACTTTCTGGAAATGATATTGAGTATATTCATGAACCGATTCACCAAGCACTCCTCCCTCTTACACTGGAGAAATTAAACTGCCCTCTATTCACCTTGTTATCTCAGGGCCTGTGTCATGTACAGGAGCTTCTGTGTACGGCCCCTGTGGTGACATAAGCTAATTACAGACATGTGTGGCGGAAGCTTCGTGGCTCAGCTGCTCTCACTGCCTGGGCTCGGTGACCACAGCTTCCCATGGACTCACCCCTGCTCTCTGCTTTGCCAGGTGCTGTGATTGACAAAGTTGGGGGGGGGTGTTCGCTGGATGATCAGTGTATCATCCAACAATTAAATAACCTTGGGGTTTGCCTAAACAGCTCTGACATTTTACCAAAGGCAAATGGACATTCATTGAGACGAAATTTTTTTTAATATTTTATTTATTTATTTGACAGACGGAGATCACAAGTAGGCAGAGAGGCAGGCAGAGAGAGAGGAGGAAGCAGGCTCCCCGCTGAGCAGAGAGCCCGATGCGGGGCTCAATTCCAGGACCCTGGGATCATGACCTGAGCTGAAGGCAGAGGCTTTAACCTACTGAGCCACCCAGGCGCCCCAAGAGGAAATTTTATCAATGGAGAGGTTCATTGATGAAAGATTTTCCTATACATTTATTTATTCTACACAATGCCAATCTGGTGAGGTCTTGAGGATAGCTCTTGTATCCCCACTTTATGGATGAGGTCAGGTGACTTGTTCATTGACTGCAAGCGAAAGAGCTGTTTCTTCTGAGGTGAGCCCACATTCCCTGCCCAGAAACGCCAGCCACATCGCAATACCTTCTCTCTTTCTCTGCAGATGCCCTCTCCCTGAGTGCTCGTGTCATTCACTCTAGGCTTAACACCCCACAGCCATTGTCTCTTCTACTTTCCCCATGCCTGCTTCAAAACTTGGCCTTCAACTTTTGACTTTGCTCACTCCTCCAACCACCTTCCCTGGAACACGGAACAGCCGGTCATGCCTCTCCTCAAGGCTCTAGAGGCTGCCAGGCTCAGGCCACCTCCTCATCCCCGTGACAGTCTCCCAGAGAGCTCGCATGCATCGGTGTGCCTTCACACAAAAGTTAAACACAGCGTCTGCTAAATCCACCTCCTTCACACCTGAAACATTTTTCTGTTAGGAATTGCGTCAAGATGCTTTTATGTTGTTTTGGATTTTTGTTTCGTTTTTTTGTTTGTTTGGTTGGATTTTTTGTTTTGTTTTGTTTTGTTTTGGTTTGGTTTGGTTTGGTTTGGGTTTTTTGGTTAGCAAGCTGATTTGTCTGTTCCTGACCTTAGGAGCCATGATCTTTTCTCTCTTTAAATTCTTCCCAAGCTCTCATTGCGTCCGCTCTAATTCACCACCGGCTCCCCGCCCCACCTGCCCCACCATGCCTCATCCACACTGCCAGAATGGCCTGCCATTCTCACAGATACTAAAATTAATGCTAATACTTCTTGAGTGGTACCTAAGTATCAGACATATGTTCTTAAAATAACCCCATGGGATAAGCTTAATTGTTCATCCCATTTTACAGATGCAGAAACTGAGGCACTGAGTGATTAACTTGCTCAAAATCCCATAGCTAGTTAGTGGGGGGCAAGGGTTTGAACCCAGACAGCCCGACTCCAGAGTACATTCACCACTATGCCCCAGGTAGCTCCCCACAATTCATCATCATCTGCCTCCCTTCCTGTTACACTACTTCCTTCTTGAAGAGAATGAATGGAGTACTTGACCTTGGCCTGCCACGTGAAATAGTAATAAAGTTCTTCCAACTTTCCTGACCTTTTTCTCCCCCTCCTTTTCATGGCCTCCAGAACAAAGCCAGTCTATCCACCAATGAAGCTCAGGGACTGAATGACTTGCAGACTTGGTCCTCGGTACCATTTCAATGAACAGCCAGAGGGCTGACGGTCTGGGCACCTGTTCTTCCCAGGTGAGGAACATTCACTCTATACATTGTCCCTTTGTCCCTCTTATTTTCCTCTACCTTGCACAAAATCTTCAGGGAGTCTTTTTTTTTTTTTTTAATTTATTCATTTGACAGGCAGAGATCACAAGTAGGCAGAGAGGCAGGCAGAGAGAGAGGGGGAAGCAGGCTCCCCGCTGAGCAGAGAGCCCGATTCGGGGCTCGATCCCAGGACTCTGAGATCATGACCTGAGCTGAAGGCAGAGGCTTTAACCCACTGAGCCACCCAGGCGCCCCTTCAGGGAGTCTTTTGAATTCTCTTCTCTTCTCTCCCTCCTGGAAGATGAAAGCAAGCAAGCAGCCAGCTCCAGCCTTTTCCCTGTCGCTGGATTCCTGTGGATGTCTTCACCAGCATGATCTGAAATTGCAGCAGGGTCTTGCTCCCCTTTCCAGCTGATTTGTCCCAAGTGCCGCCATGGTGCCTCTGACCCAAGCCAGGGGGAAGATGGTCATCACTCTGAATCTTCAAATTCATGCAGATTCAATACTATGGTATTCTAGGAATTTCCTTTCTTTTTTCCTTCCCCTGCAGGTTTGCCCAACACTTATCCATTCATTTCCTCCCTCCCCAGGTTCCCCTCTATCTTACCAGCTGCTCCCAGATACATGGCTTCATTGAAAGCATGTTGAATCTCACAGCACCCTGTGAGATGGGGAGAGGTGAGTGCTTCTATCCTAAGCGGTGCCTCTAAGGGCATCCCCTTCCCACTTACTCAACACGTTAACTTCTTCTTCCAGGAAGCCTTCCTGGATCAACTTTCCCAGTCATTAACCTTTCTCTGAACTCACAGCATCTACTTTCTGGCTTCTACATTCTACAACTCATCCCATTTTGCCTCATGGCATTTCTTGTATTACGGTCATGAATTGTTATTAATGTCTCATATATTTATGCTTTTGTCTCCTCAACTAAATTTTAAGTTCCTTGAAGGGGTTTATACTTCTGGGTATTCTTCATACTGCCTTGATTTCAATAATTTTGCTCTTTGATTTAAGGTCTGGTTGGATAGCAAAATACATTTTATTGAGTGCCCAAAGCAAGAGGATTAGGTGAGTCATTTTGAAATTACATGAGTTCTAGTTAATCATTTTCCATTTTGCCAGCTGGCATTCTATTTCTACATTAATGAACAAACAAAGGAGCTAATAGCAAGCAGGTTATCCTCCAGCTGATAATAAGAAATAAGAAAACCTTTTTTTCAGCATGAAGTTTATAAAAATATAAAACAATTTCTTTATGGGCGGCAGTGTTATTTACTGGGTAAGAAGATGCGTGATGTGGACTGAATTGTATCCTCCCAAAATTCATATGTTCAAGTCCTAACCCCTAGCGCCCGTGGTTAGGGTTGGCCTAATTCAATACGAATGCATCCTTATAAAAAGAGGAAACTTGGACAATGCAGAGACAGATGCAAACCAGGGAGTGACCATGAGGACACAGCAGGGAGGCTATCTGAAAGCCAAGGCAAGAGGTCTGAGGAGAAACCACTCCTGCTGAGGCCTCCATCTTGGACTCCAGCCTCCAGAACTGTGAGAAGTCAATGCCTGCTGTTGTAGCCATGCAGTCTGTGGTATTTGGTTACGGCGGCCCAAGCGAACTAATACGATGCAGTTTGCACTCAAATAAACTTAGACTTCCTTCTGTCATTTAGTCACAGACTACATGTCTTAGCACATGTTATTTAACTTGTCTGTTCATTTCCTCATCTGTAAAGTGGCAATAACAACACCTGTGTCTCTGTGTTGTGAGGTGGTGAGGCCTCAGGGTTAAGGACAGGGCTTTGGAGGTGAACATCCAGAGCTGGAATCCGGGCGCTAAAACTTATTAATGGTGGTATCTTCAGAAACTTTCCTTCATTACCTACTTTGTGATGTTTTTATGAAGATTAGATGAGGGCTGTCAATAAATTCTCAGTGAATGTTGGCTTCTCTTTCTTATTCAGGGCAAAGGACGTGTTAGTCAACAGGTCTCAAATGCAAGGTCATCCTACCAGGAGGTGGACCCATCGGGTTGTTTTGGCCTGAAGCTCTGAAATATTTAATTCCTCTAACTCCCTTTGCTGGGATTCCACACTCACAACACAGCCTTCTGACCAGGCTTCCCCAGGGCCCTGCCAAAGGCCGTGGTGACCGAGTGTTCCAGTTCCTCCGACAATCGTATTTCTCATTGTGACCCTGAGACTTACCATCTCGCTGGGGCAGTGACCAAACTTCTCTGTCTTCATTTTCTAATTCGCAGAAGGGGGATAATGTCAACAAGATATCATGATGGGTTGAGAAGGGTGAGTGGCAGTAGAGATCATACCAGCTAACAAATATGGAGCACCAGTGTGGGGCAGCATGTGCTAAGTGCTCAGTAAACATGCTCTCCTTAAATGAGATATTGGCACACTATTAAGTCTTGGGAAATGGTAGCCGGTAAATGACTCTGCGAATAGGACATTACTTCCTGTGTAGCGTATTTCTAGGAACAGAATATGCTGATTATGCCCATCTAAGTATTCCAGGGCCTGTAACAGCTTTCTGAATATCAAATGACACATTGGCATTCTACTCCAATGCATTCATGTCAAAAATGTGGTTAACGTGTACATTCCTGGGAAACAGATCACCTCTTGGTATGCTGACAAAGTCAGATTTCTAATCTTAAGAGAAAAAAGGCCAAACTTTGACTTGGAAGATGTACCAAGCTAATGAACACAGGGGGCTTTTCCTTTTTTTTTTAACCTGCTGATTTTGGTAAACTTTATTTTCAATGGGTCTGCTATAATCCATTGTGTGAACTTAGTGTAATTTACCTACCATTGCCCTAGTCTACGACATCTAAACTTAATCCTTTTTTTTTTTCCATTTTTGTAAACAACACTATAAAGAACATGATTGTGTGTAAGACTTTGTTTTTGTTTGTTTGTACCATGGAAATGTTTTCGAACAAGCTAAGTGATGCTAAGATGATATCGGTTATCAAGTTCATCCACCAGCTTGCCCTTAAAGGCACGAAGCTGGCTCTCTTCTTTCTGGTAGCTGGGAGCCACGGTAGCCCACCTGGCGGATGGTGGGTGGAGCTGAGGTGGCCATAGGGCAACAGAGGCAGAGAGTTCAGGACCGGTCCCCTAGGGTGCACTGAGTCACTGCTGAAGTCATTGGCGGAGAACGTGTCTCGTCTTCTAGCTCCTCGCCCGGACTCTAATCGTTGGAGCCGGCATCGCACACAGCGCTCCGGAGTCACCGCCTTCCACAGCCATGGCTTAGGGGGGTGCACGTGGCGCAATCAAGACTATTGAGAACCTAAGTTAAGGTTATTGCTTCCAGCCGCACACATTCCACTCGCAGGCTGATTAGTACACTGAAGAGCTCTCATTGACATTTTGTGGTTTAACATAAAGATTTCTTGTGCATAGCTCAGGAAAGAGAGACAGATTTTCAAACAGCTGTCTAATATCTCTGTCAACATAGAAATTAAATAGATTTAGGAACTTCAGAAAAACATACGCACGTTTAATGCCCAGTAATGATCAATTCCAATTTCCAGTTGCAGAAATAGGAATTGTTTTCAATGTGTTCTGTGGGTTATTCCAAATAAACATCTGGCACCGTTTTATTCCTTTTTAATCATTTGAATGGTGATATTATAGGTCTATCTATTTATTTGTCCAGCTATAGAGCTGATAATACTATGAAGATATCGAAATGATTCCATGTCTCTGTCATCTTTCAAATGAAAACATTACATTGTTTTAAAGCAACCATTTCACGTATAGCATGTATCAACTTTGGATTGCAAACTTCACCAGCTCAGTAGCATTCTTTTTTTTTCTTTACCAATGATAATGAAAGACAGAAACACTATCTTGCCTTCAGGGTCTGAAATGGGTTTGTGTTTGAAGGAGATCAACCCTTTGCTTTCCAACTTGGGGAGATAATGCACACAGAAGAAAGCTCCAAAACTCCACACTGGGGTGTAGTGTTCTTTTAGTTGACTTGTTAGTCTCAGCCAGTCAGAGGGACAATCCTCATATGCGCAGCTTGTACAGAGAGATGAGAAGCTTTGTGGGGTCTGGGTCCCAATCCCGGCTCTGCTCCATTCTGACTTTGTGACCTTGATCAACATGGTTCACTTCTCAGAGTCCCAAGTTCTTCATCTCCAGGGCAGATGAACAATGACCCATTATTAAACGAAATGCTGAGGTTGGACCATTTCCATACACTGTACACAGTGGGTGCGGAAGAGAGAACAGCCATCCTTATGATGAGGACGGATCCAAACCCACAGATCCCGCACCGCAGCCTACTCTGATAAAGGAAGTTGAACAGAGGAAACGGGCTGAGCTGAATTAGGCTGTGTACCTGCAAAGGTAATCCATTTATTTCTCTGTTAATTGTTATAATAATAAGAGCAAGAGCAAATTACCTGGAGTCTAGTGGCCCAAACTGTTCCTCTCTCAGAGGGGTTCCTCAAACAAATGAGCAGTCCAGCTCCTGTTCAAGAAGAAAACATGGGAATTCAGAACCACCGGGGGCAATAGAAAGTAATCCAAATTAGAGATCATTTTAATAAGAGGTCACTTCGGAACTCCAAGGACAGTTTTAGTAATAGTTGATTTAGGCTAGTGTGAGATTGTTAACAAAACACGCCTCCAGTCTCTAAGTCCTATGGCTTCTTTCGGGTGATTATGAGGAAGCACAGCGGTTCATACAGCTGTATTTCCTTCACACAGCGGTGAGTTACAGCTTACTGTGGTGACGGGCCACGGGCCCATTGTGCATCTGGGCCAATCAAAGGCGATACGATATTCCATAAAACTTAGTATGATGTGCTTGTTCTACTGCATTCGGTGTCCTGTCTCCTAGACAAGGGCTGTCCCCACATTCCTCAGCATTGGATAATATTCCAAATGCCACTTGCTTTACCCAAATCAAGGCTTTAAAAGTGGCAGTCCTATTTTATGTACTCATGGGTGACATGGAATGTGGACAAAGAGCTTTGGATCCCAATCCTGGTTCTCGTCTATCCTGACCATGTGACCAATTCCCTTATCTGAGCAATGGGAATAAGTGTGTTGGGTGTCTCATGGGGGGAAGGAAACCAAGCTAAAACCTATGATATATTTTGTCTACCGCCTGGCACACCGTGACTGCCCACTGAAATAACGGAGTCAATGGTAGCTGCTTAGAGATACGTTATACAGAGTCTAATAGACAGGAGAATGGGTCATTAGTTTTAGCAAAGCTAGATTTGCTTTAGGCTGAGGCTGCTGGAGGTAGATATGCCTTTTGAAAGAGCCACAGAATTAATGCTGGCCCACAAATCTGAGACCCAGAAATAAGTAGGAAAAGCTCAAAGAACATTATTTGCTCTCCCTTTTACTTCCCTTTGAGTTTGCTCTTCAAAAGAAGCCACCTTCGGGGTGCCTGGGTGGCACATGGGTTAAAGCCTCTGCCTTCAGCTCAGGTCATGATCCCAGGGTCCTGGGATCGAGCCCCTACATCGGGCTCTCTGCTTGGCGGGATGCCTGCTTCCCCCTCTCTCTCTGCCTGCTTCTCTGCCCACTTGTGATCTCTGTCTGTCAAATAAAAAAAATAAAGTCTTTAAAAAAAAAAAGCCACCTTCAAGGATGCCCCTTTCCCCACCGCCCTGAGGTAACACTGTTGTGTGTTTTGTGTTGATCATTCTCCTGCTATACCTAAAATGTTCTGCATATCTCTGAAAGAGGTGTTTTTAGATTTGCCTCCATTTGCTCTTTTCGCTTGACATTCTATCTGTGAAACTCACCCATGTCGTTGTCCGTGGTCCTCACTTACTCACCTACACTGCTGTGCTCCTGGCTACAAATACAGCACAGTGTGTTCATCCAACCCATTGCTTATGGACATCCGTGTTCTTTCTAGTCTTTGCTCCTGTGAGCATTCTTACACGTCTCCTGTCGCTGGCATGCAATAATTTTACAAGGAACCTTATGATGAACAATTTTAGAACTTTACTGAATTCCATACCTATTGAGATGATTGTGTGTTTTTTCTCCTTAAATCTCTTGATGTAGTAAATTAAAGTGACGATTTTTCCTAATATTGAACCATTGGTGAATTTCTGGAGTAAACTCTACTTGATCTCTTATTTGTTAAAGAATTTTTTTTACTTTTATTTTATTTGGTATTTATAGATCACAATCTGTCTTTATCTAGATTTGATATCAAGATTATACCAGCCTCAATAAATTACTTAAAAAGTCTTTCCCTCTCTTCCTTCCTTCCTTCCTTTCTTTTCTTTTTTTAATGCTTTGAGAAAACCTTGTGTAATGTAACATTTATTTTTTGAAAGTTTAGTGGACCTGGAGTTTTCCTTGTGAAAACATTTGAATGGTTATTTAACTAGATTTCCTTCTTTATCAAAAGTAGTTTGGTCAGTTATATATTTCTAGAGATTTGTCCACTTTACCTATATGTTCAAATGTGCCAGCACAGAATTGCCTAAAATATTCTCTTAGGTCTGCTAACACCTACAGCTTATTCCTTTTTCTCATTCTTACCATTGTTAATCAGCATCTCTCTCTTTTCGAGATGAGTCTTGCCAGGGGTTTGCCCACATTGTTAGTCTTTGTAAAGAACAACTTTTTAGCATAATCAGCCTCTCTGGAGTATTTCTGTCATCCTTATTTCATTAATTTCTGCTTTTTAATATTCTCTTTCTTCTACCGTAAGTTTATTGTGCTGTTATTTTTCTAATTTCTTATATCTTTAATTTTAAGTCCTTTTTCTCTCTAATACATGTTTATCTCTATGAAAGTACCACTTTCACTGTATCCCACAAGATTTTAAAAAATTAAACCACTGGTGGGGTGCCTGAGTGACTCAGTCAGTTGAGCATCCAGCTCTCTGTTTCAGCTCAGGTCATGGTCTCAGGGCCTACATCAGGCTGTGCACGCAGCGGGGAGTCTGCTTGAGATTCCCTCTTTCCCTCTCTCTCTGACCCTCCTCCTGCTCTCTCTCTCTTCCAAATAAATAAATAAATCTTTTTTTAAAAATTAAACCCTTTATTTTGAGATGGTTATGGATTCACACACAGTTGTAAGAAATAATTCAGAGAGAGCACTTCTACTCTTTGTCCAGTTTCCCCCGTGGTAATATCTTATAAAACTTCAGCACCATATCACAACCAGGATATCAACACGGACACAGCCAAGGCACAGAATATTTCCATCCCTGCAGGGGTCCTTTGTGTTGCTCTTCTCATAGTCACTCTAGTTTTCTTCCTGCCCCCATCATCTCCTCAACTCCTGGCAACAACTGACTTGTTGACCATTTGTTTAATTTTGTCCTCTCAAGAATGTTATATAAGTGAAATTACACAATATGAAACCTTTGGGGATTGGCTTCTTTCACTTATCATAACTCTCTGCAGATGTATCTAGACTATTGGATGTATCCATAATCAAAACTTGTTCTTTCTCACTGCTGTATACTATTCCATTGTGTGGATGTACCAAGTTTGTTCCACCTTTGATGCATTGAGAGATATTTGGGTTGCTTCTTTTTTGGCCACTACCAATCAAGCTGCCATGAACATGGATATACAGGTTTTGTATGAACATGAGTTTTCATTTCTCTGGGATAAATCCGCAGGACTACAATTGTTGGGTCATATGGTAGTTGCATGTTTCGTTTTTTTAAGAAATTACCAAACTGTTTTTTGAAGTGGCAGTTGTACATTTTACATTCCATGTGACTAAGTTCTGGCCAAAGAGATAAAAATAGATAAGTTGTTTGACAGCTTCAGAGAATCCACCTTAAGTCGTAATACTGGATGTGTCATTTCTTCATCTTCATCCTTCCTTCCTCCTGCATCCTGGAATGCAGATGCTGCCATCTTGGACCTAATATGGAACCATGAAATGAAAAAACTCTAAGTTTCTGTTAGGAGGGAATGCCTTGGACACCAACTCACAAGAGAGAAAAAGTAAATTTCTATGCTGTTTAAGCTACTGTCATTTGGAGTTTTCTGTTACTTGTAGACACTTCACTTCACAATGAATATCCACTTCACAATGAATATATCTGTTGGGTTTTTTTCTTCCTTTTGCTTTGAAATTTCCATTTCTATATTTTATGGAAATTGACTATAAACACAACTTGACTGGAGTTGTCTTTTTGTTTGTTTGTTGGTTTGTTTGTTTTTGCTGTTGTTGCGTGTTCTCTTTTAGTTCAAATCTGATTTGATGGGGGCGCCTGGGTGGCTCAGTGGGTTAAAGTCTCTGCCTTCGGCTCAGGCCATGATCCCGGGGTTTTGGGATCAAGCCCCATGTCAGGCTCTCTGCTTGGCGGGGAGCTTGCTTCCTCCTCTCTCTTTGCCTGTCTCTCTGCCTACTTGTGATCTCTGTCTGTCAAATAAATGAAATCTTTTTTAAAAAATCTGATTTAATGGTCTTAGACTCAACTAAAAAGTTTAGTCCATTTCTACTGTGTGATTATTAATATATATAGTAAGAATTTCATATATGTGTTTATCTATATCCTGCGTCAGTCCACTGAGTTGTTTTTTTTTTTAAGATTTTATTCATTTATTTATTTGACAAGGAGAGAGCCACAGTGAAAGAGAGCACAAGGAGGGGGAGTGGGAGAGGGAGAAGCAGACTCTCCGCTGAGCATGGAGCCCAATGTGGGGCTCGATCCCAGGACCCTGGGACCATGACTTGAGCTGAAGGCAGATGCTTAACAACTGAGTCACCCAGGCGCCCAGTCCACTGAGGTTTTTAAGACAACTTACAGAGATATAAGCCTTATGTAAGATAAAATAAAATATAAAACAGTAAAGGTAATTGAGAAAAAGCAAACTGTATTAATTAATTCTCATTCCCATTTTCATTAATCAAAGACATGCAATTGCCAGTGACAGCTTTTGATATTAGCACATGACAACCTGAATTATGCTTATGAAACTCTACCAGAATCCCAAAATAAGATAAAGATAATATAATGAATTCAAATATATTAATAATCACACTCAACAGAAATTGACTAAACTTTCTAGTTAAGAGACCAAGGTCATGAAAAATAAGCTGCTTTTTTGGCCTGTATGTTTATTCAGGTTCCATTACATTTTTGGAAATGTTATAAATATCCCCAGGGGCCCATTCTGACCTTCACTTACCTCACTTGAGGAATACCTACTCTGACTTCCGCCTGAAATCTGGAAAAGTTCCTGCTTCTCCCATCCCTCTCACTGCTGCGTAGAGTGCTCTCCACTTGGCAAAACTTTTCTTGTCCTCATGTCTCAGTCTAAATATCACCTCCTTCTGGAAGGCTTCCCTGGCCAGCCCCTGAACTTGAGCGACAGTCTCCATGCTGGGCTGCCATCACACCCTGGCAGGGCTTGTCAGAGCTGCTGTCTCCTCGTGTCGTCACCTATTTCTTTGTTAACCACCCTCCCCCCCCAATAAACTGTTGAACTCACTGAAGGTGGGCTCTATGTTCAGGCTTTTCACTGTTGTACCTCCAGTATCCAGAGCAGCACCCGGCACAGAAAGGAATCAACAAGTGATTATTTGATGGATGGATGGATGGATGGATGGATGAACTGAAGATGACAGAGTAACTGATGTCCAGAGTATGTAACTGATACCAGTATTCCAGATTACTGGTTGATGTCTGCCCTTCTCTGATAACCTTGGGTTATATTTCCACTGGTGAGTCCCACTGACTGGTTCTAACTCCCTAAACTGAACAGAAACTGGCCACCTTTGGTGGCTGAACTCTAAGGTGGCCCCCCAAACCCCTGCCTGTGACCATTCATGGCCTCATGTAATTCCTTGAGCATGAACTCCCTTCTGAAAAATAGAATATGACAGAACTGAGAAGATGTTACTCCAAATATTAGAAAGACTATGATTTCTGTCTTGGTTCTCTCTCTTCTTCAGTACTCATCCAGTAAAAATAAGCTGCCATATTGTGGCTGGCCCTACTGAGAGACCCATGTTATTTTATGAGGCACTGAGGCCTTCAGGACAGCAGCCTGCAAGGAGCTGAGGCCACCTGACAACCATGTGAGGGAGCTTGGAAGCATAAGGTAAGTTGTGGGGTAACTGATGCCCTGACCAACTGTAGCCTTGACAGCACCTCATGAGAGACCTTGAGGGAGAGGCACATACCTAACTAAGCCACTCCTGGCTTCCTGACTGACAGAAAGCACGAGGTAATGAATGTTTGTTGTTCCACTGCCATGTTTTGAGGTAACTTGATATGCAACAATAGATAATACGCCACCATTGAGTGGCACCTCTAAGGTGCCAGGCTCTGGGCTAAGCACATTCCCCCCATGATCTCGTTTCATTTTGGTGTGCATCTTCATCACCTGGGAAATGGGTGAAAATGCACTCTTAGAGATTTAAGAGGCTTAGAGAAGGATTCAGTCATCTATACTTTTATTAAGTCCCCAGAAGATTGTGACACACCCAAGTGTAAGAACCAGTGCACTTGCCTTTTGGGGTCATCCGCTCCTTCTTCCTTGGCAAGGTGGGAAGGGCAGAGGGGAGTGAAGCTGCGACACCAGTGGGTTCTCTAGCACTAGGCTGGTGGGCGATGACTGTCATCCATGCCTACAGGGGATGCCAAAACTAGAGGAGAGGGGAGAACCCCATGCTGAGTGGACAGCTCGAGTTCATCAAGCTGTCAAAGAGTTGCTCAATGTGTTGCCAACACCAGAGAGGACATGCCTAGGAAGCTGAGCATCCAGGGAGAAGCTGAGAAGCAAGAGCAGTGGGTCAAGGGTAGAGGTTAGGGCCTTTGTGAAGGTCAAGGGTTGTCTTCTACTTGTGGTGGCACCATGGGGCAGCTGCAGTGTACGCACCAGCATTATCTCACCACTGGAGCTGACTCGACTGATCTGTGATTTTCCAGGAATTATCAACTGAGAAACTGGTCTTTGGCAGAGAGGGGCTGCAGGCACATAACCACTTGATCTGCTATTGGTCCAGCCAGCTCCTGAGGAGACTGCTGCTCTGTGGAGATGAGACCCCAGAAGCCTGAGAACTGAAGGCCAAGGTTGGAACCCCACCTCCGTCGTCACCGCTGTGTGACCTTGGGTGGGTCAAAATCATCTCCCCAAGACTCAATTTCCAAATGTAGATAGGAATAATATCATAGTTTTGGGTGAACAAAGGGAGAACACCTAGTTCAAAGTCCACACGTGGTCAACGCTGGCAAGTTTGGGAGCCGTCTCCTGGTGGTTGTTTGTGACCGGTGTTTGTGACTGATCATCCTGCAGAGTGCTTTACTACAGTTAGTGCTCAAACAGTGCCTGTGGCGTGAACAGATTCCTAAAAAAATAAATAAATAAAAGTAATGTAGTCAAAGTGACGCGATTCATTGACAAACAGCAGGCTTATCCTGTCTCTGGAACTCAGCCCCGCTTACCATGGTGAGATTTTGAGGTAAATAAATAAATAACAGTCATGAAGACTGCTTAATAAAAAAATGAATGAATCGTTGAAACGAAACAACTGTGTGAACGTCGAATCCCAGGATGCTAAATGTCCACCAAAAAAAAAATGGTGCCAAGTATTTATACTTGTTATTCAAATTCAAATGTTTAGTTACATCCAACAGCTGGCTATCCGGTTAAGTTAGCCAAAGGACTGATGATTGACAGAATTTTTTATTTTAATTGAGTCTCTTTCGAGATTGTGCCGCCTGAGACACTCTTGAGGGCACAATGAAGGCGGAAATCAAGGAGGAGGCAGCCTCATGAGCCTTGGGCTGCCTCGTGAGCTCAGGCTACGAACAGAACTTCGATGTCAGCCTCACCACGGCAAGTTCACAACAGAGGAATCATTTCAGGTCTCTATTTTTAGATTCCATCACAATGAAATATGGCTTCGAAGTTTTCCAAGACCTTTATCTCACAGTTTTTAATGAATGAGAATTGCATTATCACTTAAATATATAATCTTCTTGGGACAATAAAGTCCAGCTGGTGACAATTACATTTAAATCTATTTAATGAAATTTCCTCATAAAATATCTGATCAATGAGTATTTGTGTTGTGTGTGCTTTACACTAATAGAGGGCGACAGAAATGCCTAGTCAGAGGTACCCGTGTGCTTACGTACACCAATACTGTGTAGGTTCCTGCGTCTTTATAGATTTATAACTAATCTGCTCTCAGTGTTTTCCACATTTTTCAGGCAAACTTCCCTGTTTGGTTTAAATTTCTAATACTAAAATTTGTGTCTAGATATTAGTCACCAAATAGAAATTAGTTACCCACCACTAAGTATTTTACACGCAGATTTTATAGAGTTGCACCAAACCAACCATTGCAAATCTATGGTGTGCCAGTTTGCTACCTTTTAAAAAAATTTTTTTTGGTATATTAACTGCAGAATTATAAAATAAAAGATGTGAGAATTTCTCACTTTAATCAACGTGTCAAATGCAGAAGTTCAAAAAGAGCAGGAGTTCCCCTAGCTACCCAGCTGAATCGGAGCATTTCTCTCCTTAGTATATTACTTTTTGTGCAATGTTTTCCTCTAACCCCAGGAAGGGAGGGTTAAGTAAATAATGAATAAACATGTCTCATTGAAGTGACTTTGACATTTCATCTAAGTTTACATGTTAATTAAGATAAGATTGCTCTAATCCCCCAAAAGGGTTTTTTTTTTTCCTTTGAGCAACTAGACTGAAATATAGTATAAAAGTATATGAACACTCTGTTAAATGCACAGATTTAACCCCGCTGTTTTGCTCCTAATCATTATTAATTGCCTCCAGTGGTGGACATTAATTTCCCTATTGCAGAAACATGCATCTTGAGCTTGGGCATATCCTAATACATCAAATGGGACAGGTGATATAATTCAGTTGGTCACAGCTGGAAAGGAGACAGCCACCCACATGCAGGCAGTCTGTCAACCTTAGTTACACTGCAGACACCGCCACAGCCTCCGAAACAACATTGTACATTTATCTCTGGGGATAACTTTACAAGAAGTATGGCCGCTTGGCTCATCTTATTTAATCCGTTATTGTCTTAGCAGCTACAAGAATGAAACAGTTGAAACTCAAAACTCTGAATTTGTTTCTAGTCGTTGAAGGGGAACAACAGAGACATATGGTCGGATTCCCAGTGCAGATAAAGTGATAAGTGCTTGGTTCAGTGTGGTTTATATTTCAAGATCGATGTCACCGTAGGATTTAGAGTGAGTCGCTAATAATGTTTACTATGATGAGACTTCAGGGTCCTGCCTTGTTCTGGGGACCTTAAGGAGATCTTGACAAGTTGCCCATAGTACCTTGTGTTTATACATGACTGGATCTTTGGAACAGAGTTAATAGCTTTGTTATCCTTGAAGATTAGCTCAAAGCTCCTTAGTGGTAATGTGGAAAACAGAGGTAAGGCCGGTGTTAGTCTTCTACTGTGTGGCTGAGAGATGTGATGATGTTGTGTTGAATGTGAGCTGACATCAAGGCTGTGACACGGACTCTGATCCCAAATTTGGGCTCCTGAGCCTGGCTCTTCCTGGCAAAGAGACTTATTCCACTATAGGAATCATTCTAGGGTAGAGAAATGCAAATCAAAACCACAGTGAGCTATCACCTCACACCCATTAGAATGGCCACTATCAAAAGAACAGAACACAAGCATTGGCAAAGAGGTGGAGAAATTAGAACACCTGAGCACTGTTGGTGGGAATGCAAAATGATGCAACTGCAATGGAAAACAGTATAGCGGTTCCTTAAAAAACTGAGAAGAAATCTACCACATGACCCAACAATTCCACTTCCCGTTTTATACCCAAAAGAATTAAAAGGAGAATCTCAAAAAGATATCTGTACATCCGTGTTCCAGACATTACTTCCAGAGCTGGAAGCAACCCAGACGTACATGGACAGATGAATAAAGAAAACGTAGTACATATGTGTGGTGGAATACTATGCAGCCTTTAAAAAGGAAGGAAATGTTGTCACATGCTACAACACGAATGAACCTCGAAGACACGCTAAGCCAAATTAGCCAGATGCAAAAGGACAAATGCTGTATGATTCCTTTCATAAGAAGTATCTAGAGTAGTCAAAATCATAGACACAGAAAGTACAAAGGGCTGGGGGGAGGGAGGGCAGGGGAAGTGGAATTTAGAGTCCAGTGGGCACAGAGTTTCAGTTTTATAAGATGAAAAAGTTATACAGATCTGCTATACAATGTGTGAATACACTTACTACTGAACTGTACACCTAAAAATGGTTAATATGATAAACGTAATGTGGTATGGTTTTTACAATTAAAAAAATATGCAGAGATAGATATATACATAGAAAAGTCTAAAGGAATACCGCACATGATATTAATAGTGAGTATTAGAATTACAGGTGATATTTTTAGTTGTTTTTCTTCTCATATTCCTACATTTGTCACTTTTCTCTGTAATGATATATACTGCAATTCTGTCCAGAAGTTACTTTGCCAGAGTAAGTATGTTTCATAAATATAGCCCAAAGCCCAAAGATGTCTTGCTCAAGGACAGAGAGTCAGCAGCAAAACCAGGAGGATTGTGGAGTCATTGGCTCACGCAGCAAGGCAATCAAACACACAAGCCCTTCTCTCTTGCTCCACACTCGTGGGCCCAAACTGTTTTACAGGATTCACCACACCTTCCCTACCAAAGTGTCCTTGTGCTTTTCCTCACCACCACGTGCTCTCCCATTGCCCAAAGTCAGTCAACTAACACCTGACCCTGGGACACAACTCCTCGGGACACTTCCCTTCATCCCGCCTTTTGCATTTATCATATCCTGTCTTGTATAATCGTTCTGTGTGGACCTGTTTTCTCCTTCTCATTAGACTAGAGACATTTTGAGGTCAAGACCCAGCTTTGCCGCGTTTGTGTGTCCCAAGACACAGTGTCTCCTCGCCGTGACTCCCAGAAGGGATAGCTGCTGGATGAGTGACAATGAATGAATGAGTGACCAAGCCAATGAGTGAATGGCGTGATCACTGAACTCTCAATGAGCAAGTCAACAAATCAAGTCAGCCAGGGCATTTTTCTCATGAGTTCTGGCTTGATTCTTCTTTTCTCCAAACAGCAATTCTTATCCTCAAGACTTCTTTGTCCAATTTTTATTCCTTGCACTTAGTAAAAATTATAATTATAATAAGAATCATAATTTTTGTAACCATGTTATTTCCACTCCATATTTTAAATTATATGATCTATTTTTACTTCAGTAAAGGCAAATTTTCATTATCTAAATTTGCTTTAACGTTGGTCTCAGATATTTCATACCAAGACAGGATACATGTATTATAACATGGTCCTGTTCTATTGGATGTCTCCAACCTGTTCTCTAGGGGCAAAGTTACAGGTGGGTGCTATTTTGTATGTGAGAGATTAAACTCTTCATAAGTCAAATTATAGTCTGGCTGTCATAGGGGTGTCACTGTTCAAATGGACCTTTCCAGAAGGGTTCTTTAAAACAAGATTTGCAAAGCAAGTAACCAGCCATCATTTGTACAGTTTGTAAATTTTGCAGGATCAGATTTTCTAAAAGTGCAGCAGGAAGGTATATTTATTCCTTTTATCATTAGGTTCAAAACAACAACAACAACATAGCAAAATGCATTCAGCCTCTACACAGAAGGCATACAAAAGTCAAACTGCTATAAAGAATCAGGACTTCATCAGATAAAGGCCAGGCTGGCCGTGACTGTCACTCCTGCCTTGCTGTCTTCTCTGCTTTTCCAGACTCAATCCTTGCAGGAGCCAGGCCCCCACAACGGTTGTTGATTTCTCCCTCCTTCTGCTTTCTCTTCCAAGACTTAGTTCCCTGGGAAAGTCGGCCTCCAGGACGTGTGTCAGCTTTCCCTAGAGGGCATGGCTGGGCTTGTGCACCAGCCCGCCCTGCGGGATTTGCTGTGCACCCCCGCCGGGGCCCACACTCCGGGGACTGTTGTCCCTCACACATGGAGGTGAGCGTTGCAGGGCTTCAGATGGCCCAGCACCGCCTCAGACCTGGGGCTCCTCTGCAGTTGCTGTCAGGGACTCGAGCGTGATATTCTCGTTATCTAGGCAGCAAGTGTGTTTGGGTTAAATTGCCAGTGCCACCATGTCACCGAGTTCTCGGCTGAGCCCCTATCGGTGATAGCTACAGCAGGCCAGCCTGGGGGGCAGCTGCCTCTCCAGGCAGCCCGCTCTCCACTCTCCGCTCTCTGCTCTCTGTGCTGCCTCTGCCGTATTTAGGGGGCACCCCAGGCTGCCAGGACGGGGATTAGCATTCTCTCTGAGCTCGTAAGGAACAAAGACCACTCCTAAGAAAACAGAGCAGAAAGCCTGACAAAATGTCCTGTGACTTCAGAAGCCTTTAGCAACAATGTGTAGTCGTGCCGTTAATTAAAAGAGTTAAACTTGGAAACTAGACTTTGATGCAATATGTTGTTTCCATTCTTGGAAATACATTCACGGGGAGCTAATAAATAATCCATGAATGCTAATCTTTTTAAGTCATTTCAAAGGGATGAAGTCAGCCTGGATAATTGTAAATGCAATGGCTCAACCCCAGCTCCATTAAAATAGAAAGGTGTGAACTGATTAGACCCTCAGCTGCTTTTGATAGAAGTCTTAAATTCAAATGCCACATCATTTGTTTTTAGCAAATGGAGTAATTACAATAATATTTTCTTCATTTTTAAGGTCAGATCTCTTAAATTCTACATGCTTGGGCCTTAATTTAAATGCAGCCAGAATCATTTTCCTTGCATTCATTAATTAAATGTGTATGTAGTCTAAAGGTAACATCCACCCTTATTTTCTCCGGAGGGGAAATAAATAAATATTCCAGGTGCCTAGCCACAAGGTTGGAGGGGAGATTTGCAACATTATTTCATTTCAGATATTATTACTGAAGCTGAAATGAACCTGATTTTCCACCCTAGTAACTCTGTTCTTGCTGAGAAAGGTAGCTTTTGTTTACAACAAAGGTGTTTTCCTACTGCTCCAGGTTTTCAAATCTATTGTGATCTTAATAAAAAAAAAAATTGAGAAAGGATTTGCTTGGTGATAAAGTCAATACTTTTTAATATTCTTGTAGCATCACTGCCCAAAGCAAATTTTGTAAATATTTCTTTCTCATGGGAATTGTAGTATATTAACCAATATGTATTTTTCTAAGATTTTGGTAAATACCTAGGAAATTTCTTACAAGGGAAAACTATACAAAATTTTATTGTTTCAAGTGGGCCTGACATTTTAAATGAGGCAGGGGAGAAAAAAAAAACATAAAAAAACCATAAAACTGATGTCTGCTCACTATAAATTAAAAGGCTTCCTCTCGCCTCCTTCCTCCTGACTGTCAGGGAGTTAAGCTCCGGAAGTCAGCCACTGTGCAGAAGTTAAGTGATGGAACCGGAAGCAGTGGACCCATTTATTTAGGACTGCAAAGTCTGGTTCTGGCTGCACCCCAAAACCTCCAAATGCACCACAATTCTGTGCTGTCAAAATACTCAAATTTCCTGTGAGCACAAAGCTGTGGTTCTATTGTCAAGATTCTAGAAAAACAGAAGGATGAAGTACAGTTAACAAACCCTATATAAAATATATAGTAATGCTATATATATACTATATATAGTAATTATTATATATAGTAATACTGGCTGGATAGAGAGACATTGACTCAACTTGGCGGGTTGGGGTGGGGTGTGCCTGGGCAGAGTTCTAACCAGATCTATCAGATTATTTGGCAGCCCCTTCTAAAATACATATCTGTATATCTGAAATGCTGATTCCAGGCTCTAGTGGAACCCAGGTGCCTGTGCTCTGGTGATTATGGTTTGCAACCCTGGAGAGGAGCCACTCACAATTTATTTTCACCTGTTGATCAGGAAGAAAACATAGGAGTGAGAGTGGGGGTGGAGGATATACCTGGAAACGTGTAGCATAGGCTCACGGAAGCTGGGGAGAGGCAGCCCCTGACACCAAGGACAGGCTCTGTGTTCAGGTGCTCTCCATCTTGGCTGGGTAAGCTTGTATCCAAGTCTTCTCCAAGACTCAGCGTTCTCATCTGTAAAACAGGATAATAATATTACCTCCTTCATTAAATTGTTAGGAGAATTAAATGAGCTAATAAATGTAAAACTAAGGCAATTAACATAATGTTTAATACATAGTAAGGGCTAAGTGCTTAAATTCAGAGATTTGTAGACCATCTAGAAACGGTCTACAGGGCTGGAAAGGATGTTAAATGTCTTCTAAGCCAACCCTCCCTCCAGCATCTTAACCACATCCAAAAAGAAACTGGAGGGACGCCTGGGTGGCTCAGTTGGTTAAGCAGCTGCCTTCGGCTCAGGTCATGATCTCAGCGTCCTGGGATCGAGTCCCACATTGGGCTCCTTGCTCGGCGGGGAGCCTGCTTCTCCCTCTGCCTCTGCCTGCCACTCTGTCTGTCTGTGCTCCCTCGATCTCTCTCTCTAACAAATAAATAAATTTAAAAAAATTAAAAAAAAAAAAAAGAAACTGGAATGTGTTGGCTCAAAGCAGAAGTTATGGAAGACACATTTAGAGAATGGTGAGGAAGCTCGTTTGAGGGAAGGGCTTTGACGATAACCCTGACAAAGTATTTTGAATGATGTTGTAATCAACAAGGGAGTTGATACAGGTTAAGTCTCCTTTGTGGGTGTTTTGTGCTCCAAGTGCCAATTTAGGACCCGACCTTGACTGCTAGGTGTAGAAGGCAAGGAACGGCAGTGGCAGGCATCTGAGGTCACGTAGCTTTGGCCTGGTGTGGGCAGTGGGACTAGAAGGAAGGAGCTAGGGATGAGAGGGACTTGGAAGTTGAAAGAATGAATCAACAGGGTGGCCGATGACACAGAAGGTGGACTTGAGGGTTCTGTGTTTTGAGTAGGAGCAGAATGTTGTGCAGACTCTGGTGATGAGAATTTCTGCAAGGATTTTTAAGGCTGTCGCCCTCTTCTTAGGTTGTAATAATTTGATTGCCCTCATCTGTGCTCTTCAGGCAGGATATTTATTACCTGCTTGTAGACTTATAACTGAATGCTATATGCACAGGAGTGTAATAAAAAATAGCTGCTAATTATTGAGCACACACTGTGTGTGTATAAGGTAATGAATTAATTTATTTCGTCCTTACAACAACCCTAAGAGGTAAATACTATCATTATCCCCGGTTCACAAATGAGGGAACGAAAGTCCTGGGAGGTCAAGTGGCTTTTTGAGAGCTAACCACTAAGTAAGTGGGAAAGCAGGGGTTTGAACCCAGGCAGCATGACTCCAGAGTCCTGGCCCTTGACTCTTGTGAAGGGACAAACACCACACAATTTACCCAAGGAATATAGTTAATGGTGGTCTTGTTGAAATTCAAACCCAGGCTTTCCTTCATTCCAAAGGTGACCCAGAGACAACTTTAGCAAGTCAAAAGTCACATTCAACCAACAAGCCAAAGGGAAACTGGGGTAAAATTTGTCTGGGGCAGTGGGGTTCAGAGAAGCAACCTTGTTGTATAACACAGACATTTTTCTCTTCATAGACCACAACACTTGTATGACAGGAGGTGCTTTCAAAAAAGATTTTTTGAATTTTTCTTTTTTTCGCACACTAAGCTAATGACTATATCTCATTAGAAAAAGGATGACAGTGATAAACTCCAAACTATTATATTGTGGGGGTGCGGGATGAAGTGGAGTGGGAGAGCCTTTCGGAGGATGGGCTGTATAAAGGTGGATTTTTCACTTTTCCCTCAATGTCGCTTCTATATTGTTCGAATCTTTTATAATGATATCATATTTGTGCATTACTTTTCAAAATTAAAAATGTACTTAAAAATATATAGATACAGAAACTTCAGGTCCTTAGACAAAAATAAGGAAGTCCTAGTTATCCAATGATATAAACACATTTTTACAATTAGTGTTCTGAAGACAAGTAAGTGATTCCAAGGTAAGTAAATATTATGTCTATATGTGTGTGTGTGTGTTCACAGATACACATGGGAGACTCCCCAAGATGGCAGGCTGCAGCTGTATATAACAGACTACTTAATTATCCTTCCTTTTATTAAAGGAGGAAGCTCAGAAAAGCTTCATAGATTCTAGAAGGCAAATCTGCAACACTTGGCAGATGTAGAAGAAACAATCCAGTATCAAGATAAGGCATTTAACCTTAAAAGATTAAAAAAAAAGAAAAAAGGCAGCCAACGCTTAAATGCCTACTGTCTTTTGCTGGATTCTCCTAGTTGTACCCCATAATCCCACATTCTCAGTAACAGGGCGCTCCAGAGGTGCCAAGGGTGCCAAGTTTCGCACTGAAACTCACCTGTAACGTGTTGATCTTCTCATATCAGTTTGCAAGGTGACACACGTCACAGTTTGCCCAGTACAGTCCCAGTTTACTCCTCTGTTCTACCTATTATTGATAGCGCTCCCCTTCACCAAGTAGCTGAGTTTGGATGAGAAGTTATAGAGATGGGCATGGTGTTTTAGAGCAAAGCCTGTGTTTTGCCAAGCCGAGGGAAGAGAGCCACCCCATTCGTCGTGTGCATGTCAGCTAAGGTCCCTTCCTGGTCCTGCTCTCTCTGTGTGACCACAGAAACGTCTTCATCCTCTTATCCCAACCCTGGCTTCAGTCCGACCTCCCCTGTTCTTCCCATTCCTCTGGGGCTTCTCTGACAGAAAATATCCGCAGTGGGTAAGACCTCCCGCTCTCTGTTCGGACAGTTATGACTTTGCAGTCCAGCTCGGTCACTTACTAATTACTTAAACCTGTTTTATTACCTGTACAATGGAAAGAATAAAAGCATCAAGGCATCGTTTTGAAGGTTTGAAGATTAATCTGATAAAGGAGGTAAAGTAAGCACAGAAATTATTCAGTAAATGTTAGCTTGTATTGCTATTATTACAGACAGACTATGACAATGTCACAATAAAGATACATTGTGACCTTAAAGGAATATGTTACTGGAGCATAGTATATGCTGCATAAATGTTAACTGTTATTATTATCACAATTGTTAGTTCAGCCAATGTAGCAATTTATCACTCCAACGGCAGAAGTTGCCAGTCTGGTTTCTGACATTGGGTTCTCCACTGTGACTGTGTGTGTGTGTGTGTGTGTGTTTTGGAGGGGGGGGCTGCTCAACACCAGGGTTATGTCAGACCTGGTATTCCCACTCCAGCTGAAAATATACAAGGGACCCTGAAGTCAATGCCTTCAATGTAATTTTTCAGAATTTTCCTAGCCCAGCCTTCAGCATTTCCCGGTATAAATTCGGGAGAGTTTCTGATCTAAAATGAAGGGGAGCTAGTGAGGTAATTTAATACTAAGGAGGTTTCATGACACCTGGGTGGCTCAGTCGGTTAACCATCTGCCTTCAGCCCAGATCATGATCCCGGGGTCCTGGGATCGAGCCCCACATTGGGCTCCTGGACCCATGGGGAGCCTGCTTCTCCCTTTGCCTCTGCCCCTTCCCCTGCTTGTGCTCTCTGCTCTCTCTAACAAATAAATAAAATCTTTTAAAAAAAGAATTAAAAAAAGAAGTTTTTCCCCACTGGACATTTTCACAGCATCAGACTTACAGAGGGCCCTTTCTGATCACACTGTTGTGTTGGTTTCAACATTTGGCAGCACCTACAGTAGCGTTTTTATACTGAAAAATGAAAGCTCTAACATTAGATGGTGGCTGTAAATTTTTAATGGGTGCCTTGCACCATTTACGTTCTCCCTTTACCTCCTGTGCTCCATTCAGCGGGGACAGCTCGAAGCTGCCAGAAACTCAAAGCTGGATTTGCAGCTAGGTCAGCTCGCTGAGCAGTGACTGTGTCTGCACCAACCGCTGGCCAGGGCAGCCGACCTCATGCCTTTCTCAGGTGACATCACCAGCTGCTTCCGTGAGGGTGGAAAAGCCATTCTTTCTTGGTCTCCTTAGACCCCCAGCGGCCTGAGGGCAAATCCGGCTCTCTGCTTACCAGCCATGTAACCCCAGGGCAACACTTGATCCCATTCCTCACCTATAAGGGGAGAATGATAATGTGACTCACCTCCTCCAGTGGTGGAAATTAAATGAGATAATGTGAGGAAAGGCTCTGGGACATGGTAACTCGTCCTAAGTGTCCACCATGATGCCATGATGGTTGAGCGGCCTGGCATTCCCTGAGCCCCTGCTTTGTGCCACCCCTCATGCCAGGCGCCTTTCTTGGGCTATCTTACTGACTCTCTACAACCCTGAAGGGTGGGCGCTGTCATCCCCACATCCCTGGAAGGGCACCGATTCAGGGTAAAGTCCCGTGCCTTGGGACTCGGAGGTGATGAGCGCACAACAGGAATCTCAACCTGGCCTGTCTGATTCCGACTCTTCCTACCACATCCACCACACAGAAACCTCATAAATAATACCTCTGTCCTGGGGCTCAGGGTCTGTAGACAGTGATCTTGGCTTGGCCGTGGGCGCTTTCCCACAAGCAGCCCAGCAGGGTCTGCTCTGGGCTTTGTGGTTCCCCTAAAGCCATTTGTTAGGCAGGATGTGAGGTGTGGGGCCCTCACTTACCAGCCTTGCTTATCTGCTCTGGGGCAGGGCCTTCCTGACTCAGGCCCTGTGGGTTCATGACTTGACACAATTACAGCGACCACAATGAAGCCAATGGCTTTGCCTAGGAGCCGCCCCGACCAGGGGCCTGAGGGGAAGCAGGATGGGGCCTTGGTTTCTATTTCAAAGGCTGGAGATGAAGGGGTTGGCCTCCCAGCTTCCCACCCGCTTCTATCTAATAAAAGCAGCCCTCTCTGGATTCTCTTGGTTCTCTCTTTGGTTCAATTTTCAAGAACTGAAAACTGAAAGAAATTTTTTTTTTCTTTCTCTCATACTTGACTAGCTCTCTATTGCAGATGGCAGTTTCAGGGACAATAGTCATCCATTTGCTTTTTTCCCACCTATACGGGTCAGCTCCTGGTAGCCTTCCTGGCGGCCATTCCCCCATCTTCTGTCCCATGTCTGGAACAAACCATGTTCTTCCATTCCTCTGGATCTTTGTATAAGCTATTTCCCTTGTCTAGAATCCATTTCCCCCTTCTATGCCTAGAAAATTCTACCGATGCCTCTATCTCAATCTACATCAGATGTTTCCTCCTCAGAAAACCTTTTAACTTCCCAGGTTTTAAATCTATTTTCTCCTTAATTAGAGCCCATATCTTGACCTGGGCATGTCCAACTCTTTCTTCCTCACTGGACTATGAGCATCTCTTGAGTTTCTCTGTATCCGCAGGTGCTGGCACAGGGCCCACATACAGGCTTATTAGATGAGTGGATGGATGGATGGGTGGATGGGAAGACTGACCATTGCACTTAGAAAAATCAGCTCCTATATTTGCCACAGAATCCTGTTAGCTGCCATTATTTCATGTCACAGTACTACTTAATAACATATAACCCAGTTCTTGCATGGGTGTAATTCTATTTATTAATTGCCAACTTCATAACAATTTATTTCACTGTCCATGCCTATTAAACTCTTTGATGCTTAATAAGGGAAGGAAGACCAGATGCTCTTTTCCATCTACTTGGTCTACCTGTTTCCTGACAGAATCTGAGGGAGGAGTTGCTCTTAGAGCCATGTCAGAAACTGGCCAGCTGCCTACCAACCCTATTGCCTTTCCTCTTTGGGCACACAGCAAGATTCTATTTCCCAGGCTCCCTTGAAGTTAGCTGTACCCATGTGATGTACTTCTAGCCAAGGGAACATGGTGGAAAATGACATAAGCCATTTCTAAGTCTGTCCCTGTGAGAACTACCCCTGTGCTCTTTCCCCAGCCCCTGGCTGGAATGAAGGGGTGTGAGGTCTCCAGGGGCTAACAGAGATTCAAGATGGAGAGATCCGTCACCATGAATCTCCATGTGGAGAGCCACTGCCACATATCACATTGAACTGGGCTGTAAATGAGAAATACCGCATTATGCTCTTAAACCCAGTGATGTGCTAGATCTGGCTTATTTGAGTTTGTGAAAGTCAATTATCAAATGTTCAGGAATTTCACAAGTCAATTGTTTAATGTGGTCATCATTAAAAGTTTTATAAACTTATAATTAAATACATTATATGTTTAAAAAGTAATAAATGCTCAAAACTCATCCCAACACAACAATTTTACCCTATTTAACCATCATGTCCTGCTCTTGAGATTATTTTTGTGGAAATGTTCTGTAAAGGGGATGTTTCAA
This sequence comes from Martes martes, assembly GCF_963455335.1. Classification (NCBI taxonomy): domain Eukaryota; kingdom Metazoa; phylum Chordata; class Mammalia; order Carnivora; family Mustelidae; genus Martes; species Martes martes. The sequence goes on along the minus strand of NC_137899.1, from coordinate 59,298,928 downwards.
GTATCTCTTCTCAACTCTGCGTTCAGTAATGTATGTGGGTTGCTTGAAATCAGCCATGATGATAATTCCTTACACCAGGGGAATTGGCAAACATTGCAAACCAGACTTTCCCCTCCCCGCTGGAAAAGGTTAACTAGAATATCATTCTAAGGTTACTCTGTTACAGGAGGAAATACTTCCCTAACACACTGACTTCCTACTTTTAGGGACAGAGAGCATACCAGATTAAATGCACCTTGGCTAGATGCAGCTCAGCACAAAGGAAAAGCAGCCGGCATGCCCCCAGCAGCAACCTGGAGTGCCCGCAGATAAAGAAGCACTCCAATGCTCAACATGGCCGAGCTGAAAGTGACATGGGGTGCTTGAGGTCCTCGCTAATCTCTAGGGCATGAGATTGTTATGAGAGAGGCACAGCAGTGGTCATCTCCCGTTTTCACGGGTATTGGGTGACAAGTGTAAAGAAGAGGGAATATGGATGCTGAGTTTCAGCCCACAGCTCTTGCTAGGGAATACAAAAGTGGAGACACACTTGCTTCCTGCCCAATTCTTTGGGGGAAGGGAATTTCTAAATGTTTGAACTCTCAGCAATAGCCTATATGTTGGCAGCAGTGTCTGGAGTTGGACTTGTGCAGAGCGGAGAAGCTGGGAGGGTGGGAAGTCCGTGGCCAAGGTAGGTCCGAGGCTGCAGGTGTGAGGACAGCAGGCTTTGGGCCAGAGCCTGATCGACAGTGTTTGGAATTCACCAGGTTTGCACACAGCAAAATGATCAAAATAATTATCCTTTGTGGAAGCCATAATATTTCACTTAGAGCAAGGCAGGCAGCTCCTCGGGCAGCTCGGCCCACCTCCACGGGATATAAACTGCTGAAGCAGACCCAGAGTGCAGGGCCATTTGCGAGAGACATCACACAATTCGCAGGATGTTTCAGTGCAGACCCTGAATGAACTAATTCTGCTAATAGAGTATTTGATTTAATGGCACATTAAAGGGGAAAGGGGCGCACCGAACCCATTCTTCAGCTTAGCAGCTGATAGGTTACTGTAGATATTATAAGCGAAGGAGCCAAATTCTCCTCTGCCGTCACAAGAACAAGGGAGAGTCGCGGGAGCAGACGCGGGTCGTTTCGCAGATGGAGTTTGGGTTCAGGGCTTTGGAGCAGAAATCATCAGGTTAATGCAGCTCTTCTGCACTGAAGTTATAACGACTGGTTGGAGAGACTGACCCACACAATGACAAGTTTCTTTTCCTTTTTGTTAAAAAAAAAAAAAAAGTTGCTAGATCATGCCAGAGTGGAAAAAAATAATAGAAGAGAATAGAAGTAGGAGTTCCTTAGTGGATCATGACATTTTCTTTCTAAGTCCTTTATTTTATTTTATTTTATTTTATTTTATTTTATTTTATTTTTTTGATCATTGGTTCCTTCTGTCGTTTTTGGTGCTTTCAATGTGCCAGGTTTTGTGCTAAGCTTTTTACTTGTATGCATATGGGTTAATGTGAATTTCATCATGGAATCCTGGAAGGGAGACACCATTGTCATCTTACTTTACAGATGAATGATCTAAGGTACACAGAGGTTAAGTAAATTTCTCGAGATCACACAGCTAGTTAGAATCAGAGCGGGATTTAAATCAGATTTCTCTGACCCCAGAAGCTGGGTTCTTGATAAACTCTGCAAAGTCCTGTCCTTCTAGTTGGAAGGGATGGGACAGCAAGGCTCATCAAACATCATCACCCAGAAAATCTCAAGCCAGAGTGATTTGTTTGGAGAGTCAAACAACAAAAATCTGTGTCCCCATATATACACATTCGGAGCAAACTTTAAAATTTTTCAATTTCAAATCCAGTTCTTCAATTATTAAAAAGCGTTTCCCTAAAAAAACCAATGGGAGTTTTATGGGTAGATTTTCTTTCAAGAAATTTTCACCATCTATCTTTTTCTTCAAGATTCATCTATGAACCTTAATTGGAAAAAGTGGCAAATTGTAGTGATTTTGGTTTGCTCATTCTGTAACTATTCATAACCCCCTCCGATTTATTTTTCCATTCAGCTGTCAGAATACCTTTCCTGAAACTGAAATCTGACCAGATCAGTCCCTTCTTAGGCTTTCCTTTTAAATGTGAGCTGAAGTCCCCAGGCTGGTACACTCATCATAGCGCCCCATTCACCTCTCCTCTGTCTGCCACCCTCTCCCTCTGACTTGCCTTATACATGTCGACTGCAATGATCTCCTTGGAGATACTCTCAGTCTTTGCAGGATCTGCCTTCCCGGTTCTTTGTCGGGCTAATGTGCAATTCCTGCTTCTTCTTTGAAGGCAGCTCAGTGTCATCTCCTGCATTTTCATCTCCTTGCCCTCCCTCCATCTGGGGCTGCTTCTCTCTGCCCCTATTAGAGGCTCAGGCTTACTTCTATCATGACCTTGTTGAATTTCATCACCCTGGACCATGAGGTCAGGGATTGTGTTCTCCACATTGTGTATCCTTGGCACCGTAGTCATTCAACCCATACTAGATGATAGAATCACCTAGAAAGTCTGATTTAAGCCAGTGGTGGGCTAGGGTTGAGAACATCTAGACTCATGAGGTTTGCTGACTGACCAACTGAACGGCTGAAGGAATGAATGGACACACCAAGGCACCGAGCCTGAGACTCTGTCCCACCTCCCCGAGCCCTGGAGATTTTGGACTCACTCTGCCCTCAGGTACTTAGAATTTGTCTAATGAGGCTTTTTGGTCATGCCCCTGGTCAGGAGGCTGCAAATTCAGACCTAGAATGATCATGGGCTCCTTGTTTGATTTCAAGAACATGCTTGTCCCAATACACAAAATGGGAAAGATGATTCCTCCTTTGAGATGGAAACCGAAATATGCCTTCTGGAACGGGATGGCAGCTGCTGTAAAGTTACCCATACTGACTCAAAAGGTTATGTCCCTTTCCTCCTTGACTAACTCAGTCAAGAGCTCATCTGGAGTTCTCTGCCAATTATGTATGCCAGAATCCTTGGTGGTTGGAAGGAGGGTTAGCACTGTCAGCGACCATGGGTAACACCCCTGCGTGCTAGAGGCTGCATCGTCCTCACTTGGGCTCCAGCTAAAGCTTCCTCTGCCCTTCCTGTAAGCGTGTCCGTGAGGTCAGAGTGCAGCCGACCCTCACTGTCACAGCCAAGTATGGGATGCCCATTTCACAGAACCAGTCAACCTGGGTCTGCCGTGGCTGACAACCACAGGCTTGAGAGAGAGACCCCTTTTGAAACCTGCTCCCCTTTGTCCTCATTCTGAGGAGAAAAAGCCAGAAGTCCTAGAGAGTTCAGCTTGCGGAGCCCAATCTCACACGCTATAAAATAGTTGGAGATCTCTTGCATTTGAAAAATCACAGATGCATGCTCTGCCTTCCAGCACCAGGCAGGAGAAATGAGACAAACAAGCTTCGAAAATAAATCTGACTCTCTCGCGGCTCCAGATAGCCGACAAGTGTTCGTCCATCTGCCGCGAGCATTCACACTGTGAATTTATTGATTTGATAATACTCGCGCATAATTGATTGAGGACGAGACCGGCTTCTTGACTTGCCTCCATGTTTGCTGTCTGCTATCTTCCCAGCACCGCTCTCTCCACTTTATGTGTGACGAAGGAGAAACCAAAGATTTTTCTGGCACTTTCTCCTGGGATGACACATAACACTATGGGCTGTCCCGATCAGTATACTTTTTGACTTTTGAATGGCAGGAACTGTTACTTGAGGGTCCTTCCCACTGACATCTTTTACTCATCTTCACAATACCGCACGCATCCCCTCCCCGCTGGCTGTCCGATTGGATTCATAGGTAACAAAAAAATAGCTAGAGGTCCGTTGCTACCCCTGAAGTCCCTCCCTAGTAAGAGGGGCATAGCAGCAACCACGGACCGACAGAGAACAATAATAACTGTGGAATTGTTGTATGAGATATTAGCCTGGGGAATAATACTGATCTTTCTACTCCCAGCAACCACAACAACCCGTCCGCCTCTCTGCAATTGTGACATTCACATGTCACCACCATTTCATTAAATGGAATCAAAACAGCTGTGAGGATTGCTGTTTTATTTTATAGCACAAAGCCATCATAACTTACTTTACAAAGCAGCTAGCAGCTAGCAAGTGCAGCTGAAATGGAAAAGCCGGTTGCAGAAAGAATGAGCAGGAAAGGGGACAACTCGGGGGCTAGTGGAATTGGGAGGTAGCGGGGAGCCCCTTGGCTCAGTACAAATCACTCAGAAGTACATGATCAGATTTTAATTTTTATTTTATTTTATTTTATTTTATTTTATTTTACAATTCACAATGAAGCAAAGATATACCAGAGGACAGGTTCAGTTTAGTGTCTGGTGAGCAGACAAATACCTAGACACTAAGATTCAGTTCAGCCAAAGAGAGATCAGTATCTGGCCACTCCTAGGGATAGAAGCTCAGGCAGTAGAAGGCTTCCAATTCCCCTCTCCTACATGTAATATTCAGCCCCCAGCCCAGAGGTAGTATAAAACCCTCGAGACATGGTATTTAGATCTTGGGAGGCTCTACAGCTTCTTCAGCTGGACAGCATGGCCCAGGCAGTGTGGCCCAGTGGTTAGGCCGCTGACTTTCAAATGTACCAGAAGCTAGCTTTGCCTTCTGCCTGTGCTGCTTATTAGCTGAACGTCCCTGGGAAAACGACTGAACCTTTCCTTATATCTCAGTTTACTCACCTGTAAAATGGGCTTCGTGGGGCTAGCAGATCTTGTCATTGCCCTGCCCTTCCCTACCACCGTACCACTTCCAACTGAGTTCTTTGCCTTGAAAGCTTTTTCTGGTGGTCAGAGACACCATGCTTTCTCATCTGGCAGGCTGGCAGCCGCTGAGGATTCACGCTCCCCAGAGACACTCTCAGCCCTCGAGGTTGGGAGTTGGTGTTTAAGTTGGTATTGGTGGGGCGCCTGGTGGCTCAGTGGGTTAAGCCTCTGTCTTCGCCTCGGGTCATGATCCCAGGGTCCTGGGATCGAGCCCCACATCGGGCTCCCTGCTCAGCGGGGAGCCTGCTTCTCCCTCTCTCACTCTCCCTGCTTGTGTTCCCTCTCTCATTGTCTCTCTGTCAAAAAATTTTTTTTAAAAATCTTGAAAAAAAATAAAAATAAATTGGTATTGGTATATAAATACCTCCATTCCCTTACCTCTTAAGTGACGTAACTGTAAGACGCAGGTGATATATCGACCCCCAGATTTCTACAGCAGATCAGGCTCCAGCCGACCGCAATGGTAGCTTGCGTCACAGTGTACGTGCCCTTTACTGGCTATCTTTCTTCTTTACCTTATGGCCCACTCGCCTTCTGGAGTTCCCTGAAATCATCTCCCAGATCGTTTCAGAGACTGACTTTTTCTCACTTGTCTTGGGAAGTGTAAGGGCAGCCTTTTTCTTACTGGTCTCTACTGGTTATCTCCCCCAATGGATATAGTTGTTTTGTTTGTTTGTTTTTCAACCCTGTGGTCAGGGAGAGCTTACAAATCTACACATGAGTTTTTCCAGCTCCCAGATATATTTGTTCTCTCTTCACAGCCACCCCCAAACTCCTGCAGGGATCCTTCCCAAGGTATTCTGCATCTCTGTTGTTCAACCCTAGAACTATCCCAGGATTACCATTTGAAAGCTCCATTTTTAGGACAGTGAATTAAGTTTGTATGTTATTATTTCCCTTCTGAAGCTGGTAGCCTCAGCTCCATATCATATTTCTACAATGTGATGGATCAATACTAGGTTCTGACAGAGTAAACCACTTACTTTCCCCTAGGATAACAATCCCACATCTCTAAGGACAGCATGGCAAACTTCCTTATTAGAAATTCCATTTAATTCTTGATTTTCAGTACATAATTGGGGATATTGTCACAGAGGAAGAAAAAAAAACCCATGATTCAGGTTTCATCTCTTAACCTCAGAGGATCTTATAAGAATCCAGGCATTCAAAAAATGAGCAACTATACACCAAGGGGTTAGGGTTCCTTGGTAATGGTACTAGCTGAAAATTACCACTTATTAGTAGGAAGTTTGAAGTCTAGAGCTTGTTAGCACATTTAGTTGGAACAGAGGTGTTAATGAAAGTGGTATTTGCATTTATTTCTCATCAAGGGTAAATGAAACTACATAGGAAAGTCAGGTCAAGTTCATCTTCTGGGGGAAAAACAATTCAGAGCACCTACGCTCTTAATAGAGAGACAGTCACATAAGAATAACAACCAATATTATTATTAACCCTCATTATCTTAACTCCAGCTTTTGGGACAAGGCACCCACACAAAGGAGTATCTGTAAGTCAAGGCTCCTGGGAGTCACACCCAGCGATCCCATGGGATCATGGTGCTTTGCGTAGGCTGCCATTTTCTGGATGGCAGTACCAGCATCAAGTGCCTCTGGAGAGCTGACTCCTCTCTAAGTGTCCATAATCCACGGGAAGTCTGGTCATTCTGTTGTGGGTCTCGGGGTAACACTAGTTTCAACTCTTCCCCTTTTTAATCAGTTCAAAGTCAGACCCATTTCAGTGCTGATGGGCCAGCACCATCCTTAGGGAGTACTCATGATCTTTTTTCTGCTTATTTAAGGGATTTAGGAATGCCTGGTAGACAGCATCTTATTGGAACCAATGAGGCTACATAAAGCTTAAGGGACATTGACAAACCTGCTCTTGGCTTTCATAGAATGTCTCCCTCTGGTGTCCTGGGCAGCTCCATAACTTGCCCATGGAAAGCGTTGCTTCAGAAAATTTCATTCTTTATGGTGGCAATTCAGTCCCACATCTGAGTCCTTGATAGTAAAAGGTATTTAAATTTAAAAGCATATTTTGATGTAAAGTCTATGGAAACCCGCCCCCCTCTCAGTTATGTGGATACTCGCGCCAAGCTGAGACCTTGGGGCTGGCGGCTTCATGCCGATTTCGTTTTCCCATTCAATCCATTTTCACTGAAAAGGAGACATAAGCAGTGAAGCCAATATAGTTTTATTGGATCCAATGCACTGCCACTAAAACAAATATATGTACACTCAGGCCAATACACTTTTATTAAAACAAATAGAATTTAATTCAAACCAGCATTCAATACGTTTTCTCAAAGCAATGAAATTAAGCTCTACCAGTACTTCTGCTCAATATGTTTTCCCAATCAAATCCATTTGAACAAAGTGAAATATATTTATCATAGATAACACATTTTTATTAAAAACAAATTCATTGAAGCCAAGTTTCCCTTTGAACTGATAGATAGAAATTCTAACCAATTGCACAATTAGATCATAGGAACGGATGTATTTTTACTTTAGCGAAAAGCATTTCTATTTAGGTCTACTTTAAAACACACTAATGAATAATCAAAGTTGCTCCAACAATGTCTTTAATGGAGTATTTTCTCAAAAGTATGTCCATTGGGGTTGAAGTACAATCTAGAAAACAAAAAACACTTAGGGAAAAAGAATAGTACTGGGAATATGATTACAATAAATTTAGATTGGTAATGAGTAAATCTTTACATCTACCTACGTGCACTTAGAGTGAAGTTGTGGGTCATGTGCAAATGAATAAAGAACAATGTGCCTGGGGACGTTTTGTAGTCGTGTTTGCTTCCAAACCACATCTCCCAGAAAAATCCTTCCTTATTGGTGTTCAGACATATTATAAATGTCCATCTGTCTGACCTTAACTAGGAATTACTGTGCATAGGAAGAACTTGATGGAAGGGGAGGGCGTGTATTAGGATAGCTCTCTGGAGATTTCAGTCTTTGGTGTCTAGATCGCAAACTGTGTTAGAGTCTTCCAAAGAACCACAGAGAGGGAGAGTGACTTCCAAATGCCACACACCTTCTGGGGAACAGGAACAAAGTCACCACATACAAGTGACAGCCTCCAAATGCATTCCATCTCTATGCAAGACCGTCGAGTAGAGGCAGAACCTCACATAGAGGGTCTAGAGAATCTAGAGTCCACTCCCCTCAGGGAATATTGGGGCTCCACTCAGTGGCCAACATGAGCCCCATTTTGTCTGGCTATTCAGTGATCCTCACATCCACCTTTTTCATTCCCTCCTACCTCGAGGCTGCAGGATGTAAGGACAGAAATGACGAATTTTACTGCCTTCTATAAGCAGCCTGGAAAATACTGTTTATATCAAGATTGTGTGTTTCAGTACTATTTCCTCCTCCTGGCCTGGAAAAGTGTACAAAGTGCAGGTTATGCTTACAAGTCATTGGACAATTTATTAGCCTCTGGGGCACTCAGGTCTTAATGGACTAAACCTGCCCTCCCTGAAACACCTCCCTGAAACGACCGGTCACGGAAGACACCTTGAGAACAGTTAGCACAGGATGTTCGCTATAGAATTGCTTATAGAAGTATTAGAATCCCGAATATCTAGCATGCAGACAATTGGCTAAATACATTGGAATAACATTTTCCTGATGAATTCTCTAGTATTGACATCACCACACTATTGCAAGCATTCGAAGTGATATTATAGAGAGATTTACCGAATGGGACATATTTGCATTATTAAACTTAAAAAACATCTAACAAAACAAAATAGACACGCGTGCCAAAGATATACACAGACAAGAAGCTGAAGACAACACTGAAATGTGAATATTGGTTAAGTGAGTGTGGGGTTGGAGATTTCTCTCTTTTCAAAAATCTGTATTTTCTAAATTTCCTGCATTGCACATGTATTACTTCTGATACAAGAGAGATTTATTTACAAAGTGGTTATTTTTTAAAAGATATGTTACATGCAAACAATGAATCATGGAACACAACATCAAAAACTAATGAGGTACTGTATGGTGACTAACACGACATAATAAAAATAAATAGATAAATAAAAGATGGTGTTAAATCCAACCTAAGGGTAGTGTCCATGTACGGGGTCTGCTTCTGTAGCCTGAAACCCCCCATCTTTTCAGACAAGAGAATATCCGTGGCACAAAGATGGTCTTTTTGTAAGACTCTATATGAAAGCTTTGTTCAACTAGCCACCCAACATGCACTTATACAAGGACCCAGGTAATAAATTCTTCCCTGAGTTTGTTCTAGGAAGCAGTGGTTCAGAAGAAAAAAAAAAAAAAGATGGAATATTGTCAGATATAAACAATATCACCCCAGATTTTCCCTTTTGCCTTAGCCCAGAGCTGAGCTGTTCTAATGATCTCATCTTAGACGTCTGGTAACATCTGACACCTTTCCAGTGATTTCAATTCTCTTTTCTTCCTTTAGCATTCTGTATTTTGTTGTTGTTGTTGTTGTTGTGTTTACTTATAGAAGAGATCCATATTTATTTTGGAAAGAAATTCATATTACTAAAAAATATCCTATAAAAATAAATCCCTAACAAATATAAGTATTTGACCATGATGATGCACAGAGAGTTCCTACCGCCTTCTTGGGGACACGGTGTGTCTGCAGAGCCCCGGTGACACCAGGTGAGTGACGCCTGAGGAGGAGCCCTGGGGAGAAGTTAAGTGTGGAAGGTATGGAATCTATTTGCTCAGGTGTGAGATCTTCTGTCCTCTGCTTGGTGCTGAGAGGGACGGGCCAGCTTCCAGGTCACCCCCTCTGTAGCCTGGAGGCCTTGGACAGTGAGTCCAAGAATGGAAGTTGTCGTCTGTCCCTCACTAGGACCCTCTATGTGCTCTTCTGGGCGGGATTTACTCTTCTGGGCTTCCTCATGCACAGGGCTCCTGGTCATGGGGTCAGCCCCTGCAGTTCAACTGGGTCCTTAGTCAGGGTTTTCTTTGTCTTTTTTTTTTTTTAAAGATTTTGTTTATTCATTTGAGAGAGAGAGAGAGAGAAAGCGAGAGCAGGAGCAGGGGGGAGGGGGAGAGGGAGAAGCAGGCCAATGCAGGGCTCGATCCCTGGACCCAGGGATCACGACCTGAGCTGAAGGCAGACCCTTAACCAACTAAGTCACTCAGGCGCCCATATTCGGTGTTTTCCTGTGTCCACTGGGAGAACAAAAAATGGGGACAAGAAGAAAGAAGGAGAGAGGGATGGTTTGGTAGCTGGAGGTAGAGAGAGAAATACAGACAGACAAGCAGAAACAGAAGAGACAACACAGAGTACACAGAACATGTTTAATTAATACTGACATTTCTCCAGCTGCAGTTGAAACCCCGGGTGGAAATAATTGCTGTTCATTGTATTGTTTTAGATGAAAATGGTAGAAATAAATGGAACTGTCAAAGTCGTAAACCTTCCCATCTTCATTAAAAATAAAGAGTTAAGAAATGAAAAGCAGTAGGCAAGGAGGCGGGAGTGCTCCAAGATTTCTTTTTTTCCCCCCTTGAAGGCAACATGGTATCCATATGTCCCATTTTCTGCCCTGCTACCAAGAGTGACTTCATTCGCTCCTCCCTTGGGAAGGGTGGCTCAGAGCCCCACAGCCCACCTCAAGGGTAGGCCCCTCCCAGCCCGCATGGCTTCATGGACCCGCTTCCTCCCCCCCACTCTCCTTCAAAGCATCCCACTCACCAGACCTTCCTTCAAGTCTGGGAAAATGTCTTCTCCGGAAGCTGTCCGTGCACGAGCCAGTCTAAACTCTTAGCAACACTCTGAGGTCTGAGAGAGAGCAACTTCGTTCCAACCTCTTTCTCCATCACTTTTTTTTAAAAACCAGAGGCCTAATAGGCAGCCCAGCTGTGCTTTTATATCATCCCCTTTCATTTCCTCTCCCTGCCCTCCGGTGGGGGTGCCAGTGTGTGACAATGTGGATCCAAAATGGACCAGCAGGAGGAGGCTGGGCCGAGAACGGACAGGAAGAGGGTCAGCCCGCTCTCGCTCTCACTCTCCCTCTTCCTTTCCGCCCCAGTGTCCTTCCCGTGTCCCTGGGAGCCCAACCTCAGTCTGTTGGGTTTCGGAAGTCACTGAATCCAAAGTGTGGTCTGCGAGGGAGAGAGGAGGCAGACCCACCAGGAAACTGAGAAGTGCCCTAAGGTGCATTCCAGCCCCCGTGGCACAGAGAGCAAGTCACCTAGGCCATTGTCATCTGCTGCTTCTCCTTGCATGGGACAGGGCCAATCACCTACTTCTAGCAAATTCATAGACCCTATCAAGAAAATGCGTTGAAACGTGGAGGTTTAACTGTTGATCGAGACACACAGCATGGTAGAAAGAGTATGGATCTGAGAACAAGTTTTTGTTCAAAGTTGAGACTAAACTACTAACTAACCACTCAGTCAGGGGTCTTGGGGGAGTTAGTTAACCACTCTGAACCTCAGCTTCCTCATCTGTAAAGTGGGACACTAACACATAGTGGGCTCTAAATATGTATTTGGTGAATTGAAATTAGAGTATTCTAACTCATTTGGGTTGCTGGTTTAAAATAAGCAGAATATCCCAATTCCCATTTATCTGAAATCCAATTGTCCAGTTTGGAGTTCCAAAGGCAGCAAAGGTCTTAATGGCTGAATGACATTGGGGTAATCTAAAATGTATTAGGAGAACTGCAGGCCCCATGATGATGGTATCTGGGAGGCCACGAGCCATGCACATAGGGAGACCTCTCCGTTAGACCAGCTTAAATTTCTAGGACCACTCAGCTATGAGTTCTGGTATGTGTGAATGTGCACACACACACACGTGCACACACACATGTGCACACACACACAAGACCAAGGAACTCATGCTAAAAGGAGGGGTGAAAATCATTGCATTCCACCAACATGAGCTCCTACCAAACTTACTGTAACTAATATCCCAGTAGGCAAGAGTGGCCACAGGCTTTTAAATAATGTATTTCTTTTCCAAACACTGGCAGGCATTTTACTGAAATCCAGAAGCGTTCTGTCAAGAAGAAAAAGGAACTAAGTATGCTGAAGATCAGTGGCATCTCTCCGCTGTTTTATCCCATCGCAACCTCCACAAAACCAAGCCTGTCCTTGCCTTGTCCCCGATGGCTGTGCCAGCAGAGGGAGTGAACTGGGGCACATTTTGGTTTTAAACGCCTGCTAATGTCATTTGGGCAAATTAGCTTACATGGCTGGACATCGTGCTCCAGGCAGAGAGAATGTTCTTTTCCTGTCAGAATCTCCGACAGACAGCCCAACGGCACGGTGAAATATCAGTAACCTCTTAACATTTTTCTTGATTTCTTTAAGAGTGAACATTAGACATATTAAGAACAACAACCCAATCATTAAGCCCTGTGCGGTTCTCCTAGGAGCCAGCTCTATCGCTGTAATCAGATTATGGACAACTCATTCTCATCCCGGCCATTTATCTTCTTTGTTTATGCACGCACCAAGTGGCATTTGTCTTAGCATCAAAAAATAGTAATCAAAATTGAGAACAACAAAAGACCTTTCATTATTTACGGTGTTAACTAATGCCCATTTGCTTTCATTAGTTTCCAAACAACAAGGACACTGGTTCTGATTAAACCTGGCATGTGTTAATTATATCCGAGGTCTGGGGTTGTTTTGTCCATAATAAAGGATTACTTAAGGGTGAAGCCTGAGTGAGATTTGAGGTCCTGGGCCTCAGAAGTCACCCACCTGCCTGCGCTTCCTCAGTGAAGGTTTCCAGTCTCCGAATGGCAGAAGCGGATGTGAGCTTGTCACAGAAAGTTACGTTTTTGGGGGGTTTTGTTTTGGTTTTAAGCCTTCAGCTTTATCACCCGTTTTATGGGCTGGAGTTAAATGGCAGTACAATGCAGTTTGCTCTCTTACGGCTCGGCACTAACAGCCATCATGAGCCATAATTAGAAGTAAAACCACCACATAAATAACGTGGCAGAAAAATTGCCCCTATGATGAGCCAGACTTTGGCTATGGGAAACTTCAGCGGGTCCTCAGTATCCATCATACTTAAGGGGCACTGCGTGTTTTTGTCCATATTTGTCTTACTAAAGCCAAAATGGGAGCCGTTTCGACTTTCAAATAAGCTTTTAAAACTATACGATGCCGGTTGAAACAGACTGTCTGCTACTAAGTGTGATGTAGAAAGACTTCGCCTGGCGGTCAGAACAGCTGCACAGGCTGGAAGGGAGAGGGTGGGAGCCCAGAGGCAGAGGAAGGGAAATGCACTGTCCAGGAAGAGGATTCTTGGACCTCCCCCAACAGGGAGCTCTAGAAATATTTCTCTCCAGAACTGAAAAGTTCCTGCACACCACGAAGCACGGAAGGTCACACACACACCTGGGAAACGGGGCAGCTAGGTTGCCTTCAAATGCTTCTTCCGTGACTTCCACTCCGTGATGAAGCGGGATCTGGGAGACAAATGTTTTTGAGCACCTCGGTGTTTTACATTAGTTTTCTGTAATTCTCATAGCAGTCTTAGGAAGTCAGAGAAAATAAAATAGAGGCCTGTGCCTGAAAGCAGCCCTGAGGAGAGAGACCGACAGTCGGCTTTCTGCATGTGGCCTGCCCATTTGCAAAGAGCCCGTAGATAGGAAGTAACATGAGGGTGTCCTACGATGATAGGAACAATTCCCTCTTCCTGGTCAGTCTCCCTCACACAAGGGATTAGGAGACAAACCAAAGAGAGTAAAACCTTATTAGAAGGAACATGCATTGCAGTGGACAATGTTTTTCCAAAGGCTGCCTCGTTAAAAAAAAAAAAAATTATGTTAGTACATTCACTTTCTTTAAAAAAATAAGTCCCATGTATTTTTCTATACATCAGCCAGAATACTTAAGGCCTAATCTTCACGTGGAACGAAAGAGAATGTTCCTCTGAGTATTCTAAAAGCCCACACGTGTTCTCTAAAGACGATGGTTTGCTTCCATTCCTTTCCTTCCTTTGCAAAAACAAACAAATAAAAAAAAGATAAAACCAAAACAAATTGATCAAAAACTTGGTGTAGAGAGCTAAAACAAACCAATTTTTGTGTCTGGTAGTAAGCAGTGCATTTAGTGAAATGGCTTGAAACTCACGCAGGTAACAGAGCTCCTTTTCACATACAGGTTTCTGTCTGCATTTATATCTCTGCAAGCCACATACGGTGTGACACCACCGTTTTTTTAATTAAGATATGAAGTGCTCATTTTTTTGTGGACCTGCTATAGTCTAACAAATTTACTACACGTCTCAGAAAACACATAGCTTTGCCAAAGTTGGTGAGTAGCCCAGCATGGTTTATCTCCAGCCCACAGCTCTTTCCCTGAATTCAATACTGCAGGCACAATTTAATGCAAACCCAATTTATGACTTAATGCTCTAGGGACCGTAGTGGGAGATTGTTACATTATTCTTTTCTAATCCTATTTGTGTTTTAATTTGCTAAGTCTGTAATGAGGTGCATGCCTTGAATAGATTCAAGATCTTTCACATTGCTTTTGACTTTGTTTAATATAATAGATTTTACAGTTCGCATTAAATACCCAGGTGCTACGGTCAGTATTATCTCTTTATTTTCTCAACTAGAGTGAATAAAATTACACCGTGAAAGTAATTGTGTACATGTTTCCTTGTTTATTGTAATGGTTTATTTCCTATTATAATTCTTGATTCAAATTACATCTAGTTCTCCAAAAGTCAATTCCCCATGGGCTCCTACTTCCCCTTTCCAAGTGACTCTTGCTCTCTGAAGAGAATGACGGCTTGGCTGACATTTGATTAGTTGAACAATAACAAAATAAGTTTTCTCATCTAAGTTATGATACTTCGATGAAGTGGAAAGGAAGAAAGCGAGGAAGGAAGGGAGGGAGGAGAGGAGAGAGGGAAGGGGGTAGGGAGAGAGGGAAAGAGAAGGGAGAGAAGGTGCTGTGTCACCAAATGCCTGCTATTTTATGTGCGGTGTTCAGCTGAACCGAACCATCGCTAATCAGAGCTGCTACATCTCCCAACCCCACGGTGTGTCATTTGCCGTCCATAACTGTGTTATAGCCAATTATAGCTAAATTCTCTGTTCTGTATGCACAATCAAAGGGTGTCTGGAATGCATTTTGCTATTTTCTGAATCCTATTATTGCAGACATGTTTATTACATTCAGAAGATGGCTTTCTGAAATTACACTGGAATTGTACCACCCACCTGCCATTTACAAACAAAGGGATCTAAACATTTCTTAACAAGGAGAAAGTTCATTTAGCTCTTTCCTGGTAACTCTCCCTGTGTTATTTCCTCCCGTAACCATTTTTGCAAAATTTGTTGCCCCAGCTTCTATGTATTTGTAAAAATATCTAAGCTCGCCAGTTGCTGTTTATTTTTAAATTAATCATAACACGGCAGGTCAAAAAAGGAGTTGCAAATTGGCTGGTGGTGCCTGTGGTAGGTGCTTGTTGCAGTTTTCGCTGTGAAATTCCCCTTGGACTATGTACAAAGGGATTGTAAAATGGATCCTAAATTATAAGTATTCGATAGCCCCGAAATAACTCCTTTAGGCGGCCTGTCAGAGAAAAAAAATTCAAGTTCTGTCTTTAAATTTCATTGGGGGCCATTTTAAGAGCAAAGTGAATGGTGTTAGAAAGACACATGATATCTATTTGAAAACATAGCACCTCATCATTAATTATTAAGGGAAAACGAAAGTGTTTCTAAACCAAATGCTTTGCTTTTCCCTTCTACTGAAGTTTATACTCTTAAATTCCATGCCCCCCCCCACATACACATACCCAAGCTTACTTTATTACTGGTATTTGCCTCGCAGAGCCAGGGGATATTACTACCTTTTTATTTGCTATTTTTACAGGACCCAACAAAAGTGCTTTTAAAATATATAACCACTTAATTCAAGTCAAGCTTCTTCAATACTCCTTTCATTCAAGCCCTTTCTAATTTGTTTTCCTCCAGCCAGGAGCCTGGAGAAGACACTGTGATTTATGTTTTCATTTATTTATTTTATTTGGGCTTTTCATTTAAGAAAAGAAATTCTGTGCAGCCCCTACCATCCTCAATTCCGCATCATCTCACCCCACTCTGCCCCTTTGTATTTGGACCATTAAGAATTTCTCAAGGCTGGACTTTGGAGTCTTAAACAGATTTCTTTAGGGCTTTGACCATGATCTGGAGAAGGCGTGGCTTGGGATGCTTCTGGGTACACCAAGGGTCAGGGGCTTTTTTTACACCACTCAGGGGGGTAAATTCAGGGAGGAATTCTGCCTTTCCCCAGGGATGAAAAATGCTTTGTTATGGAGCTTACATTTCCACAAAGACTAAAAGTGTGTGCCTTGGCAGCAAGAAAGATATCACTGTTCAAATCAATATGTTGTTTTTGTATGGGGGCTGGGGATGGGGTGGAGGAAATTGCTACATGGCATTTAAGAGATTGGGCTCGACAGTCCAGCAATGTGCGTTTGAGTCTTGGTTCCACTTCCTACCCAGAGGCCTTGAGTGAGTTACTCCTCCTCTCTACACCGATTCATTGATCCAACCAGTCAGTTGGCAAATACTTAGTAGGCACCTACCATAGGCCAGGCACTGAGTTAGGCACAGTGGGTAACAGGTAACAACACAGATGTGGTTCTTGCCCATATGAATCTAGTGGGGCTGACAGATAGACCAACATTTACAATAAAATGTGGTGAGCATGATAATCGAGGAAGCTAGGGAAGTCTTCTGGAAAAAGCAATATGTAGGTGAAATGAAATCAGTTTCTTCCCATGTAAAATAGGAGGTCATCTACCTGCCTCAGGGGGGCGCTATGAGAAAAAGGGTGGTGATGTCCAACAGGGCTTTGTGTTGCTCCTCACATAAAGCCGAAGGTTGGTTCAAAAAAAGAAAAAAAATCAGAAAGTGCTTATTGTCATTATTGCTAAGAATCATCCCAGGATTCCCCCCAAAATTAATATTAAAGAACCACATTTCACTATTTTTTTTTAAAAGGAGTCTTCATTTACAGTGTGGAGCCCACTATGAGGCTTGAACTTGTGACCCTGAGATCAAGACCTGAGCTGAGACCAAGAATGGGACGCTTAACCAACTAAACCACTCAGATGCCCCCACATTTCACTTTTAAAAAGACACAAACTTTACCCTGTAGTTCCAGTTCTTAACAGAAAGAACTAAACACTAATGTTGCCTGTAGAACATGAAAGTAAATTTGAAGATAAATGAACTAAACGTAATAGACTCTCTCAAGTAAACATCATCAGCAATTCAGTCTTTATCAAACACCAACTTCTCTAGGGCAGAGATGATCTGGCAACTCAGTTCCACCCACCTCAAAAGGGCACTCATCCTCCCCACTGAGTCTTGGACATTCCTAGCAGAAGAATGCTCCTCCAAATGGTTCTTACCAGTTTAAAAGGTGATAGCATTTACTTTCATTTGAAGATAGCCTGGAAGCATTTTTAGACAAACATTTACACACTGGGAATCATATTTGCTCATTATAGTTTCAGGAATGCACTTGAACAGAGACAAACTGTGGCTCTGCTTAACCATAAGAGATCATGGTTCATTCCAGAAGGTGCAATGTCTTGGTGGATGCACTGTGGGTTATGGAGTTCTCCAACACAATTCCTGAAGATATATCAAGCATTAATGCACATGATCTTTGATTACTTATACAAATGTCACACATATTTGGGGAAAATCATCTGTTAGGTGAGCTGCACCAGAATTCATCTTAGGGGAGAGAACCGTCATCATTTTAGCAAGTACTTATATGGACCATTTGCTCGCCTTCAGATTGGGTCCAAGACAGTGGTGAATTACTCTGCTTAGTAGCACAGGAGGGATTTTGAGGTTCTGGGTACAGCCTGAGAATCAGAGAGAGAGAAGGAGTATTTTGAGGGAGAAGGGCAGAGCAGCTGCTGGGAGATGTTTAGGAGGAAAGCTAGCCTTGCCCTTGATGTGGATGTGAAAAGGAACTAGTACCGAAAATGACACCCAATATCAATTGTTAGTTAGCAGTTAGTTATCTGCCAAGCTGGACTGCTAGGTAACATTGGTTATGTGCAAGCGTGCACACACAGACACACACACACGCACACAAGTGCAATTGGCAGCATAGGTCCATATACAGTGCATTCAATGAGTAGGAATTGGAGGCCTCCAGGAAACTGGGTATGTCCAGGTGGTCACAGGGCTGAGAAGAAAGAGTAGCCTTGAGGTCCAAGACAGGTCCTGAGGTCAGCAGGAACAAGGTATTGGAGGAAAAGACCCACGAGAACATGAGGCCCTAGAAAGTCACAGAAATCATGGACAAGGCACATGGACAAGAGGATCTGACCTGTTCTTACTCCACCTGGGCTATATGTCTACACGTAAACTATAAGAAGCCTTCAGTCCTTCTTTCATTAGAAATTCTTACTAAGTCAAGGTGACCTGAAAATTTAAGCAGCTATAGATGAGCCTCCTTTTAGGTTTTGGAGTACCGGACAGTTGAAAAGACCATGTGGAGCTACTTTTTCAGAGTTTTCAGAGATGCCAGCAATGGCCCTTTTGCATTCCAACAGCACTATCCCTTTAAGTAGGAG
Source organism: Martes martes (assembly GCF_963455335.1). NCBI lineage: Eukaryota > Metazoa > Chordata > Mammalia > Carnivora > Mustelidae > Martes > Martes martes. Next base: position 59,280,524 of record NC_137899.1, on the reverse strand, counting down.
AGCCCTGTCATCAACGAATGGTTGCTGATCTAATGACTAATTGATGGCAAAGAGTCTCTAATGATCTAATAGCTCATTAGGGTTGACTGAGCCAGTAGGGGTCTTCGAAAATGTTTTTTATTCCACTCTGAGGTTTTGTAAGCTTTCCTGTACATATATCAGGCAGCCGCCCAGGTTATTAAACCTACAAATGAGAAACCACAGCAAGAGCAGGATGGACCTCGACAAATATAACCTGGGAGTATAAGGCAAATACGAAACCCACATGACAGAGATATATAACACTGCCCAAACCATATGATGGGAAGCTAGAGAGAGACATGCTGGGAATGAAATGTGTTCCCACTAGGTAATATCTGATGCCAAGAATTTAGTTGTCACCAGGATAGTGTGGAACAGCTTCATAGTGGGTACATTCACCATTCATTCATCATTTAATAAATTGTTTATTAAATGCTTTTTACCCAAATTGTCTATATAAATAATCTATACACACTTTATCAATTTATACAGTTGCTATGGCCCTTTCACAAATGAGAAAATTAAGCCACTAGCAAGCTAGGAAGCACGAAAGAGTCACACAACGTGCTTTATCTATTTACGCCAGGTAAGGAATAGATCTCCTTCCAGAATTGCCACATTTTTGTTTCTTACCGCATCATCCCTTGGCAGGGTTGAAACAACTCAAGCGTCTTATTTCTTGGAAAATATGTCTCTAAAGATACAAGGAACGGTGATTACTGTCGGCACCCATTTAATAAGAAATAGCCAGTTCTGATAGCATGAAAAATTAAAGTCTTCAGGTAAACCTCAGGCAACAGGGACGAAGAATTCTCACTCAGCTCTTCTTTTCCAGCACGGAGCTCTCCGCCCCTGGGCCGTCACCGGGACGCTCCAAGGATGGATGAGTTCCTTTCCTGGCAACAGCCCCCATCCACTGATGAAGCTGGGACTGCCGAGAAACAGGAAGAGAGATGAGAAGAGAAAACCCGGGAAGGCTGACCTTGTGCCTCAGAATTGTCTCCAGTTAAATTTGAGAAGACACTGATTGCCATATTTTTGCCTAGCATATCAAACCCAATTCGTATTTAACGGAACTAAAATTTTAACTGAAAATCATCAGGAAAGCAACCAGGTCAAGAGCACAGGCAAAGAGCGGAGCCTGAAAGAGAGCTATGTCCATACGTTTGGCCAAGGTATTTACTCCCCGGCTCCATCGGCCAGAGCCAAGGGCCCCTCCCAGGGGCAGTCACTCCCTGGCCCTTCTTCGGGCCCCTGCTGGCCAAATGGAGGCCCCCTGGTGGAGATGCTTGCTGAAGAATGTGTAAGACAAATGCCGTGTGGTATGAGCAGGGCTTTGAAAGCATCTGCTACATCTGCTTTTTTTTCTAGAAGAATGACCAGAACAGCCCCCAAGCCCACATCTGTTCATGAATATAAAGAACAGGAACATATTTTTACCTTAGCAGTGTGTAGTTGATACACCCTCCCCAGGACCACGAGAGTATATAATACTAGCATAAACATCCTGAAATATGTCAAGATATGGAGAGGCAGCTGTTCTTCGCTCTTCTAAAGAATTCCGGCAATGTTGGTTGACCTCTATTATAGAACTGGCATATATTAGCTGAAATAATACTTTAACAGTTTTTTAGTACCCAACTATATGTTCTGTTATAAGGAATAGCAAATGTTTAATCATAAATATTTTAATGGCTTCGGGGATTCATGGTATTCAATGACCGTGTTAAATGATAATAATCACATCTGGTTTATTACTATAGTAATTCAGCAGCTTCTCTTGAGCAGCTATTTTTTATTATATGTGCTGTGCTACTGTCATGGTCATTTATAGCAGTAATATTTTAAAGTGGCTCATTTGTTTGTTTAAGGACAGTTTCACAATCTATTTCTGTATTAATATACATTTTGCACTATTATTGCCAAGCTGCCACTGGAAAATTGATCCTAGCCCGTTACGACTGGAAAGGCCAGGGACAGACCCGAGCAGAGATGGAGCGAGGGCGACCGGACCGGGCTGTCCCAGTGTCCCCTGGGGTGGTGTCCACGGCTCCAGAGACTTACTCAGAATGAAGGTGTGCACCCAGAAAGAGTTAAGGAATAATAAATACAAAGGGAGGACCCGTGACTTGGGGAGGCATTTCAAGCGAAATACCATCCGGAGGCAAATGCATTTGGGAAGAACCACAAGATGCACGGTCTGCAAGGCCCGAGGCGGTTATCAGGCCTTGGCAGGCATCTCCGTTTCTATCACAAAATAACAGCAAGGAGGCGAAGAGTGAAACAATGTGAACTCGCAAGGAAGATGCAAGGGCAGACCAAGGTTACCCACTGGGTGGCTTCAACACTGACAACAATTTCAGATCTGCTCGAAGTGGGCCTTAGCCGTGACTTGCAGAGGCAGGGCGAGCCGTGGCCCCATCTGGGCACCTTCATTCCAGGGGTTTCGGAGCAGCAGGTGTGCAGGTGTGCAGCGACCTCGTGTGCAGCGCCCGCGGCTTTGACCCCGGATGACGTCACCAGGTGTTGCTTGGGATGGGGTACATATTAGCCTGAAATCATATACTGCTGTCTAGTAGGAAGGGGAGGGGGAAGGGGTTCTTAATAACCCAGGAGAGTTAATTTTCTATAACATTCTGCTGAACCCGGTTGAGGAAATTCAGAGGAGCCTGGAGAAAACTGCCAGGCTCCTGCTCGGCTTCCTCTTGGCTGGATCCTGATTGGTTGGGTGACAGAGGGCAAATGGCTTTTACGGCTATGAATGATGTATGACCGTAAAATGGTCTGTAACCAGAAGTACCAACTGACATGCCTGCTGATTTAACGGACACCCAGGGTTATGTTTGCACAGAGACGCTTAAATAAACACGTGCTACGTTTGAGGCCGTTTACTAAGCAATCACTTCGCTCGCTCTTCTTTTCCATTTTATTTTACTTCATAAAAACGGGGAGAGTAAAACCACGGTTCCCTTTTTCATAGTAATGAAGATTTACTCATCGCAGCGGCACTTCCTCTTTCTTCCTCTCCTGCTGACTTCTGGCACCCTTTCCTCTTTCTACCTGCGGGGGGAGCTGCCGCAGCCTTGCGGAAGCTCGGGAAGGGTCGGGAAGGGTCGACTAGCGCAGCCGCTTTAAAGAGCTGCCCTTTGGGTGGCGCCTGGGTGGCTCAATGGGTTAAAGCCTCTGTCTTCGGCTCAGGTCATGATCTCAGGGTCCTGGGATCGAGCCCCGCATCGGGCTCTCTGTTCATCGGGGAGCCTGCTTCCTCCCTCTCTCTCTCTGCCTGCCTCTCTGCCTATTTGTGATGTCTGTCTGTCAAAAAAGTTTAAAAAAAAAAAATCTTTAAAGAGCTGCCCTTTGGGAATGGAGGCGATGTTGTCTGGTTGCTTTTGCGTTGCGTGAATTGTTGCTTTTGCATTGCGTGGATTAGAAGAAAGCCCCGAGGTCGCTGTTTGATCGGTGGAATGGGGATATTTCTGTTCTGCCACCAATCAGCAAAGGCACCATACACGGGAGAGATGCTCTTCCCGTGATGGTCCTCGAACTGAAAAATAATCTCATGAGCTTGTATGAATAAATTCTCTCAAATAGGTGAGAAATCTGTAAGATATCATAGAGGAATTCTTCACTATATGTGTGGAAAATTTCCCAGAAGATCCGTATGACTTTATATTCCAAGCTAAATCAGGAATGGCAAATCAATCCCCAATTTGTCCTCCCTGGATCTCAACTGGGCTTTATAATCTCTTTCACAGCATTCTGCAAGAGTGCATTTCACAATGCCTAAGTGTATTTTTACCCCTCTTTTGATTATCCATGTCTAATGGTATCAGCATTTAACTAAAAAATGTAGCTGATCTCTATTCTCCAGCTTGATAGAGCTTTTTCCAATCCTTCCATGTGACCTGTTCTTCCCATCTGGTCCTGTAGGCATTGGGGTTTACTGTCCATGGAGGTTTTTTTTTTTTTTTCATGTAGTATTTTTTAAAACTTTCTAAACCCATGTTCCCCTGAACACTTTTTGTCATGAAAGATCGTTTTCTTTTCTTATTGAGATATAATTGTTATATAACATTGTGTAAGATTAAGGTATATAGCATGCTGATTTGATACATTTATCTATTGTAATATGATTACTGCTGAGGCATTAGCTAACACCCCTATCAGGTCATATAATTATTATTTCTTTTTTGTGGTGAGAACTGTTACGATCTAGTCACTTAGCAACTTTAAAGTCTATGATACAGTGTTGCTAACTGTAATCACTTGGTTGTGGGTTCTATCTGCAAGATCTACTTACCTATCTACTAATTGCAAGTCTCTGAGCACTTTTGGTAAGATGAAATTCTCCTGCCCTTCTTTAATAATAACTTCCATTCAATCAAAATTAAACCAAAGCAATGGGACAAAATATTGCTCTTTGAAGGGCACACTTCTGAGGTAGTGCTACTCCATCTCTAGGGTTGACAGTCACTGCTCCAAAGAAAATTGCTCTAGTCTGATATGTTGCATTTCTGACCTGGTGGAACACCAGGACTCCTTAGTCACTGTGGTGTTCTCATGATACTTGAGATGACAGAGTCCTTCGTGGACCGTGAGCAATATGGACAAATATATCTGAAACTGGGTATCAGTAAACCTGCTGATTCAGTAAAATAAAGATATGGAAGAGTACAGGCCATGAAGGAGGAAGTAACACTAGAATTCTGATAGTATCACTCAGCGGACCAGATAGAAGAAAGGACTTAATTACCTAGTAGAAACTTTCAACCTTCATGAACTATGTGAAACTGTAAGTTGATCATACCTGGAGACACTGTTTCATGTTGGTAAGTCTCGGAGAGATTGGTTTATTAAATCGTATGACAACATATTTATTTACAGTGAGAAATGGACTCTTGGGTGGGTGTAACTCTATGCGGACATGACCAGTCCTGTCATCAGCGCACAGCACCACTCTTCTTCCTTCTGCATATTTCTGTGGTTACGCAAAAGTACCACTGAATTCATCAGCTGGTGAATGGATGAATAAAATGTAGCATAGCCACACAATGGAGTATTATTTGTCAATAAAAAGAATGAAGTAACAATTCATGCTATCACATGGATGAACCTTTAAAACATTACACTCAGCGAAAGAAGCCAGTCACAAAAGAATACATAATGTATGATCCCATTTATATGAAATGTCCAGAACAGACAAATCCATAGAAACGGAAGATATATTCATGGTTGCCTCAGGATGGAGAAAGAGATTAGAATTTGGGGAGTAAGAGGTAATTGCTAAAGGGTATGGGGTTTCTCTGGGAGCTGATGGAAGTATTCTAAAATTGACTGTGATGATGGTTACACAGCTCTGTAAAAATACAAAGAACCATCGAATTATATATTTTAAATGGGTGAATTGAATTATATGCGAATGAAGCTGCTACCAAAATAAAAGGATCACTGCCGTCATTTTGGATCATGATGCTTCCAGGTTGGTATTTTCACATCTTTCTACTGACTTGAAAGGAGCATTCATGAATTTTCATACATGAGCATCTCATTCAAGGACATGTCCTTCTCATAGTACATGGCAGAAGTGTAAGAAGCAAATAGAACCACTCAAGCATATTTAAAGCCTCTACCTGTATTGCCACCATTAACATTCTATTGATCAAGCAAGTTGCATGGGCAAGCCCTAAAATTAATGGCAAGGGAATGTATATTCCACCTACTTTACAAGGAGGCATTGCCAATGTCAGGTTGCAAAGGGCGTGGATGTATAATCCTATTATCACAGGGAGGGGGTGGGGAACTAATAAAAAAATGTGCTACAGGTGATCACTTTCCTTGGGGTGGTAGTGGGGAGTAAGACCCCCCCACACAATGGAATGCTGGCAGACTTGGGTCTCCTGACTCTGATACACTGGGAAATCAGGTCTACCTCTTCTACTGATCGTAGCTTTCCTTGGTTTCATCGTCTACCTTGACAAAATTGTTGAGATTTCTAAACTGTTGCCAAACAAATTGAATGGTGATTTTTGTTTTACAACGTGCAGAGTTGATTTCATTTACATTGATCCTTCTATTTTATCATATTTCCAACATTTATCATTTTCCTCTGGGAAGTTGTGGGATGTATTAATAAGAGTTGGGTTTGGCTGAAAACAACAAAGACCCAAAATAACACTGTCTGAAGCAAAATAAAAATGTACATCTCTCTCAGGGAAAATCCGAGGGAAGGCAGTTCAGGCTGGTGTAGGAGTTCTCCTTCACCAAGACTGCAAGTGTCCGTGCTCCTTCCAGGGAGTGACTCCTGCTGCCATGATCCAAGATGGTAGCCACCTATCCACATTCCACAAAGCAGGATGGAGAAAGGGATCAGGAAAAAGGAGGCAAATGGCATGTGCCAATCATGAGGAAATTCTCCAGAAGCTGTCATACGACACTCCTAAATATTTCATTTGCCAAAACTTTGCCTCATGGCCACACCCAGCTGCAGGGAGAGCTGGGGATTATACTCTCTATACCGGGCAGTCAGGTGCTCAGATAAGAATGGGGAGTTCAAAGAGAGAATGCATGTTGAGTGGACCTGTAGCAACCTCTGCTACAGAGGACAGTTGTCCCTGACCCTGTAGCCTCAGGACTACACAGGTGGTTCAGTGTTCACCATCTCTCATAAGGACTATTACCATAGTTTCTTAGACGATAGAGTTCTAGTGAGACACCAGTGTCTAGCGTTTCTATCTGCAGATTCTGGAGTCATGCTGATAGGGTTCAAATCCGAGTGGCCCGTTCTTAGTCACGATGTGAACCTTGAGCTAGTTTCTTCTCTGTATTTCAGCTTCTTTATCAGTAAAGTGATAACAGCACTACCTACTTCATAGCGTACTTTTGAGGACTGAGTTAAAACACAAGCGGCTCTTATTATTAACTGGTCTCCCTGCCTCCAGTCTCAGCCTTTCTTTCTACAGTGGAAATCCAATGCTCCCATTCCATTAAACCCCTGTCATGTTCTCTGGGTGTGTACATATAAAGCCCCAGATCCTTGGCGTGGCCTGGAAATTCCTTCTTAATCGGGACTGTTGGCCTTACTTGGCTTGCCTTCGGCCTCCCTCACATGTAACTGCGTTTGACCCTATCACACCCCTTAGTCTTGAGACAAAGAATGTCACATGCCTCCCATTCCTCTCCCTGCATCTCCTCCATCTCAAAGTCTCCCTTGCTGTCCCCCTTTCCTCCAGACACAGATAGCTGCTTCCTTTCCTGGCTCCAGCGTATTTCCTATATGTGATATGAAGTGATATGAGTGATATGACTATTGATGGAAGTATATGTCTCCCTGCCCTAGAATTTGGCCTCCTTATGCACAAGAGCCTAGGGAATACATTCCGAGGCCCTAGGAAGACAAAGTAGGAGCTCAATATTCACTGAATATGTGAATGAATATATCCAATACTACATAAATATTTGGCAGCAGGCAAGAGAATGAAAGACACAGTTGTTGCAAAGAATAGGGAGCTTAAAGTATACATCTCCAAGTTATACACTCCATAAAGGAAACAAACACACGAAAGCCATAAAACCCAATGCCAGCAATCACCTTCCAAATAGAAAGAGTACCTTAGAGTCATGTTTTCTTAATAATATATTGTGACACAGACTCAGGAATTGCAAGGTTTGCAGCCCACGATGAGCTCCTATGACTAGCCACAGAAGGTGTGCAATTCAGGGACGACAACAATAACAGATTACCCCTTACTGAGCCTTACTTGGCACCCACACACATTATACCGGTGCCTTACTTAACTCATAGCAACTAAGAACAAAGTACTATTATTAGCACAGTTTTATCAATGAGGAATTTGTTGTGTGGAGAAGGTGAGTGACTGAGCTGTGTTGGGAACCCAAAAGAACATCAAATTACAACACAAAATACTACCAAGACCAAGATACTCTGTGGCAAAAGAAACTTTTCACCACATGGAGTAGTTACAGAAACGCTTGCAGTCAACCTCCCAACCAACAGGGCCAGGCTGTCACCCCCTCATTGCTCCAGCTCCCTTTTTTGGCCCATACTGGAAGGCCTGGGAAGCAGTATACTCAGTGGAAGGCTGTGGGGCCAGCTGACCTGAGGTCAAACCCTAGCTCCTCTACTAACTGTAAACTTGAACATGACATGTTCTTAGCCGGGTTTCCCGTCTGTGAAATAGAGCTTATAATGCCTTCCTCCAGAGATGTCATGAGAACGAAATTAAATAATACACATAAAAAGCCCAAAACATAATGAGCATTCTACAAATGGTGGCTTTTTCTTTTCTCTCTAAGGCAACAGGAAAAAACACAGAATGGCTATAAATTATCTAAAATAAACAAGCCAGTCGCTCTAATTTAACTATGATTAGTGCAAGAATCATAAGCCCAGGGTGTACATCTAAGAAAGGCAAAACCCATTGCTTTGCACACCATAGACTCTGGAATTTTGCTCTTTACCACAAATGGCAAATTAGTTCTATTGCAGGAGAACCAAATCCTACCCACTTTCTAAATATATGTAATTGCCAAGCATAAGAGATTAATCAACTAGAAAGGGAACTAACCTCGGAGTCAATTTGCTTAAAAAAAAAAAAAACACAAAAAAACCCCCAAACCAATGTGTTCCAGAAACCACTGTGCTGAAGCCAGCAGAAATTCCTGCATTTAACCTACCCACACCCTGGCTTTCTCCTAGTTAAGGCAAAGCCTCTGATTGGGCTTTTAAGAAGCTGGAGGGATCCATTGCTAGAAACAGATGGGAAGATTTTATCAACCAGACAAGAGGCCCGTGGGGGCATTAAACGCTGTCCCCATATTTCTAATGAGAAAGAAGCCAGTTAAGCTGCTCTAATTGAAGGTGATCAAAGTGCCTGTGCTTGCCTATCCCCCTAGTGGCCTATGCGGGTGCCTGTCCCACACGACACTGACTCACATCCCCATGGCAAGCACGGGGGAACACGCAGCTTCCTTCCAAGTGCAGAAAAGTAAAGACCTGCATGTTCTCCGGAACCACCGCCCTGTGTTCCCAGTTCAGGTGCATTTAAAATCCAACCTCCCCACACTTAAGGCTGCAAACCCCAAATTGCCCATAGGAAAACTCGTTCAAGATAAAGCCCCATGCACTAGACCCTCAGCACCTGCTTCCATGCGAGCCCCGCTGAGCCTGAAAAGCAGTGCCTTGTTAGAGGGACAGGATGGGAGCTCCTACCAGCATCTCGCGATCCACGGGCCTTTAGTTTGTAACAAGCTTCACAGGTGCATGGGCACTCAGGACTCGGAACAACCTGGTGACACAGTATGAAAATGATCCTGATTCCATGAATGTGTATCTGGCTGGAGGCTTGTCTTGGAATTCTTGCCTTGCCACTCACTGGCTGATCCTTTGGTGAGTTTACTGGCCTCAGCCTCAGTTCCTCGTCTGTAAAATGGGAACACTATCCACATCAAAGAGACTTTGCAAGAACTAACTTCAGATGTTAGAGGGAAAGCACGTAGCACAGTGGCTAGCATCCAGTAAGCTCCCAAAGATGATAGATTTAAGTATTACAGATTTGAGAAGGGAAGTAACAACCCAAGATTATGTGGGAAATGAGATGCACACCCCTGCCTGTCTGCCTCTAAAGCCAGACTGAAAAAGTAGTATGCTGTTTGATACATTCATAACAACGCATGCAATGGAATGCAGGCAATATTAGATAGGAAGCAAAACAGTAAAATAAACAAGTGCTAATGAATCCACCAAGCAGCTCAAGGTGTAGAATATTACCAACATCGGTGCACCCACCTGTGCTCTGCGCTCCCCTCCTGTACCAAACTGTGCTTACCGTTTGATTAAAAAAAATAATTTTATCATATATATGTTATATATATAATCCTAAATAAGACATTGTTCGGTTTTGCTTTTGAAGATTTTCCACATTATTATCCCACTCTAAGTAGCCTCCTGATCCTTGCTTTGTTCATGCAATATTATGTCACCCAAGACGGAGCCAGACTGACGAGGAGAGCAAGTTTGGTTACTCTCGTTCCCGTAGACTGTTCTACTATATGTAAAGACCACCAGTTACCTATCCAGTCTTCTGTTGATGGACGTTTGGGCTGTTTTGTTTTGTTTTCACTCCTTATGTGTCTTCAAGTTCATATGTGAAGAGATTCTCCAGGTGTATGATGACGGGAGTGGAATTGTTGGGTTGTCAGGTATATATGGATGTTCAAATTGTTCCAAATTGTTTTCAAAGTGATAGTGTCAATTTAGACTCCCACTGGTGGTGTATGAGAGGTCCCCTTAGTCCTCAGCCTCCCCAACACTCATGTTTTCAGACTGACTGCTTAATTTTTGACAATCAGGAAGCTGTACATTGTACATCCCGGGTGTGTCTTCTCTTGTCTTTAGATTGGAAGGGCAGTAAGGATTTGTGAAGGATGGAATGAAAGGACTTCTCTGAAAATCCCACCATCCAACAAGAACTTGGTCTTCTAGGCTGTGAACACCCTGAGACTGGGTCTTACCCATTTTTTAACAATTCCCTCCTGGCTCCTTTAACGCCATGCCGTGGTCAGCAAGTGTTCATGGATGCTCATGGAAATCACCGTCCCGATAGAACAACATCACAAGGGAGCCTCATCTTGGCCCTACTGTCCGCATGCAGGTCCAAGCGCAGAAACTTGGAAGGGGAGGAACTCAGCAAACTCAGCAAGGAAACGTTGGTCCCCTTCCACACTGCTCATTGCGGTAGCTGCCGGTCCTTGCACAGGTCGTTTCTGCTAGCCACTGTGCCAGAGACTTGGCAATCTGTAGCACCCTTTCCTTGTGACAAACACCTGTGAGAGTTGGGGTTATACCTGCTTGATAAATGAGGAAACTGAGGGCCGAGAAATGGATCCCTTGCCCAAGATCAAAAAGCTAATAACAGGTTGAGTTAGGATTCAAACAAATCCTGCCTGCCTCAAAGCCCACATTTCTTCATCATCATGAGATCCTGCCTCCCTCTCACACCTCTCTTCTTCTCTGGTCCCTCTGATCACACATGATCTCCTCCTCCCACTTCGGTCTGCTGTCTTCTCCGGAGGAAGGGTCAGTGACGGCCTCTCCCAACGCGGCACAGATCCTCCGCTGGTGTTTTGGGTGTCGTTGAGGGGATGCTCTCAGTAATGGTGAGGAGAATGAGGGCAAGACCTCCAGGCACAAATGACTGCTGTCCTCCCAGAGACACTGCCACCGTGAACAAGGTCCCTGAGGAATGTGATGCTTAACTCAAGGCACTGAGTAGAACTCTAATTTGTGCTACAGATAGAGAAACCGCCAACACACTGGGACAAGGGAGATACTGGGATTGGAGCACAAGGCACAAAGCACAGCTACGGGAGATCCCCAAACACATCAGGCCCTCTCTCTGGCCACACACACACACTCCCACTTTCAGGGGGATAAGGCGATCACACATTGTCAACAACCCAAGGTGGGGTGTGACAGGTGCAGAAGTTATGTGGTCAGGGTCTGGAAGAGCCCCTGGAGAAGGTGGCTCTGGACCTGGGCCCAGGGGGCTCTGGGTGGCCAGAGCGTGGGTGGGGGTATTCTGAGCGGAGGGAACAGAACAGTAAAGGGGCCACGTCTAAGGAGAGGGGTTCAGTCACATGTTACCCCATTCACATAGCAACCTGCTGCCATTTCTCAGAGAGAGGTCATTTTCAAAGCTACCACAGAGGAGGAGGCAATGGAGAATAAATCCAGCACCTTCCTCTCATGCTTTCATCCCACAGCTTCGGAGTGTGACCTCTGGAGGAGCAGCATCAGCATTGCTTAAGATGTCACTGAAGAGGTTAGAAATGCAAATTCTCAGGCCCTGCCCCAGACACGGGGGTGGGGCCCAGCGGTCTGTGCTTTAACCAGCCCTTCAAGGGATTTAGAGAACTGGTACGGCGGGGGTGGGGTACATTCCCCATTATGTTCCCCCATCAGCAGCCATAACTCAGGAGCCATGGGGTCCCCAGCAAGGAAGTCTGATCCTCTGTAGGAAATGCTAAGACCAGGCTGCAGGAGCCCATCCCCACCCGAGCCGCGAGAGCAACCTCAAACAAGAGATGACAAGAGGGCCCCGCGGAAGCGGCAACATTTCAGCAAAGACCAGAAGACGGTGAGAGAGTGACCTAAGGGGCCAGCTGAACAAAGAAGCAAAGACATCTGGGGGAGGAGTGCCCAACGAAAGGAACAGAAGAAGGTCAGCATGGTTGGATCAGAGTGAGCAAGGGGTAGGGGAGGAACTGAGGTCAGGAGGGAGTAAGAGGAGGGCCCTGAGGGCCAAGATGAGGATCTTGACTTCTATTCTGTGTCGCGGGAAAGCCGCTGGAAGATTCCAAACCGAGACTTGACAGGGTCTGCCCTGTTTTAAGAGGCAAACTCTGGCACCCTTGTTGAGACTAGGCCACCGTGGGGCAAGAGCAGAAGCATGGCGACAGGCTACGGTCACCTAGAGGAGTGGCGGCAGCCCCTGGGAAAGGAGCGGAGGTCGGGGGATGGTGAGAAGTGGTGAGGTGCGGTACGGAGGTCTTCAGAAATGAAATCCTCCAAGAAAGCAACTGGGCTTAATTCCACACTGCTCCCAGTGGTGGCTGCGCATCGTTCACAGGGATTTACTGAAGTGTAGAACTCATGCATGGAATCTGGGGAAAGCCAGAGTTAGGGGAAGAACAAAAATATGTCTGTTTTTTTTATTGAATTCAACCCCCTCACAGGTAAACTTCTAAAAGGAAAAGACAAACAGATCCTGGTTTCAGTTTCCACCCTGATCTTCCCTGCGGCAGTTTTCATTCCTTCTCCTCAAGTAAATCCTCTTCACGTCTCTCCTTTTCCCCTGGGGTCCCTCCTGAGCCCTTTGTAGATTTCCTGGGGATGCCCTGAAGCTATGAGGACCCATGAATTTGGAGTCCTCTGACTGCCACCTTCCAGTGCCTCGGGACAGCCGGAAACCCAGCCGGCTGGCCACACAGAGACTGTCCTGCTGGGCCTGGGCCGCCGGCCAGGAATGGGTTGTAGAGTTAGCAGCTAAGCGAGGGCAGATGGCTGGAGTTTGGTCAAGAGAACAGATGTGCATTATGGGCCAATCTGACCGCAGAGAAACATTTCCCCGTACCTTTTAAAGGTGCACAATTGCCTGGTGAAGCCAAGGCAATTTGACACACATTACCTTGTTCATAAACAGAGAGAGAGAGAGCCCTTCCTCCCTTAGGGTATGCAAACAGTAGGAGAGGAAGCCAAGGACCTCAGAAATGCTGTAGCACAGCTTCGGGAAACAAATGTCCGTGGAAAGGGCCCAACAGTATATTAATGGGCTGGATGTTACCACACCCAGGCCAGAAGCTAGAAGCTATTGATCGTCTGTTCACTCTTCATTTCAAGGCACGAGTGCCTTCACACACGGGGACAAAACCTACCATTTCATTTAAAGGAGCCCGCCTCTGCAGACCTTTCACTCATCCCTCCAACACCTACCCAGCGACTGCTCTTCTTAATAGTGACTGCTACTTCTAGCAATTTCTCTCAATCCCAAGGAAGTGGCAGCATCTTTGTTCTTAAGACACTTAACAATAGAGCTGGGGAGACCAGATGTCCGCTAAGAGAAATACCCAAGGCAATTTAGCAGGAGCGCTGAAAGAGAGAGAGTTGGGGCTTCGTAAACAAGACGAGTCCTATATTCTCTCCCCTCTGGAATGTTCCCTCCCTTTCCACCACTACCCTTCTGCCTCCTGCCATCCCGCGCCACGCACCTGGCTCCATCTCCTTCATACCTGAACTCCAGCATCAGTTCCTCCAGCGCATACCTCTCTCCCCTTCTCCCTGGTCCCTGGGCACTAAACACACAGAGTCCTCTCCGCACATCTGTCTTCCCCACCAAACTACTCGCATTGCTTGGCACATGTGTGCTCAATTAATGTCAATGTCCATGAAATGAAAGTCCGGGCTTTGATGTATCTGAAGGAGCTGCAGGCAATAGTTTCTCTGAGGGGATAGGAGAGAATATAAGCAAAAACCACCACGACTTACTATGTGAGACATTAAGCCGAGTGCTTTTCATGATATATGGAATGGAGAAAACCCTAAGATTATGCAGAATATGAGAGGAAAACAGTTGATTTTCGATCCATGAAAGCTTTCCTGGGAGAAAACAATGACAATGAAATGGACATAATGTCCATGTCACCAAGTCCTCAGGGCTGAGGGAGTAGGTGAGTTCTAGGAGACGAGGAAGGCATAGGCAGATGTGGGAAGGCCTTGAAGCACTTAAAGGAATCAGGGTCCGAGACATGAAGTGTGAGGACAGAAACACTGTGTACCTGGGGAGTGACTATCTAGACGTTCTCTGGGCAAAACTCAGGGTGTTCATCAGCTGTGATGAGGTAATTTCAAGAAAGACACTGTCACCTGGAATCACAGGGGAACCTGAAACCCACCCGCTAGAAAGAGAGGAAAGTAAAGAGATTTCTACAGAATGGAGTTATAGAGAGAAGGTGAATTTAGGAAAATGAAGGACCACCAAAACAACTTGATTCACAGGGTAAACCTGGGCCAAGTTAAAATGTGTGCAATGACTCTGGACATGGATAAGAACACCTTTTCCTAAAAGGAAAAAAAAAATCCTATACTACAGAAAGGAGATTTGAATCTTAAGTCACAGCTGGTGGTTTCAAGAAGGAAAAAGTGATAGTGAGTTACCAGGATACTACCTGAAGAGAACATTCACTCATCCACTCATTCATTCGTGATTAACAATTTTTTTTTTTAGTAGCAACCATGTGCAGGGTATTGTGCTGAGCATCCGGAGAGAGATACGAAACATGCATTTATCTGCCTATTTCCAGGCTCTTAGGCCACGTAGCCAAATACAGTATATCAGAGATACTTTATTAACTAAACTACAAGATAAAGAAATAAATGTCACAAGTCAAATGCTATGTAAGTCCAAAGGAAAGTGAGGTTGTTTCCATGAAGAGAGAACAGGAAAGGGTTGGTAGGGGATGCATCATTTGGGTTATGTTTTGAAGGATAGGTAGGAATAAGGAAAAAAAAATCTTGGACAGTGTTTGGTAGCTAGTAAGAGCTCTATGGGAATTTGCTATGAGTATTTTAATTCAAACCACTATGCTTGTAATTACCCAAGGCAATTTGATGCCTTTGTTCATAATTATTCTTCTACCTGGAATGCCCTTCCCCTTTCTGACCCCTTTCTCCCTGGCCAACTCCCTCTTTGTCTTTCGAGATCATCACCGCTCTACAAACACTCCCCTGGCCCCGCCTTCTGTCCTGCCTCCCTGCAGCCTACACTGTGAGCACACCTCTGTCATAAACTAGTTACCTAATACGGGGGCCACGTTTGGCCTCCTGCATAATTGAGAGCATCCAGAGGGCCCCACTCGAGTTAGACTCACCTTCATAAACTCAATGTCAGGCACTGGGTGGACGCAGATGAAAGAGGAAGCTGTGAGGTGAGTGGGATTGCCAGGGGTCAAGAGCAGAGACAAAGACCTCGGATAGATCTTTGGAAACTGTCTGTATTTTGAAGCTAGTACAAAGGAAAACACAGATGTAATCCCAGGGACAAGCCTGCCTGCCCAGACGGTGCATAGAAGGTGACCTTGGACATCTTTTAGGCTTCTCTTACTGTTTCATCAGAGAAAAATAGTTCCCTTGTCTTTACGGGGAAATCGGGTGAGGAGCGGGTCTGCAAAGACGCCGGCCCCCACTGCACTCCCTCACGCAACATATTCATAACAGTTACATAGGGCAGGGTTTTTACCCTATTGGCCATGCACCAGCTGGGCCTATCTGCTACCCCCTAAACAGGCAGGGCTGAAGGCAAATACAGATCGTGGGGACCCTCATCCGGAACCACATACAAATCGACCACTAAGGCTGCTCCCCTGGGTCCAGACAGGAGCCTAGGCGAAGGGGATAGCCTTTGTTTAAGGAACTTACAAAGGAAGAATTGTTTCGCCATCTTAGATACCAAGACCACGCACAGTCTAGGGTTTGCCCCTGTCCTCTAAAACATGAGTGATGCACGAGGCCATTCACTTGGAAAGCAGAAACAAAAAATTCACTCCCGCCAACATACCAAATTCCGTAAGGATGGCACAGCTTACTTTCACAGTGAATTCTTTTCTTGAAACTTCAGGACTCTTCCTCCACGAAGCCCTTGCTGCACAGTTTTCTGAGCTATGTGTGTTCCATAGCACACTACGGGCATCCAGCCCACAGCACGAAGGCATTTTAATCTAGCTTTTGGTGAGGGGGAATGTGCCCAAAACCTATTCCAAAACCTTGTTTATAACAGATGTCGGCAGGCTGTGTTATAAAACTTATACTATTTGTCAATGAAATATAATGCTCAAAGCAAAATATATAGTATGTTTACTTTGAAACTCTTGGCTACTTTGCCAGACAATAAAAGAAAGTTGTATTTTTATCAGATAGTTCTCTCAAGCCAGTGTGGCAATTCCCTTTCCCTTCTCCTGGCTCTAATGGAGGTCAATCTGTTCTATATTCTACACAACTGTAGAAGTTATAGAAGGAGATAGGAGGAAGCAAATTTAGTATTTATGAATTTGTTGTGCTGTGTAGATAAATACCCAGTTTCCTACCTCTCCTGGGCATCTGGTTGGGGAAAAACTCAATTAAGTAGGAATCGAACGATCCTTGGAATGATCATAAGGGAGGTCTTCCTCTCCTATTCTTTCTTACTTATGTGATGAATGCATCATTGTTTTCCAGAGCCTGAGATTTCAGTGAGAACACGGTCAAAATGTGAGTTTTCTCATATGTAATATTTCTCCATTTCAATCTATGAAAAAATTTGGTTAAAAAATTGGTTTGTATATTTTGAATCCTTAATGAAAATAAATGCTATTATTGATTCAAATGCTTGTGATTAATTTTTCATTTTAAATCCATTTCATTGAGGTATAATGACATACAATAGAATGTCCCCCCTTTATAGTTCAGTGAGTTTTAACAAATGTATGCACCCCTAATGTAACAATCACCCCAAGTAAGAAATGGACTATCTCCAACGCCCCAAAAAGTCTTTTTGTACACTGTGTGGTCAGTCTCTCTACCCTACCCCTAAGAAACTACCGTTCTGCTCACTTGTCACTACAGATTGGTTTTACTTTCTCAATGATTAAGTAGAAATGAAATCATACATCATGTATGTAGGCTTTGGTATCTGGCTCCTATCTCTCAGCACATAGTATGTGAGACTCATCAACGTTGTTTCACGCCTCGGTAGTTCTTTTCTCCTTATTTCTGCATAATATTCCATTGCAAGGCTATACTGCAATTTGCTTATCCACTCAGCGGTGGACAGCCATTTGGGTTGTTTCTGGTTTTGAACTGCTAGAAGTAAAGCTACTACGGGGTACCTGGGTGACTCAGCTGGTTAAGCTCCTGGCCTTGGCTCAGGTCATGATCCAGGAGTCCTGGGAAAGAGACCCACATCAGGCTCTCTGCTCAGCGGGGAGCCTGCTTCTCCCTTTCCTTTTGCCTCTTCCCCCAATCATGCATGCTCTCTCTCTCTGTCTCTCTTTCTCAAATAAATAAAATCTTAAGGATAAAAAGGAAGTAAAGCTACTAGGAACATTCATGCACAAATTTTTGCCGAGATATATGTTTCAATGTCTCTTGATTAGTTACCTAAGATTGAAATCATTGAGTAAATGGTAATGGTATAATGAACTTTATAAGAAATTGCCAAGCTGTTTTCCAAAGCAATTTGGACCACTTCACGTGCCCGGAAGAGCGTGCGAGAGTTCCAGCTGCTCCACACACTCGCCAACACTTGGTATTGTTGGTCTTCTTAAAGATTCCCTGCTCTTATGCGCATGTTGTGATATTCTGTTGTGGTTTTCATCTTTATTTACCTGATGAGATGAAATGTTGAACAACTCTTCATGTGCTTTTTGGTCTTTTACACAATTTCTTTTGTGCAATTTCTGTTCATATTTTTTTGCCCATTTTAAAAAACCGAGTTGGGGTTTTGTGTGTGCGTGCATGCGTGCGTGCATGCGTATGTGTGTTACTGAATTGTAAGGGGTCTTTCTATATTCCGGATACAAGTTTTTGTTTTTGTGATGAGATATATGTTTTGTGAACATTTATCTGGCTTGCTTATTCAATCTTTCGTGGTATCTTTCAAAGAATAAAAATTTTTAATTTTAATCAAGTCAAATTTATCTTTTTTTACAATATTACTTTAGTTTCATATGTAAAACAGAGTGATATGATGGTTCTCTACATTATGCAGTTCTGACACAGTAAGTGTAGCTACCATCTGTCAGCCCTCCCAAATTTATCTCTCTTTTAATGATTATTGCTTTTTGTGTCCTAAGAAAACTTAAATAAGACAAAATCATGAAGACAGCATCCTTTCTTTTCTTCTATGTTCTATAATTCCAGCGTTTTATTTAGACTTATTAGTCCTTTCAATTATCTTTTGTGTATAATGTGGGATAAAGGTCAAGATTCACTTTTTTTTCCATATAAATATCCAGCTGTTTCTGCATCATTTGTTGAAAAAACTACCCTTTTCCAATTGAACTGCTCCAATACCTTTGTCAAAACTCAATTGAGCAAATATATGTTGATCTAGTTCATTGGCTTTAAAAATTCAAATATTAAACTTTGAATCCCATAAATTGAAAAAATTAAGTTCAGTGCTATTGAAGAAGGATCAAGAAGGAGAATATGCTCAGGGCATTTAAAAATAAAAACAGCCCTGAATTAAACTGCCCATTTGTGTGTGTGTGCCCTCACCAGGCAGCAGCCCTCAGAGAATAGACACGGGCCTGACTCCAGCTTGTGGCTGGCACACAACAGGCTCCCAATATACATGTTCACTGACTAAATGAAGGAGGGAAGGAAGGGAGGGAGGGAGGTCACTTTTTATGGTGACACCATATAACAAAACAGAACTTTGCAGAATGCTGCTTTCCCCAGCTGGGCTATTTATTCCCCCAAATTTGTTGCCACTCACCAAAGACTTTCAGTGGTCTTTGCCTTCCATGAAACAGCAACCTGAACTAGAACCAGCAGGTTCTCACCACCCTTCAGTGAGGGCAACATGTCAGTAGAGGGGGCTCCTGCCCGAGCTCCCATCCAGCTCCTCTACTTATCGTCTCCCTATTTGTTTCGTGAGCTGTCCTTCACCACATTTCTGTGAGGAGTAACTCAGCCAATGCCTCCACAATCTCAGGTATGCCAGAAAATATTTCCTTATAATGCAAGTCACTTGTTTACTGAGTCCTCAGCTCTCCAGGACAGGAGAGACAGGGAGCAGCTGACTCACCGTCCTCAGTCCCCGAAGGTCACTGCTGAGAGGTCAACGTTCTTGGCCAGATGGTCCAGCCGGACCTGGCCATTCTCTGCTTCTGAGCCCACTGGTGGTGGCAGCCTCTGTGACCGTCCCCAGGAGACTCTCTCTCGGGCGCGGTGGACGGTGGGAGACAGCAGGCAGCAACTCTGGTTAGGAAATGGGAAGCAGGGCCCCACACCCTCAGCCCCACCTTGCCCTTTGCTCACCAGTGTCTCTCAGGGGAACTGGTTTCTAGTCAGACGGCGGAAGCCCCTCTCTCTTCTCGCTTCTCCCGAACATTTTCTCTTTGCCATGCATCCTCTACATTCTAGTCACATTTGTCTCCTGAGGCGATCAACACAGCTGACTAGCTGCTTGGGAAGGAAGACGGAGAGTGAAGAAAGAAACGTAAGGGGCAAAAAGAACAAAGGGTCTCAGTAAGATAGGGTGTCTGGAATCTGGAACAGTGTATGTGATCAGTTAATGTTAGTTGTTATTATTATAATATTATGGAGGGAGAAGCTGGAGAATGAGGAGCCCCGGTTTCTGACAGAAATTAAAATGAGGCCTTACCACCAGGCCAGCCACAGGGGGCCACCTTCCTCTCCCTGCTGTTCACCGAGCGCCAGCCAATTTTCAACCCATGTGACCACGCTTCCATCCAAGATAATTTGAATTAATTTTGCGCATGAAATTTGGTGGGATGCAGTGCCAAATGTTTAACTGAAATCAAGATGCAAACTTCCCTTCATCTACCCGTTTTGTAAATCCTGTCAAAAATAAAATAAAAGCCATTAAGCTTGTCTGGCAACATTTGTCCTTTATGCACCAAGTTATTCATTGTTCCTGATCCCCTCAGCCTCGGCTTGCCCGCCTGCCACCCCCCACCCCATATTTGTTCTGTTCTGTTTACGGTCCCTGGGCAGGCCTAGCACACTGTCAGCTCTACTGACTTTGCCAAGTCTAAGATGCCTTTTAGGGACTTATTTTATTTAAAGAGCACCCCATTAATGGGTTTAATGGCCTTTCAATCACTTAGTATGCATTGTCAATGAGGGAGAATCGATTTCCTGAGAATTGCTGTTCTGGGAGGAAAACATAGAGCCTTTCCCTCTCTCTGCAGTTTGGCCAGCGAGCAAATGAGGGTGCAGGACACTCTCTGGGCTGGTGCTCTCCCTGCAGCCGGCTGCGGCACGGAGGGCACGCCTCTCTTTCTCCTTTAAGGTTATAACCGCTGCCCACGGGGACACGTTGCTTTATGAACTTTGGATGAGGCTGCCTGTTGCTCTCACAAAAGATCCACTCCGAGCCTCACGCCACCCTCTTTGGGGAAGAATCGAACCACGACCCTTGGGGCTTTACAAGATCCTCTCGGTCCACAGGAACAGACGGCGAAGGACGGCGGGGCTGCCAGGTCCCCAGACACAGACTTTTAGAAGGGCACTGCCCCTCCGCAGTCTTGAGTTCCTGAATCTGGCAGCAATGAGCAGACACATAACCTCTCACTGGGGTAGCTACTAATTCCATAAGCATCTGTTGATGGCTTTCTAAGTACAGGGCTTGCACTGTGGGAGACATACGAGGGGGCAGGGGGGCATAAAGAGAGTAGGAAGCCGCCTCAGTGCACACTCAGGGTTTGTGTCTTGCAAGTTAGCATCTCCTTTAGGTGTTGTTAGCCACACTTCCCTCTCCTCCCTCTCCGATTCTCCTCCCCACCATGCCCTGCTCCCTGTCCTTCCCTTCTTCCTCTCTCCTGCCCTTCCCCGAGAATCCTGCAGGAAATACCACACACTCAATAACCACAGCCCTGTTTTGCGAAGACTGACAGCGACAGGGAATCTCTCCTTGGCACTCTGCAGTCACCAGTCTGAAGAATCCTCACCACGACTCTGCGCAGATGCTATCACGTTGGGACTGTCCCCGTTTTTTCAGAAAAGGAAACTGAGTTTAAAGGAGGGCAGGTCATTTGTGAGCCAGAGCCATCTGACTTGAGAAACTTTTCTCTGAAATCCTGTGTCCACTTTGTTTCCTCCTGCCTTTTTTTTTTTAATAAGGTACTTTGCTCCCCAGGGAGTCGTAGCCAGCAGGTACCCACTGTCCTAAGGTAAGCGAAGCAAACTTACTGACACTTGGCTAATTAGAATAACAATAACATAGCTTTCAACCCTGAAGTGACCGTCCTGTGCCAAACACTTCATAGATCTTTTTTCACTTAATTCTCACAATGACCTCAAGAGATGGAGAACAGGGCCCTGTGAGGTTAAGGGACTTGCCCATGGTCTCATAGTTTTTAGGTAATAATAACAATGATGATGAAATTGCTAACATTATTAAAGGCTTATTCTAGGCCAAGTGCTGGGCTAAGGTTTTCATATCTGTATGTTTTTAAATCCCAACAAAGCAAATGTTATTTTCAGCATACAGATGAGGAAATGGAGGCTCAGAGACAGAAAGCAACTTGCCCAAGGTGAGCCAGCCTAAAAGGAACCGAGCCAGCATTTGACCTGGGTGGCCTGGGCTTACTTGCAATAGTGACGCCACCACCGTCATGCCCCAAAGCCCACACTCTTCGTCTCTGTCCTGTCTAAAAGCCTTTTGGAAAATGGCCCATAAGTTTTCCCAAAACAATAGTTGAAGACCAACCCAAGAGACATCAGGCTTTGCGGTGGGGAGGCTTCTTAACAAGCTCCTGCCCTCCTCGAGAAGCTCATTTGCATATGTCCTTCTGCAGTAGCTTCCAATTCCCAGGCAGAACACAATTTAACTGTAAAAGTCGCCTTCACTAACCAGCTGTCTGCCGCAGTCAGGCACCAGGCTCAGGTGCGACTCCCAGTAGGCTCTCTCGAATCAGCTTGCCAGCCTCTGCAAAGCAATATAAAGTCACCTCCGAGAAAAGAGATGCCACTTGGAAGAGGCACGTGCCGCCATGCCCGCTTGTTGTCAGCTCAGAACAGTGGAGAGGGTGCCAATCACGGCTCAATTACTCACAGGACTTCTGAAAGCTGGCCTGTCATCAATAAGAACTGGTACAGGCAAGACTACCAAATATCCCGGGCCAGTGGTGTTACTTGGGATGGGATCCTGGAACAGAGGGGTGATGGGTGTAATTGGCCTCGTCTCGCCACAGTGTCAACAGGCCATGCAGTGGAGGGCTCCCGACATCCAACAGGCAAGACGACGCCATTCAGCAAATGTCATCTGAGCCTCTACTATATTCAGGACATTATGCGAGGCAGTACAAAGGTGAATCGAAAGCCCAGTCTCAGGGCGCCGGTCTGGCTCAGATGGAAGAGCCCGTGACTCTTGATCTCAGAAATGTGAGTTCAAGTCCCACGTTGGGTGTAGAGATTACTTAAGCAAATAAACTTAAAGAAAGAAAGCCCAGTCTCAGCCTGATATCACCCTACAATTTGACAAGTATATGGAGTGCCAAATAGAGTAAGAAAGGGTACCCTTAGAAAAATATAATCACTGAAGTTCAAAGACATCTGCTAAGAGGCCATAGTTGCAATAAGGAAGCAGATGAGATTATTGGGAGAAGACAGATAGGGACAGTGGCGAATAATTCCCAGAAGGGGACTTCTGTGCAGGCTTCAACAGAGGCAACAGCAAAGACATCCTAGAAACGAAGCAAGGAAAGAGAGTAACAGCTCAGCCCCCCATGGAGCAAAGCTGACTCATGGGAGGGACGCATCCATAATGTCCAATGAGACAAGCATGATGAGACTGGAGAAAAGGCCATGGGCCCCAGTGACAAGGACAATGCTGACCACCACCACCCCACCCCCGAGAAAATAGTGTATGTAAGGGAGGCCAGCAGTTTCCCCAAGGTCAAGGATACACATGGGTAGTGGGGAAAGTAACTGAAGAGTGTGGACTCCTACTTAGGAATGTTTACTAATGAAAGTCAAAAGAGATGGAGGCAGTGAAGGAAGAGGGCAGCAGGCCTGAGGGATGTGTTTGAAGGACAGAGGCGATTCAAACATGACAGCAGGTTCCTGACGAAGCAAGATTCGAGGGCAGGCAGAGTGGCCAAGGGCACGAGGGGACAAATTCACATGAGAAAGGCAAAGAGGCCCTTCAGAGACTGAGGCAAGGAAGGAGGAAGAGGGACGGTACAGCCATTCGACATGGAAAGAGGGATGCTGACCTTGGAGACCTTGACTTTGCCATGACATCACAAATGATCTCCAAAAGTGATTGTCCTATCAGAGCAGTGTGGGGACTGTGCTAAGATGGCCACCTTCTGAAGGAAAATGCTAGAGGAAATGGGGAAAGATTCACTATGTTTGTTTTTCATCAAGCAAATGTTCATCTTTTTCTTTCTCATTATTTTGTTCGCTTACATACAAAATTATAGTAAGTTTAGTTATTCAACCTTCTCTGTCTTGACTTCACCTTAGGAGTATCTTCTGACATTTATCTCAAGGATTTGCCTCTTCTTAATACCATCAAATCTAGAGTCCGTAGGGACTAATTATCCAGGCTGAAGATTACCGAGGTCTTTCTCTTCGTCTTCCTCCAGACTCCCTGCGTCACAGCCATGTCACTGCTCATCAGTCCTTCCTCCAGGGGTGGGAAGGGGAAACATGAAAAGCTAAGACCCAAATCAGTTCACTTTATTACTTATTTTGGGATCCAGCCAAATATTTTAAGCTATTAGCTCAAATGAGGTTGGGGGCTAACTCGAGTTCATAGTTATTTCATTCTCCATGAATGGAACCACCCACAATTCGTCCCAAAGTCAGAGAGCTGAAAAATGTCAATGTGAGGGAAAAAAGGACACACGTAGTGAAGGCCCTACTGGCAGAGCTCTAAGTAATACCTCTTGTACCATAGTTTCGTCTATCTCCTTGCCGTTCACTCTGAGTCTTGCTTTCTCACTGTGGCTGTCTAATTTGGAATCCCACATATTGTATTTTCCTACTGGAAGCCCTGAGAGTGAGTACTGCCAGTATTAACAGACTGGTGCTTCTTCCAGTCCTTGAAATGCGATGCTCAGGGTGTTCATTAGCATTATGGTTCGGGCAGCTTCCTGTGCTTCATAGTCTGCCTGTCTCATTGACAATTGAGGGTAGGGCGTGATCAGATGTTTCCTGGTGTCTGTTTACTTATTAAACCTTGAGAGGTGTGTATTTTTAAAAGGATCCAATAGGTCATGTATCATTGCCACAGTTTTTCAAGATGGTGCTATTAGAAGAAAATGGGTAAAAGATCCATAGGCCCTCTCCTACTGCTGTGAATCTACAATTACCGCAAAATAAAAAGTTTAATAAAAAATTTTCCAAGACCTCATCATCAGAAGAGCAAAACCAAAATAAAATCTAACAAGGACTTTCATGTATTCAATACATAGACAAAAATGGCTAACATTAAAAAGACTGATAATATCAAGTGTTGACACGGATGGGAAGGAACTAGAACTCTTGGATACTGCTTATGGAATATACAAGCACTTTGGAAAGTAGCTTCACAATTTCTTATAAAGTTAAACATACACCTATCATAGGACCTAGCAATCCCACACCCAGATATTTCCTCAAGAGAAATGAAAATATATGTCCACAAAAAAGACTGGTATACAAATGTTGATGGCACTTTATTCATAATAGCCCCAAAGTGGAAACAACTGAAATGGCCATCCAGTAGCAAATGGGTGCATTTTGACATACTCATGCAAAGGATACTACTCAGCAATAAAAAAGATTAACCACTAACACATATAATATAAATGAATTTCAAAGTCATTATGTTGAGTGATAGAATTTAAACACAAGGGTACATACTATGTGGTTCTATTTACTTGAAGTTCTAAAATAGGCAACACAATTTGTACTGACAGTAAGCGGATTCGTGTTTGCCAGAGACATGCGGGGTTGGGGGGGAGAGGATCAGGGATGAGCATTAGCTGCAAAAAGGCATGATGGAACTTTTGGGAGGGATAGAAATGTTTAATATCTTGATTGTGGTGAGGGTGGTGGTAACACAAGGATGTATGTGTGTGTGTGTCTGTGAGTGTTTTATTTAATGTAAAGTACACCTTAAGAAAGGTGACTGGGGGAAAAAGGAAGACTCCAAGAACCTCTAACCAAATCAGAAAAATAAACTAAAGCCAGCAATGATTTTCTTTTACTCAGTACATTAACTTTCTCATCTTAAGTACATCTTCAACAATGAACAGATACCCTGAATCAACAGACCCTGGCTTAGATCAGCCAGTAGAGGGAACTCTTTCTCAAACTGAGGCTCCATCAACTCCGTGACCTACTGAGATTAATCTCTAAACTGTGAAAATGTAACTCTCTTACGTCTCCACTTTCTCTTCACTCCACAGGTGTAGCCACATAACCTCAAGTAGGAGGAACCCAAACTATCCCAGTTAAGAAACTAACCCTGTTCCCATTGAGAAGTGGGGGAAAGGAAGAACTCCAGACCAGCTGGTTGGTGTTGCAGCATCCACGCTGACTTCCTACTGTGCTCCCACTCTGATCTTTAGATGAGGCTGGTAATTAAGGATGCTTGTAAGCAAGCCTGCCTCTTACTCCCCAGGCATAGCAATCACAGCCCTGCCTTGGTGCTATGCCTGCCTTCTGTCTCAGTTGCCTGAAAGTGGGGTCCTGACTTATTTTTTGCCAGTTGTTTTATAATCTAGAGTCCCGGGGCTACCTAATACCAGACCTAGGGGCCAACCTTGTCTGCCATTTGCCTGCAGCCAGGTTCCCATGTTGCTCGTCTTTACCCTCTCACCCCAGGAGTTCCTGGAAGTCAGGCCCTTGCCCACCTGTGCTCCGAGTTGGGACTGCCCCAACACTTGCAGGCCACCTGCCCATCCTGAGTGTCCTTGTCATCATCTCCTGAGGCCCTCCTAGATTTATGAATCCCAGATTCATCTCCAGGGATACCCACTCACCTTCAACTATACATGAGTTCTCAGAGGCATATCAAGTCATTGTTCACCAGAAAACATCTTGGTGAGGAAATCAGAAGGTCTTAGAGGACAAATTCTGAGTCACTGTAAAATAATTCTCTTTGTTACATCTAGAATCACGGAACTTTAGAGTTAGTTTCAAAGTCTACATACTCAAGGAATGCCTTGATAGGAGTTGTTGAGAAGTGGACATGGAGGTCTTACTTTTGAACATTTCCATTAGAGGCACTCAGTACTTTTCAAGATAATTCCAGCCATTATTAGGTAGATTTTAATTGCTAAAATCTCCTTTATACAGACTTCAACTTCATCACCTTGAAAACCCACCTATCATCTTGGTTTCTACTTTTTTCGGTGAGGAACACAGAATTCTCTTTTCTCTACAACAGCACTTGAATTTTTCAAAGTCAGCAATCGTATGTTCTTCTCCCTCCTGTTTGTCATATTATTTCTTTGCCAAACTAAGAGAAAAAAAGGCAAGTAAATTTAGCTCAGTTCCTACTCAGTTTTAAGCAGCATCTTTGCTCGGGGTGCAAAGATGAGTAATCTACGTTTCCACCTTCAAAGAGTTTATAGAATGGAAGGGAAGAGTTGGAGAGTCTGGAGTGGACTCTCAGGGGAGAAAGCAGCACTGGATGTGCAAGGAGCAGGTAGGAAGGTATTCCAGCCATTGGACGGTAGGTGCAGAAGTCCAGTGACAACACTGGAAAGTTTCTGGAAGGGGGGCGTGGAATGGGAGTGTAATGAGAGAGGTAACACTGGAGGGGCAAGCCAGCACCAGATCACAAAGGTCATGCTGGAGTTTTACACAGGGAATCATACAATTCTATTTCAGTTTTAGAAAGACGACTTTGGGGCACGGGAGGTGGAATCAGTTGAGTGTCCTACTCGTGGTTTGGGCTCAGGTCATGATCTCAGGGTCGTGAGATGGAGCCCTGCATGGGACTCCATGTTCAGCGTGGAATCTGCTTGAGATTCCCCCTTCCTCCCCTCTGCCCTTCCTGCTCATGCTCACTTGCTCTCTCTCTCAAATAAATAAATAAATCTTTTTTAAAAAGATGTCTTTGACTGCTATGTGCAGAAGTGGTTTGAGAGGGACAGAAATGGAGACAGGGCGACTGTAAGGAGGCTACCATGAGCCCCAGGGGAGAGACACCCATGGCTTTACCTGAGGAAGTAGCAGTGGGAATGGCAAGAAGTGGGCTCATGGGAGAGGTGCCAAGAGTATTGACTCAATAAGACTCAGATGTGAGAATGAGGGAGAGGGAAACCAGTCCATTTTCCGGGCTTGACTGAACAGTGATACTATGACAATGAAGACAGATAATGGGTGGGGAAAACCTGCTGTGGAGCACGGATCTTTGTGCATGTTGAGTCTGTGCTGTTGGTGGCAGGCCAGGTGAAGTTGTTGGACAAGTGGTATCAGAGCTTAAAAGAGAGATCTGGGCTAGAGATGGGGATTTGTGAGTCACAGGCCAGAAGTGGTCCTTGAGGACTTGGGTGTGGATAAAGCCAGGCAGCAGATGCATAGAGCATGACAAGAGAATGGGAAATAGGGGTGCCTGGGTGACTCAGTCGGTGAAACTGCTGACTCTTAATTTCAGCTCAGGTCATGACCTCAGGGTCATGAGACCAAGCCCTGGGTCAGGCTCCGGGCTGGACGTAGAGCCTGCTTAAGATTTTCTCTCTCCTTCTTCTGCCTCCACGTGTGCTCTCTCACTCAAAAGAGAGAGAGAGAGAGAGAGAGAGAGAGAGAAAGTGAATGGGAAGCAGCATGTGGGGGTGGGCATAAAAGAGGGAAAACAGGGAGTGAGGCAAACAGGATGCAACTGTTTCTAGCACAATAAGGTTTCCAAACACTTGGCCACCCAGCAAACTTTTGTTGCTGCTGTTTTGTTTGGCTCTCAGCATCCTTTATTAGGTGGGGATTTTTGAATACTCCAGATGTAGTAGAGAAGAATCACCTCCCATGTTCTGGACTCTACAGTCCTAAAAATGCAGGACCCATGCCCTAATGGCTACAGCTGCTATGGAACTCGCCCAGTAGCAAAATCCTCAGTGTTGCAACAATTAGGCAATCAATCAATGACTTGTTATTAAGCCTGAATGTGCTGGGGTTTTCTATGGAGGGTTGTAAAACCACCATGACTGACTCCCAGAAATAAGCCCTGTGTTCAGAATGGTCAGAGACAGATGTGGAGGTAGATGCAGGGGTCACTGCTCTGATTACCGAAATCAAACACGGCTGCTCCCAGAACATGGGGCGCTCTCTCAGACCTTCCTGCCCTTGCATGTGTCCTTCCTTCCCCTTGGGATTCCCTCCTCTCTTGTGCTGGTTATCAATGTATTGCTGCTTGGCTCCAAATTCATCCTTTTTGTCTTCCCGGTAAAAATGGATCTGAGCCCTTCATCTTTCCTTTGCCAGCTGCCACTGTGTTAAGCTTTGTCAGTAGAGGGCGCTGGAGAGACACTGCAGGAGGAAGAAGGGGGTCCCACACTGGTTTCCAAGTGCTTGTTGAGCAGGTTTCCCCGGTGCCCAGATCCGCCAGTGCACAATGGCTAGTAGCTTCCCCTGGCATCTCTCCATTTCCCACAGTGTTGCAGCAGGGCACCTGTCTCCCATGAGACACATCACTGTGAACAACTTTCCCCTAACAATGAGGGTGGGAGTGGGGTTTCTGGCAAGTTCCAGATGGCGGATTTCCAGCAAGACCCATTGATAACACAGCATCTTCTTTGCCAGTCAGTAAGCTGGGCCACGCGCCTCTGCCAAGATCTGGATTTCAGCCCCAGATATACTAGCTGTTCCTTGTATCTGCTATTCTTGTGTTCTTTGGCATTCTCTGTACTTCTCACAAGCCTTGTTATTCCAATCCCTGTTATAATCATTATTTCTTCATTTTAAGCTTCCCCTGTTCAAATTACAGGGTAGTTTTGTTCTCCTAGTTGGACCTAGATTGATACACCTCCCTTATCCACCTGTTAGACTTCTACATACTCCTTGAGACTGGCCTCGGACATCATTGCTGCTTAGCCTGGCAGAAAGTCCGACAGGTACATGTCAAATGTATTTATGCATGCATGCATGAATGAATGATTTCCATTACTGCTGGGAAGTTATTCAGGAGCTAGTTTGGCAAGTGAGACATTTTTTTCTGATTAATGACCAGAATCCCAGAGAAGCCAGGGTCAGACAACCCTGGATTTGGTGCCTTAGGGACAGAGCTTAGCCCTCTCGAGGTCTGTTGTTCAAACTGGTGTCCTACTATCAATACAAGCAAAGTTTCCCCATGCCCAACGATGCTAACTTATCACCCCATCTGCTTCAGATGTACTGTGAAACTCGGCTCCCCACACTCCAAACTGACTTAAAAAAATTATTTATTAATTTGACAGATCAAGAGAGCACAAGCAGGGGGAACAGTAGAAGGAGAGGGAGAAAGCAGGCTCCCCACCGAGCAAGGAGCCCGATGCAGGGCTTGATCCCAGGACCCTGGGATCAGGACCTGAGCTGAAGGCAGATGCTTAACCACCTGAGCCACCCACTCACCCCTGGCTTTTCACGGCCCAATCTTATGGCACAAAGGTGGGAACCAAAGGAAAACTCCCCTGGAGATATTTATATCTGAGCTGTTTTGAAGACCTTAGTAAGCAAATATTTGTAACTGGTCAATTTTAATATCAACCAACCAAGTTTTAGCAAGGTAAATCTGCAAAACCCTGGTTTCCTGATACCCCTGGATATTTCTAGTTACCTCAAAAATTATTGCAAAACTCTCAAAAAAGGTCCCCATGGATAAGACAGTATTTGCTTTATCTTAAAAATTAAATACATGCTTTGTGGCACTTCGAGGAGGCATAGAGTAAGAATAGGAATGTTACAAAAAGAAAATAATAATAGGGTAGGAACATTTCAAAGTGTGGCTATTATTTATCTACATTATAGGAAAACACAGAAGTCAATTAACATTATCCTGGTATGTGCCATCTCTAACCACCTCAGAACACATGGCCATGAATATCACTGACACACACACACACACATCTATTTACTTATCTTACCCACATAGACTGCCCACATACACAAATATTTGTATATATTGACATATGTTTCTCCTATAATACTATTCATCGCACCGTTTTATTTGCCTTTTACCATCCCTTCGTTTTGGGACCCCTGTCCCGGTTTTCCTCCTCTACAGAATAGCGAGTTATAAGGATTGAAAAAGGTAACATTTGTAATATTTTTGGTACAGGGCCAGGCACAAATAAAGCACTAGTTTAGTGTTAAAAATAAACTAGCATACAGTAGAAATAAACTTAACAGAGGAAACAAAAGATCTGGATGCTGGAATCTACAAAACACCACTGAAAGAAATTAAAGAAGACACAAGTAAATGCAAAGACATTTCGTGTTCATGGATTGGAAGACTTCATATTGTTAAGATGTCAGTTCTACCCAAAGCGATCTGTAGATTACAGGCAAACCATCTTTTTTTTTTTTTTTTTGCAGAAATTAAAAAAAAAAAATCCATCCTAAAATTCACAAAGAATCTCAAAGGACCCTGAATATCCAAAACAATCTTGGAAAAGGAGATAGAAGACTCCCACTTCTTGATTGCAATTCTTATTACAGAACTGGATCAATCAAAATAGTGTGGTACTGGCAGAAGGACAGGTGCATGAACCAATGATACAGAATAAAGAGCCTAGAAATAAACCCTCTCCTATGGTTTTCAACAAGGGTGTTGGACCATTCAATGGGGGAAAGGACAGTTTTTCCAACAAAGAGTGCTGCATACCCACAAGCAAAACAAAGAAGTTGGATGCTTATGCTACACTATATACAAAAACTAACTCAAAATAGATCAAAGACATAAAGAGGCAATACTGTAAAACTCTTCTTAAAAGAAAACATAGGGGGAAAGTTTCATGACATTACATTTGACAGTGATTTCTTGGATATGACACCAAAAGCATAAGCAACAAAAGAAAAAATAGATACATTGGACTAATTAAAATGTTTAACTTTTGTTCATCAAAGGACACTGCCAAGCAAGTGAAAAGGCAACCCATAGCACTGGAGAAAACATTTGCAATCATATATTTGATAAGGGATTAGTAGCCAGAATATTTAAAGATCTTCAGCAACTCAGCAGCAACAACAAAACCCCAATTTAAAAATGAGCAAAGTGGGGGCGGAGGGGTAGGGCCTGGCTGGCTCAGTTGGAAGTGGGTGCAACTCTTGATCTTGGAGTTAAGAGTTCAAGCCCCAGATAGGGTGTAGAGATTACTTAAAAATAAAATCTTTTTAAAAAATGAGCAAAGGACTTGAATAGACATTTCTCAAAAAAAAAGATATACAGCTGACCAATAATCACATGAAAAGATGCTCAGTATCACTAATCATTAGAGAAATGCAGCCCAAACCACAAAGAGATACCACTCACACTCATTAGGATGACTATCAAGAGAAAGAAAGAAAGAAAGAAAGAAAGAAAGAAAGAAAGAAAGAAAGAAAGGAAGGGAGGGAGAAAAGTGTTGGTGCAGATGTAGAAAAACAGACACTTCTGCACTGTTGGTTGGGATGTAAAGTGGGGTCACTGCCAAGGAAACAGTATAGTGGTTTCTCAAGAAATCAAACATGGAATTTCCATATAATTCGGCAATCCTACTTCTGGGTATATACCCCAAAAAACTGAAAGTAGGGACTCAAGCAGATGTTTGTACACCAATATTCATACCAGCATTATTTACAATAGCCAGAAGTGAACACAACCCAAATATCCATTGACAGATGAACGAATAAACAAAATGTGGTGTGCACACACAATGCAATATTATTCAGCTTAAAAAAGGAATGAAATTCGGGCACATGCTACAACATGGATGAACTCCAAGGGCATTGTGCTAACTGAAATAAGCCGGACTGTCGCTATGTAATACCTAGAATAGTCTAGTTAATAGAGACAGGAAATAGAAGAGAAATTGGCAGAGATAGAGGAGAGAAGATGAAGGGGATACAGAGATTTCACTTGGGGTGATGAGTCAGTTTTGGAAATGGTTGAGGTAGTGTCTGCACAACAATGTGAACATACTTGATGCTACTGAAGTACATATTTTTAAGTGGTTAAAATGTAGACTGTATGTTACATGTGTCTTACCACAATAAAAATCTAATGAATAGGGGCGCTTCAGTAGTTCAGTCAGTTAAACATCTGCCTTTGGTTCAAGTCATGATCTCGGGGTCCTGGAATTGAGCCCTGAGTCAGGCTTCCTGCTCAGTGGGGGGTCTGTTTATCCCTCTCCATCTCCCCATCCCCCACTCATTCTCTCTCTTGCTCTCTCATAAATAGATAAAATCTTTTTTTAAAAAATTTAAGGAATAAAATCAAAACAAAACAAAGCATAAAATCCTGTGCTCATTACGTGCCAGCTGCTGTCTTAAATGCTTTTGCTTATCACTTGAGTTGAGCCTCTCCACCATCCTACAAAGCAGGTAAAATTGTCATTCCTATTTCATAGATGAGAAATGGAGGATCCATGAAGTTAAATGTTTTGCCCATGGAGAGGCAGACAATAGATGGTGGAGGGAGGAAAGGGGGCCCAGAGAGTCAGAGTCAGCCTCTATAATGCACGCCGCATCCTCCCAGCTGACTGAACACATCATGAGTGTTATCTGTGCACGGGTAGGGAGAAGTTTACGTGAGGGGGTCCCAGCCTGGGTCTCCTCCTAGCTCCTAGACTTCCTGTAGGCCCTCCATGCAGCGCCTTCCTGATGTTGGGCCAGTCATGCCTGCCCAGGCCAGTCTCCTCCTTCTGACCCTTACTGCTAGTGGCAGAGGCTTTTGAGGGAAGATACAGCCCCAGATACAGTCACTGTCAACATCAAGGGACGTGGGACTTACTCCCAACTAGAGCAAGGGGAGGCGTCCTTAAACATTCTCCAGGAGAAGGTCTGAGGGAGCATACGACAGTCTAAAGCTGCCTGGAGATTAGTGGGCCCCTTGTCCAGCTAGAAATCTTCTCAAGTTTAAAAAGAAAAAAAGAATGGAATAATGGAATAACTAACCCATTGGTGAACCATTCACTAGAATATCTACACAATCTGATTTGGGGGAAACTTCTTAGCTTGGAGATTTCAAAATGTTAATGTCTTGCTAATGTCTATGCTGGTTTTCAATAAATTAGTATATTGAATTAATGTATTATTAATTAGTAGTATGCTAGTTTTCAATATATTATACAGCTTTCTTTTCTGAACGCTCTTTCTCTCTCTCTCTGGCCATAAGAGTAACCAGTATTATCATGAAGGCTCTGTGTTATTAATATTTATTGAGAACTTACCACTTGTAAGCTCCTTACATGTATTATTTAATCCCCACAACATCCTCGTTTTATAGCTGAGAAAACACATAGAGGTTAAGTAACCTGTCCAATGTCAAATAGCAAGGAAGTGGCAAGATGACAGTCATACCAGGCAGTCTGATCCTGACGCTTACTAGAAATCAGTCCCGTAAAAAAATAATAATAATTTTAAAAATAAAAATAAATTAAAGTTTTTTTTAAAAGACCATTTACATTAATTAATTAATCAGCCCCGTGGCACTGGAAAATTCCCTTCCACGCTCTTAGGTCCTCTTTTTCCTCACCTGGGAAATGAGGGGATTGAACCAGATGTTCTGTAAGATTTCTTTCTAGCTTGAACATGCCCATTTTCTTGTCCTTGCATGCAAAGGATACTCCACCAAGCGCTTAGCAGATGGGTGTCCACCAACACTCCCCCCCTTGAATTATGGCACCATTAATGCTGCAGGACTGGAAAGGAAAGTTGATCTCCGCTGAAACTGACAGTGCCCCTGAGCTATTTATCATTCTTTTGTCCTGCCCCAAACAGCCTTTATGCTTCAACTGCACTCACCCCCTAACGACCTAAATATCTCAACTATCTTCACAAAGTCTCTCCAGACTCTGAAATAACTCAATAAAAGAGCAACAGATGTAGTGATTCAAGACTGAGGAGGAGAAAGGCGTTCAAATTGATATTCTTAATACAATTCCCTCTTTCTTCCCTTGGATTTACAGAATTTCTTCTCGCTTATGAATGTTCTAATAAGCCTGGAGAGTGGTGGGCTGCTAATGTTTAACAACCAGCTCTCCAAGAAAACAAAAAAGCCCTGATTGGTAGCATCTGCTGACTTCTGTGGTTTCAATATTCCCACCATGGCTGGTTTCCCACTAATGCCAAGTCACTGCACACAACGTTGGAAAGAAATATGAGCCAAAAGGAACTGGCACCAGCATACCACTGAGTCTGGGTCATGGGACAATTCATCTGTAAGCCTTGCAGTCTAAAGCATTGTTCAGGCATTTTTCATTCATCCATTCAACAAACTTTTTTTATTATTATACTAGGGACATAAACAAGGTATCTATTAAATTAGTTCTTTATTGCAAATCTATTCCCTTATTGGGTTTATTATAAAATATTATTATTTTCCCAATACTTCCCCTGAGAAGTTTCTTAAGACAAGGCAGGTGGAATGATGGCTTTTCTATCTTCAAAAAATTCACTCAACCCAAACTGGATGAGATGATTTGCTTTTCTTGAGTTAGTAATCCTCATTAACATTCTAAGCATTGGGGAAAATGGTATCAGAACAGCCTTGACAATAAAACCCTAAACTGATTTATTATAGAAAGTTTACAGAACTAATGCAAAAACAAACAACTCACCTCTCAAAAATGCTTACCCAGACATACCCTTCTATAATACTTTTTCTCTACATTGGTATATTCAAGATATGTATGGCTCATGAAGAATATGGACTCTGGGGCTTCCTCGTCTGGTCTCAAATCACAGTTCCATCACTTATTAGCTGTGTGATCTTGAACAAATCACTTAACCTCTCTGTAAAACGCAGTTCATGATCATAACAGTAGCTATTGTGAGAATTGAATAAAGGTACGTACAACACCTACGATAACATATAGGATGTTCCCTATAACTGTTAGCAGTTAGTGCTAGCAAACACAGTCGAGGATTTTCTCAATGTTGTCTAAAGCATGTCTTTCCAACAAGATGGTTCACTCTTCAAAGTCTTTTTGCGGCCCCCTAGGGTGCCTAGCACATAGTGTAACTTTAATCAATTCTTATAGAACAAGCAATTAAAGAAATTGATGGATTAAATGTAATTGGATCGATGTGACTCCAAAACATTCTTGCCACAAATCAGCCATTGGGTCTCTCCTCTAGAACTCAGACACACTTTATGTCTCCATAAGCCTCTCTGAAGGTAAGGAAAGTAACCAAGAATAAGTACCTGGGGTAATTTGTCAGAGCTGTTAACATGTATTTATGTTCAAGAATGTTCATTATTTATAAGCAAGGAAAAATGAAAGCAACCTAAATGTTCGACAAGGGAAAGGTTGAATAAATTATGATGCAGCCATTAGATATTTATGTTTTCAGTAAGTATTTATTAACATGAAAAAATGCCCTAATTGTAGTAAGTGGGAAAAGTAGCATATAAGCCTGTATAAACAATATTATCCCAATGTTTATTTTTTCAATGTGTTTGCATTAAGGAAGAAATAAAAAGACACTTACTGGAAATACACCGAAATCATCGCAGTAGCTATCTCTCACTGATAGGATTAGGGTGATTTTTATTTCCTCTTGGTATATTTCTGAAATTTTTTTTAAATAACAAAAAGAAAACATAAAATAGACTTGGACTCTCAACCTGGAACTGGTGTCTCGGGAACGAAATGATGCATCCTTACATGAGGAGAGATTCAGGGAACTAAGCACCTCTGTGAGTCAGCTCCACCATCACCTACACACCCACCCCGTCTGGCATCTGCCACCGCCCATCCCCATCCCACTCCCAACCTTCCAGAGTGTCCCAAATCTGACATGGACGCGTAACGTAGGTTTTGCAAATAGGACTCCAACATCCAGCCATTTGGAGGCACCGATGATTACCTTAATTTTTCACACGCCTTTCAGATATCTGGCACTGGGTAAATACAATCAACCTCACGTAGACATATTTCCAGCTATTAAAAACCAAACACATTTGTGTTATCTCCTGCCCTTGAGGTGCCTGATACAAGGGAAGCATGATTGAGTACCTTACTGATAAGGCTGAACAAATAGGCTGTAGAAAAAACCCAGGTTGGAGATGTGCCATACACGTTAAAATCTAGCTAAATTTGGGTAGAAGGTGGATCTCAATTTAGTGAACTGTGAATTCTAGAATGTTTGTTTAATAAAAGCCATTTTATTACTTTCAAATCCAAATGGGCTTGAAGCACAATTTTATGAGTTTTAAATTGAGGTAGCAAGTATATAATTGGCTCCTGTTTTTAGAAATAGGTAAGAATTATTTATAATGAGCATATCAGTCAAGTATGATTTAGTCCCTCTGATGTGCTTAAAACAACTTATTCAAAATAATAAAAAAGCAACTTATTCCCTTAAGTAGTGCAATGTTTAGCAATCTTATTTTTATTCTTAATTTGCTTACATCCACCTCTCCTCAAGGCAGTCTCAAGCCAAAGCCTATCTAAAGCATCATAAATTTCAAACTGCTGAGCTAAATCAATAAGGTTTTATGGTACATCTTTAAAAAAAAAAAGAAGAAGAAGAAGAGGCATAACTTAACTAAATGTAGCTGGGGAAATGCACACAAGTTATTTCTGCCATGCTCCTTTGCTATGGATGGAGGAACCAAGCAGTTCTATTTTCATTCATGAGGAAAATGTCCCAACAGTGGGCACATCATGGGACATAGTCAGCCCAAGCAAGAAGAAGCAGGAAAGTAGCTTTAGCTGCTCCTGAAATACTTTTGGGGCAGAAATTGCTAATCTCAAGGAAAATTCTACGGTGAACAGAAAGACGTTATCTCTGCTTGAGTATTGTCAGTTTCGCGGAAAAAATGTTATTGGCATAAGATTTGTTAAGCTCCCGCTCCGCCTTCTCTGCCTTATTCTTCTCCACTGTGTGTGTCACTAACATGTTCCATATCTTACTTGTTAAAAATTATTTTTTATTGTTTGTCTCCCTCAGTTAGAATGTAAGCTTCATAAATGCATGAATTTTTCTTCAGGGTTTTGCTTTTTCCTTTCTTTTTTTTTTTTTTTTTTTTTTTTTCTCGGTTTTGCTGTACGTATTTAGAAGGTACCAGCACAGGAGCACCTGGCTGGCTCCTTCAGAAGAGCAGGCGACTCTTGATCTCAGGTTTGGGGGTTTGAGCCCCATGTCGGGTATAGAGATTACTAAAAAAAAAACTTAAAAAAAAAAAAAAAGAATGTGCTAGTATACTGGAGGTGCCTCGAAAGTATTTATTGAATGAACCAAGCTCATCATAATCAGAGATGCTATTCCTGAGATATCTCTGGCGAGGTAGAAAGAGCACTGGATTTGGAGTCCAAAGCAAGTAGCACCTTGCTTGGCTCAAAGCAGATACCTGGGGACCACGTTTTGGGTGGAGGTGGGTGGATGGGTGTTATACTGGTAACTCTCCTTATCTGAGAAATGGGAATACTACTTCGTTGTGAGAACCACTGTGATACCTGATAACTGTTTTTTCTCCCAGCTGATGTAGACGGAACAGGAACAAGGCGGTAAGAATCCTTGTAGAAGAAGACAAAGCAAGAAATCATTTAATCTTCCGCATAAATGAGAGGAGACAGGAATTTGGGTAGTAGTGTATGTTTTTATTCTGTCTTGTAGTGCTGCCAAGTCAAGACGTTGTTTGAGCAGAGAGGCAGGCAAGACGCAGCCAAGTGGGGCAGGTGAGCGGGCTGCCAGCTTCCAATGAGACATGAGTGAAAAACAGCCTTCGGTTCCACTTCAGTGGCCTCCTTGAACTGAGAGGCATCTGACTGTCAGGCAAGGTGATGAAAACCCTCGGTAGACACTCCGGATCTTAGTTCTGGTCATTAAGTCTCAAGGGTAATCCAGCCCCAGCTTTCTTGTTCCTAAGTTTGTGCTTTTTGCTCCAAGCCATAAAGCCTTCTGCTCTCTCATTCCTTGTGGACCATTCATTTTTGCCCCATGGGTAGCTTGCTCAGTGAAAGCGAAGGTCTTCCGAGGGCAGCCCCCTCTGCTTCGGTGGACAGACGCGGGAAGGACACTGTGTGCTAGGCAAACAGCTCGGGCAGAGGTACAGAAGAAAACCACAGTGGCGTGAGATCTGCGCCCTCCCCACGTTTGTTGCAGGCAGCTTTGGGAAGACCTTTCAGGACCCCGGAGACACCGTTTCACCTGAAGAAATCTCAAAGGCCCATTAGCAGTGAATTGCGGTAAGCCTGGAGCAGAACATTTTCTCCCTATTGTCGTGGCCTTGGGTTCAGGGGTCTCACCATGCCTGGAGCAACTCCTCACACTGTGCTGCGCTCAAGGAAATCACCTTGTCTTGGGACCTCAGCCCTTCATGTGTTTGGTGGGTCAAGAGGCAAATTCTCTTCCTACCAGTAAGAGGCCCCAGGCTCCTGTGGGCCCCAGCCGTTATTATTCTGGGAGAGAATTGCATAAATCTCTGTTGCTATGAAACCTGTAGGAGGCTAGATGGAGGGAACCTTCGAAACCAAATCAGAATCAGAAGTCAAGGAGAGCCCCAAACATGCCTTTCTCCCAGAACTCTGCTAACCCCAGCTCTCCTGTGTTAGGAAGCGATGTTTCTACTGCTGTCTGCAGGAATTATAAGGCCACCCAAATGTCCCAAGACCTGGTCTGTGGGCCTTCGTGGGCTGGAAAATCCAAAAAACAGTACAGACAAACGTGGACTGGAAATGGAGCATTCCAGAAGCTGTGCTAGTTATTAGTGTCATTCAACCAACACGGCATTGATGCCTGCCCCCATGAGAGGTCTGGGAGAAAGTCACATGGAAAGTGTAAAGAAATAGAAGAGCCTCCCCTCAAGGTCTTTTTCATCCAGGCAGGGAGACAGCCCATGTTCACACCCAGCAAGGCACACAGGCACGGACTGGTGTCCATAAATCTCTCAGGCCACGAGGACTAGAAGCGTTTGGGGCTGGATGAACTTTCTAAGGGCTGGGATGTCTGCGGAAGCCGGGAAGAGGTGGCAGCCACCCAGGGCCTCGCGGGATGGCTCAGAGGGCTGGAGGGAGGAGTGGCAGGGTGGAGTGACGAGAGTTTGTACACACACAACCTGAGGACGCTCATTTATCCGTCCTGTCCAACCCACGTGCCTGAGATGCTTGCGGGCTCTGGCTGGGGAGCTCAGCGGGGCAGCAGCCCGTCGCCACAGCGCCCCGTTTCCCTCTCAGTGGCGGCACTTGCGCCCCACACGGCTGGAGGATGCTGAGTTATGTCTCCCGATGCAGCTCTCCCCTTATACCGTGAGCTCAACTTCTGATCAGCTTCTTGAAAAATTATTATGACCTCTCCAGTCCTTTGCACAGAACCCTTGCAATGAAGACAGAAATCATTTTTAGCCCAAGTCTTTCCGGTGCCCGAACCCCACCCATCACCACTACTGTTTCTTTCCTGAGTGTTGTGGACTCCCTTTTTCTTTCCTATTTCATCACCACTCCCTTCCCCCGAGCATCACGGCTTTCGGACCCCCCTGCTCCCCCAGCTCCCTACATCTGGATTACCACAGCCCGGGCCCCTGTGTGATAGCTCCTTTGCTAAAAGTCCTAAAGATGCGCACGCCTTTGACCCATTAACTCCGTTCCTCAGAATGTATCATTGCCTAATTTTTCTCTCTTTGGGGTTCTTGCATCTGTGCCGCCCGGGGGGCCTCAGGAGTCCTGCCAGATGCCAGGGGTTACGCCGCAGCCACAGGCCAGCAGCGCTCAGCCCTGCATGGGGCTACGGTACAGGCGGTTGCTTGTTTCTCCTGTCCATCCACATGTTTTTTTATTTATGTATCTATTTCGTCTCTTGGACAAGACATGCCTGTTGTACTCTCGGAGAGAATATGGGGTCACTCCATCACATGGTAAAATAAATTCCCATTGACCATGCTGGGGACACAGAATGACAGGTGCAGACAGAATAAGAAAGAGAACTGTTCCAGGTCAGAGGTTTTCAAACGGAGCACCACACCCTGTGAGCCTCAGGGGTGGGGACACCCAGCCAACAGGGGAGGGGACAGTTTGCCTGAGGGGCTCAAAAGGACTCTTATAGCCCCAGTGCCCCCACCCACCAAGCAGTTCCGGGTAGTTTTCTGTTTGTTACTCTGGGCTTCCTGGGAAGGTTTATTCGAACAGAATGTTCTATGGCTGCAAAAGTTTGAAAACCACCAGTTGTCTCAAGTTTCTATATTTAGTCTGGAAGTCTTCCAGACTGGGGAATTCTTTTTTTTTTTTTTTTCCAAATTCTCTTTAAATCCTCTAGCTTTTACGTTTAATTAATGAGCTTTACTGATACCTGATACATGTTGGGTATGTAATTAATGAGCAGTAATACCACGGGCATGATAAGTAATAAAATTTCATAGACAGTGCAAATGTGCTAGAGGCTGAAAACCCTAAAACAATTTTGCACACTATGCAATGGCGGGTGGGGGGAGAGGATGCATATCAAATACACCAACGAAGGGGCGCCTGGGTGGCTCAGTGGGTTAGTCTCTGCCTTCGGCTCAGGTCATGATCTCAGGGTCCTGGGATTGAGCCCCGCATCGGGCTCTCTGCTCAGCAGGGAGCCTGCTTCCTCCTCTCTCTCTGCCTGCCTTTCTGCCTACTTGTGATCTCTCTCTGTCAAATAAATAAATAAAATCTTAAAAAAAAAAAAAACACCAACGAAAATGCAAGCAGTTTTAGCCATTTGACATGAATTTTGCATGGTGTCATTTGGGATTTTATTTAATATTTGCTAGGTTCCCACAATGTGCTGGGTAATGATCTCTTTTCTCTAATTCTCTTTAGCACCTTGAAACTACAGATTTTATTTCTAAACTGTCGTTACTCACATAGTGATTTTTTTCTTTTACAATATCTGCAGGCCACTTGTACTAGTAAATATTATATTTAAATAGATTCATTTTGTATTTAGATAAATTTATTTTAAAAGAAAACTTCCTATCACTACCCATAAACAGAAAACCAGAAACACCAAAAATAGAAGGTGACCATAATAATAAACTCATGATGATGAGAATAATCAATTGTTGCTTTAAAATATAAAGTATGTAACAGCTATAAGCCGTAAAATACACCTTGTCTTTGCTTCCCTCACCTCACCTAATACCCTCTGGGGCCCGCACACCTACATCCCCCACCCCCTCTAAGTACTAGCCTTACTTTGAGCTGGTTGACAACTAAGAGTTGATGAGGTAGTAATCTCCTATTTCTTATATTGAGAAGAGACTTTTCAAAGTCTCTTTTCCAAAAAGAGACTTTTTTTCAAAACTCAATTTTTCAAAACTCAAATATCAGTCTTCCAGACTTCATTGGAATCTTAGACGTAATGCAAGAAGATTTTGCCATTTAATTTAAATGACATACATTAGGTGACTACTAATCACCCACTCATCCACCAGGCCTCAGGCCTCCCCACAGATTTATATTTAGCCTGCCCCAAAACATGGAAATTTGCTTAAGAATATAGCAAAGACTTTAAGATTTGACAGATACGGTCTTTTCAGATGGTGATGATCCTCTAGCAAAAGAAATATGGATCAATCACTTCATTAGCACACACTTCATTCTAATTGTACCTATAACGATATTCCCCTCACCCACCCAACCACCTAAGAAAGAGGGAGGGGATGTTAGCCACAGGGTCTAAATATTGAATTTACATCACTGATGATTTGCCATTGCATTTTCTCCCTCTCGCATTGCAGAACTCTTGGAAGAGTTGCCACGGATCAGGTTCCCCGGGAAGCAGTCTCTGAGATGGGATGGTATGCAGGAGATTTGGAGAGTGGACTCAGGAAGCACACCTGTGGGTGCACAGGGGAATCAGGACTGGCCAGAAGGAGAGGTTTAGGTGTGCTGTGGTCATAACCGAGAGCTCAGCCAGGACCACGGGAGTTGGGACAGCCCTTCAGAGGCAAGCGTGTTGAGTCTTTAAGCACCCTTCACTGACAAGTCATTGGATGCAAGATGCCTCCGAGGAGGGGTCATAACTGGGCACAAGGCAGCCCTCTTTGGCCAAAGGTGATTCTTGGGCAGGGATTCAGCTGGAAGGCACCAGCAGGCAGAGCTCCTGGCAGAAAGGGAATGATCCCTGGATCCTGGAGGAGGGTCTGGGCAGTGGACTAGAGCGTCTACGTCAAGACGGTAGTACCTTGCCCCACAGTCCCAGCCAGGTAGAGGCAACATGGAAAAGCCATGAGGCCTGATTTCTAGTCAGTCCCTCACAGTGAAGAAGCAGCGGGCCTGGCGGCTGAAAGAGGGGGTAAGAGGCAGGTAACAGTCCATTCGTGTGTAGGGAGTGGGGGTGGGGAGCCAGACACCCCACGCAGACCTTGATACTCCTCTCTACCCTTCCACATTCATCCCTCCCCCACTGAAAAGTGCTGGACAGGAAACAAACGTTGGTCTTGATGCCTACTGGGTTGTCAGTCTTGACATACAGTGTTTCAAAGTTATTTGACCAAAGCCAAGTTTCAAATTCTGAGGACAGAAGGCTTTCCATAAGGCAAGGACATTTGGAGGCATGAACTAGGGAGAACCTTGTAAGTGAAGACTCAGGAGTCTGTGATTGCCCAGAGTTAGCCAAGTCTTGGCTGAGTTGCTTTCTTTCCTTAGAGCCAAGAAAAATGTTACGTGGGGCTGGACCTTCCAGGGCCGAGCCTACAAAGCAAAGATGTCCTCCTTGGTCGGCTTTCTGCGCTCCCGCCGCCCACCCAGAGTCACACCACACAGGTGAGGAGGAGAGCCAAAGACTGCAACTGAGGATGTCTTCGACCCCTTTGCTTTGGGGAAACACAGTAGACCTGGAGCATTTCTCCTTCGTCTCAGGCAGGGAGAAGCCTGCCGTGATTTTGCACCGGTAATGGCAGCCTCACGCGTGCAGTCTTTCCACCCAGACTTGGCCACATAAGAATGGGTCTTGGGCCCAGAACGCTTCTTTACCTAGAGACAAGGAGCCCACCCGGCCTGCACCGGGCTTATCACCTTGTGGGGGAATTTCTTTCCCTGCTTCGGTCTCAATGAGTGTTTCTTTGTTCAGTTTAAGCATTGCACCCTCAATGGCCCCCAAGTTTCAATAGTTCTGACCTCACACGAATGGGATCAGGGTCCTTCTGCTGTGGTATGAGAGGGACATGGATGTAGGACAACCGCCTTGCGTCGGCCACTGGTGACACCAGCCAGCCGTTATAGCCGTAAGGGGTTGAGACACGCGACTAGAGCTGATTCTGCTCTTTTCCCTCTAGATAT
Source organism: Martes martes (assembly GCF_963455335.1). Taxonomy (NCBI): domain Eukaryota; kingdom Metazoa; phylum Chordata; class Mammalia; order Carnivora; family Mustelidae; genus Martes; species Martes martes. The sequence continues at coordinate 59,236,844 of NC_137899.1, read as the reverse complement.
GAGCAGAAGGGCCGTTTCATCCACCGCTGCACCGTGTTGTTTCCCTGGGCGACCCTGCTACCAAGTTGCACCGGGCGGAAGTGTTTGGACTTCTGGCCTGGTGGCCGGCATCCAGCACCCCATGTTCGGCTTGACATTTTGTGGTACTCCATCTCAGCGGGATAGGGAGGTGCTAGTTCACTTGGACTCCAGTACGAACAGCGGGTAGAACCCTTGTCTTCAATAGGATTGGTTGAAGTAAACTGCCGTGAGGCCTGTTTAAACTGTTACTTCTCCAAATGGAAACCAAAGTCCTAGCAGGGTCCAGAAGAAGGTCCCGCGGAGGCACCTAATAAAACTTCCAAATCTTTCTTCTGTGGAGGGAAGAAGAGGGGGCGTTGATTTGGGATCCAGATGCGTGAGCCCTTCATAGCCCTCCGAGAAGGAAACTGAGCAATGCTGCTCTAAGGTCACGAGGAAGGACATCCATCCCTCATTCTGGGTATTCAACTGGCTGCTTTGGGGGTGGGGGGTGGTCACAAAAGCTCTCCACAACTCCAGGGTCAGAGGGACAGGGGCTACTTTAGCTTGCCACATGGTTCCTGAGCCGATTGCTGGCGATGTGCCAGGTGTCCCGCTGGGTCCCCGCCTATGTCTTCTCATTTGATTCTTATACGCACCCCCTGAGGCCAGTCAGATTATTCTCTTTTTCGGAGAGAAATGAAAGATCAAAGAAAGCCTGGACTTTACCACAGACCCACAGACACGCCCCTACTAAAAGGCAATGCCCGTTCTTGAACCCGGGCCTGTCTGGCTCCCACCCGCTCCTGTTGATGGTTAAGGCGCCCCGGTTCTCTGCTGTCACCCTGGTCCACGCTGCAGGTAGCCTTGCACATAAAGGAGACACTTGGTGGCAACTTTCGATGTGCCCAGGGTCCGGTTCACCGGGGTGTGAGGCTCAGGTCTGCCTGGCTCTCATGGTTGGCTTCCGGCACAGAGGCGCCCCACATCTTTTCAACCTTCCCAGCCGCCCACGGCAATGCCCGGAGCACAACAAGTACCCAGCAAATGTTGCCAACTGACTGGCTGATGTACAAGTGAGGCCGTGAGATAAATCAGCCCAGGAGAGAGCCGGCCCATATTTCCACAAACTGGCATTGTGTCAGTCCACAGAAAATGCTCGTAGAGACCATGTTGGATTCTCTGGGACAAAACCTCCCTTATTTGCTCTGAAAATCTGGATCACCATTTGCTTGGATTATGCTAATCCTTTATTAAAAAAATTTTTTTAACCCAGGGAGAAAACAGCTCTGGTAATTAAGCCCATGTGTGTAATTAATTCCTGTAACGGATATAACTCCTCTCCCTCCTGGTAGAGTCCTGCCAGCCCACGTCGACCCGGGTACGACTGGTCATACCTGTTTATGTACGGCTTGTCCTTCTCCATATTTCACAGATGATAGGATACGGCTCTGCATCTCTTCATGTTAATTCTATTTGAAATACTCCCCACCAACATCTTAGGGCTCTGCCATCTAATAAGTGCAGCCAATTTATCGATAGTAAATCTAGGACAAGACAGACTCACATTGATGTGGGCCACAGGGCATTTAAATTAAACAGGAACTCTCCAGCCATCTGTGTTTTAACTTTTTTATGCCTTGATAATAAGCCCTGTTTAGAATAATTTGCTGTGGAAACTGGGACTTCGTGACTGACAGAGAAAGGCCGGGTATAAACAACCCGAGCAGGCCCCTGAATTTGCGAGAATGTCAGGCGAATTTAGACTCATCATAAAAGAATTCTCGGCGACTGTATTTCAATATGACACTTTTATGGTTTTTTATTTTCTAGTCCATTGCGGCCCCAGAGCCCTGGCATGATTTATATAGCCTGGCAGTGCATAATCTTTTGTATAAGATATACAGGCCTCCGGAGGTTTAATTTCTTTCCTCACCGCCACTGACAGCATTTGTGCTTCCCTTCTCTTCTATTTTCATTTCTAATGAGATATTGGACTTTGCTCAGTGAGAGGTGATATTTCCACATTTGCAGCCTGACAGGCTAAATCACCCGATCTCAGTGGTGAGGATACAAACCCATTTAAACTGTGTCAAAATATTCATGGAGCCCCATTGATTTGGGCAACGGTTATTAGGGAGCTATTTGGAAAGTTCAGGTTTAATTTTTGGAGCTTTCTGCTGCAAAATCACTCAGTTACATCACAGGGAAAATGGTATCAAAAGGATAAAGGAGAGCGAGGGGTGTGGTGTGTGGCATTTACCCTGTTGGGCTTAGTTTTCGTATGGAGATGACCTTTGTTAAAAACAACAACGACCTGGAGAACAGAAAAGTCCCACAATGGTGCATGGGTTAAACGTGTGGCACAAAGCAAAGGAAATTCTTCCGATTGCATATAAATGAATAATATGTCAAGCTATTGAAATGTTTTTTTAAAAAGCAACAGTGAACACAACTGACATAGGAGATTAATGCTTTGCATTGCTACACTGACTTTTACCTCTGCCTTTGATCTTCAATCTAGCCGAAACTATAGCGACAGGAGTTTAGCTTCTAAGTGGGGCGGGTTCGAATAGCCCTGTTCACTTAGTATTCACAAGTGTCACAGAGGAAAATTTCCGTGAACAGGAGAGGTGAACGTGAGTGCCCCTGTGAGGGGCGGTCAGGACAGAAATGCAACAAATGGCCAACTGAGGGAACTCGGTTGCTCCTGGTAGATCTCAGGAAATGCACACACTGAACGGACCCTTGAAATGAGGCCACTGGAACAAAGTGCTGCAACGTCCTTGGACACTACAAAAGATCAAAGTCCTTTGACGGGACCAAGCACATCTGACCCTTAGACGGTAAGGTCATTTGCAATAGTTGCTTGATTTATGACCTGGGACTTTATATGAAGTTTATATTTACTAGGGTTCCTGAGTTCACGAAGACCTCATTAAATAGCACGCACAACATTTGTACTCACACAGGGGGAAATCGTTTTGGCAATTTGTGGGCGATAAAGTGTATTCTAGAAAACTTTACAGTCAGTGGACATTAATGCCTGCTAGCTGAATGCCAGCAGAATTCCTATGGAATGGCATATTACCTTCACATTAACACCAAGTGTGCTGCTTGTGAGACGTGTCGTGGCAGCCACCATCACAGGCCTTAATGCAGAATCAGCAAATGCACCGCAATGAGACCCATGTGGTACAAAGCGGCCACCCATTCAGATGGTGGGCTACCCACACACTGACACTTTCCAGCCTGGCTGGCATGAAAACTGGTGCCTGGAAGCTTGGTGCTTCCTCTGAGAACACAACTTGAGAACATCTCAGGACCCAAGACCCACGACGTCCCCAAACACTACTGCTATGTGAATTCTCCGTTAACAGGGCACCCTTGCTTTGGGAAATGTACTAAAATCTGGTGAGAAATTCAGGACAGCTATAAATTAGAAATTGCTGGAAGTAAAAACTATGAAATAGTAGAACAAGCCGCTTGAGGCGTGTTCTGGAGTGTCCCTCCCTAGGGTGCTTTAAGCATGAGTTTGGCATGCAACAGCCTTCCTCATGACCCCCTCCTCCTCCAAGGCCTGAGGAATTGACCTGCATGGAAGAAGCCAGGCAAATTCCCAGCCCAGAGCAGCAGAGCTCTGTAGCAACCTCCCTCGCTGCAGCAAAGTTCCCAATGTGCTGGTGACTCAAGAAGCCGCCCCCCAAAAGCCCAAATGTTCTCTTGGGGCAGACTCATAAGCACCAGACTACAATCCCAAACATTACCCATGGCCGGGACAACAGGAGGCGTGAGAAAAGATGGTCCTGTGTTATTGCTACACCTCCTTCCATCAGTGAGGCAGCCCGGCCAGGACAGCACCCCAGCACCCCAGCTCTGCTACCAGCTCGTTAGGTTCCTCAACCTTGCAGAGCCTCAATTTTCAAAGATGAAATGTGGAATGGTACTGTGACTCCACAAAGCCTATTGTGAGGTTTAAATAAAACTCTGTTTGAAGAATATGCAGCACGGTCCCCGCCACCTAGCACAGATATCATGTGAGCCAGCATAACTCGTAGAACTAGTCTAACCTCATCTTCTCCTCATTCCTTCTCCCCTTTACTTCCTCATTCCAGCCGCGTTCCTCGCCGTGCCCTGCTGCACTGATACTGTGCGTACCTTAAATAAGGTGGCTTCCAAAGACTGCACCATAAACAAAGAAGATGGTTGAGGAATGGAGAGCCGAGCTCAGCTGACAATGCTTGTGAACGAACGATCAGAGAGATTCTTGAAGTAAAACAGTGATTTCATCCTAAATGCTAGTCCTGAACTATGGTGGACAGTGGAAGAGACGTGTCTGTGCCCTACTCTCAGGTCTTTCTGTGTTTTCCTCCTGCCACGGGTATTCTATGCGTGCTTGGATTGAGAGAGGCTCTTCATTCAGCATTTCTGAGCACTTGCTGGATACAGGCTCTGTGTTAGGCAACACAGCAGATAAAGGATTGCATCAGAGACGGGTTCTTAACTCAAGACACCCAGAATCCAGTAGATGAGATAAGACTGCCTCTGAACCAGCCTCCCTACTTGGCGTTCCCAAGGAAGAGTTTGCTAGTTCACATTTGTAAGTGCACTTCAGGCAATGAGGTGCTGGTGAATGTTTAACAACCAGCTCTCAGCACAGGAGTGGGGGGGGGGCAGGGAGGCTGCTTGTGTATATGGGAACACGGGTTTATTAGAAACCTTACTCATCTGAAGGGTACTAGCACATAATTTACAAATAAAAATAAACACAACTTTATTATAATTTCACACACTGGAAGGCTTTTGCCAGTTTTTTATGAACTCTGGTAACCCGAACCGTCCTAGGTTGCATGTGATGCGCGAGTGTAGATCCACCATGAAGACTGGCTGATAGTTTCATTTACATGAATGAGTAGGACAAAACTGAAAAACGAAGACATATGTCAGAACTATATGCGTTCATCAGTGACATGAGTGACTTCTTTGCTGAATCGGATAATGGTTTTTGAACACTAGAAGGGTATTTTCTCACATTTTTGCATTAGTTATAATGTAGCAGCCATACACATGACACACTTTTAAGTTTAATCTGCAGCATTAGCATTTTCTCCATCACTTTCTTAAGTCCACATAGTCAACAAAACAGAAAATCAAGTGCTGATTTGCAGTATTTGCTGATTTCTGTGGCATAAATATGCCTACCATGGTCAACTTCAAGCCAATGTCACTGAAGGCAGAATCCAGGTAAGACACAGAGTGGCCCACCATTGCCTAGGATTTCCACCACCCAGACACAATAGATGTAAACAATCTCAAGAGCACACAGAGCAGGGACGCCTGGGTGGCTCAGTGGGTTAAGCATCTGCCTTCTGCTCAGGTCATGATCTTAGGTCCTGGGATCCAGCACTGCATCAGGCTCTCTGCTCAGTGAGGAGCCTGCTTCCCCCTCTCTCTCTGCCTGCCTCTCTGCCTCCTTGTGATCTCTCTCTGTCAAGTAAATAAATAAAATCTTAAAAATATATATTTTACCAAATATGCTTAAATCATTAGGAATCGATTGGTTTGAGTATTTTTTATCCTGTTTTTAACATAATTCATTTCATTGCAGTTGTCCCATGACTTTTCTTCCCAAGTCCTAGTGGGTCCTCACAGATCTGCCGCATCTTCTTCAGGAGCTACCTTTCAGCAGTGTTCCTGAAAAACAGGTGTGTGGGGCTACAGACCCAGAGAAAGCCCCTCCCCTGTCAGCTTCTTCTCACATCACCCTCCCTGGAAGCCCCAAAGGTTTCTCCCAGTGACCTGACCTCAAGGAGATGGGTCTGTTGTTTCCCTGAAGTCCCATTTTCCTTGGGTCTCTGGAGGGCTCTGTTATTAAGCAGTACTTTGCACATATTTTTATTCTAGAATAGTTTTCTTTGTCCTCTCCTCTCCTTCCTATTTCTTCATCACAAAATTGTAGTATGTGCCCAATTCTTTTGTAAAGGAGAGAGTAGCAATAATATCATTTCAAATTTGGGTCTTTCTCTTTAGTGATTTTTCTTCTCTAGCATATTCCTTGACAGCAGAACCAAAAGATGGGGCCTGGAGGAAAGCTGGAGAGAGGAAATGGAGCCTGGTCAGCTGCACCACAGGGAAATGCCTGGGGCAGAGCCCACGGTCTCCTGCCAATCCCTGATCACTCCCCAGCTGACCCCATGCCACCCTAAGCCTTTCCCATACACTACCTGAGTGATTATTTAAAATGCAGATTCCTGGACTTCACCTCACTTCTGCATGTCTGGGGTTGGGCCCAGGAGTTTGGTAGTCAGCAAGCTCCCCTCTTGCCCCCACCCCATAATTCTCAAGCATGCTTAAAACAAAGCACTAGTTGATACCTTATGCGTGGAGACAATCTGATTTCTGGTTACTTTGTAATTTGGGAGTTTTCACATGGCAGGTGTGAGATGGCTTTGATTACTTCCCTAAGAATCAGGCACCTTCAAGAGTAGTGAGAGTAGTGAAAAATTAACAGTGCAGAATGATGGCACATTCTATTGATAGGCCAAACTAGCATATAAAAGCAAGGAAAGCTGGCCCAAATGAGAGGAGAAGGCAATAATCAATATCCTAACAGAAAACAATAATGCAGCTGGTAGCATAAAGCAATCCCATCGGGAACTGTATATTGCATCCTTAGTGTCCCGTTGTAATGAAGCCCACAGAACGCAGCACACATTAGCCAGGGCAAAGCCTCTTCAGCGTGGAATATTCTGCCACACTGCAGTCACATTTATTTTATTTGAAAGAAGAATGGTCCTGTTGCCAAGCCATCAGATGGTAAAAAGAGATATGTTTGATGGATAATAAAAAAGGGTCTGCCACCCCCTCACGAAATACGTTTCTAATGTAAATGCATCTAGTCCGTGGTATTCCTACCTCTGATGTCCCGATACCTGCAGAGAAAGGCAAGCAGGGGCGAGTGGGGGCCGGGGAGGGTGAGTCAGGAGTGCGGCCGGAGACAGGGGGGCTGTTCTTCCTAACAATAACAAACAACAACCCCAAACTCGCTGGGTAAACATCACTCACTTTCTCCCCACCTGTTCTTGTGATACAGACTGACAGCCCTTTTAATATGAAATAAATCAGGCAGGAGAAGGAGTGTCTGCAAGAACATACAGATTGAAAGCTGACTGACAGAACGCCTCCAAAACACGCTCTGTTTGCATTTGCCTTTGTAGCAGCTAACTCAAAGGGATGTCAGGTGCTTTGAAGGCTGCGAGGTTGTCTTCAGAACCTGGAGGATGGGAGTGCCGTGTGCTTCCCAGAGGCTCCTGGCCAGATGGGGCCCTGTGACTTGCGCAGAACAAGCCGAGCCTGCAGACACGGGCAGCCCCTTCCATCTCCCTCCCATGTTGGGGGCAAAAACAGCATTGCCTCTACTACCTGGTTTCCTGCTGAGTTAGAAAAAACCAGTCGTCCTAAGCCAGTGGTCTCACACTGAGGCATTAGGGTCTCGTCACTTCTCACCAAGAAAACCTGCTAGTAATGAGCAGTGTCACCTTTCAAGGTGTGTGGTCAGTGGACATCCAAGTCAAGTGCACCCCCACCTCTGTGCAGCCTTCAAGATGCTGAAGTCCCCGCGGTGAGCTGTCTCCTTGGATTTCCTGGACTGTCCAGTGTTTGTGGTTGTCCTCCAAAGCAAATACTAGTACCTATCCGTCACAAGACAGCCGAAGTCAGTTTCAACATCACCCACGGTGCAGGGGAAGTATTCCTGCTCTAAAACCAGAAAACATTCATGAAGTATGGGGTGGGTTGGGAGTAAGCTTGGGGGAAACAGGAAAGAACAAAGCAGTAGTCCAGCGTGAGAAAAGCATGCAGTGCTGGAAGGGTGTCTGCCTTGTGGAGTCCCCATCCTGCCCTCTTTTGCTGGGACACCCTGCCCAGGCTTCACAGCCACCAGGCCTCTCATCTGCTGGCTTGCCCCTGCTAATTTGGCTCTTTGAGCATCCCACAAATAGCAGTTGAGCATTGGTAAAGGGCTGGCTCCTGTCCTGGATGCTAGAACTACACTGATAAATAACTCGGACAGAGTTGCTCTCCTTGTGGAACTGACAGGGCAGAGGGAGACGGTAAAGAAACGTGATGTTAGGAGAGAGAGGCAAGATGGTGGAGGAGTAGCAGACTGATATGACACCAGGTCCCAGGAGTTCAGCTAGATAGTTATCAAACCATTCCAAATACCTACAAACTCAACAGGAGACAGAAGAGAAGAAGAGCAGCAATTCTAGGAACAGAAAATCAACCACTTTCTGAAAAGTAGGACATGCGGAGAAGTGAATCCGAAGTGAATCCAAAGCGACAGGAAGACAGACCACGGGGGGAGGGGCTGGCTCCCAGCAAGCAGTAGAACAGCGGAGCACAAAACCAGAACATTTAGAAGTCAGCTCCACTGAGGGACGTGGCTCCAGAGGCTAAGCAGGGGGTGGAACTCTCACGGGGACAGTGTGGTCTCAGGTCCCACAGGGTCACAGAAAGATCATGGATGTCTGAGTGTGGCAGAGCTTGCAGGTATTAGAGCGGGGAAGCTGGCTACAGAGATGGAGCCGCGGAGTGAGCTCTCAGCCCGGGGTTACCTTAAACCAGGATTCAAAGCACATTCAGGCCACTGCACTTCGAGCAGGGACCCCACAAGTGGAATATCCAGAGAGACTCACCTTCCTCCTCTGGGAGGAGCAGCATGGCTGGAATCTGCTGGGTTTGGAGACTCCAAATGGGGCTGTGTGCCAGAGATAGAAACACTCCGTCACAGGCCAGGTGAGCTCAGAGCTCAGCCAGAGACCAGGGAGACAGGAATGATTAACCACTTATCTCTGAGGGTGCACTGAGGAGTGGGACCCTGAGCTCTCGGCTCCTCTGGCCAGAGATTGGGAGGCCGCCATTTTCATTCTTGTCCTCCAGAGCTTTATGGAAAGCATTCAGGGAACAAAAGCTCCCAAGTGTGAACCCGAGCGGATTACCTAGCCTGGCCCCTGGCAAGGGCAGTGCAATTCTAACTGTGGCAAAGACATCTGAGAATCACTGCAACAGGACCCTCCCCCAGAAGATCAGCAAGAATATCCCGCCAAGACCAAGCTCAACTGATCAAGGAGAACTGCAGAAGTCCAGAGCTAGGGGAAAGCAATGCATAGAATTCATGGCTTTTCCCCATGATCCTTTAGTCTTACAAAGTTAAATTAAAAAAATTTTTTTCATATTCTATTTTTAAAATTTTTCCTCTTTCCTCTTTTAATGTATTTTTAACTAGTTTGTCTTACCAATACCATTCTAAAAACAAAAAACAAAAAAAAGTTTTTAAAACTTCATTGTTATAGTCATATTTTATCCCTTCATTGTATTTAACCTTATTTTTTGTATACATATAGGCTTTTTTTTTTCTAAAAAAATTTTGAGATACAGTTTCTTCTAATAGATCAAAATATACCCTAAATCTAGCACATGGCTTTGTTCTAGTCTCCAGCCTGAGCACATTCTTTCCTCTTTTTTTTTTTTCTTTTTCCACAATGCTCTGAAGCTAGACCTCAATCACAAGAGGAAAGTTGGAAAGAACCCAAATACATGGAGACTAAAGAGCATCCTACTAAAGAAAGAATGTGTCAACCAGGAAATTAAAGAGGAATTGAAAAAATTCATGGAAACAAATGAAAATGAAAACACAACTGTTCAAAATCTGTGGGACACAGCAAAGGCGGTCCTGAGAGGAAAGTGTATAGTAATACAAGCCTTTCTCAAGAAACAAGAAAGGTCTCAAGTACACAACCTAACCCTACACCTAAGGGAGCTGGAGAAAGAACAACAAAGAAAGCCTAAACCCAGCAGGAGAAGAGAAATAATAAAGATCAGAGCAGAAATCAATGAACTAGAAACCAAAAGAACAGTAGAACAAATCAATGAAACTAGGAACTTGTTCTTTGAAAGAATTAATAAGACTGATAAACCCCTGGCTAGACTTATCAAAAAGAAAAGAGAAAGGACCCAAATAAATAAAATCATGAATGAAAGAGGAGAAATCACAACCAACATCAAAGAAATACAAACAATTATAAGAACATATCATGAGCAACTATACACCAGCAAATTTGACAACCTGGAAGAAATGGATGCATTCCTAGAGACATATAAACTATAAAAACTGAACCAGGAAGAAATAGAAAACCTGAACAGACCCATAACCAGTAAGGAGATTGAAGCAGTCATCAAAAATCTCCCAGCAAACAAGAGCCCAGGGCCAGATGGCTTCTCAGGGGAATTCTACCAAACATTTAAAGAATTAATACCTATTCTCCTGAAACTGTTCCAAAAAATAGAAATGGAAGGAAAACTTCCAAACTCATTTTATGAGGTCAGCATTACCTTGATCCCAAAACCAGATAAAGACCCCACCAAAAAGGAGAATTACAGACCAATATCCTTGATGAACACAGATGTGAAAATTCTCACCAAAATACTAGCCAATAGGATCCAACAGTACATTAAAAGGATTATTCACCACGACCAAGTGGGATTTATTCCTGGGCTGCAAGTTTGGTTCAACATCTGCAAATCAATCAATGTGATACAATACATTAATAAGAGAAAGAGCAAGAACCATATGATACTCTCAATAGATGCTGAAAAAGCATTTGACAAAGTACAGCATCCTTTCTTGATCAAAACCCTTCAAAGTGTAGGGATAGAGGGTACATACCTCAATATCATCAAAGCCATCTATGAAAAACCCACAGCAAATATCATTCCCATGGGAGAAAAACTGAGAGCTTTCCCCCTAAGGTCAGGAACATGGCAGGGATGTCCACTATCACCACCGCTATTCAACATAGTACTAGAAGTCCTTGCCTCAGCAATCAGACAACAAAAAGAAATAAAAGGCACCCAAATCAGCAAAGAAGAAGTCACTCTCTCACTCTTTGCAGATGATATGATACTTTATGTGGAAAACCCAAAAGACTCCACTCCCAAACGGCTAGAACTCATACAGGAATTCGGTAAAGTGTCAGAATATAAAATCAATGCACAGAAATCAGTTGCATTTCTATATAACAACAACAAGACAGAAGAGAGAAATTAAGGAGTCAGTCCCATTTACAGTTGCACCCCAAACCATAAGATACCTAGGAATAAACCTAACCAAAGAGGCAAAGAATCTGTACTCAGAAAACTATAAAGTACTCAGGAAAGAAATTGAGGAAGACACAAAGAAATGGGAATATGTTTCGTTCTCATGGATTGGAAGAACAAATACTGTGAAAATGTCTATACTACCTAAAGCAATCTACACATTTAATGCAATCCCTATCAAAGTACCATCAATTTTTTTCAAAGAAATGGAACAAATAATCCTAAAATTTATATGGAACAAGAAAAGACCCCAAATAGCCAGAGGAATGTTGAAAAAAAAAAAAAAAGCCAAAGTTGGTGGCATCACAATTCCAGACTTCAAGCTCTATTACAAAGCTATAATCATCAACACAGTATGATACTGGCACAAAAACAGACACATAGATCAATGGAACAGAATATAGAGCCCAGAAATAGACCCTCACTCTCTAGTCAACTAATCTTCGACAAAGCAGGAAAGAATGTCCAATGGAAAAAAGACAGCCTCTTCAACAAATGGTTTTGGGAAAATTGGACAGCCACATGCAGAAAATGAAACTGGACCATTTCCTTATACTACACACAAAAATAGACTCAAGATGGATGAAAGATCTCAATGTGAGAAAGGAATCCATCAAAATCCTTGAGGAGAACACAGGCAGCAACCTCTTTGACCTCAGCCACAGAAACTTCTTCCTAGAAACATTTCCAAAGGCAAGGGAAGCAGGGGCAAAAATGAACTATTGGGACTTCATCAAGATCAAAAGCCTTTGCACAGCAAAGGAAACAGTCAACATAACCAAAAGACAATGGACAGAATGGGAGAAGACATTCACAAATGACATATCAGACAAAGGGCTAGTATCCAAAATCTATAAAGAACTTATCAAACTCAACACCCAAAGAATAAATAATCCAATCAAAAAATGGGCAGAGGACATGAACAGACATTTCTGCAAAGAAGACATCTAGATGGCCAACAGACACATGAAAAAGTGCTAATATCACTTGGCTTCAGGGAAATACAAATCAAAACCCCAATGAGATACCACCTCACACCAGTCAGAACGGCTAAAATTAACAAGTCAGGAAATGACAGATGTTGGAGAGGATGCGGAGAAAGGGGAACACTCCTACACTGTTGGTGGGAATGCAAGCTGGTGCAGCCACTCTGGAAAACAGCATGGAGGTTCCTCAGAAAGTTGAAAATTGAGCTACCCTACAACCCAGCAATCGCACTACTGGTTTATTTACCCTAAAGATACAAATGTAATGATCCGAAGGGGCACATGAACCTGAATGTTTATAGCAGCACTGTCCACAATAGCCAAACTATGGAAAGAACCTAGATGTCCATCAACAGATGAATGGATAAAGAAGATGTGGTGTAAAAAAAAAAAGAAGACGAAGAAGATGGGGGATATATATACACAATGGAATACTATGCAGCCATCAAAAGAAATAAAATCTTGCCATTTGCAACGATATGGATGGAACTAGAGGGTATTATGCTGAGCAAAATAGGTCATCAGAAAGACGATTATGAAAAGATCTCCCTGATATGAGGAATTTGAGAGGCAGAGTGAGGCGTTTGAGGGGTAGGGAAGGAAAAAATGAAATAAGATGGGATCGGGAGGGAGACAAACCATAAGAGACTCTTAGTCTCACAAAAAACAAACTGAGGGTTGCTGGGGGGAGGAAGGGTATGGAGAGGGTGGCTGAACTATGGATGTTGGGGAAGGTATATGCTATGGTGAGTGCTGTGAAATGTGTATGATGATTCACACACCTGTACCCCTGGGGCAAATAATACATTATATGTTAATAAAAATTAAAAAAGAAAGAAAGAAAGAAACACGATGCTATCCCAAACAAGGTGAGTATAGATTGTGCCAAATGCTGTAAAGGAAAGAGAGTTGATAGTCTCTCACTGATGCCTACCCAGTGAGCCAGGAGGCCTGCTTTGCGTGGGCGGATCAAAGATGGCCTGGCCAAGAAGGTAACATGTGAGTAGACACCTGAGAGGGGAAAAGAACCCAGCCATGTGACAAATAGGAGCAGAAGGTACTTTAGATGGTAGCACATTGAGCCACAAATGGTCTCCTATCGGCTCCCAATGGGACAGTCACACATCTTTCTGGCGTGATTATTGAGATTACAGGCGATGAGGCAGGGTATGCAAAAATGGTTACACTGTGCCTGGCACAAAGTCAGCACTTAAGAAATGTCAACTGCTACTATTATTTTCAAGACTTGGGTTCATTTTGAGGTGGGAAGGGAGTGTGAAATCAGGCACTTAGGGCCATTCTGAGTCAGTGTACCTGAGTCCCTGTAATGTCAGGCCACCAAAAACATTCGAGTGCAATTATAAAGAAATTACTTTCCCAGCAATTAATCACTAGTATAAGATTGCCAATACGTATCATTGCTACATTATGACACATTGCATCACGCAATCAGAATGTAGAGTAGAAAGGGGGCCATTTGTAGCTGACCCTATTCAAGTCAAATCAGCTCAATCAATTGAAAGTCAGTGGGAGTTTTGCCTGAGTGAGGGTCACGACCAATTACTGAAAGGCCTAGTAGAATGAGGGGATGTTTTTGAAGACATTACATCTTATAGTAATTTTTCACAGTTCAAAGATATATTGAAGTAGCACCTGTTTAATATAGGCAATACACTGTTGATAAAGGTTTTCTGTCCGATACTTTCTTTCAAGAGAGTCTTTCTGCATATTTTAATTTTTTTTTTTTTTTGGACAAAAGCAAGAATACAGTAAAAAATACAAAATGGCTAAGATACATATCTTAAAACCGAAGTAGGGTTATGGAAAGACAAAGACTTCTCAGCAACTATGCATTAGGCCATTAGCTTGGATTCTGGGCTCCTCTTCAGTAGCCAGAAGAAAGGCTAGAAATCTCCACAGCCTAACTGTAGCCTCAGACTTCTCCTCCATCATGCAAGCTTCCCTTGGCCTTGGAGAATGCAACTGAATCACAATACTGGCTTAAACAAGATTTAATTCAGGTTATTAATCTACTACTAAAAAATAGTCTGTATATTTCAAAGACAGCATTATCTATGTATTACTTACTGGATTTTGTAATATCTGTGGGTCCCAGATATTTCCCAGTCCCCTCAAAATATTAGTGAGCAACTAGAAGAAAAGGCTATTTAAACTCACTAGTGGTCTTTCACTGGTACCAGTTGCGTCTCTTGTCCTGGCCAGCCTCCAAGCCTGGTTTACACCAGCCAGCTCATCGCCACCAAGATATTTCTATCGTTCTAACAAAACCATCTGAATCTTGAAACATCTTTATAGAAGACTTTTTAAAAAATATTTCATGCATCTAACTTGGTAAATATATTTTTACTATGACAGGGGAATAAAAAGCAAAACTGCTTGGTGGACTGTAAGCAATTTGAGAACAGAAATCATCTTTTATTCTTCATACCCTTCATGATGTCCTACATTTATGAATTTTCCAATAAATAAGTGCTCTGTAATTGGTAAATTACCAAGAAGTTAAATTTCTTTGTCTAGACAGAGAGGATTGATTTGGGCAGATGAAGTTATAGTTCAGATTCTATGCACAAGTGGTAATAATATTTCCAGACATGGAAGCTTGGTATAAAAGCTGCCACGGGTCTTTAACTAGCCAAAGGGAATCAACTGAAACTTTACAGTCAGAGGTTCTTGAAATCTGCATAAAATACAAAGTTGGGGGAAAGGTGTGTTTTGTACAACGGACTTCTGGCTTTAACCAGGTATAAGAGGAGGTTTGCTAGTTGAGAAGATATATAGAAGCCCAGGTTCCTAGATAATGAAGCCTGAGACAAAATCTTAAGTGCTGAGTTGTCGTTGGGTGGTGTAATCCCACGGGAGCAAAAGTGAGGGAAAGGGGAGTAAGTTAGGGAAGGAGGGAGAGCAAGAAAGTGAGATATCAAGCTGGGGTCCACAGCAGTACCAGCACAACTAACCATTCAATGGTACAAGATGATCTCAGGCGAGGCCACGTGAATTACTGCATTCCAGACAATCTGCAGGGGGTGGTGGGGCAGGGAAGGGCAGAAAGAATCACTTATCCATGGGCCCCCATACCTCAATGGGCAAAGCTTGGTATTAACCCCTGTGACGAGTAATTTTATGTGTCACATTGGAGGGTGTTTTGGGATGAGATTAACATCATCATCTGCAGTGGCAGCCGCCTGGCCTTCTGACTGGAGCTGCACCGTGGGCTCTCCCAGGTCTCGGATCTGTCTCAGATCTGTTGGACTTGCCTCCACAATCAGGTGAGCCAATTTATTATATGTACATATGAATATATATTCACTTTATATATACATACAATCCCTTATGTACATATACATGCAGTTCATACATACACACATACGCACCTGCACACACACACAGGCCATTGCTTGTTTCTCTGGAAAACCTTAATGCATCCCTGTATTTCCAAGCTGCTCACGCAGAGGTACTGACTGGGGCTCCAAGTAGTCTCATGCATCAGTGTCCACAGGGCTCATGGAGAGTCAGGAGGCAGGCAGTGTTGGGTCACACCTATAAAAGGCAGTCGCCATGGTGACTTGGAAGAAGCGAGTGGCCAAGGGCGGGGAGGTAGTTCAGGCAAGAGGGTCTGAGGTGAGGCCTGAGAGTGAGCAGTATGGAGGGGAATGCCAAACCAGGTTCTGATTCTCAAAAGTTGCTTACAAAACCTCCTACAGTAGGCTTATGGGTAAGGTGAGAAAGTGCTCACTTGACAATGGGGTAAATTTTCAAATAACAACACAACATATACTCCAGAATACCGATGGTTGAACGCCACTATCTAGATATATGACTTCGGGCCAGTTAATTAGCCTCTCGAGTTCCTGGTTTATTGGGTTTTGAAGTGAGAACATTCTAGACTGATGATGTCCAAGCCTTCTCTCAGCTCTAAAATTTCTATTTTCCTCTCTGACTTGGACAAATACGTTGACACATAAAGATTCCTTCTAACACATTCAATGTCAGAAGCAGAATTTTAAAATATTTAATTAATAGAAATAAGGGGCCAAAATCAATATGATGAAATTTAGCATAACTAAATGTCAAGCCCTGCATTTGAGACCAACTGACCAATTCCACAAGTATGGATTCAAGGAGATTTGGCTTGAGAGTCATCTGGATTAAACAACAACAGCCATGCCTGGGATTTCTGTTGACCCCAACGTTCAGTGAGTCCACTGCTCAACAAGCAGGTACTTACTGGGGTTTCTTCACTGAGACAGGGTTTGGATAAGACGGATCAGAGGGCCAGGGCCTCCGATGATCCATCTAAAGATTCCAAGCTTCATTCACGCTTATCCCATCCCTTTAGCCTTTGTGTCAGTCCAATTAGACTGTGGCCCAGGGCACAACAGCCACAAGGTCAAGTGTCCCTATTGGATTTTAACGGGATCACTGAATGGCACAAGGTCACCTAGAGAGCCTCCCAGCTTTTCCTTCTCTTTACCCTCAAGGAGTGATTGTTCTGGATTGTGGCTCCCCTGCCTGGTGTATAAAGTCACCTAAACACAAAACTCATAACCGGAAGGCAGCTTCGGGAATCCTCCCTCAGCTCTTCAAGCGTTACAGGCATTAAAAGGTGGTCCCCTGGAGGGCTCTGCCACTCTGCTGACTGGAACCGAATCTGTCTTAAAGTTGGAAATATGATCCAGGTGGGGATGGACTGTGATTTAACGCCGTTCAAGTACTATAGGGCACACTTCTTAAAGAAACCGTTGTAAATTACTTGTGGCCGATGCTGCCGGTGGATGGAGGGCATGGTATAGTACAAGAGCCCAGCTTGTATCTAATAATTGTTATATCTTCTCTGAAATTTACTGCCGATGTCTCAATTTTAACAATTTAAATAACAAGATTAACCAAGTGGAGCGAAGCCCAGGCAGGCAGGCGCTCTTGATGAAAGGAGGACAACTCTTATGTGTGAGCGCATTTTTACTTTGACATGAGCAGTGACACACAGAGATGAAATCTGGTTAAAGCGGCAGCCTTCTCAACCCCATGACAGCTTCTTAGGCTAAGCACAACAATTTCAAGAGAGTGCACGCATACACTTGTTAACTTTACTCAAGAAGACTGATTAGGGGCAACACTTATGAATATGATAATAAGAGGCGGGAGCTGGAAAGGTAAACTAAAGAAGCCGGGTAATTGGCATACTGTTTTCTTCGATTCTAATGGAGCGCTCTGCAGTCTTAATTCTTTGGGTGCATCAGTTTGTTTAGAAACGAGGTGAATCTCCTCCGGGAACCAAATATTAATGACGATAGCACATTTTTATTTGACCTGCTGCTGAGTTGCTGTGGATACTCTGAGTGGTCACATGTGATTTCCCGTAGATGACAGGCTCATTACCCTTTTGATGCTCTTTACTCCCTGTCCGGAAAAAGTCCCAGAATTTCAAAAGATGTTTCATGGCCAAAGTTATGTAACACATGCAGAGCTAGGCCTGTTCTGAAGGATAGACATGTCCTTGGCAGCCAAACATAAGGCTATGCCGGGAAGTGGCAACATGACTTAGTAGAATTCCCCCCAGATTGCAAGATCTTATGGAAGAGTAAAGAGACTAGCCTGTGAGCAACAAGTGCTCAGAAAAGCCATTTAACTTTTCTGGATCACTATTTCTTTTACAGTAAATCCAAGAACTGGACTGTGATATCAGTTCCTTCTGGCTCCACCATCCTATGAACTTATACTCCTAATCTAAGGGCAATTAAAACCAATTCAAATTCACTTGCATCATTTTAAGCTAAATACCAGAAGTCTTAATACAACCATTCAAACAAACAGTTCGGCAGTTTCTTAAAAAGTTAAACATCCCCCCACCATACACACCATAAGATTCAGCCATTGCCCTTCTAGATATTTCCTACCTAGGAAATATGAACCCTGAAGGAAAATGAACCCTGAAGTCTGCATGAAGTCTGAGACACAACTGTCCAAATCACATCTGTATTTGTAATACAGAAATACACTGTACTCGACGCAATGGAATACTACCCAGCAAGAAAGACCGATGAATTGTCGATGTGCTCAACACAGACGAGTCTCAAAATAAGTATGCTGAGCAAAAGAAGCCAAACAAAAACAGTACATTCAGAGTGCTTGGGTGGCTCAGTTGGTTAGGCAACTGCCTTCAGCTTGGGTCATGATCCCAGAGTCCAGGGATCGAGTCCTGCATCAGGCTCCCAGCTCCACGGGGAGTCTGCTTCTCCCTCTGACCTTCTCCCATCTTATGCTCTCTCTCACGGTCTCTCTCTCAAATAAATAAATAAAATCTTAAAAAAAAAACAGTACATTCAGCATAATTCCATTTATATAAAAGTCCAGAAAATTGAAACTATCTATAGTCCTAGAAAAGCAGATGAGTGGTGTTGGGGAGGGAGGATTTACATTACATTCAGTACATTTACATTACATACAGTACATTCAGCATAATTCCATTTATATAAAAGTCCAGAAAATTGAAACTATCTATAGTCCTAGAAAAGCAGATCAGTGGTGTTGGGGAGGGAGGAGAGCGAGGATTTACAAAGGGTCACAAGGAAACTTTTGGGATGACGGATATGTTTGCTATCACGATTGTGATGATGGGTCCTTGGGTGCATGTATATGTCAAAGCCCATCGAAGTGTACACTTCAAATACATCAGTTTATCATCTGCCAATGACATCTCCAAAAAAGTAGTTTTTAAAAACAAAAAGTCTAAATACTATGCACAAATCTTAATGCGAGTTCTAAGATGTTCAAAGAATCAGAAATGCGTGCTGAGATGCGGAGAATAAGGGTGTTCAATGCAGCAACTATTTATACACGCAAAAAAAAAAAAAAAGACCAACTGGAAACAGTCTAAATGTCTAAAAGGAGAGAATAAATTTGGTAAAGTATGGCATATTTTTATATCGGGATGTGATGCAGTCATTGAAAGTCATGACAAAATACTGTCATGAAAAACTTTATGATCAATTTCAATGTGAAAAAAGCAAGGTACAAGGCAACATGTAGAGCATAATGGAACTATATTTTTTTCAAGTCTGTGCTGGAGGTTGATAATTAATCACCTTTCTCTCTTCCCCTCCAATTGAGAAGCAGAGTTGAGATCTGGGTGGATGGAAAAAAAATACCAGCTTTGTTACTAAGAGCTCGGATTGGGAAAATGTAGCCTGGAGCTAAGGCAGAGTGGGCTCCCTACTCTTCCTCTGTGAATCTTCCTGAGCCCCTGAGAACTACAGCTCGTCACTGTGAGGCGGGGCCAGCCCTGAGTGTATTTCTGTGCAGCGTTCTCAACCCCACGTTGCTGGTTCCTGGCACGTTGGGCGGGGCTGTCTAACACCGTGCGGGCCGGTGCAGGCCGTTAGCATCCCTAGCCGTCACCCATCAGGTACCATAGAATCAACTCCCCAAACATTGTGACAATGAAGAGTCTTTCCCACATGTTTCCAAATGCTCCCCCAACCAAGGATGGTGAGCTGCCCAGGGCTGAGAACCCACAGAGGTACTGAGGATAAGCCGAGGTGAAACTCATGAACCATGAGTGGAAGGGGCATGCTTGCATAATTTCCCTCATCTCCCCTCCCTCCACAAATCCCTCTTCCCATGGGCACAGGGGAGTATGTGAGGCAGCAGAGGGAAAAGTGAAAGTGCTCTACCTAGTACTTCTTTAGAGAAGGAAGTTCCAATTTAATTGTCCTAAGTATAGACCTAAGGAGGAAAAAAGGAATGGTTCCCCTTGCAATCTGCATGTCTCTGTAAAGGTGAAGAGAAAGATCTGGAAGGACATATGCCCTGCTGCTTGCAAGGCCACCTTCCCTGGCTGGGTGGTGGGACTGCAGAAAGGGAGCATCATGGGTGATTCTTTTTCTTTGGCTCTTTGCAGTTTTGGTTTTCCAAGTTTTCTAAATACATGACTCTTGCTACATGGTGGGGTGGGAGGGTGGGGAGCAGCCCCTTTTCCATATAAGGGAAAAAGTAAACTAAAAGGAAGGAGAATTCTTGAGCTTTCCAGAACTACAGTGCTAGGCAGTACCTGGCCTGAGATGCCCCCCTCCCCACTTCAGGATCCCCAGGGCACTGTCATATGCTTTGCAAAGATGCCATTTGGGGACGTGTTGCCCATCACCTATGGTACTCAGTGTTGCCCTGAAAGTGTCTGAAGTGCTCTGTACATTAGATTAGATTAGATTCTGCTTTTACCTTTCCTTAGCATGAAGTAATTTTTCTAGAATGGCCTCCACTAGGCATCCTCACAGGACTGACATTCAGGCATGCCCTGAATCAATCTTCTCAAATGGACCCAACCAAAGCCTCACAGGCTGCGTCTATTGCACAACTGAAATTACAGAAAGGCTACCTAAAGTTTTCAACACTAAAAAATACAGGGCCATATAATGGTGCTACTCTTAATATAATCCCATGATTTTTGTTCAGATACTAATTTATAAAGCCTTATCTGCAGCTTTGTCCTATAATAGGAAACAACGTTGTGCAGAAACCATCTTCCTTCTGTCTCCTATCCTGCAGCTCTACCCCTGGCCTCATTTGAAGATAACATCAAAAGTCTGGTTTGAGACCCTCTGAATGGAAGCCTGGTTCCCACAGCCCGTCATCCCTCACCTCGCCCTGGAGCTGGGGTGATGGCATCTCAGATGCAAGCTCCGGCCATCATTACCCTCAGTCTGTAGGATGACCCTCCTTGGAGGTAGGGGCGGGGTCAGGTGTTTGGAAACACGTGGCTCAGACAGAAAGAGGTCAATGACTCAGCCGGCAGAGACGCAGGCAGCAGATCAGCCAGACCATATTGGGCTTCAAACATTTCAATGCAGGTCTCTGCTCAGGTGAGACATTTTCACAGAAAACACACAGTGCCAAGTCAGTAAGATCCCTGTGGGGTGGGCTGGCCACAATGTCTGAAAAGTAACACTTATGAAGACTGTTTTTATTTCTTGAATAACTTCAGATGGTCTCTGTGACATCTGCTACAACCGCAAATGGGAAAGCCTTAATATATAGAAACTTCCGATTTTTCTGGTTGCGGTAGTTCTGGATTGGTGTAGGACTGTGTATGTATGTATAAGTTTATGGAAGCTCTTTCCCATGCTACTTGGCTGCATTTTTAGCAAAGGATCCCAAATTTGGGGGATCTCTACCATTTCAAGTGGCTGATCCCTTGAGCCACATGTTTCCAAATGCCTGACACCCGCCCCACCTACAGGGAGTAGGGTAGGAAAAAAGAAGTTAAAAACACACCCTGAATCCTGCCAGGCAAGCACTGGGCAACCAAGAGTACTATATGGGAACCAAGGCTCTGTTTGCAGGTGAAGAACTCGGAGGCAAATGGATTGGGATTACTCAGATCCTGGGGCATGCTGGGAATGACCCCAGGGAATTCTCCAAGATCTTTCTACACCAGTCGACAGTAAGATGTATATTTTGTTGTGATCTGGTACACATAGCTAGCTACACGTGGACCCAGATATAAACACATAACTGAAACCAGCTCCCAAAACTTTCTGCTGCAGAACAGCTGTTCAATAATTATTTCTCAAATGAACAAAGCCCAGCCAGACCTTAGAGAAACCAGACTCACCTTGCCAAGGGTGGTGCACTCTGATGGTTCCTATTCTTTTTCATTTCTTTAAAAAGGGAATGAGTTGCAACCCACTAACGTGATGGCACCACCACTAACAGGTAGCCTGTTCTGAAAGGAGTTTCAGGCACTGCCTGTCCCTCACCGAAGATTCCTGAAACTTGCCAAGTAGGAAGCAGGGGCTTTGGGGCCCTGGGGGCACGCAGGCTGGCCGAGGCCCTGTCTAGGTCGGGCAGAGTACTGTCAGGTCCATCACAGAGCAGCGGGAGAGAACTATGTTCTGTGTCTCCGTCCTAGTCCACCCACGGTCCGGCTGTCCCCTCACATGAAACCATTCCTCCAACCCAGAAATACAGTCAGAAGTCAGAAGTCAGGCTGGCAATCATTGGCTTCGATATCTTGTCAGAGGACCAGGAAGGGGGGAAAACAAGGGTTATTTAAGCGGCTGTGAAAATCATGGAGCAACTTGGCAAATGAAAAATCCACTCAGACCCACCAGCAGCACAAAAGTGAGGAATTAAACAACTTTGTAAATAAAGGGTTCATTACTCTCGATGCATTAATACACACTTAAGACCTATTGAAAACTTCCCATTTCAAGATAAATGAAAAGCATTAGCTGTTCATTTCCCAAGCCAGATGGGCTGTTTCCACAGCCCGGCGCTGGAGGTCTGAGGGCCGGGTCAGCCTGGGGCGGGCTCAAGTGGCAAGCAGGCGGGTCGAGGTCGGGGACCCGGGAGGGGCAGGTCCCTGCATTTCCGCTCTGGTGAAGGTTGGAACCATGGCCCCGTTTTTCACTCAGGGGATGTCCTCAGCACACACCTGATGAAGTTGGGAGGAAAGTTCTACGCCAGTGCATTTGCCTCCTCCGAGTTTCATCATCCTTCACCAAATAAGCATAATTGCTCCATGTTGAAGAGGTGCTGGGGACAGAGGCGCTGCTGGTAATTGCCTAATGGGCGGGCGAAATGAGGTGTGAGGCACATCGGTGTGAAAAAGGCAATAGCCACAAGTTTATTAACATTGAAAATTAAAATAAGCTTGGCCCCAGCCAGGCAGCCCTTGCTGAAATGAATCCCATTATCCCTCTAATAACTACACGGGGGCTCAATTGGATGCCACCCAGGGGGTAGAGAGGCCGCAATGCAGGTCACCTCTCTGCCAGCTTTGGGGAGCTGAGACTGTCTGGTTCACTGAGGACTATCACAGAGGAAACACGAACACCCGTGCACGCCTCCTCTGGCCACACTGAAAGCCGTGGGCAGGCGAGGAGCTATGAAGGGGGGAAGCCCAACTCTATGCTGTTCTGACCCGGGTACCTCTTTCAATAGCTGCTGAATGGAATTTGCAAAGGTGTACTGTAGGGCTCTGGAACACGATCTTATTTTTTTTTTTTTTAAGATTCTATTTATTTGAGAGAGAGAGAAAACGAGCAGTGGGGAAGGGCAGAGGGAAAGAGAGAGAAAGAGAGAAGCACTTCTCCTTGTTGGAACAAAACTGACAGAGGAAAGGCTTTCAGAGGAATAGAAGGACTGGCCATCAGAAGGCAGGCTTTGAGCTGGGAACTAGTAGACAGTAAGCTTGGAGGGAGGGTGGTGCAGGGAAAACCACGTGGGGGAGTTTGGATTTAATGCAGGATTTAAAGGGAACCCATGTAGGTTTCAGACAAGAAGAATCACATGATTAAAGGATTTAAATCACTTGACAGCACATTTGCTTTACATTAAAAAAATATGTTTGGGTTTTAAATTTTAATTCACCTTCAATTTCATGAACTTCATTCACTATTATATTCAAAGCCACTTACTTAGAATGGGAGTCAGTGCTGCCCAGAAATCCAACTGTATTTCCCAGGCCCATTCACTCCCTTCGTTTCAGAGTGAAAATTTTGTAACTTTTTCTCTCTTCTCAAACTTCTGGCACCTCTGCTTGGGTCCTGCTCTCAGGGCTGACCTGCCTCTTCTTCCTACTCCTCCTACTTCTACCCTCTGGCCTGCCTTTGGCCTGATGCTCTGCCCCCTCCTGTCTCTGCCAACACCTCCACCTGTGGCCAGATGGCTCCTCCCCAACTCGAGGATGCTCCTCCCGCTGTCATTGGTAAGGTCACAGCAGACCTGATGACCCATGGTGTTGCTAAATGCAATGGTCAACGCTCCATCCTCACCGCTCCATCCTCACCTTCTCTGAACTCTTGGCAGCCTCTGCACTTGGCTCCCAGGACACTGTTCCTTCTAGGTCTCTATCTGGTTTCTTCCCATTTTTTTCAACCTCTAAAAATTATAGTGAGTCCTTAGCCTCTTCGCTCTCTGAACTCTATCCCTAGTCGATCTCATCCAGGCTCGAGTCTGTAAACACCACCTACCTGCTAACAAGTCCCACATTTCAATCTCCAGTTTGGATCACTCCCAACTCTGGAGTGGTCTCTACTTGGATGTCTAGCAGGCATCTGGAATTTAGGATTTCCAGACGTGAATTCCTGGTTCCTGCACACCTCCTACCCCCTTGCCCCCCACACCCCCTGCCTCTACACACATGTGCCGAAACCTGCTTCCCAGCAGCCTTCTCAGTGGCAGCTCCCTCCTCCCCTTTGCTCAGGACTAAAACCTTAGCCATCCTCACGGGCTCTCACACCCTCCATTCCAGTCCATCAGCAAACCCAAGTGACCCTGTTCCTAAACTAAATCCGGACTGACCGCTTCTTGCTGTCTCCAAGCCATCTCCAAATCACCATGGCTCCCAGGATCACTGCCACAGCCTCGTGTCTGGTCTCCCGGCTTCCATCTTTGCCCTAATACAGCCTATGCTCAACACACCAGCCAGAGAGACCTTTGTAAAGTAAAATTCGGAGCATGTCACTTCAGGCTGAAAGCCTCCTAATGACTGCCCAGATACTCAGAGTAGGATCCAACCTCCTCACAACGGCCTAAGAAGTCCTACCCTCTCTGGCCCCAGCTACTTCTCTGTCTATCCTCTCCCTCACTCCCTCTGCTCTGGACACCAGCCCTTGCTGTTTCTCAAACACCCCCTTGCACATACTGGTCACGCTGGCTGCAGTGGAATTCTCCCAGAGGGTCCCACGGCTGGCTCCTCCAGGTCCCCAGATCCTGCTCCGTGTCACCCACCTGCTCAGCGAAGCCTTCCCGCCCGCTCTGTATGAAGCACCCACACATATTGGCCCTGTAGTTTGCTGCTTCTGCCTGACTCTTCTCCATTCAGCTTATCGCCATCTGTGAAACCGAGTCCTCATCCTTCCGTGTTTGTCTCTCGTTAGAACAGAGCTCATCTGGGGTCGGACCTGTGTTGTGCTCACTCCCGTGTCAGTGCCTACCATGTAGTAGGAGCTCGAGAAATACTCATGGAATGAACGGTACTTATCGAAACCCACACTTTGAAGCACCTGCTATCTACAAGGGAAACACAAAACCCCCCTCTGCTCCAGCCATCCGAGGCCAGGTCACTCAACATCCAAGGCGTGGACTAACTCCCACAGCTGCCACCAACACCGCCTGAATGCCCAGCCCCGCTGGCCCCCCGTCCTCCGTCCCCCACCCCACAGGATTACCAGGAGTGTATCCCTGCCCTCTGTTCCCTTGCCTGGGAAATGAGTTTTCTGATGCCAGCTGCTGCCTGGTTGCTTCCCTCCAAAACAAACGTAATCGACCATAACCCACAGTTTCCTTCCATTAAGCTGAGGGAGCAGGGGCTGGGATGCCAAGTCTCAGCTCTTCCATTTACTGACTATTTTGGCCAAGGTTTTTAATCTCCTGAATCTCAGCTTTCTTATGAATAGGATGGGAAAAGCAGAGCTGACTTAGGGATGTCATGGGATTAAATGAAATGAAGAGTGGGTAACACCTGAAGCCCAGCATGTGCTCACTGGATGCTGGTTTCCTTTCTAGTCCCACCAAAAGGTGACCCTAGAATCACTCCGAAGTTACAGTTTCTAATCCAGCACTTGACTGTGGCCCTCTAGAGACGGCTGACCAAGGCTCAGGCATGGTGGAAGCCAGCATAGGCTGTGTGAACCTGTTTAGGCCCTCCCCCTTCTTTCCCTCCTTTTCCTCCCTCTCCTCCTTCACACAAGCCCACAGAGGCACAGATTGCCCTTGGCATCCTTCTTGCATTTATGGCAGACCTTCCCCGTCCTGCAAGGGTGGTGAACTGAATTCAGAAAAATGACAGGTCGTTACAAATATATTGCATGTTGTAAAATAAAAGAATGTCCTTGTTAGAAAGCCAAATGACTTACTTTGGGAGTAACTTTAAATGACAGGCATAGGATACTGTGAACGCAGAGTGCACGTGTTACACTTTGGTATAATACTTTAAATATACATGTGGCACTCAAATATCAATACATGTGGATGTTGGCATTAATCCTTTAACTGGAATGATCTCTGACGGTAACTCTCCATTACTCAGCTCTCTATTGATTTGGGTTCAGATGTGGAGAAGACTCAGGCCAGGTCTCCACTGAGGAGAGTGGCATGGAGAGTTGGTAATTATCCAATGAATTCCAGTAATTATGCAATGAATTATAAACTGTCTATACCAGCGTTTCCTGGAATGTTTAATTCAGCAACATACCTGTGAACTTTCCAGGACACATTTGGAGGAGTGAGTTGGGGAAGAGGGCTGCCCAGTGGGGAAGCCTGTCCACTTCTCACTGCCCTAGTACATGTCCCCTACACCCCCTCACCCCTTACCCCGTTAATAAGAATAATATATTCTTATTAACACATGTAATCCTCACGACTTTGGGTTTTAGTCTGCCACCATCCCTTCTGCTTCCAAAGTAAAAACTCTAAAGTAAAAGGAAAAAAAAAAAGTTAAGGAACCCCTACCTGATGATGTGTGTCATGTCAAGTAGGTACTATCTGCATTAGATGGCTTAACTAAAATGCTGTGATTACTACTCTAAAGCCAGGACTTTGACACAGGTCATGGACCTCTTTAAGAACTGGGAAAGAAGAGGGTGTACCCTCAAAGCCCAACTTGGTCCGGGTACATCTCTGCTTCTCCTCAGGATATGTTTGTTGCTGAGGTCCCCAGACTCCTGCAAACCTACCATTTATGACCCCACACTGGCAAGTTTGAGTCCAGCATGAGTCATATGTCTCTTTTGGTGGAGAAATCATTTTTTTATGCTTATTTCCAACAACAAACTTAGCAAAGTGAGTGACTACCAGAAGCTAGGTGATTTTGATGATGAATGAGTCTGGGAATGAGGGAGAAGCCTCCAGATACTTCTGAAAGACACAGCACCTCTCCCATGTTCAATGGTTCTTTCCATTGTACTCTGCCGTAACAAGTATTCATTTCACATTCTTCCAATTCAGATGATGACATTACTAACTGAACTCCCAAGATTTCACTTTCCCTTCTGGTCCATGATTCATGATTAGCCAGATGGCCAAAGGAGGATGAACCTATGGTTCTTTCAGGGTAACCACAGGGCAAGAGAAAGCTTGTTAAAGCTCTCATTCCTTCATGAGTTCAGGTTTTCTTCTGGTGCAAAAAAAAAAAAAAAAAATGGTAAGTCCAGGAGCATTTCCCTCTTCAGCACGATCACAAAGGCACTCACTCCTGACATAGGGAGTGTGGAGCTTGATGGGGTCGGTATTGAGAGAAGTTATCATGTCTACTTTAGTGGGTTTCCATGTCAATCAGGAAACTAGTTGGGCTCCCTCAGGAACCTTATGGCAGTCTTCGAGACCCTCTCACATCCTCAGCCAAGGACCATTAACATGTGTATTCCATTGGGCCTCCCTGCAGCATGCATGCTATTGGCTCTTCAGGCAAAAGGGGCAGAATTCATTCAACAAATGCTTATTAAGCACCTGCTATGTCCAGCCCTGTGCTAGAACATGGGGTACAATAGTTAATAAGGTAGACATTCTGCTGTCCTCGCAGAGATTGCTCTGTGATGAAAACATCCCCAGGCATGTGGTCAGAGATGAGCATTTGAATCCAGACTCTCCCACTTTATCTCATTGAGCCTCAGTTTACCTTAAGCGAAATCAAGGAGGTAGTTCTATTGACCTCCCTACCTATCCACCACACAGATCAGATAAACATGTTGACATGCCCTATAAACTTCTATTGTTTACATTATGAGAAGATAACGTATGACCACTACAGAAATTTAAAATGTTTTTTTTTTCATTCTCAAGAAAATTGAAAGCAGGGACTTCAGCAATTAACTACATATCCATATTCACAAGCAATATTCACAAGAGCCAAAATGTAGAAATACCCCAAAGATCCACCAATAGATAAACAGATTAACAAAATGTGGTATACACATACAACAGCATATTCTTCATTCTTAAAAGGGAAGAAAATTCTGACACCTGCTACAACATGTATGAACTTTGAAGACATTATACTAAGGGAACTACATCAGACACAAAGGGACACGTATTGTATGATTCCACTCGTGTGCAGTAGCTAGAGTGGTCAAATTCACAGAGGTAGAAGGTAGAATGGTGGTTACCAGGAGCTGTGGGGAAGAGGAGGGGGTGCACTGTTAACTAGGTTCAGAGTTCCAGACGGCCATGAAGAAGTTCTGGAGCTGGACGCTGATGGTTGTACAAGAGTGCGAATTCCCTTAATGCCACTGAACTATACACTTAAAAATCACTAAAATGGTTTTAAAAAATGCTTTCGGGAATGCAACTGGGGGTGTGTGTGCCAAAGCTAAGCGCCAGCAACTTTTCCTGGAGAGGGCTCCTGAGCGTGCCTCCGTCTGGTGTCCTCCCACTGCCTGTGGTCTGGTCTGCACCCTGCCTTTGTCACCCCAAAGGGAGCTGGCCCAGCTATTCATGAGCACACAAAGCAGTGCAGCATGTATGTGGAAGGACCAAAACACAGCACTGACCTTTTTAAAGCAAGAATCACTGTCGGGGATAATGTAAGTCAGTGCCCCACCCGCTCTGCTTTCTGTCGGTAACTTCTCATGAGAAGGCATGTGAGGGCTGTTTGGTGAACAGTGAAGCAAGACGGGGAAGACTAAATGTTTAAGTGGCACCATGAGAGGATGGGATGTTCTTGCCAAAGGGACCTGAGTCTTCGAAGTCTATTGAGGACACACATATATGTCTGTGGCTTCCATCACTGTAGTGGAGACGCCTCTTTCAAGAGGGTCGGAAACGACCAGTCCACCGACTGCCGCTCCTTCTCCCTAGAACAAAATCTGCGTGGGCCCTGATAACATTTGCCTCTCAGACCCTCTTTTTTGTCCTGCTTCCAGGGGTGAACAACCTTTCCCCTTTCTGATCAAATCATTCTTTCTTTGGATTTTCTTTTTTTTTTTTTTTAAGATTTTTATTTATTTGACAGAGAAAGAGACAGAAAGAGCACAAGCAGGAGGAGCAGCAGAGGGAGGGGGAGAAGAAGGCTCCCCACTGAGCCAGGAGCCTGAGGCGGGGCTCCATCCCAGGACCCCCAATCACAACCTGAGCCAAAGGCAGACGCTTTAACCAACCGAGCCACCCAGGGGCCCCTCTTTAGATTTTCTAATACATTTTTCAAACAGGTTGTATTTGAGTTGTGTGGGCCTGGGTAGTATTTCAGTTCCTTCAGGCGACTTCTAATGCCTCCACTCTGACGTATTTTGTGTTGAAGGCTTAAATCTCAGAGACAAATGACAGCCCCTCTTTATAGAGTTCTTGGGGATACTTCCTGGAGCCCCCAAGTACTGGCGACTACCATCACCCATCCTTTCCTGTTTTCTCAGCACGTGGGTGACTCAGGAGAAGCCAAAAGATCTCCTTCCTGTGCAGCTGAGCTGGGGCCCTAAACCGGACGTGTCTCTCACAGTGAGTGATGCAAAAATGATGATCTTGCTGGAGAGGCAGACCTTCCCTCTTTCAGTTCTCCTTTGGCTCTGGGTGCCAGTAATTGCCTGCTGCCCGTGACAAATGGCAGGTAAATCCCAGGCAGAGAGCTCAAAATGGACTTTGGATATTTCTCTTCCTGGCAGGCTCTTGTGCAAAGAGATGAAGAGCTGCTGGCCCCAAAGATGTCTCCACTCAGATCCACCTAGCGGAGGTCAGGGATGAGGACCTCGGGCGGACTTTACCTTCAGCAGACTAGATCTGCCAATAAACAAAGGGAACCATGGTTTTGAGCCTGGTCAGCCTCTTAATCCTCTCTAAGCACACACATCACTCATGGCAGACTCTTACCCCAAACTGGAATTCACCGGAAGAAATCAATTTTTGGTGGCAGATGTTTTTTCTCTTGCTTGTCTTCTCTTAAGCAAAATAAATTGCACAACTAGCAAGATTGATAGTAATAATATTAAATCCATAATAATGCAGATCACTTCTTAAGTGTGAGACATGAGAAGATAAGTTGAGGAGAAGTTTGTGACAAAGGCACGGTTCTTAGGAGACGTTCTAGCGTTACGTTATGTGCTATCTTCAACCTGATGAACAAGGACTCGAGGGTCAGATCAACCTGTGATCAAATCCAAGCCCTTCTACCATGTCGTTCTTGGTCATGGTTAGGCCATTTCATAAATAATAAAGTGGAATAAAAAGGTTGGATGGGAGAATTGAGTCAAAGAACATATCTCAAGAACCTGGTATTATGTCACCTTGCACATAATAGGAGCTTAAAAAGTGGTGTTCCATGGGCGCCTGGGTGGCTCAGTGAGTTAAGCCGCTGCCTTCGGCTCAGGTCATGATCTCAGGGTCCTGGGATCGAGCCCTGCATCGGGCTCTCTGCTCAGTGGGGAGCCTGCTTCCCTCTCTCCCTCTCTCTCTGCCTGCCTCTCTGTCTACTGTGATCTCTCTCTATCAAATAAATAAATAAAATCTTAAAAAAAAAAAAGTGGTGGTTCCTGTCTCCCTTTCTTCAATTTCTAAATAAGCATAGCCTAGCTTGTGTGTTTAACAAGTTTAACAAGTGTGTCCTTAGAAGACACAGCAAATCCATACCTTTGATAAACAGCTTTATAGTGGGCTGCTCTTGCGCTGTATATCCCAAAATCAAATGGACAGGCAAGCATCCAGAAAATCTAGAAGAAGCAAGCTTTGCCTGATTCCCTGACCCTAGGGCATACCACAGTGTGACAGGCTGATGTGACAGGAAATCCTCCGTCCATTTCCACCAGGACGAAAGCTCTGCCTAGGTCCACCCAGCAACTACTCATACAGGGGAGTTTGGTGTGGAGGATATTGGAGAAGAAAGCAGAAAGAAGTGAGAGGTCACCAGCTTGCCCTTGACCTCTGACCTCATCTCACTGCCAACTTTAGGATGCCCCAGCCCCTTTCAGCCATCAGAGCTTGTGAACTCTGGAGACATGCCAGGTGCCTGAGCCCCAGCAGGGCAGGCTGCCCAGGCACTGATCGAGAGAGGGCAAAGTGGAGAGATTCGGGGGTCTCCTTGCTCCTCTTGTCCTTCCTCAACAGCCCCCTTGAAGATTATAGACCCCCCAAGACCAAATCACTTCCTTTTTAAGCTGTCCTCACATTTGGAACTGGCATAAAGACAGCAATAACATGAGAGGTACCCTCAGATTACCATCTGCAGGTGTTCCAAGATGCATCAAGCCATTTGAATCCCCCCTTAGGCCAGTGGATTCACTCCATCTGTGCCTGCAATTCAGCCGAGACCAGTCTTTTCTGATGTGCGGCTTTCCTGAAATGTCTGTTTCTCCTCTTTTTTTTTTTTTTTTTTTACATACCAAAGAAGAAAAATCAGCATTTCTATCCATATTATTAGAACCAAAAATAGCCTCTTTTCTCCCCAACCCACATCATTGCCACATTACAAATACATTTTGTGCAGCCACCTTAAAGGTTGTTGTGTTTCCCTCCTGCTTTCTCTTTTCATTATACAAGATTTCCAGTTATTCAGTATTTTGTTCTCATTAGAACACTGCTTGTCACATGTTTTCACCAGAGACATTCATCACCAAGGTCAAAGGGTGAATATCGTGATCTATTACGCTTAGAGGAATCTAATGAAAAGCCACATAATTATCCAATTTAAAGAGAAGCATGTAAAAAAGAAGGGACCACTTGCTATAATTTAAATTGTTTTGTTTCCCTGAAGCAAAATTCAGCACCTGATTGACAGGACCTAATGATAATTCTTATTGATATGGTGATGTTAATTGTGGAGAGATATTTAATAAGTCTCATATTCTGGAGGTAAATGTGTGCTCTTAACCTGCACCTGAACCTGATTTTTGATGCAGCGTGGGGATGAGGTACAGATACAGATAAGTGAACACAAGTGGATTTTCAGTCTTGTGTGGCAGAATGGAAATTGGAATCTTCAGAATCTATTAGGAGAACAATTCCACAGTTGCTCACACTTTTATAAATTATACTGTATGCTATAGAAAGACACAAAGTCAGGGGAGGTTCAAGAGAGGATGTGTCGTGACTTTGCACAGAAGTTTCTAGGGTGGTACCAGATGGTGGTGTTTTTCATCAGAGACACATACCGAAGACCAGGATCTGTATTCATTTTCAAACAAAATGGGCTAATGAAATCCATTCCCTATATCACCCCTCTCCCACCCCCAGGCTCACCTTGCAGAAAAAAGAAGCTAACTTTGAAACCTAGGTAAATTCTTGGAAGAAAATAAATTCTTATACCATGAAAAAAAAAAAACATTTGAGAAGGCATTTTTAGGCCTAGATTTCCAAAAAGAAGTGATGGGTGGGGGCTGAAAATATCAGCCCGATCTCACACCATCATGAGATCTCTCTGGGCTCTGGGAACCAGCTTCTGGGCTGTGGACGGAACTGGGGTCAGCACTGACTTTCTGAGAGGCCGTTTCCAAATCATTACCCTGATGAAAGAAGATGACTCTGCAGACGTGCTTATGTGTGACTCTGTAAGCTACAGCCTGTCCTCACTAAGAAGCTGTGCATTTTTTGTGATTTCATTGCATTCTAGCAAAGTTTTAAGTATTGGAGCTTTAAAACTGCATCTGCTGTCACAAGACAATTCCAGAACTCGGGAATTGATACTCACATAGCCATCTTCGGGCAAATAATACAAAGTAAAAAAACTGAAACCTATTCTAAAGACAAAGCGACTTGGAAAATAATAAAGCGTTCTAGATCTGAAGGAGGGAACTTCAAGTTGTGGAATGGAGTTAAAAAAAATTTTCGAAACTCTGAATTAACTCAGTTTTCCATTTTTACTTACAGAAAAAGACTCTTCCATGGTTAGCATTTTAATATATTCTGTTCAATATAATTATTCACACCAAAAAACTCCAAAATAAGCAAGCCAAAGATGGTTATAAACTGAGTCACAGTGGGTCACTGTTACCACAAACTAAGAGCTGTCAAGTTACAAATAGGAACATGAAAGTTAAAATATAATTATTAAAGGGGTGTCACAGAAAACAAGAATAATTGTTAATGAACAAATATTTAAAATATTCAAAGCATTCCACGATACGATTCTTTTGAACAGAGCATCTGGGGCTGGAACATAGTGGATGATCAGTAAATAGAATGAGCAAGAAATTCTATTTTTCTTTTTGCTTCCTGAATTTGCTTCATTATTTTTGCTTTTCTCACACACACACACACACGCACACACATACACACACACACCTTGAAATATTCCAGATATAAATTATATTGACTTTGAGCCCTGTACTCACCTTAACTGTAAAAAAAGGCAAGTTAATTGGAGACGACAAAATTGATCGGAGGTTATGATACCAATGGCAGTTGAAACAACTGCTATGATTTTCAACTTCCTAGGTCAAAGCATTACATCATGCACAGGAGATTATAATTTCTCTGCACACTTCTGGTATCTCACTACCTGCAAAGTGATATGCCGGCAAATTGAAGAGAGTTCAGAGAAAAGCAATAAAGATAATTAAGGAGGCCCTCAGATTGACTGATGGAACGAGATGAAAAGAATTAAGTGTGGGCTGTGTGGCCCAGTGATGACCTGGTGGTTCTAGGAATGATATGGAGCTACCTAGAGGGACAGGATTCCCGTCTGCCGTATGCGTTAGTCCACACAGAATCACAATGAAATAACAAGCACAAAGAACCTGGTGCTGGTCCAGGTCAAAAGCCAGGGCTGTACTTGGGCTGGGCAGCTGCCAACGGCCACCCTGAGCTTCTGTGCCTTGCAGGGTGGGATCAGGATAAACCCAAAATGCTGCAGTGTTGACAAGGTCCCCCTATTGTTGTTTGTCTAACCATATAGTCATTCTACGCCACACACCTGGGTTCCTGAAATGGCCTGCACCCCAAAAGGGAAGTTGTACGCGTTGGTTAACATCATGGTTAAGTCTGGGTTCAAATCTCCGTTTCAACGCTTCCCAGCTGAGTGACCCTGGGAGGTTACTCAGCCTCTCTGAGTGGCTCTTTCCTCATTTGTAAAATGGAGATAATAATGGCCTTTTCCTAGTGTTGTTGGATGAAATTGTTCTCATAAAGCTCTTCTCAGAGTGTCTAGCCTGTAGTAAGCACTCAATACACAGTAGCTATTGTTTTGTTTGTTATAATTAATAGCAATAGCAGGGAAAACCTCGAAGATCAACAAAGTTTTGATCTTCCTTAATAGGGGTTCCAAGTCCTAAATCCTATGGGTTGCCTGGCCTGGAAGACTATGCCAGGGACTGAGCAAAACCCATAAAACTTCAC
Organism: Martes martes; assembly: GCF_963455335.1. Classification (NCBI taxonomy): domain Eukaryota; kingdom Metazoa; phylum Chordata; class Mammalia; order Carnivora; family Mustelidae; genus Martes; species Martes martes. Next base: position 59,202,429 of record NC_137899.1, on the reverse strand, counting down.
ATGCTTTTGACACCCTCTGGTATGATAGATAATACACTTGTTTCCTTTATGCCTATTATCGGCTGGGGACCAAATGTCCAATTTGCCCAGCCCAGTCCTGGTTTGTACATGTTGACTCAAGGTGGTTACTAATAGCACCTACTTTCACTTGTAAGGGTCACAGTTATGATGATGAATGCTATGGTCACCCTAGTTCCAATTCTCTTGACATCTTTTTCTCTAAACTTTTTTGATCCTATGTCACCACTTGAGTTTCATAAGTATATTAAAGCTACTTTTCATCAGTCCTTACCTTATCTGACTGAGTAAGCTCTTTCCATCAATCCTTTCCTTATCTGGATCAAATGTTGAGGATTGCCCTGAGTTTGACCTAAGGGTTACCCTCCATTTATTTCAGGATCTAGTGAACGGATCCATGTTCACTCTAACTGCATGTTTTCCACATTTTAATGTATTCAGGCCAAAGAACCTGGCCAGTCAGCCCATCCTCAATAACCTTTCTCCAGCCCCTTTTTTTCCTTTTTAGTTGATTTTCTCTGGAAAATTTCCAATGCTACTGGAGCTCTTGTAAGAAACACAACTGAAATTTGACTTTGTGTTTTTTTAATTGAATGAAATAGTCCCCTTTTCATTCCAGTGTTTGTAGTCAGAAGATCTAGGTTTGAGTGCCAGCTTCATTGTCCTGCCTGTACTGCCTCACACGAGTCACTTGTCCTCCCTAAGCCTCAGTTTCATGACCTCTGCAATGGTGGTAATATGCAGGTAGTCAGGTTACCTACAAATACATCTTCAAAACAGTTTTCTTTCTTCCTTTCCAATCTGTATGCTTTTTTTTTTTTTCCTGCCTTAGTGCACTGGCTAAGACCTCCAGTACAATGTTGATTTGAAGTACTGAGAATGAACATCCTTTCCTTATTCCCATTCTTATGGGAAGGGATTTAATGTTTCACCACTAACTATGATGTTATCTGTAGGCCTTTCATTGATGTCCTCTATCAGGGTGAAGCAGTTTTCTCCTAAGCCTAGTTTACTGAGAATGCTTATCTTCTTTGGATGTGTTTTTCTTATTTATTGAGATGATCACATGATTTCCTCCCATATTCTATAGAGTACTACATGACGATGATTAGTTTTCAAATAATTAAAGAATTTGACATTCTTGGGATAAATCCCACATATCGTCAGACTCAAATTGTTAATATTCTGTTAATGATTTTGTGTCTCTGTTATTCTTGTAATACTATAAGAAAAGTATTTTTATTCTCATATTTGAAAATCAAATGAGATTGCAAATGTGAACATGTTTTGTAGATTGTTAAGTGCTATCAGCATGTGGGCTCCAAAGCTGCCGCACCTGCTACAAATGATGATAATGCATGGCACAAAGGTGGCCCTTGCCATGGCAACAGCCCACTGGCTGGTCAGGAACCAGGCTCGGTGATTCATTCCTACTCTCTCACAGATGTAGTCATCACCTCTAACTCAGAACCCTCAGCCTAAGTTTGGTAAAGATGTCTCCTGGATTTTCCAGGGAGGCCCCAACTTAAAATAGTCTCTCCTATTATCAAACCTCATCACACCATATGTTCTTATTGTGAGCTTAGGGTATTTTTCCTCAATGCATTGACTTACTCCTGCCTCGCAAGAAACTCAACTACCAGTTGCCTGACTACTCAAGTGGACTCAAAACATTTTGCCACAATCTGTCCAAACATGGGAAATGGTAGAGATTATGATGCATGTATAGTTTCAATACATCTAGAAAGATTTCAGCTTCTACTTAGAAGTTTAAAGTCAAGTAAGTTTTCTCAATTTTGACAAAGGTTATTAAAAGTATCATAATTTGTATATCCCTTGCATAATCCTGCATGTTCTTTCTTTCATTTATTTATTCAGCAAATACCTACTGAGCTTCTGCTATGTGCTGGGCATTGTTCTAAGTGCGGGAGAGACCGCAGGGAACAAGCTGGACAAAGCAGTGTCCTCCTAAGGCCAGCGTTATTCAGGTGTTAATCTGATGCAGAAGCCCTGTAGTGGGTGCCAGACAGGGCCGCCTAGAGCCTTCTTTAGGACCATGACACTCATCTGCCTGGCTGTAAGGGGTCTGAGCTACTTCTGGCTCACATCTGAGGCTCTCTCTAGGCCTTGCCCTTGGCTAAGGGAGCTGCCTCACCAGAGGTTACTTTCTTTTTAAAATATTTTATTTATTTATTTGACAGAGAGAGAGACAGCGAAGGAGGGAATGCAAGCAGGGAAAGTGGGAGAGGGAGAAGCAGACTACTCGGGGAGCAGGAAGCCCGATGCAGGACTCAATCCCAGGACCCTGGGATCATGACCTGAGCCAAAGGCAGATGCTTAATGACTGAGCCAGCCAGGTGCCCCCAGAGGTTACTTTCCCTTCTAGCCACATCTCATGACAGGTGAATGGGAGGAAGGAGTAATATAAAAGCCTAGCCCCCTTGCCTCATTATAGGACCGCTCTGAGGGGCCATTCCACCTCTAGATCCTAGCTTCATTGCAGCTCAACTTCTCCTTCTATGCCCCTCTCTTCCCTCATCCCTCCCAAGAATTGTTTCCAAAGCACTTGCCAATCAACTTTCAGCACACAGATCTCCATCTCAGAGTCTGTTTGCAGCAGGAATAGCCTTAAAACACGCCTAAATCCTGACAACTTCTTAAATGCTACCTCTGAGGGGCACCTGGGTGGCTCAGTGGGTTAAGCCTCTGCCTTCGGCTCAGGTCATGATCTCAGGGTCCTGGGATCGAGCCCTGCATCGGGCTCTCTGCTCAGCGGAGAGTCTGCTTCTCTTCCTCTCTCTCTGCCTGCCTCTCTGCCTACTTGTGATCTCTCTCTCTCTCTCTCTCTGTCAAATGAATAAACAAAATCTTTAAAAAAAAAAAATGCTACCTCTGAGAGGAGGTAAGAGATTAACTGATTGACTAGTAAATGTCTTTCTTCAAAAATACCAGAGGTTTAAAAATATACTGGACTTAAGTAGAAAAGTTCATTGAGAAAGGGAAGACTTCTTTCCATAATTAAATCCATAATTGACAATTCCTTAGGGAAATCATGACTCCCAGCTAGCATACTCCCCAAAGAGTCCACTAAACGAACAAAACCACCCATCATCATGGAGCAAGAGTTTCAGGAAAAACTTGTCTAACATTAAAAGTTCAGGTATGAAATGTCACAGACATTAACTGTGGAAGTCACTCTAGCACTATTAAATGAGAAGGACTCTCCACTATGATGTGGGTCACAGGTTGCCACAAGCTGTGAGATGGCATTTCTGTCTTGCACAAGAACTTTTATAACAGAGTGACCTAGAATCTTCACACATGCTGCAAGGTTTGTGTTTGTGACATTCTTTCAAGTTTGGTCTGTTTTGCAAGGCAGAGCAAAATCTGTCAGTGATGCAGTGAGACATTACAAGCCACAAGTGACTCTCAGATGGGAAAAGATGAGGATACCCAACCAGCATAGGACAGTGCACGGTGTGTTTTTTCCAGTACTGGCATGTGCTTAGTGAATGATTCCTGGTGCTGACTGCACCCAGTGATGGTGTGCCCTCATGGTATGAGAGCACAGGGTAATATGATGAGCCTCTGATGGTTCCACAACTATTTATTCAATGGTGTGTCAGTCAGGTTGAAAATTAAGCCGAATAACAAAGAGACCACCAAATATAGTGGCTCCCATGGAGTTCACAGTCTGGAGGGGTTAGAAAATAGACAAATAAAGAAGTAATTGCCAAACATAAAGATCCGGGAAGAAAATGAAGATGGTGTTGGTAAAGACAAGAAAAGAGTGGACGTAGAGCAGGATGGGTGATGAGCAGAGGCAGAGGCATCAGCTAGGGCTTTAGAGGAGCAGCGCAGGATCCTGAAGGACCTTGTAGGCTTTGGTGAGGAGCATGGTATTGGAAATGCAATGAGGAGGTGGGTTACCAGATTATGATCCCTGTGGCTGCTGTGGGGAGAATGTAGCCATCTGTGTAATTGACTTATTAGTCTGAGAAGAGAATTCTAGGGTCAAGAGAGTGACTGTTTAAATACCATCTCTTAAGAATAATTTCAAGATAAGAAATTAATCCCCTGATAGATGAAGCTTCTCTGGGTTTTCAGAGGGCCCTCTGAGGCCAGCCACATAGGACAGCATCCTGAAGGCATGGCCAAAAATCCAGAGCCTTCAAACCAGCTCTGTTGGAAGGAAGATCATCAGGAAGCACATTGTGGGGAGGGATAGTGTTGGGTTTTATGTCTAAGTCACTTCTCATCTCCAGTGGAAGGGCTCCCTCACCTTGGATGTCAAGGTTATTACCTGTCTTGAAAATGCAAGTACCTGGGAAGCAACAGTTAGTTTCTCTTGAGGATGTAGGAAGATATGAGGGGCACCTGGGTGGCTCAGTCAGTTAAGTGTCTGACTCTTGATTCCAGCTCAAGTCATGATCTCAGGGTCATGAGACTGAACCCCACACTGGGCTCCACACTCAGTGCCCAGAGTCTGCTTGAGATTCTCTCCCTCCCTCCCTCTCTACCCCTGCCCTTGCCTGTGTGCTCGAGCCTGCCCTCTCCTGGAGATAAGATAAGATAAGATTAGATAGGAAGGAAGGAAGAAATGAAAAGTAAAAATAACCAAGAGAGACTGTGGACTCTCAGAAACAAACTGAGGGATTTGGAGGGGAGGGGGTACTGGGTTGGGTGAGCCTGGTAGTGGGTGTTAAGGAGGGCACGTACTGCATGGAGCACTGGGTATGGTGCATAAACAATGAATTCTGGAACACTGAAAAGAAATAAAATAAAATGGGGGGGAAAAAAAAGAAGGAGGCAGAGGGTTTTGACAACAGGAGAGAATAAGGCCATGTGGGATGCAAGGGAGAGCAAGTGGTATCATGTGGGTATCATGTGGGCATCATGTGGGCAATGGAACCAAGAGAACCTCTAGAAGCTGGAACAACCATGGAAGCAGATTGTCCCTGGAAGCCTCCAGAAACATCAGCTCCTCCAGCACCTTTCACTTTAGCCCCATATGACCAATTTGGATTTCTGCACCCGTAACTGTGATAGAATAAATTTGTGTTGACTTTAAAAAAAAAAAAAAGAAAGAAAGAAAAGTAAAATAAAAATACCTTCTCTGGTTTCATTTTTCTTAATATGGAAAATAATAAAGACTTATTTGTAACAGAAATGACAGACCTTTTTAAAATGCTGCCTGGCAGGTGCAATGACATGCAGGTATTAATATGATACCCAAAATGTGTGTGGTTCTCACTAGTTTACAGAGTCTTTGCCCACATTATCCTACACAGATACCCGGGTGAACTGAATTTTCTATAAATGGCTCTTAATAAGACCAACTGACTAAAATTTTAAATTTGTAGTAAGCATATAATACCTACTCATGCATCATAAACATTAAAGTCTTTTAAAATAGTAGATAGGGCCTGATGATTCAGGAGGTCTTGATTTGTTGAGCCCTTGGTTTATAAACTGGTGATGACCTTGGATGAAATTCTGCACATTTGTAAGTACAACTCTGAGGCGTTGGAGATAAAGGGTTATTTCAAATCTTATGAGAATATACATGAAAACGATGTCTGTGTGAACTCAAGTTCTAAATTAGTTGCAGGGTGAACTAATCATTTCAAGCATTAAAGCTTGGCCTTGGGATGAAAATTAAAGGAGAAACATTTAGGCAGAATCATCGGAGAATTACCCTCAAAGTAAGACAGCTAGATCCATAAATATTTTCCTAAGGGAAAAAGTGAAAGTATCATCAGTTTTTAATTCTAATTGAAAAAAAAAAATTAGCCTGTGGACCATAGAAAACAACCTTGTGTCAGAACACTGAATTATGTTTCTCCTACCTCTCCTTTTCGTGGTGACTAATATTTCCTAACACACTCAATGAAGAATGGTAAAGTAGAAATCTGCATTAGAGATCGCAGATATATCAACCACAATAGCTGTTCTCGTGTGGGGGTATTATGTGAGTATCAATGTCTGAAATCCCTAAAGCCCAGCACAGTAGGTATTTCTGGAGAATTAAGGATGTATAAAAAAATGGGTGTGAGGGCAGCAGTGCAAGAGGGAGAGAATTTTTTTTTAAAGCAGGAGAAAAGGAAGAAGAGAGTCCCACTTGCCATTCCTGACCCCTCACTCTTTACAGAAAACATTCCCTACGTCTTTGCCAGAAAGCACACCTCCCTCCCAGCTGCCCCCAAGCATCCGTTCTTCAAGCATTTATGGAGCACCTACTATGGGCCAGACCTACAGATGGAGCCCAACAGAGATGAGTCACACACAACCCCTATCCTCAAGGAAACACAGACTTCTTAAGAAACTGGCACAAAACGAACTATCTAGAATGATCTCTTAGAGAGGAAAGTGTCAACTGCTGAGACTCCAGAAGAGGAGGCGACTCCCGCTGGCCTCGGCTCTGGGGGCAGGTTTTACGAAGAGTGAGTTTTAGCCCCTCCGTGATGAGTATGCTTTCCTCACACAACAAACAGGAGAGAGCAGAGGGGTGCAGGGGAGAGCGGGGTCTACTGAGGCTACAGGGAAGGTGAGGGGCCTGTTGTGAATAACCCCAGGGCATCAGGCCAAGCAGTTCAGGCTGGACTCCGCAGTCAGAGAGGACCTGAGGCAGTTTTTAAATTGGGAGAGGAGCATGATCGAGTCTGGGGTCTGGAAAGGCCACTGGCACAGCATGAAGCGTGTGCCTCACATTTGATCTTGGGAGTTACCCTGAGCAGAAGACTTCTCCAAGGCCGCTCTCCTCAATGAGCGAGCCCCCTGTTCTATTGATTGACTTCATCCTGGGACACAGCAACTTCCTGGGCTCATGGATGCTGTGGGACAAGGGACTGCTGGTGAGGACAGCTTGTCTCTGGTCTCCCTGCTGTTGGGAGGAAGGATGGACATCTCAGCCAGGAAGACACAGTGTCCGGGCTGACTTCACGACTGGGGTCCAGACTCCTCTGGTGCCTGGAGTGAAAAATCAGGTGCCTCAGTGTCTTCTGAATCTTATGGCTCACTTAGGGGATCTATAAAATGTTTCCTTGCTGTCCATATTGACCTATTTTCCTTTTATTTCTTACTGCGCCATCTGGCTGTGACCTATGATAAAAAGGCCTCAGAGAGGAACATGCTCATCCCTCCTCTGCTCCTCTCCTCCTGCACACCCTGTATCTGCAGCAGACAGTTGCGTGGAAGTGCCCAAAGACACTCTATTCTTTCTCCCCTCTTGCCTTTTCACAGACTGTTGCCTCCACCTGGAAGGTTGCGTGTGCCTGGCAACCTCCTATTTCCCTTTCCAGATTCAACCCTAATATAGTCTGGTGCCTGGAACCTTTGCTGACGTCCCCAGAAGGACGGATGCCCTCCTCTCTGCCCCCTTACACAATAGATTCCATTCTGTTCTACGCTGAACACATGGCTGCAATAAATCGTCTCACATCCACCTTTCTCACTAGCCGATGAGCCCTCAAAACCCTTGAAGGGTGGAAAATGTGTTACTCTCATCTGTTGTCTCCTCAGCTCTCAGACACCTCAGCACACGGGAGATGTTTAGCCATTGCGGACTTTTCAGTGACTTTCAAGATAACCCTTCACGTTCTTCCATGCATTTCAAAGAGCTTACATTTTAAAAGCCCTCTTAACAGTTTTCCTCCTCGACACACAACAATCTTGCATTGATTAGCCCCATTTGGAGATGTGAAGACAGAGGTTCAGAAACTTGTGATGATCTGTGCAAGGTCACTCAGCAAGAAAGTGCCAGAGCTCAGCCATGGCTGGGGCATTCTGGTCTGCTCCAAGCCCTCTGGGCTGCGTGGTAGGGGAGTGGCACTGAGCTCCAGGTCTCAGGTTGGAAGATGTACTTAGGACACAACCTCCGTCCAGAGCCTAGGGCCACCCACATCTGCTCCTCTGCTCCTTTGGTCCTTCAGTTGTGGTCTGAGCCCTCTAGGGGCTCCCCCGAGGGAAGGACTAAGGGAAGGCATGCTGCAGGAGGTTACTTGGGTTGCCCTCGGGCTGCTGACTCAAGCTCAAATTGTGGTCAAGTCAGCAAGCTGAGGCTACAGCCAGGCCTGCAGTGGGAGAGGGGAGGATGGGAGTTTGAATTACTTCTCCTACAATCCTATCCTTGGCATTGGTTTGCATAAAAACAAAAAATCTTACATTAGAATCCATGGCCTATCAAACTAACCATAAAATGAGAAATAACAGAGCCTAAATCAATGAGATACTTATGGGTTGTGGATTCTCTTAATTTTAATTTCATTCATTTATTTTTTGAACCAAAATATATTTGGACAGTTTAAAATTTCAAAGGCACAAGAAAGTAGGGTGTAAATATTGTCCTTCCCATTCTTGTCCCTCATCACCAAATTCCTCTGCCAGAGGTATTTCATGAATATGCAAGAAAATACACACACACACAGACACACACATAAATACACACACAATTTTTTTCTTCCATTTTTTTTTCCTCCCATTTTTATATGATGGGCAACCTACTAAAACTCTGTTCTACATCTCGCTCTGTTTTTCACTCGATAATTTGGCTTGGAATTCCTTCTGTATCAACACACAAAGAGGTGCTTCCATCTTCTTTAAAACTGTACAGTCTCCCATGGTAGGCCTGTCCCAAAATTTATTTAACCAGTCTCCCAGTGACGAGCACTGAGTTTGTTTCCCATCTGCTGCTGTTATAAATAATGCTACAGTGAATAAACTTACATATACATCATTTTGTTCACTTGGGAGTATATCTGTAAAACAGATTCCTGGACTTGGAACTCTGGGTCAGTGTATGTGCGTTTGTAGGGAGGAGTGTTGCCAAATGGCCTTCCACAGTTTGTCCTGATTTAAAATTCAACTTGAAGTGTCTTACTGGACCTCTTTCCCCGTGGCAGCCTCATGACCTGTTAGCCCTGAGAGATGGTCTGAGAAGTCAGAGAAGCCTGGAAGACCCAACTCCTCCTCCATATTGAGAAAATAAAGGTGGGAGGAAACACAAATGGAGACCACGTCTCCCCCACTAGGATGGTTATGATCTAAGACACCAAACAGTAAGAGGTGGCTGCAGAGAATTCTGAACTCTTTGTGCACTGCTGGTGGAAACGCGAAACAGTGCAGCCACGGTGGAAAACAGTTTGGTGGTTTCTCCAAAAATTAAGCAGAAGTGTACTTTATGATTCAGCAATTCTACTTCTAGGTCTATAAGCTTCAAAGGACTGAAAACAGGTATTCAAACACTTGTCCGCCAATGTTCCCAGCAGCATTATTCTCAATAGCAAGAGGTAGAAACAATCCAAATATCCATCCGCAGATGGATGGAGAAAAAAAAGTGATATGTACATACAAAGGAATATTACTCAGTCATAAAAAGGAAGGAAATTTTGACACATGCAACAACATGGATGAACCCCCCAAAGGTCACATATATTATATGATTGTATTTGTATGAAATATCAAGAATAGGTAAATCCATAGAGACAGAACTCAAATCGATGGTTGCCAGGGGCTGAGAGGTGGAAGGAATGGGGGAGTGACTGCTGATCAGGTACAGGGTTTTTCTTGGGGTGATGAAAATTCTTTGGAACTTGATACAAGTTATAGTTGCACAACACTGTGAATGTACTAAATGCCACAGAGTTGTACATTTCAAAATGGTTAATTCATGTTATATAAATGTCATTGCAACAATAAAAAAGGGGGAAAGTGGGGGTGTCCTCTTTTCACTGTTTCTGATATTCTTGGTCACCAACTCTCTGGATCCCCCACTATGAAATGCTTCTCTGTGCCCTCCTCCCAGGTTGGTCTATCCAGAGGAGCAGACCAGATGCTTGCCCAGTGGCTCAGTGGAAACAGAAGTTCACATATACCCAGTAATACCATATGCTAGATAATGAGCCTGGTGCTTTATCTACATTTTCTCATAAAATCTTCACCACAACCCTGCAAATTTGGAAACTGTAAGTACCTTGTCCACTGTTACTCGGCTAGAAAGTAGTAGAGGGGGACTCCAAAGCCAAGTGCTTTCCGTGAAGCAGCCAGTCTCCATGTTTTACCCATCTCAGCAGGGATTGGAGACAGCAGGACCTTGCCAACCCCAAAAGCCATTCCTAATGACTCAATGCCCCGGGCCTTTGGCCAGCCTGCTCCTCTGGGAGGCATCAAGCTCCTCCTCCACCCGAGGCCCTCTACGTCCAGCTTACTACAAGCATTCCCTTGAAGCCCAGTTTGTTCCTTCTTGCCCTCCCACTTAACATAGTGAATTGAGTTCGTGGCACTCCATAAATACTAAGTGAATTAAATTGATCTCAGTAGGATAGAGCAAGGGACCAAAATGAATTCGTAGTGTTCTGACCTAATCTGAATTAGGTTGCTTGAATAAAAAAACCTCACCTTATTCCTGCTGTGATATGAAGAGTGAAGGCTTTGGTGTTAAACAGTCTTAGCTTCAAATCCTGGGTCTGCTGCTTTCTTGCCTCATGTTCTCTAAGCCTTGGTTTGTACAATCGTAAAAATGTGGTTGTAAAACTGTAAGGAGGACTGAACAACATAGTATGAGAAAAGCCAGCATACTTCATTCAAAAAATATCTGTTAAGGTCCCACTATCTAACAGGCAACATATTGGGATAGGGGATTCTTCTTTTAATGTGGTTAACATAATCCTTGAACTAAAATGACTTGCATTCTAATGGAAGAACAGACATTATATAACTAATTGTGAACTAGGGGGTCTTAACCTATTCTGTGTGTGGAAGGGTGTCAGAGAAGGCTTTCTGAGGAAGTAACATTGGAGCTGAGATGGAACGATAATTAGGTGGAGCTGGAATGTTCCAACAAAGGGTACATAAGGAGTGGGTGCAAAGACCCTGAGGAGGAAATGACCCAAGGGAGATTAAGGAACTTACCACCCCTCCCCTTCTGTCTGTGTCCCTCCAGCTCACTCTCCAGGACACAGTCACAGGGGTCATTTAAAGAGACAAATATTCAGATCACCGTCCTCTTAATGCCCTGAATGGTTGCCCATTGTTTCCAGGAGACTCATATCAGCATCCATAAGGTGTCTGGCTGGCTGAGTCCCTTCACCTCTTAGCCCCAGTAGGGATGCAATAACACAGCCTCTTCTGAGGAACCTGCTCCACCCACAGCTCTTGTCATCCATGTGTCCAGCACTGTACAACACAACAGGCCCCCACCCCCCCAATCCATCATGGCCGACTAAACCAGGCATGTTCACCAAACTAAAAGCTTCCCAATGTCCCCTGGCATGGAACCTAAAACATAGTGGAGAGAAGGAGAACTGGATCGATCAGAATGTCTTGGTCAGGAGTTTGAGCTTAGGAATTCCACAAGAGTGACCAGAAGTTGAAAGGGGCCATGAGACTCAGGGAGGGCCATGTCAAGCCAAAGCCAATGTCCCATAGATGGGGACAAATGCCAAGATGTAGCAGAAGCCAGTCCGCAGAGGGAGAGAATGGAGCAAAGGCCCAGAGAGAAGCAGAGATGTAATGAAAGACAGATCTTTTGACACCCCCACCCCCCGAGAAATAGGGATTCCCTGACCTGGGTGCCTTGGCTCTGGACGGCTCCTGTCTCCTCATTGTGGCCCAAGCTGGCCCTGAGATCCCTTTTTCCATTGTCACCCCAGGTGAATCTGCCATTGGATTCTTCCCTGCTCCAACGACGCTGAGGGATACATCCACAGGATCCAAGCAGACAGCTACTCAGCTAGGTCACAACCTCTAGCTCTTTGGCCTCAGCCTTGGCACACAGGACTTACACAGGCTTGGTATGTACATGCTGGGAAAGAATTAAGTGAATGAAATTTACATCCAAAACAATGGCTGGTGTGGTAACTGGAGATTGGTTTTCTCATTCAGTTTAACAGGCACATTCTGCACAATGGATAAGAAATGGCATTTTCACAGTAGTGAGCCTGGAACAAAAAGCCTCTTCCTCATGGAGGAAGAGGCTGGAAGGGAGGCCGAACAGGGCTGGTAGAGAGGTCTGTAGCATGCATTCATACAGACTGTTCACCTATAAGCAAATATTTACAGGCACCTTTCAATCACTAAATCTGAGTGAAGACAGTAGCATGAGCACATACAGAGCAATGTGAGAGTCTACATTTTCTCTGCTTAGAGGTGTCTGTTCCTTAGATAAAACTTCCCACTATAATGTATGATTGCAATGGTCTGATATACCACCGTTATTTTTCTGTTGTTACTGTATTAACTGTGTAGGCCTCGGTCAGTGCCCCACGCCATTGTGTGAGCACCCTCAGCTTGTGGCAGCCAGAGCTGGTCCCGAGACAGGGCAGAGCTATAACATCTTTAGGCACAGAACACAAGATGATTCCCTGTGCCTCCAATTCCAACTGTCATAGCCACAGAGCCAAATACTTGAACAGTGGCCACTCAGACCACTGTGGTCCTGCCATTAACTGGAGAGAGGGTTCCAGCTGCATAGAAGAGAATCCAGTGCATGAGGGGGGGGAAAAAAGGAAGGAGGAGGAGGAGGAAGAGGAGGAGGAGGAAGAGGAGGAGTAAACAGTCTGGTTGTCATTTTCTTATTCTATACAAATAACACAAAGCATCCTTCCCTGGCATTCTCTCATGTTGAAATTCAGGAGGCATATGCATATGGGGTGAGAAGCAGCTTCACCAGACATCATTTAGCTCTGTGTGACAGAGGGGATTCGAACTCACCAAATATCCACATGCTCCACTCCGTATCCCAGCCTCCCTCGCTGTTGTGGGGCCATGTGACTAGTTCCAGCCTATGGAGTGTGGGGAAAATTCTGTGGTTCCTTCCAAGGACGAAGCAGTCCAACCAGCCAGCTGCCTCCATGTCTGTCTCTCTTGCCCTGCTGGAGTCTCATGGAAGGCCACCTGCTCCTGAGAGCACGGCTGTAAGACAAAACAGGGATGCCTGATACACAACAGGAAATGGACTTTTGTTGCATTCAGTTGCTTAGATTTCATGGTTTATGTGTTACCACAGCATGGTCCAGCCTGTTCTGGGCCTTACACTGCAAGATTTGAGGTAGGAAGCCTTGAAAGGTAAGAAACAGGCCTGCTTTCTTTTTCTTTTTTTTTTTTTTTTCTTTTCTTTTTGGGAGAGAGAGAGTGAGCACGCACATGCCAGTGTGGAGAGGGGCAGAGGGAGAAGCAGAACCTCAAGCAGACCCCCGGCTGAGTACGGAACACAGTGCAGGGCTCAACCTCATGACCAAGAGTTGGAAGTTTAACCAACTGAGCCACCCAGGTGTCCCTGAAACGGGCCTACCTTCAAGCGGCTCACAGTCCAAATTGGGAGAGCAGGCAGGCAAATATTCCCATGTCAAACATTAAAGCTCAGGCCACAGAGATGGCAAGCAGATATTGTTCTCATTCAAAGAGCCCCCTAACAGAAGCATGATTTGTCCATGTGAAGTAAAAGGCTGACAAGAAATAGTTAAAGACCTAAGAGATAAAATTCCGTTCAACAGTAGGTGTAAATGTGGTGATCCTGCAATCCCGAAGGGGCATGCTGAGTCCTTCTAGCTTTGTAGTACAGGATATTTTAAAACATACAGAAAAATAGAGAGAATAGTGCCATAAGCCCTTCTTTGATCATCACCTGATTTGAATCATTATAATCTATGGTGCAAATTTGTCTATTCTGTATGTTTCTTGCCAAGTACTATTTTTCCCCCTGTAGTATTTTTTAAATGATCTAATAACCAGTCCGGAGTCGAAAGTCCCCATTTGTCTCAACAAAAAACATTTTTAATTAATTTGTTCAAATCAGGACTCAGACCAGTTCCAAACACTACATCTCATTGGTATGTTTTTAAAGCCAGCTTTCAGCCCTGATAGCTTTACCATTGCACACATTTTTAAGTGCCATTTATACATATCGACTTCATCAATATGAAGCAGTACGTTTTCAAGGCCCTGCCTACTCTGCTGTCACATACGACCAAAAAAATAATAAAGAAATAAATCGGTAAACATCAGCTGAAATGTCATAGGCCACATAATCATGTTGGGTTTGCAGAGGCCAGACAACAACATGTGTGACCAGACCACATACGTCAAACACACACGACATGTGACCCAGAAGGGTCCTTCAGAAAGTGCCTACCACAAGCAGAAAGGCCACACGGAGTGTGCATCCATCTCCTTCAGCACTGGAATACACAGAGGCCCCATTCTAAGACTGGGGCAACTGTGGGAAAGGTTGTATTTTATCGAAGTGGAAAATGGCTGTGACTCTAGTCCCTATCTTCGGCTTTTCATCAAAAATAAATGACTCCTGTGAGGCAGTGGCCAAGAAAGGTGGCCAACTAACAATTCTGGAAAGAAGAGACGGTCAACCCAGGTTTGAGCCTGCACCTTCAGCATAGTACCTGCAACACTACCAACTAGGAGAGCGGGTATGACCCAAAGGCATCATGGCCAACTTCCAAACTCAGATGATTACGGTCTACTCTTATTACAGAATCAGAGAGGATTTTAGAATCTGAGAGAGAGAGAAGGAGAGAGACAGAGAGACAGAGTGAGAGACCAATGGAGACAGAGACACAGAGGACAAGAGTGAGGAAGCATCCATCCATTCATCCACCCACCCACCCATCTACCCATCCGTAGGAGAGGCAAAGGCAGCAAGAAGGAGCCGAGAAAGGGAGAGGCAAGGACAGGTGTGAGGCAGAGAGAGGAACAGAGGGAAGCAAACACCATATCTTTAGGTCTGACAGTTTGCTGAAAATCTGTGCTCCAAAAACTGCAAAAGGAACAAAACAGGTAAGCAGCGGTCTGGGCCTTCGGTTTCCTGCAGAGCCCACTGCCCTGCTGGCTTTGCGGAGCCCCCGTGCCGCGCTCCCCGCTCTCTGGACGGGGATGAACAACCCGCCTTTGTTCTGTTTTCCCTGGCTACAGAGCAAATGAACAGGGGCAGTCAACACAACAGCATATCAGATGTGGATTATTGGTTTCGAAGGGGACCCGGATCCCAGAAACCCCGCCAAAGAGATGGTGAAAAGGTCTGAAGAGAAAGCGGATGCCTGTGGTCTGGGTGATGTGCCGATTAAGAGGGCTTGTTTGGAGCCACTTCGAGTGGCAAGGCGAACAGTGCATGTAAATGATCAAAAGCAGGCGGGACCCTCTCCCATCAGTCACAAAAGATGCTTAAGGCCGGTTCCTTTGAATGCTGTTTTAGTAGTGGTCTCATACAATACATCTTAAGGAACATTTATACTGTGTTCACTGTGCATTCAACTGTGGCCACTTCAAAGGTTTAGCCAAGTATTTTATGGCCATGGTAAAGGGTTCTTATTGATTTAAATTACAAGCTTGGCTCCCGTCAGCTCCACTTGAGGGCAAAAATGCAATAAAATATCCCACAGCACAAGAGACAGACATATCGCATTGAAAATCTTAAGAGATCCTTTTCACTATAATCACTCTCAATGATATTTATTTATATGGGCAAGGTTATCAGAGAGATTTGTCTACAATCCTTAAGCTTTCGGGGTTTGTCTTGGTTTGAGGATTTGCTTTTCAAAAAATGTAGTTCTAACCTGGGCCAAAGAAAGGTCATAAGTGCATTCTGTGTCCCCTGGCTTAGCCTTCCACCGCTCCCCGACTACTGACTGAATGGTCGTTCCAAAAATAGTGACATTGACATACTGGCCATCACGGCTGAGGGATTATGGTTTTCAGTCCTCCGATCATTTGCATATCCAGCAGGCCAGACTCAAATGAATGAGAGGTGTCAAGGCTTGAATGACAAGCCTATCAAGACGATGGAAGGCTGTCCCAGGATTAACTGTCACGGAGACAAACTCCACTCTGGAGACAGAGACACGAGCATGCTATGGGAAGACTGTAAAATTGAGAGGGGGCGCGAGGCTGTCAATACGAAACACTGTTTATGCTATTCAATAAGCCCCGTGATCATCAGGACAAAGGAAGTCCCTTATGCTAAGAGAAAGAGAGAAAGCCGGGGCAGCAGGCTCTGGTCTGCTTCATTCCTGGTCCCTTTATAATAATTTGCCTGAAACATACCCAAGACAGAGCTAACCCCTGGACATACACAGAAAGTAGCAAATGACTATTATGTGTCTGACATTTGAAATAACATGTTTCTGGAGGGTTGGCATTACAAGAGTCATTTCACTTCAAAATGTTATTCCTAATGTAATTTTTTAAAATTCATAAGAGGCACTTGCTAGAATTCAGTGTAGCACTAAAGTCACTCAAAAGACAGAGGTCAAATTCATTTCATTTCTTTTATGTTTTCTTCTCTCTGCTAGATGAAATAAATGATTAAGCCTAGAACACTTGGCAGTTCAGCGAATGTGCTCCGTGGCACCATTACAAGATCGATTTTCTCAATACAGGAGTCTTTCTAGGGTGCACATTGCTTAGCTGACATCTGTCGCCGTTGTCATGGTAGCGCTCTCTCCAGCATAGTGAGAGGTCAGGCCTGACAGGGAAGGCCTCGCCAGCTCTACCCCAGTCACTTCAAGGTTAACAGCCAATGGACCAAAGAAATAGGCAATTATAGTACAGTCAATTCCGGTTAAGGAAATATCTGAGAAGTAAATATGTCTGATAAGTGAATGGAAATGAAACAGCCAATGCTATTGATGCAATCCCATAATATCAATATCATTTTGTGGTGCAGTTTGGTTGTTCCTTGTAAAATGTCCATGCTCAAAGAAATCTAGCAAGAGCAAGGTATGCAAAGCTTCATTATGCTGCCGTTAGCCTCTGTATTTGAAGAATAGGATTCCCACAAATGGACAGACGAGTAGCAGCAGGAGGACAACATTTCTTGAAGACAAAAGTGCAAAGAGGATCCCCTGGGTCTCCGTCCCCTGTTGGTATAGTCCTCTGATATTGCCTGCTGCATGGATGCCTGAAGAAGATTCCCAGCATCTTAAAGGAAATCAACTTTAAAACAATATTTATAATTGCTACCTCATATTTACCATATTTTTTATTTATCAAGATGAAAGTCTTTTCTACAGTTTTAGTGACCCCCCAAAATATCAAGATTTCCAAATTACCAACAAGTTGGAATTAATAATTTCTAACGATATACCTTTCTACTAAAGCATAACTTTTGATAGAGAAAAAGTATTATTATAATAGACATTCTTCGAATAGAATTAGAAAAATGACAGGTGGAACTAAAATGTAAAGATTTTCAATTACAAGTTGCATAGCCTAGAAATTCAGTCACTGACAACCTCTGCAGGTTGCAATACTTGAAATTCATTATAGTACACACATTCACATTACCCACTGCTGATTAAATCCTGCAGTTAGTATAAAGAGATCTTCAGATTTCATCAGACGTCTGAAAGAATGGCAATGACTTCTCTTCAACTGTGAGATTTTGTTACTCACAATGAAGAATAGAAAATTAAGGGTAAAAAAATATATATATACATATATATACACACACACATATATATATAGTCACTATGGTTACTTGTATCAGATTTTTGTCAAAATATCCATGGTTACAATTGGTGTAGACCTTATTCATGACTGCTTAGGTCTTTGGTCAATCCTTGGCATATCAAGAGGTAGAATATCATCCAGCAAGTGGTCAAGCCACAATTGCCAAATTGTCTCCCAGAGTCCTTGCTAATACACCAAAGCCGTTCATGTCTTCATGGTGAAAGGTGATTTAGCTCCTACACTGGTAAGCTGATGACACTCCCCGCAGCCTGATGGTCTCCTGAGAATTAATGGTTTCACTGGAAAATTCAGCATTATTTTAGAAGGGTTACGTATGGATGCACAAAAGAGTAACCCACTCAAATTAGCTTATGCACAGAGAATTTTATTGTAAAGAGGCAACAGGCTATCCTACGAAGAATGGGAAGCAAAGACAGGAAACAAATGAGATACAGGCAGAGTTAGAATTAGAATGAAACTGAAAACCAGAAGCCAGGGTTATTCTCTCTACATGGATTTCATCTCTGTCACGCTTTTCTCTCTTCACCTGCTTTCACAAGACTTCCTCTGCCTTTAACACAATTTACTTGGAAGAAACTTCCAGTTCTGGCAGCACCCTTACCTTACTGATGGAGTTTCTCAGTGTCCAAATTTCAAATCCCCATAAGACAGAGCCTGATTAGCTCAGCCCAGGCAATGGATCGGATCCCCCACAGTTAGGTGCTGAGCTGGATTGCAGCTGCTGGGGTAAGAGAGGGCAGGGTGACGCAGTTTAGACATGACTGTCCAGGTCCACTCCATCAGCAAGGGCAAGGCACATGCTCCAAATACATCTCCTATGTCTTTTTCAAGGGCTCGAGGTGACATATACATTGAAAATTCCTCACATCCCCAATAGCTTTACTAATGAGCAAGAGTTCTAAAACAAAATGATGCTGACATGGTTATTCAGCAATAGGACCATGAATTTATATTAGTTGTAATGTTGTCAGAGTCATCCCCATCAGTATAAAATGACCAACACTGGAAAATACACACACACACACCTCTCCTCCTCCCTTGCCTAATTACAGAAAAAAAAAAAAAATACACTCTTGAGCCTTGGCCTTCATGACAGACTTTGCCAGCTTTGCATCCTCTGTCCACTGTAGCCTGCATATGCCCAGGAATCCAACTAACCTGAGCTGTTTTCTGTTCCCTCTTCTAGCCCCACACTCTCCTTTCCTCCATGGCTCCCTGAACATACTGCTTCCCTTCCATCTTCTCTCTGGGCCACACCATAATTAAATATAACTATCACATTGAGGCTCTCAAAGAAAACCGGGAAGTAACGAATGGCCCCTGGAAGTGGGGTGTTTTCTCAAGCAAATGGTTTAAATGGACACTTGATGTCATTTGTTAAGAGAAATAATACAGGGTCTGTCCTTGAGGGCCAGTTCCAATACCAGCTCCCTCATAAAACCTTCCCTTGACTACCCAGATGAAAAATCAATAATCCCTCCTCCAAGGAAGCATTTATTGTCTCTATCACAGTTTTCCAAATGTAAGAACTCGTGGATCCTTAAAATTATAAGCCCACAGACCTCTGAGAAACATTGCATTAGAAGTTAAACCCTGTCACCTGAGGCACCATTCGAGGCATGTTGAGTCATGAACCTGAGACCTGAAATTATACGGCAGTTCTAAGTTGTTAGACTGACCTCCAGATGACCCAGGGAACTTTTCTACTACTATCTAGATGATCATTAAAATAAAAACACAAATCACCATCATCGAATCTCAATTTTAAATACTCAGTATTCTGGGGCTGTGTAGTCTGGCATACCCAGAGAACTCTCATCCCAAATCACTGGGTCTACTTGGAATTAACCAGATACCAGCTCCACCATTTTGATTTGACTTCATAGTGCTGCCTTCTAAAAAACATCAAACATCCTCTATAGCTTAGTAAATTATATACCTTCTATTTACACTTGATCAAAGCCATAAATCCAGAGCTTGTTTTGGATGGTGATAGATTTCCAACTTGTTCACCTATAAACCTAAAACACCAATCCTAGTCTTTTACAGACCCTGTGATTTTAGACACACCATCTGAGCAGAAATGTCTATCATTTGCCAATACAGGGAAACTGTTTCATATCCTTGCAAGCTATATAAAAAAAAAATACAGTATTGACTTCATTTGAGGGTTTTCTGCTTTTTTATCGTCTCTGGCCCAAACTGAGAATGACTGTGGTGGAAATAGAGATAATTCTTTTTGGTCCTTTGTCTCATTCTTGAGTGATTTCTTTCAGATTTGGGCTGAAGCTATATTTTCTAAATCTTTCATCTAATATATAAGATGCCAAGAACCATGCCAGGCATCTGAGAAGAGAAGTATCTAATGCTTAATGGGGAAGACGGATATGTAAATAGATCATGCATTGGGATAAAATCTGCAAATCAGGTGTACACTGAATGCTATGAGAAAAAGGAAAAATATTAACACTTACTCAGGAATTTCAGAAGAATAGCTTTTATAAAAAGACCCACATAAGTACCTGTTTTCACTAACCAAAATTAGTACTTTTCACTAACCTAAAGAAATCTGAAGAGGATTTTCACTTTTATGAAGAAAGCTGTCAGTGTACTAATAACCTTTCATAAAAGTGAAATGAAAAACTTTCAGAAAGCAAGGGACACCTACACTGCTGCATAACGAATTACCCCAAAACATAGTAGCTTAAAGCCAACTTTTTTTTTTCCTCACAATTTCTGAGCCAAGAGGCTGAGAGCTAGCTCAAGGTATCTCATTAGGTTGTGATCAAGATCACTCACATGGCTGTTGGCAGGAGGCCTCAGTTCGTCTTACTGGATCTCTCTGTCAGGCTGCTTGAGTGTTCTCATAAAATGGCCGCTGGATTTCCTAACAATGAATGAACTAAGAGACCAGTCAGTGACCTATAACTGGATTTTTAAAATTCTCACTAAGATCTTATCGCAGCACAGGAAAATTCCAATTTATTAATGGGTTATAGTCCAAGAATTCACTTGTAAGAGGGTTCTTTAGAATTCTAGGTATCAGCTAGCTCTTGCCACAAAGATCCTGTGTAACAAACCATCCCAAAACTCAGTGACTTAAAACAGCTAGCATTTATTCTCACATAATCTGCAGACCACTTAGAGATCAGGTAATTTAAGCTGGTGCTCAGTTCCATGGCTTTGCTTCAAGTTGTCACTCAGCTAAATGGGTAGCACCTATCCACGGAAAGCTCATCTCATACAGAGAGCAGCAGAGGTGCATAAGGCACAAGAGGGCAAGCAGAAAGAGACAAAGCCCTAAAGCCCAAGAGTCAGAACTAGCACTTTGCCCACATGCAGTTGGCCAAAATCAAGTTCCATGGATGACTTCAAAGTCAAGGGATAATAAAATACACTCCTCCTACATGAGCCTAAAGCAAGGAGTAAAGAATTGGAGCCAATCATTCAATCTATTAGCTTCTGAATGCATTTTTCCTTAAAAATAAAATTGCATATTATAGTTTATCATATTAGCTCACCAAAACTGATTTAATGTTAAGAGGAATATCATCAGTGGCCTAGAATCAGGTAGTTCTATGATACAGTCACTTTTTTTTTTAAGATTTTAAAATATATTTTGAGAGAGTGAGAGCATGGGGTGGGGGGGGGAGGGCAGAGAGATAGGGAGAGAGAGAATCTCAAGGAGCCTCCCCATTGAGGTTAGAACTTGATGTGGGGCTCAACCCAGGACCCTGAGATCATGACCTGAGCCAAAATAAATGCTTAACCAACTGAGCCACCCAGGTGCCCCTACAGTCACATTTTTTAAGTAAGCCAAATTTGTCTTCCTGTATCACTTCCTTTATCTTCTTAACATTGTTCCCATTTCTCCCCGTGTGCTTAGAATCCTCATGGCTGCCCTAAACCCCTCACCTCTGTGCCTCACTCACACTTCATGTCCCCACTCCCAATTATTTCAGCCCCTAGTTTCAGATCTCTGAACCCCACATTGTAGACCCCTCCCAACTGGTTGCCAAAAGGAAAACCATCTGACTGATCTACTTCATAGTCACAAATGAATGTTTCCTAACAGTCCCCAAGATATTTGACTTTTTAAAGGGGCCTGTCCCAAAGCGCAGTGATTCTCCCATTGGTGAGATTCAAGACAGTAAATACATCAGTAAAAGTCAAAAGGTCTGGGATATTTTCAGAAAAGGGGAATATGTCTTAGGCCTTCTAGTTACTCTCATTCTGTGAAAGAAGCGTCATTCATACATGTGGAGCCTGCTGTATTCACTTTATTACTCTCAGTTTCAATATTTTCTTTTCCTCTCTATGCTGCTACAGGGAATTGAACTCACCAGGAGAAGATAAATGTCAGTGTTATGATTTACATCTCATTACAGGACCAGTGTTGTTTCCCATTTTGAAATTTACTCTATAGGCCAAATCTTTAAAGAGTTTCTTTTTTATCTTTTGACATTAAAATGGCATATTTCAGCATGAAATATGCCTACTTTGACTTCGGAGGAGCTTAATGGTTTGGCCCTTGTACAAGGTTTTCATATGAACGTTCTTATTTTAAACGAACAAACAAAAAGAGAAATTATTGTCTTGAGAACATTGCTGTTAATCATATGTGAAATAATGTTTACTTTTAAAGATGGATCATAAAAAAAGATTCCAGGTATTAAATTTCAGTAACAACACTTTCTACCCTGCTCAAATATCTGTGTGCAGACAACGGGAAGTGGAGATATCATGTAAGAGACTAATCTGAATAATTTGGACCAAAAAATACAGCTTTATTGATCTTAAGGTATGAATTTATGTATAGTTCTTCATTTTTGCTGATTTTTCATGACAAAAAATAGCAACGCCTATATGCCTTGTGACAACATTATATTGCCATATTTTAGCCATTTTGAGCACCCTTTGAAAGGCCTTTGCCATGCAAACTACAGTACCTAGCATCAAACTACATGAGGGTGGGCACTTAACAACAATTATTTCTCTTTTTGTCCAGCCAAGTGTCAATACCATGACATCAACTTCAGGTAAGCTAGGTTAGGATTTGGAGTGTTGGGTTCGAGAGTTCCTTCTCACATTTTTTTTCTTACATTAGCCAAAGAGGTCATCCAAATTCCATGCTACCCAAGGAAGAAGGCTTTTCTTTACTTATTAACAATCAAATTCTGATGAAGTCTAAGTACAGTCAAAACTCTCAGTGAGGAGAACTGCAAAAGACAGTGTGTGATAAGGAATATGATTGGAAAGGTAAGCTCCACCCTGAATAGCAGAGTAGCCAATCATTCATCAGTTGTGAAGCTGTCCTTATTATCGGCTCATCTAGAGTGAACTCATAGGTTAATGGCTAAAATGAGTCATGGGGTTCAGAGCAGCAGTTCAAATTCCAGATCTTACATTTACCAGCCAAATTACTTAACCTTTCTGTGCTCAGTTTTGTTTTGTTTTTTGTTTTTTACCTGCAGGTGAAGATAATAGTACATACTTCTTAGAGTAATTATAAAAATGAAATGAGTCCACATATATAAGGTGTTGAGAACAGCGTCTGGCCAGCACCATGTCACTATCCTCATTATAAGGGGATTCTTCTTAGTCATGCTGGTTCTCTTTCTTCTTAACTCAGATATTTGACAATAGTTGAATCAGCCCATAATTGATTCACATTCTTAAGTTCCTTCTTAAACAGTGCTATTGGGAGTGCAACTTGGATAACCACTCCGATCTTGGTATGATCTAATAAAGTTGAAGATGCTCATTCCCTATGAGCTAGCAATGCTACTCTCAGGCATATACAATGGAGAAATTTTAGACCAAGAGACTAGATTGGATTAGAATATTCATGGAAATATGGTTTGTAATAACAAAAAAATGGAGACATCCAGATGGTCATCAAGAAAAGGACGGATAAATAAGTCTTAGAGTATTTACACAATGGAATAACAAACAGTAGTGAGTATGAATAAAGTATGTTACATGTATCAACTTAGACAAATCTCACAAATATAATATTGAATGAAGAAAGGCGATTCATAGAAGATAACAGTATGATTCCTTTTACATATGGCTCAAACATGGAAAATTTGTTTTTAAAAAGCAGGAGCATGAGAGGAGTTTAAATAATCAGGACCTGAAAATGAAGCCATAATAGAAAAAAAAATCACATCATCAACATACAAATGATGCATATCAGGAGCATAACATGCATAAAATCAGGATAGGGATTACCTCTGGGAGTTAGAAGGGCATTACTGGAGTCTCACTGTTGGTAATAATGAACTATATTTCTTAATTTGGGTGGGTAGGTGCATAGACATTCATTTTATTGCAAAGTCTTCTAATGCGTATATATTATGAATTTGTAAGAATTTTAACATTTTATTCAAAAGTTCTTCAATGAAGGAAAAATAAACATAGCCACTACCTTGCTCAGGGTCCCATCCCATTTCTCTCAGCTGGCTCACCCACACACATTCATGGCAGCACATACTGAGAAGACCCCAGTTCCCCCTCTTCAGCGCACCAGGGCACTGTTCTGCAGATATTCCTAGTTAAGGATATGCAGTAGAGTCAGGTCAGAAGGGCACTCTGCCTCTCTTTATGTAGTTGTTTGTTTCTGCAATAGAAGAATGCAGTAGCCTGCCAAAATGATATAACATCTCTTTTCCCAGAGAGTACTGTACCTAGCACTTCACAAGGCAAGAGGTGGGTTTGCTTTCCCTGTTTTGCAAAGAAAGAATGGAAGCACAAAACCACGGCAGTCTACTGGGCAACTGTTAGCGTCACTCTCTTCCTTCCCGCGGCTTCCATTCTGTTTTATCCCTGAAGGGGCCTCACGAACTGTTTGCTTCTGTATTATCCACAAGTTCTTTTGGAAGTCAGAAGCTCTAACTCTTAAATGTAAAAACAACAAGGGAATGGCACCTCTGGGGTTAAAACCCAACTTTCCTGATTACAGGTTCCGCAAGGGAGCATCCTCTAAATGGGATTTCAATCCATACATAACGTGGTGCTCATTATGCACCACCAGGCAGGATGGGAGCGGGAGAGAGAACAGAACCATGGACAGCTCCGGCCGGCGCTCACCTGCACTAATGGGGACGGGTCCCCAGTCGCCAGCCCCTCCCAGCAGCCAGGGTTTCTCTTTGCATTATTTATTTATTTCTAAGACCTGGGGGTGGGAGAGGAAAGAGAAGAAAAGGAAGTGATTTTTCTTCTTAATAGGTTTGCTCTTCGCGCTCTGGGTAGAATCAATGCGAGCGAGTGGAGTTGAACACTCTCCTTAACATCCCCTCCCCTCCAAACTGCTTCCTTCCCTGGTAAATAATTCAGACAAAATAAAATAATCATGTGCTGGTAATTACCACCCCACCCCAAAAACGAAGGATTGTTGCAATGTGGTCCCCCTGGATGTTGCAGGGGCCATTCATGGTGTCCCTGCAGGTGGCAAGTTGAGGCCCGGATGTGGGCCGAAAAGGGGCACGTCTGGAGGTGAGGGCAGGAGTATGAATAAAGTATGTTACATGTATCAACTTAGACAAATCTCACAAATATAATATTGAGTGAAGAAAAGCAATTCATATGTTGTTACTGCTGAGCAGAAGGGCCATGAAATGATGTCTCTGTGCTTCCAGGGAAATGGCTGGCTTTCTGCTAAGGAAACAGTGTGTCTGGAAACAGCACAACACATTTAAACGACCTGCTCTAAACAAAATTCTTCTTTTTCATTCTAATTTCCATCTTTCTGCATGAGACTAAAGCTTCTATGAGAGGCTACATGGCAGACCCCCTCAAAAAAAAGTATGTCTTTTCTCCCAGCCTCACCTCTTCATAGAATTTTTATTTTGTGAGTTTATTTCTTCATGTAAAGACCTTGCTCACCTGTGTGAGCCTCACTGATAAGAATTTTTAGGCAAAGAGAAAGTAGTTGTTTTGCTTCAGAACATCAAAAAAGTTCAGGCAGAGATGGCATTCGTTACAATATGAAAATAACATTCTCGACCCCACAGAAAAAAGTGGTAGCAACCCATCACTCGCCCCCAAAAAAGTCTCTCCTAACAAAACTGTGCATGTGAGCAGTATAAGATAGGGACAGTGTGGTGGAAGGCATCTTATGAGGACACCAGTAATTTACAGGGAAATCTCTATACTTATTATAATACTTAATAATACTTATACTTATTCTCTGTGGACTCATCATCTTCGTGGAGAATTAAGCTATAAACAATAATTTTGAAAACATCATAGACAAGACTGTGATGATCCCAACTGATTATTGCTATGTGGCATGTGGCCTTTAAATAAAAAGCTGTGCAAAGGTAACTGAACTCATAAACATGTAGACAGAATCCTTGCCTTGCTCTCACGCACTGCTCTGAAGCTGGTAGGGAAATCCTTCTGGAGTGGAGGCAAGTGACATTTGGAGCCTGAGTTTTCCCAGGCTGCCCAATACACTGGGAGTAGAAGTGGATCCCTTCTCTCTGATACCTTTCTCAGGACCAGTGACAAAGGCCACGAGGCCCTAAATCTGACTTCCCCAATATAGTAGCCACTAGCCACTAGCCACATATGACTATTATACTAATCAACTTTAAATAATTTAAATAAAATTTAAAATTCAGTTCCTGACTCACATGGGCACATTTCGAGTGCTCAGTGGCCACATGTGGCTAGTGGGACCATCTATACTGGACAGTGCAGACATAAGACATTTCCATCATCTTAGAAATTTCTATTGGACAAGGCTGTTCTAATGTCAGCACACTATGGAAGACTGATAGATAACACTCACTACACGGGGGGAAGCTTTTCCAAAGGGAAGGAATAGGATCTCCAACCCTAAATCACTTCTATATTTGGTACAACTGTTTAAATAAGTGAAGTATCCATGAGACACAAGTACAACACCCAGTGTTTTAAAAATCGTCCTTCTACCCAAATGAGCCCTAAGATATAATAGCAGGATGTTTTCAGGTGCTTAGTAAAGTCATCCCTCAGCTTGTTTAATTTCCCTCTTCCATATGATGTTCTTAATAAGACAGTTTTGGGAGAGAGGGAAAAGCACATGTCTTGGGTGAAATGATTTTTTTTCCTATTCTTTTTTTTTTTTTAAGATTTTATTTATTTATTTGAGGGAGCGAGAGAGAGACAGAGAGTGCAAGCAGGGAGAGGGGCAGAGGGAGAGGGAGAAGCAGACTCCGTGCTGAGCAGGGAGCCCAAAAACATAGGGCTCAATCCTGGGGCTCAAAGCAGATGCTTAGCCAACTGAGCCACCCAAGCACCCCATTGTTTCCTACTCTAAAAAGAGAATAGTGATTCTGATGATAATATGAAAATGTTGCATTAAAATACTTAGCAGGCTAGATAAGACATTAGGGCCTTTGCTTGTGCAGTCATTTTCCCAACCAGTATTTACACTTAGGTTTGCCATGTGCCTGACACTATGCTAGGGTCTGATTTAAGATTTTGGACTCACAAAGGAGAGGGAAACAAACACAAAAATAAAGACAGTACATGACAATGGCCATCAGAGAAGTGTGGGAGAGAGAGGGCTTGGGGTTTTAGAAGCAGAGGAGCCCACTTCCTGCTGGGGAAACAAGGCAGCTTCCTGGAAGAAGTGGCCTTTGAGCTGGATCTTAGAGCGGAAAGTGACTGGAGGTGTGCAAACTCAGGGTGACAGGGGAAAAGAGAGGGACTATGTTCGGAGAACCCTGGGTATCTCAGTTAAGCTGGCTGGTGAGCTAAGTAAAGGGAATTGGGAGAAGAAAGCATCAGAAAGCCAGATCACAGATGTGGCAGAGGACCTGAATGTTAGACTGGGCCAAAAACTGGCTACCCTAACCCCATCCTGCTCCCAGTGAGGTGCAGACTCCAGCACCTGCCTTCATCAATGAAGGGTGGTCACTTTATCGGTGCTTATAACTGCTGTGCCCTCGTTAATGAGGGATGGTCACTTTATCCATACTTGTAACTGCTTAGGAGCCTCTGTCCCTGACACTCACCCTGTGATTGGTGCTCCGTGTGATGGGAAGTCATTCTGTCATCAGTTATAATGCCAGGGGCCACCAACACCAGAATCCACTCACATTCCAACCTAGCTCATCTCCTGTCCTCAAATGTTTACCTGTTAGCTCAGTTCATCCTCAGCATCCTAGATCATTTACAGCAGCTATATAGTGACCCCAGGAGAGTGAAAGAAAGGATTCAATCTCCAGAAGCAGCAAGGGTGGTGGGCAGAATCCCAGCCCCGAAGTCGGAAACAACTCACCCCTGGTTCTGTCCTGTAGCAGCTGGGACACTAGCAAAGCATATACAGGCTATGACCCTCGGCTCCTTATCTTCCTATAAAGTGGAGGCAATGAGTGATGTCTGCCCTCACTCAGCTACAAAATACTGGGGAGACAGAACCTATTATCATATTTAGATAAGAATTTGGAATAGTTAGTATTGATTCATCCTCTGACAAAAATAAATCCAGGATAACTTTTTCTTCATGAATAATGTCCTTTCTCTCCTCAAAGGAACAATTTTCCTTCTAATTGAAAGTTACCATTTCTTTCAAAATAGTTTATATCCATACTTAAGTTATTTTTTCTGATCTTCTTTGATTCACTTTCCTTCTTAGCTTTTGTCTGTTAATTTAGGAGAAAGCAAAGGATTTATTTTGTGATTTTAATTTTTAAACTAGTGTTGAACTTCTTGAAATCCTATTGTATGCTTAAAGTCATCTTCCTGGCCAGGGAGGATACAGAAGCAGTATTTGGGGGGGGGGGAGTTCTGACCACAAAGACATTATAACCTAATTAGTTACTTGAGCTAATTTATTTTGTTACATTTGTATGCAGTTACAAAAACATAATTAAAGAATTACTAAAGGTCACGTTGTAGTTGAAATTACATGTGCTTCAGAGCATAAAACAATGGAGAACTCACCTAAGACAGAGCAGCAGGGGAAAGTTTGATGCTGTAGGGCGGTTCTGTGTGAGCCCTGAGGGGCAGGCAGGGTTTGCTTGGAGGATGGGAGAGGGAAGGTATCCCAGGCACTGAGAAGTCCAGACAGTACTTATAAGCAGCCCTGTGACCTTGGAGCAATGAGAAAAGTGGCCACACTGAGTGGACAGAAAACATTTGCGAATCAAAGGAAATAAGTTTGGATCAGATTACGAAAGATTCAGAAGTTTAGCATCTTTGAACAAATGCCTTTTGATAATTTAAGTTATGTGGGGTCACATGTAACTCATTGCAATGGGTAGAAGACAAATAAGGTGGTCTCTCTGGTACAAGACACTAGAATTCTGGGACAGAGAGCTAGGTCTCCTGAAAAATGACTCTTTGCACCCACTGATCTGGGGGAGGCAAGGAACCTCCTGGGGAAACACAAACAAATCAATAAACTTGAACTGTTTTTATAACTGTTGGTCAGACAACTTTGCACCTATCTGGAGAGGGGAGGGCATTCAGAAGCCAGGCTGAGGGGGACAGTGGAGAGATGGCAAGAGAGAACTTACTATGTGGGCTGGAGTCTGGCAGGGCAAGCCAGTCTGTGAAGAGGGCCAGAGAGCCACATACAAGTGGTGATCCTGGACAACCAATGGGGTCTGGTACCTGCAGCCACCTGCCCCAGCTGACCTGATGGTGTCTCTGTACTTCTATAGGAACTGAGAGGGGGACCTCAAGATGTTCCTTTAACACCTCAGCGCTCAAGCAACAATGCTCTGGGACCCCTCTCTTACTGTAAAGTAATGAAAGAAGCATTTTCACTTCCAAGATACCACCAACCAGTCATAGCACCCATGGAACCTAATGATATCAGTAGGGGCAGGTCAATCTTTCTATATCTGCACTTAAGCAAAGGAAGAAGGCTCCATGGAGCAGGCCAGAAGTAGCCATGTGGGGAGGCAGCAAAGACCACAAATATTATGGTTGGACAGATACATTACCAAAAATGTACTAATGTACTTTATCCCCCCAACCTCCATGCAAAGAGTGTGGCTCCCCACTCCTTGACTCTGGGCATGGCCAAGTGAATAGCTTTGACAAAGTAGTGTTAGATGGGACACAAGCTGAAGCTTAAAATGTGCTTGTGTGGTGGGCCTTGCACTCTTACCCTTCTGCCGCCACTCTGAGAAGACTGTGTCCCAATTAATCCCTTGATCCAAGTTGGGGCAGACCCAGACCCACAGGATGAAGCAGAGCCAACCCCAGCCAGCCTGCATGTCCTTGAGAATAAACGGCATAATACAATTCACACAAACTAGAAATCCAAATCACACAAATTTCAAAATACAACATTCCACAAACCGGGACTGTCCTTGCCTACCTTAGCGAATACACCTTTCAATAAACAATAATGTTATTGCACTATTTACAGTAAGGAACTGTGAAGAAGGGGCCCCCACAAAGAGTGTTATTCTTTATTTTTTTCCCATTGAAAACAGTGGTTTACTCCAGCTATGGCTAAAATAAGGCCCAAATGTGAACAAAACCTAAAACCTGCCCAGGCTAGGATTTACAGTGGCAGCTTTTGGAACTCACACATCTTTTTTTTTTTTTAAGATTTTATTTATTAATTTATTTACATATTTATTTATTTTTAGAGACTGGGGGTGGGGGCAGAGGGAGAGAGAGAGAATCTCAAGCAGACCTGGCGCTAAGTGCAGAGCCTGATGCAGGGCTCGATCTCACAACCCTGAGATCATGACCTGAGTTGAAACCAAGAGTCAGACGCTTAACTGAGGAGCCACCTAGGTACCCCAGAACTCACACCATTCTTTTTTCATTCAATGCATCATTTCTTTTTTTCTTTACTTTTTATTTTGAAATAACTTTAGACTTACAGAAAAGTTGCAAGAAGAATACAGACAGTTCCCATATTGCCTATACTCAGTGCTAACATTTATTTCATCAATAATTTTTATTTCATCAGTTTTTCTACTAATGTACTTTTTCTGTTCTAGGATCCAATCCAGAATCCCACCATGTTTTGTCTCCTTAGTCCGTTCAAATCAATGACAATTCATTAGTCTTTCTTGACATTTCATGTCTTTGACACTTTTGAAAGTTGCCAGTCAGTTATTTTTCAGAATGGATTTGTCTGATGTTTTCTCATAATTGGAGTGAGGTTATGCGTTTTTTAGTAAGAATACCACAAAAACAATGTTGGCTCCCTCTCAGTGCATCATGGGGTTAGGGGAATGGAGGGAACTGATTACTTGATCACTTGGTAAAGGGAGTGTCTGCTGGGTTTCACCACTGTAAAGTTACTGTTTTTCCTTTGTAATTAATAAAGTCTTGAGAATGGTACTTTAAGACTATACAATTATCCTGCTTCTCCTCAAACCTTCACCTCTGATTTTAGTGTCCGTTGGTGGAGCTTGCTTGCAACATTATTACATTACATATATTGTAATATCATTACATTATGTTACATTATTATTACTGTGGCATTTGCCAAATGGCAGCTCATCCACCTAAAGCTGGAAGGGAAGCAGCTAATGAACCGCCCCTTCGCTTCCCAACCTCAACCCAACCAATAATGAGATCGAACTAAATGTGCAAAGGGGTAGGAAAGGTCCAGTTCCTGAAACTAAGGACTCTCAGCCACAATTTCTTTGCAGAGTCGACTGAACAGCAGTTGACAGATCTTGCTCAGAAGGCAAAGAGGAGAACAACCAGGGAGCACAGCCAACTTCCATGCTAATCAAGGTGAATAAAGCCATGACATAGAACAGAAAACCACAGGACTCTATTTAACACAACCAGGGATTCAACTTACTCAGCCAACTACCTTGTTTTCCATTTGTAATTAAAGTCTCAAAGAGAAGCAGCTTCCTTGTGTGCTGCCCCCAAGCAGAGCTCCAGACAACATCCTCATTTTCAATACTTCTTCCCCTTTATCTCACTCTGCCTGATGCCTAATAAGCTGATTGCTATTTACTTTGGACCAACAGCTAATCTGTTAATGATTGATTTTAAATTTTTACAGTCATTTGTCTCTGGCAGGGCCTGAGACTGCAAAAAGCAGTCCTTCCCTACCTGATGAATTGGCTTTTTCTTAGAAAGAAAGGAGAGGAAAGGAGAGGCAGGAAGGAAGGAAGGGAGGGACGGAGGGAGGAGAAGAGAAAAGAAGAGAAAGTTGATTTAAGTCAAAAGTCTTCATGGTTGCATTCTGCTGACCAAAAATTAACATATAATGAAAAATTTCAAAGCAAAAGAAGAAACAGTGATTCTTCCTCTAAAATTCATCTGCCTTTGAAATGGTCAGCAAATAATAAAAGTGGGCATTTTGCTAATGGTGGCATGGGGCAAAGACCCTCTTCCATATGAAGTAAATTGTAATTGTACTATAAATTTACAGAGCCTAAAATTCTTAATTAACAAAATTGATGCTCATTGCCCAACTAGAATGGGTTAGCTAAACTAATGCCATTACTGTGTTTTAAAAATATCTGAATTGCACACCATATGATATATGTATTTTTTGCAGGATATATGCAGAAAGGTGAATTTTGCTTTACACACACACACACACACACACACACAAACTATTGAATAGACAATGGTTATTTTAATTGGTATCACACAGCAGTGCACTGCAATTTAATCAGTACTTCTAAAAATAAAACCATGGATCACCATGTTCTGGAAAATACAGCGAACCTGGCTCATGAGAGTACTGCCCACATTTGTAAACCCCGATTCGTCCAGAAAGTTAAGCCTGCCTCAGAGACGCCATCCCTAATTTTGTAAATAAGAATGACCCCCAAGGCTAACATTTCCATCAACTATTTATTAAAACGCACCCCAAGACCTCTCATCTCAAAATGGAATTGAACTCATCCAAGTGTCTCTGAAAAATGAGAGTGATTTAATATGTGAACCAGCACTTGCGCAAAACGAAAAGGCAGGACTCTGGTGCAAAGCGGTGTTTTGGTATGTCTGAACAGTGGCAGGTCTTCCTGAAGAGCCAGTGTTATAAATTAGCAGATTAGACATTTTTGCAGAGCTTCTAAAAGGAAAGGCTAACCTGTTTGAAGGATAAAAGCCCTAATCTTATTAATATTTTAGATCCTGCAAGACATTGAGGCTCCATCTGCTGTCAGCACTACCTGAGAAAGAATTGAGGCAGCTGAAACCACGGCCCCCCAAATGGTCTGCTGACCTTCCTGAGAGGTAGATATCATGTGACGGCGATTGCCTATCTCAGCAGACACACTGGAAACAGGAGAAAGTGTTAAATATAACCAGGTAGACAGTGATGAATTGACATACTGAAAAATCGAACACTTCAGTAATCAGCCTAAGGACCTGATATCAACAACATTTTTCAGTTTTGTCCAAATTCATTGAAAGGTGTACTTTAGCAAGTTCACTTCTCATTGGTAAGACCTTTCATCTTTATGCTGCTTTTCTGATTGGATTCTGTGTCATTACTGGTTTGGGTAGTTGTGTGTGCAGGAGGCAGACAGACTTTGCCTGGAGAGAAGAAGGACTGGAATGAACACGAATATAAATGGGTTTTACTCCA
Source organism: Martes martes (assembly GCF_963455335.1). Lineage (NCBI taxonomy): Eukaryota > Metazoa > Chordata > Mammalia > Carnivora > Mustelidae > Martes > Martes martes. The sequence continues at coordinate 59,169,401 of NC_137899.1, read as the reverse complement.
ACATTAATTAAGAAACTATTAAATATCTATCAAAATGGTTAGTTAGAAAGAATTATTAAAGCCATGGTATATGAAAATGCATCAGGTACTGTGTTCTAACAGCACAGTAAACCTGAAATATTGAAATATTGCCCTCTATTTTGCAGTAGGAAGCTTCTATAACTATAATTCTAATTACAGAACTCTAATTAATGTCTACATGGCTTCGGATAACTTGTTTAAATATTTGGAATATTTATATTATCCAAAAGCAATCTCTATCCATTAGAATAAGGAAATCCTTTAAAATAACTTTTTGAAATGCTATTGATATGCTTTTCTTCTTATGAGACACATAAGTCATACAATTTACTTTAAGGTTTCATTCATCTCTGTAACAGTATTGCAAAAATTCTTTTAACTAAAAACCACTTTTGTCCCTGGTACAAAAGTGTCAGGGGAGGTCACTGCCTCCTTTGAGATTTAAATAAAAAACTGGCCCAAATGTTCACCCCACATCCTGTGAGAAGTCTGATGCTCTCCCCTAGATTCCTGAAGATTCTGGAGAAATTATATTGACATAGTCACTTCTCTCTCCAGTGACTTCTCTGGGCTGCATTCTTGACCTCACTGTCTCCCACGTCCTATGGCTGCCCCATGCCAACCAAGATTTTAAAGGTAACCCCTTTTACTTGATTTCTGCCAAAACACCACACAGAAAAAGTATTCATGTGGAACAGACTCTTTATGTCCTTAAAAGTCTATCATCAGGTCCATCGCGTGCCACCATCTTGATTTCTGCCTTATTTAGTGTCTCACCTCTGCTCTCCCACATTCACAATCCCCGTAAATTTCTTTCGCGCAGCAACTTGCTCTCTCCTCCTGTAGCTCCAGACTGTTGAGGCTATCTCTGGAGGCCTCATCTTCTCAGCCAAATGCTCCCGTTAAGGTGTAGACAGTCTCCTCCCTGAAAGGAATTCCTGACTAGCTCTTAAAATAATGGCATTTTCCTCTGGGCTGCTCACGTATTACAAGAAGGCTCTGACTCATTCCTGCAAACACTCAGGAAAAGAAATAGAAAGGACAACTAATTTTGTGATAAGTACCACAGGAAAACATGGAAGGTCTATAACAGATGGGAATGCTGAATCAGAATTTGGGGGCACTATAACTTGGGGGCAGAACTTAGAGGAGATTCCACTTTCAAATTCACTTTGGAAAGGATCAATGAAAGGACTGGGTCATAGACATCCAGAGAGTCATGTGGAGCTAGAGATGAACCGCCATGTCCGTATCTTCCTAAGGCCTTAATAAGCTCCTGACTTTTCTTAGAAAGCTCCATGTGGGAACGCCATAAATGGTGTTCTGAGTATGTCTGATTTCCTCTCGCAGACTAAGCTAGAACATAAGATGAGACAATGTTTTGCTGTGTGGATGGATAGAAAGAATTCCAGAAACTGACAAGGAGTCAATTGCTTTCCCTTTACTCCCAGCTCGAATATAGGATACAAAGCATCTCTCCAATACCTGTAAGCTTCAGGCTACTAAGAACTATATGGATAAGAGCACGTGACTTACATGCCCACATTAGACCAACACCCTTAACAGAGTATTAAAGTCCCAGATCCACGAAGGCAATCAGAGGATCACTCAATTCATTGGTAAATTCAGACACATCCTAACCCCCAGGGGTTAATCAGGATAATTCATGTAGAAGAATTTTACTTTAAAATAGGTTGTTATTCAATTTTTTTCTGGCTCTCTGGCAAAGTAATGATAATTTCTAAACAGATGACAAAAGTAAGTCAACTTGGTTCAAGCCTAAACAGTAATTTTTATCTTAGTTCAGTGCTGTAAGTATATATTAAATGTTTACTATGTTTAACTCAGAGGGAGGCAAAAGTGAGAATGCCCATCACTATACATTGGAATAAAATCATTGAAAACTGCTTGAGAAGTAACTGAGTAGTTAATTTTATTTAAGTCTGTTGCATCCAATGCCACCCAGCTATAATATGACTGCCCTATCTGAGACATGCTAGACAAAATTTGCACATGCACTGAGGAAAATGTTGCATTTCAAGGGACCTAGGAAGAAAGTGACTTGTAATTGGTCAAACATTGTCCTTTAAATCATAATAGATATGATTTAATCTATTCATATTGAGTTCATATATTCAAATTGATAATAAATAGAAAATATTTTTATAATACTTTCTGTAAACCAAGCATTGCTATAAGAACTTTATATACTAATTCACATATTCATCATCACAGCACTATGTGTACTATTATTCCCATTTTACAGATGGGGAAACCAAGACAAGGAGAGTTAGTAGAACTCACTGTGTGGTCACACAGATAAGTAGCCAAACTTGCATTTGTATACGGATGGTTTGGCTGCCCAGCCTTTTACACTTGGCTTCTGTGCCCTAAACAGCTTCCACTAAATGTGGACCTACAGCTGACCCTAAGCAACTTTCACAATAGCAGCACCAGAAGCAGGAGCTAACTTCCTGTAGTCTAATTACCACTAAGTATCTGAGGTTTTAAGATACAAGAAAAACCTACAAATCTAACCTAACTGCAGGGATGGCAATGGCCAAATTAAGAGCATTTGCATTACAAAGTATTTTAGAATGTATTGGTTTGGTTAATTCCAAATACATATAGTACCCACAACCACAAGCCATTAAATGTGTCAAGTATAGGTCCCAGGGACCTGCTTAAATAAGCCAATAAATATTATTTACATACAGGGACACCTGGATGGCTCAGTCAGTTAAGCCGCAGCCTTCAGCTCAGGTCATGATCCCAGGATCCTGGAATCAAGTCCCACATCGGGCTCCTTGCTCGGCGGGGAGCCTGCTTCTCTCTCCACCTCTGCCTGCCACTCTGCCTGCTTGTGCATGCGTGCTCTCTCTCGCTCGCTCTCTCTGACAGATAAATAAATAAATAAAATCTTTTAAAAATAAATTATTTACATACAATGTTTCATATGCTAGAATATTAAGAATAATTTAACACGTCCCTATACTCCTACTGAACTATTCATTTCCTTTGCAAACCATTTTTCCCTTGAAAATACCAGAGTCAACACTAGCCTAGCCTGGCCAAGTGGATTAGTGTGTGCTTCGAATTCATTGAGGAAGCATTAGTGAGATTATACTGCAGCAAGAACAGTTGGGTCCTAATTTCTAGCCTAATCCATGAGACACTGCAACACTGCAGAATGTATCTTACTCTACTTCATCTTGCATTTAAGCACCTGCTTTGATATAACCAGTTGGCAATGCTAAACATATTTGTACTTGAATCAGGAAGCTGGGCAGGGTGCGGTCCTCCAACTCTCAAAATGCAATTCTCTCTTCACTTATTATCCCAGCCTTAATTTGCACATAACATGAACAGCTACTTGTTTGTGCACTTGTTTAATTAATTTTTGCTTAATCATTCTTTTTTTTTTTTCCCTTAAGCCTCCAAAGACCAAGTATATCCAACACAGTTGTCTACCCTCTGTTCTTCCTCTTCGGCAAAGGCCAGAATCAGTTCAGACATCTGCCCCTCCCACGCATAACTCAGGATTAATCCTAACTGATCCAGGCCAGTGACTGGTTTAGGTGTGTAAGTGAGCAAATGTCAGCTGAAGGCTTTCGGGGCTTCTGCATGAAAGGATATCCAAGAGGCTCTCTCCATTTCCATTGGATATTACTGTGTCCAGGTGTGGTACCTGGAACGGTAGCAGCCATTTATGACTATGAGATCAGCTAGCCTGAAAATGACAGAACAGAAAGAGAAGAAGCTGGGCCAGGCATGATGTTAGTGAGCCATCAAATTAATCAACCACTAAAACTCTCTACTTTCTAACTTCTAGTTGTATGAAATAATAGATGTCCTCACTGATTTCGCAAGTTGAGTCAGGGTTTTCTGCTGCTCAGAGCTGAAAGTCTCCTAAAGGAGACAGCAGAAAACATGACTATATAATTCACTTTAATTAATTTGTTCAACATGTACTAACTGAACATCCACTAGCCCTAGGCGCTGTTCTAAAACTTGGGGATAGAACAATAAATAAAATAGACAATTTCCTGCCTTTATAAACATATGCTTTAGTGGGAAATTCACATTGTGTGAGGCATTGCGCACTTAGCACAGTACAAAGCGGGAAAAGAGAAGGCATCTAACTAACCCTGGAAGGATGGGAGGAAAGTTGCTTTTATTATTCAACAGAGCACTTCTCAAAGGCTTATCTCATTTAGTCGCCTGAGCTGTACAGTGGAGTTAGTGTTACGGTCCCATTTTGCAGATGAGGATGCTGAGGCTCAGAGATCATAACTGGCAGAGTCAGGATAAAAATCCAGATCTTCAACATCAACCCTGACACTCTTCTGGCTCTTGTGCTACATTAAGCCTGCAGGGTAGCGAGTGGGTCAACAGCAAGGACAGGACTAGACACCCACCAGATCCTGGTGTACTGGTATGGATACATGTCTCCTATATGGTCTCAGACAGACACAGGGCCATTGTGTGCCCATGTGGATTATAAACAGGACAAGGTAGTAAAATTCAGGACAATCCCAAACAGATAGACATCTGGCAATTGTGAGATAAGCACTCAGAGCTTTTGATGAGTTGGTGGCAGTGCAGGAAGGAGAGGAGATGAGGGTTCTGAAGAGTCTGAGATTTCCTGGCCTGTCAGCTCTGAGCCAGGCTGCCCGGCAGGGGATGTGGCCCCATCCTCTGTAGAAGATAAACACAAACAGCCCTGGGATCACAGTTAGGCATCAGAAAGGGGGAGTTCACTCAAGAGCTGTATGTTTTGCAATTAATAATGCATAAAGGAATCCTTCCCAAACTTCTGCTTGTGGTGCTGTTTTGTGACATAATGACAGTAGCTTCCATTTATTAAGCCTTTAATACACGCCAGGCAATGTGCGAAGTTGTTTCTTTGTAGGATCATTTTATGAAGTTAATTCTACTCTTATTTTTACAGATGAGGAAACCAAGGCACAGAGCATTTCAGTAATTTTAGTAATTGCTAAATAGGAGTTAGAACTGGGATGTGAACCAAGCCTATCTTCTGAGTATTGTCCTATCCTCCCCGCTGTGAGAATTTATCAAGCTTTTGAGACCCTAGGTAATTGCGTTCTCCACTCTGATCTACGAGAGTGCTTCTCAGCCTGTGCAAAGTGAAGAACTGGTTTGTTGGCTTATTTATTTTGTGCAATCTGCCATGGGTCAATACAGAGTTCCATATGCCTACAGATTCCCACCACACAAGACTCAGAACCCAATCTGTTCAATATCCTATAAAATAATCCTCTGACCACTTCTTGGATGGGGCAGCAATGTCAAATCACTATGAAATTTTGAGATCTAAACACTTCCTCTCAATTTTTGTATTTTTCTCATTGTGGACCAGTAACAAACAGTTCACAGACATGCACTGGTCCACTGACCACACTTTGAACAGCAGTGAAGTAGGACACTTTACGTGTAGCCCCCTAATCCTGAAAAGGCAAGAGGGCCACTTAACAATGATTAGTGTTTGTATGTACAGGTACATCTCAGAGAAGAAAAGCCCAACATCAAAAAATCCAAATAAAAAGGGGGAAAAAAGGAAGCAAATACATTTATAAAAAAGTAGTTTGCAGGGGCGCCTGGGTGGCTCTTGGGTTAAAGCCTCTGCCTTTGGCTCAGGTCATGATCTCAGGGTCCTGGGATCAAGCCCCGCATCGGGCTTTCTGCTCAGCAGGGAGCCTGCTTCCCCCTCCCTCTCTGCCTGCTGCTCTGCCTACTTGTGATCTCTCTCTCTCTGTCAAATAAATAAATAAACAAAATCTTAAAAAAAAAAAGGTAGTTTGCAGACTTTTTATATTATAAGTCATTAAGATGCAATTGTCGAACAGTAGAAGAACAGAACAATAATTCTGGTGAAGTCATTCACTGGAATAGTATACAGTCATTGGAGGAACAGATAAAACACTAAGTAGAAAACAAGAGTAAGATATATACAGTATAACACTATCTCTAACGCATCAAAATCTGCTATCACAAAAGGACACTAGGGGCGCCTAGGTGACACAGTTGGTTAAGCATCCGACTCTTGCTTTTGCCTCAGGTTGTGATCTCAGGGTCATGGGATCAAGCCCCATGTCATGCTCTGCACTTGGCACAGAGTCTGCTCGGAATTCTCTCTCCCTCTGCCCCTCTCCCCTGTGCACCTAAGCTGGCACACACATGCGCACTCTCTCTCTCTCTCCCCACTCAGTAAATAAATAAATAAATAAATATTTTTTTTTTTTTTAAAGAACTCTATAAACTATCTGGCTTTTAATTATAATTTGGTAGATGACTTTAGCTAGCATCAATTTTTTTCCCTTAACATACTTTCTAATATCTCCTTTACTTATTTTAAGAAAATAGTTATAAGTTCATTCTAAGATGTAAATGACTAATAACTCATAGTATTTTCCAGAGAGCACTTGTCTTTTAATGGGAGACATAGTTGGCAAAAAGTCATTAATTGTCAAATTTCAATCAGCAATGCATTAGGAATATTACTTTGAAATCAGGCAACTGAAGAGGCCAACTGGAATCCCTGGTATATATATGGTATGTGTCTCAAAAGCGTGGGCCCAGCTCTTCTCCATCCAAATGAAAAAGCAAGGGTCCTTGCCTACACCAGCAAACTATGAGACCAAAATACAGATGGCTGTCTTGGTCACCCGCTTAGGAGGTATATATAAGGAGGCTTTTGAATTATTTAGGATTTAAAGCTCACCTACTTCCCAGAAGAATTTGAAAACACTGGGTGAAAATTTAAACAATTCAATTAGGGGCTGGCTCAGTCGCAAGAGTGGGCAACTCTTGAACTTGGGGTTGTGAGTTAGAGCCCCACGTTGAGAGTAGAAATTACTTAAATAAATAAAACTTCAAAAAAGATGTAAACAATCAATTTTTTTAAAACACAGAATAAAAACAGTTTGTAGTGTCTGAAAACAGATATAAGGATAGTGAAGCAATGAATTCAGTTTACATTTTCCTCCTAGAACACAGTATTATTTTTTACTCAACAAAAATTGACTGATTTTATCTCTCATTGCACTTCCCACAGTAGGTGTTTAAAATGAGCAAATTTAATCAAAGTGCATCAACTTCAAGGTTTAGCCATTTCTTCCTAAGAAACTTATGGCAATCAGTACATAAATTATGAAGTATTTGGTAAATTCCAAAGCAATAGTATATTCTGATAATTGTTTCATTTTTCCACTTAGCCATTTAAAGCATCTCAGACCTGAAGTACATTATGTGCATTAAGTGTTATCGCTTTAAAATGTATTTAGAACTCAACAGACTCCCTTTCCCCTCACCTCACCATCAGATGATCCACATAGGTCAAATTTGGTGTCAAGCAAATTAAAAGTGTTATTTTATTATCCAAAGTAATTGTTTCAGTATTCACAGGCCATTATACTGAATTGGTTATGCTGGTGATTGTGCCATTAAGAATGTGGGGCTAACTGTTGGTTTAGCTGAATGCCCATGTTTGTGAAAGCCTTCTTTAAGCTCTCCTATAGGTGGCAAATCATTCTTAACTGGGTACTCCAAATGGTCTATGTACCACAGATGTATTTTTCTAAGCCATTAACACATTGAAGCCCCCTCCCCCAATCCCCCAAGCGACCATTAATTAACAGTGTAAGAAAAAGAATCAGGCCTGTTGCAATCCGGCTGGGACCAAACCTTTCAGCAATGATCTTGCTCAGAACTAAACAGTCACTGGATGAGATCTCTTATTCACATGAAATATGCTATCATGAGAAGGAGGGGTATTGGGAGAGAAGGGTGTTAAAACGGTGCTTTTATTAAGAGCTTTTTAAAAAAGAGTTTATTTATTTATTTGAGAGAGAGAGGGAGAGAGAGCATGAGCAGCAGGAGGGGCAGAAGGAGAAGCAGACTCCATACTAAGCAAGAAACCTGACCCAGGGCTGGATCCCAGGCCTGGGATCATGACCTAAGCGGAAGGCAGACGCTTAACCACTCAATCGACTGAGGCACCTAGGCACCCCATGAAGAGCAGTTTTTAAAAATCTGCTGGCTGTGGATGTGTTTTTGAAAGCTTCAAGGTATCTCAACCTTGTGAGGAATTTTGAAATGAATTGCTTAACCTGGCCCTCAAATAGTTCCCATATCTGAGGACTCACCAAGGGCTAAGCCCTATGTAAGATGATCCAGGTATCATCACTGATGCTTACAGATTCTTGCCAGGTTTCCTGTTTCACAGATGGGGAAAAGAAGCTTAGAGTGGAGAATCTGCCCAAAGCCTCATCGCAACCTGGAAGTTACATGAAAGATCCCCTTGGTAGGCTTCTATTGCATACTGACACCCTGAAACACCACAATCTAGCTCCGAGGTTACAGTCAACGACAGAGGGTGGCACATACCAAAAAACCATATGATTAATCATAACACTAACAAAACCCACAGAAACACCCAGAAACAAACATAATGAGACACAGGTAAAAATCTATGATACACACCCACAGAGGAATATTCTCACCTAAGACACAGAATTGTGAAAAAACCAATTCTCCCCCCAAATTAATCTATATATAAAATGCAATTCTAATGAAAATCCCAAAAGAATCATCTCTGAACCTTTAAAAAATGATTCTAAAATCTATCTAGAAGAATAAGCGCTCAAATAGCCAGGAAAATTCTAAAAGTGAATAGTTATGAGATATTAAAATGTGTGGTCCTGGCACAGAAATGCACGGAGCCATCAAATGACCATGGTAGAGCCCAGAAAGTATATATGGACATTTAGTACATAATAAAAGCAGCATTTTATATCAGTGGGAATAAGATAAATTATTCAAGAAATGATCTTGGAAAAACTAGCTAGCCATTTGGAAAAAATAAATAGAGCCGGATCCCAGTCTCATTCTTTATACTGAGTTAAATTCCGGAGGGATCAACAATTTAAATGTAAAAATTGGAACTGTAAAAGTAAGAGAGGAAAAAAGAATAAAGGTTTTTATTGCCAGGAAAAATGGCAGTCTTTCTTATCATGAGTCAAAGCCAGAAATGAAAAGGGAAAACCTGATACATTTTATTTCATCAAAAAAAAGTAAAATCCCGTAATAAAAATAAAGCAAATGACAAACAAAAATATTTGCAACAAACATGATTTACAAAGAGTTAATATCACTAATCTAAAGAGTGTATAAAATCCTTTCTTTATATTTTCCCAAAAAAATCGTTTGTATTTTTACAATGAACATATACCATTTTTCTACCAAGAAAAATAATAAAGCAGTTTTTATTTTTTAAATGAAGTATTTCTTTAACCATGCCGATTTCCTCCAGGATATAACTTCCAATATTTAAAGGAACCGAGCAATCACTTTAAATCACACCCTGGGAACCCTAAGCACGGGCGGTCTCAAAGTTGGATGTGCTTAAGAATCACGTGGGAAGATTTTACTGCTGATTTCAGGGGTAAAGGGATTTGCCCTTAAAATTTAACAAGCATCTTGATGTGTCTCACCTGTTCATCTCACTTTGAAAACTATCATAGTAGCATCTCCAATCACAGAACCTTTTACCCTGCAAAAAAGTACACTGAGAGACTGTCTTGAATTCAGCAGGAGATGAAGAAAGATCGGGTGCTTCTTAAAGCAGCTCCATTGGCCATTGAAGAATTGCTTTTTCTGTCTCCTGGTTTGGGTGGCCTCTTAAGATCTGATGTTAAAATGTTGGTGCCAAATAAAACTTATTATCTAGGTTTTATCCTCAAACTCTCTTACATTTTATGCCAGGAAACCAATTCTGGGTATGACACTGTATTCTCCATAGCTCTATGATGTGAAGTATGGGCTCTGTCTTCTTCAGTTAAATGACCTTCGTAAGAATTCAATCTTCTGTATATAATTCGAATTTCATTTACTGAAGATGCTATATGTCTACTACGGTGAAAAAAAAATTTTGGATTCCTTATTGGAACTTTCCTGCTTTATTTTGACAATCTGTGTTCCTCCCCAACCCCCACCCCCCACCCCCCACCCCCACACACACACAAATTTGGAATGACTTTTGCAAGTTTCTGTTGGCTCTTCGTACCCTCCTCAGTTTTTTTTTTTTTTCTAAAGATTTTATTTATTTGACAGAGATCCCAAGCAGGCAGAGAGAAAGGCAGAGAGAGGAAGGGAAGCAGGCTCCCCGCTGAGCAGAGAGCCCGATGCAGGGCTCCATCCCAAGACCCTGAGATCATGACCTGAGCCGAAGGCAGAGGCTTTAACCCACTGAGCCACCCAGGCGCCCCTCCCTCCTCAGTTTTAACTTCAGTGTTAGGAGCTTCACGGGCTTTAAGTGCTGAGACACTAGTACAGTTCACAAGGCATGTGTGATTTATTCAAATCTATTTTGTCAGAATAGAAACTTAAGATTGCAAGTCAATTGATGACATGTCTGGATTTAAATGAGATAAATCTCTACTCTGAGAGATCTTCCTATAATTAGGTCTTTTGAAGGATGTGATGGGCCTTAGAAATTGGTCATTTTTTTTTCTCTTTTTTCAACTTTTAGTGACAAGAAGTTAGGTCCTACCACCTACATATTTAACCTTGCAGTCCTTTCTCTCTTCATACGCAGGTACTGTCATACGAGGTTAAAAACAGTTCAGTTACCGTTTTATATTTTATCTAACACTGAGTCCTTCCTTCCTTCTTCATTCATCATTTGATTAGTTCCTACTGACCACCCAGATATGGTAGTTACTTTGCTAGATCATAAGCACATACAAATTTTGCGACATCAATTCTAGGCAATATAATTTTGTTCTTTCCTAAGCCTCTCCAAAAAGGAATCAAACTCCACAATCACGACAGAGCTTCAGAAATATCAACTATGCAAATACTGGAAAGTTAATATCAATAATCTTGGTAAATCATGGCCATAAAAAAATTCCAGAGTGATGTCTTAGCAGTCAGGCCCTCACAACTAGCATTTATCTGTGCTCATGGCTCCCAGATGCATCCTTTGGCCCTTCTGATCTTTGCTGCTATACAAATACATGAGCTCCAGACACCTGTTGATCATATGCCGGGCTCCGCCAGTTGCTCTGTCTCATACTGGTTAAGGGACACATTTGTCCACAATGACATTCCTTCAAAACAATGTTTACTCTCCTCCTTGAATCTGAGAATAAATCATTATGAAAGGCTGTTGTCTGAACGAAGATTTCATGTCCCCAAAGTCCCAACAATGATTAGTCATTGCCACCTACACCCCTATACAGCAAGAATTCTCTCTCTTCATACTCTCAATAACCTTGTGCTTCTGTTTGATATCTGAGAAAATTAGAAATTTATTCTCATCGCCCAGGCATTTTTCCCTGTCAATGACAATAGCAAATTTGGTTTTGTCAGGAGTCCCTCTTGGAGGTCATTGCAGAGGATTCCACATAGGAGGTGATCTCATGGGAAACTATGTTGGAAATCCCCAACATCAACATGTGGAGCAGACAGCTCAACACTGTGAGGTTTCAGCAGAGCCTCTCAGACCTCTCGCTTTCATTTGCAAAATTCAAGACATTGAACAGGGACCAGTAGGGCTGACAGAACATCCTTCTTCAATAATTCAATCATTTCATCCTACTCCCTAATCTTGGGCTAGTCCCTGGTCACAAGAGATGTTATTGTGCCACATATTTGATTCTAGGGGAAGTCTGCCTGTGTTTATTTTGTTTTCTTCTAGATGGCCTCAGATACAACGTGGAAAATCCTGAGCCTAAAAATTAGGGGAATTACGTAAAGTTCATCTGGAAGTCAGCACAGACTTAAACCAAGTCTCTCATTCTTTTGGGCAAGATGAGCTGGCTAATAATTCTCAAAGAGCACTGGTGTCAGCTTGGAGGGAGGTCTCTAATCAAAAGGTCACAGGGCTCTCTCTGTCTTTAGATGTTGCCTCAGTCCAAATGTTTCCCCCTGCCACAGACGAGGCCATAGATGGCATACTTAACAAATCCTACGAAATTTTTCCAGCGTATGAATCCAAGAAACAGAACACTTGACATCCAACTCTGCAATATACTTCAGAGAAACAATTTAAGCAGTTGTCTGTGCAACTTCCCGTAAAGATAGGATTTAGTTGCATCTGAAGAGTAATTATCAAAAGATTTATACTGCCTGCTATTGTTTTGTTTTCTTCTTCATTCTCATTAGTATCTTTGGGGGGGGGGGACTACTAAAAAGTGTATGCAGTCTCGAGATCACAGTAAGTGGCCCTGATAGTTAGTTCCAGCCCAATTTATAACGAGCCACTTGCTACCATCTTAAAGGAACACCCTGAAATATCACACAGCACTCTTCGGCCCACAGAACAAAAGATAAACAAAGTCCTTGCAGACAAGTTCAAATCTTATAGCTCTAAGGCCACAGAATTTTAGAAATATATTAGAGACTATGTAGCCTATATGTTCCATTTTACAAATGAGGCACTTTAAAGCTACAGGATTTCCCTGACTTTTGAATGCCCCACTGCAATTCAGACTTAGAACCTGAGTGAGAACCCCACTTCTTCCTTATACCTCCCTCCCTTTATGCTCCAGAATGATTGACTCAATGCCTCCTCGTAAGTAGGCATTGCTTTCCTCTCTGCCTCCCTTCTCCCTGTGAGCCATTCACACCAGCATTCCCACAAAGCTTCACCCTCCTTTTGTGGTTTCCTCTGTCTAGAAGGCCTACCCTGTTGCTATGGAAACAGTTCCCTAATCATCTAAGACCCAGCTCAAATAAACTTTAAGGAAACTATTTACTCCATCAGAGTTAGTTGCTCATTGTTCATTTTGCCCATACTGTGTGAATTTTCAGACTGGTTTACATCTCCCTGTCTCTCCTCCTGTGAGCTGCTGAGAGAAGAATTAAGTGTCCGCCATCTTGAATCCCCAGCCTCAGACAGAGCCATGTATATAGCCAAGTATGTAGTGGATAATAAATGGCCAAATTAGAGCAAGTAAATAAACAGTAACGACAATTAAAACAACCTTAGGCCAGGCCTCACCCCATAAATCTGTAGAAGCCACAAAGATAACAAGACAAAGCTTTTGTTCTCAAGGGGCTTAAAGTCCAATGGAAAAGTCACTTACAACTTCTCAGCAAATATTTCCTGAATGATGAATTAATGTGATTTAATTCCAATTTCCCCATATTGATAGGTTATTATAAAATTCAACTGATCTTGGTGTGTTTTGTGGAACAATCACTTTTTATCTTGACTAACAGGACTTCCTGCCTTGTGGTCTGACTTCTGCACTTCACTGCATTTATCACAGCCCCCAGGGCTGGGTTCTCACCATATGGCTGTGCAGAAAACATGATGGGAAAATTCACTCACACACAGGTGTCCCCCATGATAAACCGTTGTATTGGCCTGGTGTGGGAAAATAGGCACACGTACTATTAGCTGGAGTATAAGGCAGTATAATTGTTCTATAGGATACCTGGGTGGCTCAGTCAGTTAAGCATCCAACTCTTGATCTCAGCTCAAGTCTTGATCTCAGGGTAGTAAGTTCAAGCTCCGTGTTGGGCTCCAGGCATGGAACCTACTTAAAAAAAAAAAAAAAAAAGTACAATCATTCTAGTAGCCAACTTGAAATATGCGTCAACATTTTAAATATACATCTCTTTTTCCCAGCATTTCCACTGCTAAAAATTTACCCTATGAACATATTTGCACAAATCTGCAAATGTGTAAGTATATTCATTGCAGCATTGGTTGAAATAACATAAATTTTTAAATGGTCACATCCATACCCTGGAATTCCATGCAATCATTACAAAGAATGCAAGAGATTAAATGTGTTAAAAAGAGACTTTAGATGTATTATTAATTCAAAATTCAAAGCATTGAAGGGTATTGTTTAGTATTATCCCATTTGTGCAAACAAACAATAGATACATATAGTTGTGTGTGTGTGTGTATATATATATATATTACTAAAAAGATATACCCAAAATATTAACAGCGGTTATAACAATGGATGGTAAAGAAGTCAGAAAGAAACAAGAGAGTTTTATTTTTTATTTTTTTTTATTTTTTTTTTAAGATTTTATTTATCAGAGAGAAAGAGAGAGAGAGAGAGCACACAAGCAGGCAGAGAGGTAGGCAGAGGCAGAAGCAGGCTCCCTGCCGAGCAAGGAGCCTGATGTGGGGATTCGATCCCAGGACCCTGGGATCATGACCCGAGCCAAAGGCAGCAGCTTAACCCACTGAGCCACCCAGGCGTCTCGAGAGTTTTATTTTTTAGTTCATACTCTGGCAGTGTTTGAATTATTTTACTATAAAATATATGACTTTTATGATTTCTAGAAGAGTCTTCCATCTTCTTACCACCTTCTTGTTTTATCTATTTCGGTTTAGCCAACTAGATTTTCTCAGGACTGAAGTTATTTATTCCATATTTACTCGAAATTCATATGCATCTCCCAAATTTACTCTCTCTAAACCACTTTTTCACTTTAAATACGACCTTTCCAAGGTCTTTAGCTTATTATTAACCAGATGAAACCAACAGTACACGGACCCCGCCCCCCCATCCAGATATTGAACTGCAAAGTACATTGGGGGGGGGGGGGCCGAAACATCAGTGCAAACATCAACAAATGTTAGCAATGCCACAGAGTCATGATGCAGGAGGTCAAAGACCCATGCACTCTGCACCAGGAGTCACAGTGGGACCTAACTGGGGCAGTTCTGGTTCTGCCTCTGCTGCTAGGACGAGGAGCTCTCCAATCTCAGTGAAAGTGCATTAAGACACCGCCATTATCCCCGGATCATTGCCATGGTAGACCCAAACAACTCCAGTCTATTGTGTCAATGTGTATTTGGGGAGTCTTTAATGCATGGATCATTGGCAAGCTGCACCATAAAGGCCCTGTAGGAACCATGGCCAAGTGTGGAGTCAGTGCACACTCGGGGATGCCCCCCATGCCTGGATCATTTGCAGCGCATCGTGTCAATGCACACTCGGGGAGCCCTTACCTCGCAGCCTATGCATGCTGAGGAACAATGTACACCAAAAATCCTTATGAAATAGTAGTTACAGTGCATACACAGTATTCACTCTTCTAAATGGCATGTCAGCAAGTTTAGTGCGCAACAAATAACTACTAAAAGGCACAAAACACTCCTAGAGGCCCAACTTGACACATGGACGGCTGGTCCATGGAATTGTGGCATGACTGGGGCGGGAGTATGGGGCTCCCTTTAACGTGAACAAAAGGAAAGGGACAGCTAGTTCACGCTAATCTAAGCCTCTGCTTCTATTCAGTGTTTCAATAATAATCCCAACGATTTTCTAATTATTTTCCTGGGTGTCTGATTCTTAAGATCCCAGAACCTTCCATCTCTCCCTGCCCTGATCCAAAGCACCTGCAGAGTCAGGTGAGAGGATGTGGCTGGAGGAAAGCTCCTTGGGGCTTAAGGCTCTCAACCAGCACTGCCCAAAAGAAATACAATGTGAGCCCCAAATGTCATTTTACATGGTCTTTGTAATAACACTTTTTTTAAAAAGGTAAAAAGAAACAGGTTTAACAGATTTAATAATATATTTTACTTCACACAAAATACCCCAAATACTGTCTTTTCAATATCCAGTACTTTTAAATGATTGGGAGTTTACATTCTTTATTTTTTTTTTACAGAGACTATATTTTGCACTGACAGCACATCTAGATTTAGACTAGCCACATTTCAAGTGCTCAGTGGCCACATGTGGCCAGTGGCTGCCCCAGTGGACAGCACACCTAGAGGCCCAGGAAGATGAATGCTCCCCAGTAGCTTCAGTGTTCGCCCACAAGGACATATCTTAGAGCAGGCGTGTGTCTAGGTTCCCCCTCCTTTCCTTACCAGTGCTGCCGCACCTGCTGAAGAGCCTTTTCTTAGCAGCCTGAGCGGGTGGATAGGTTTGGGTTTTGTAATCATGAAAATGACCGCAAATATGCATTCAGAAAGGGGAGAGAACTACTTTAGCCAAAGTGGTAATGTCAGCAGCAGGTCCTCCTTCTTGGAGAAGGAGATGAAGAGGAAGGGGGAGCGCTGGGGGAGGGAAAAGGGAGCAGGAAAGATGCCAAGTGTGAGGGTGGCGTCCTCACTGCCACTAACTTCTGCCCCAAACGTGCGTCTCGGGGTCTGTGGGGTCCCCGACAGCCGGCCGGATGGGGTCGCTGGTGTCTGAGGCTGAGTCTTCCCAGAGACACAAAGGGGGTTTGGAGGCGGAGACAAAGGCGCGGGGAAAGAAAGGGAAGAGGGCGAGGGCGGGGAGCCGGGCCCGGGGCGCGGCCGGGGGCCGGGGGGCGCGCTAGGCGCAGCGCTGCGGGGCGCGGGGCGGGGGCGGCGGCGACCAGCCAGACAAAGCGGCCGCGGCCGTCGGGAGGGGGCGGGCGGCGCGCGTTCATCCGGGAATTCGCTAGCCGGCCTGCGGCGGGGGCGGGGGGCTGGGCGAGGCGGGCAGGTCTATTTGAATATCAGGCTCTGCCACACTCCGGGCGCAGCTGACAACTTCATTACCTCCGCGTATAAAAATGACTGCCGGCGAATGCAAATGGCCCGCCGGTCTCAGCCGCCTGCCTCCGCTCTGACGGGGGCTGCGGGCGGAGGCCCCGGGAGTCGCCGCCGCTGCCGCCAGACCTGACCGACGGCCCGAGGCAGGGCCCGCTCCTCCTCCCGCGCTCCCGCGCCGCCGGGACCCGGGACCCCAGCCCCACGCCCGCTCCGAGGGCCGCGGGGGAGGCCGGTTTGGGAAGAGAAATGGGGGAGAGGGCGACTGAGAATTGCTGATCTACTAAGATGTGCCCGTGAGTGTTAAGCAAGGGCCCTGCCTCTCAACTGCCGTCTAATTAATGTATGGCGATGCCGGGGAAACAGGACTCCGCGGATGGGATTCGTAACCTTGAACCCTGATGGGTTCCCGACCGCCCTGCCTGGTGATTAACTTGGACGAAAGCATCCCTAATGCCCCCATTTGCGCCTCCTGAACAAGCAGGGAAGGGAGTGTGGGGCTCTCTGCTCCCAGGCCTTACGGTGCACCTGCCTGCACCTACCACCGTATCAATGGGCGGAACCTCTCTCCCAGTCCAAGTGGGAATAGAGGCAAGTCTTGGACAGAAGGAAGAACAGTCCGTCCAGAGCCTACCTCCCTCCTTTGGCATATAGAAGGAGAGAACTCACTCCCTAGCAAGAAGTCACCTCCTGCCTTGTGACAGCTCCAGTTATTACATGTGGACTCCTCGTGGGCTCAAGGGCAGGAGCTAGGTCATTTTTATTGATAACATCAACAATAGTAAACATCGGCTGAGGATTTATTATGCATAAAACATTATGCCCACTCCTTTAAAAAGTAGGCCTGCTCCCCGCCCCCCCCACCCCACCCCCCCCCCCGCCAGAGCCTGTGTTCTCAACCATTCTGCAGTATTTATTTTAGGTGCCTTTCTTGCAGCTTTCACTGCTGTTCTGCACCCCCTTCTTTCAACTCCCTAGCCCATCCAAGACGGTCCTCTCCCTTGTGGCCCAGGAATAAACCCCAAATCTGTTACAATCTACCCCTTCTTTTGTTGTGGGCTTGGCTGAGAGAAGAACATGTGACCAGTCCTGGCCAGTGTCATGGGAGGGGACATCTGCTGGGGGCAGTTCTGGGGAGTGCTTCCTTGCTCCAAAAAAGGGACACACAGAAGTGATTCCCATTTCTTCTGCTGGATGATATCTGGGTGCTGTGTATAGTTTGATGGTGTCTACCACCTGGTAACCACGGAATAGCCAGGCAGCAAAACTACCTTTTGTGGTGATAGATTTGCCAGATTTGGTGATGCAGGCAGGCTGAGTCCAAGGACCCAGAGGATGGGTCCCACAGGATCAGACAAGAGGGTCCCTTGCTTCTTACATGATAGAAATCAAATGCAAGCCAGAAAAAGTGAAAGCAGTTTATTGAATAGCGTTAGTGAAAGAGGGTAGCAGACAGGGTGTCTGGGAGACTCAGGAAGGAAAGGAGAGTGAGTCTCGTCATCACTTGGGGTGAGGAGTTTATACTGGAAAGGGAAGGGGTCTAGGGTATGTGTTTCTTCAGGAACTGAGGACAGGGTCCAATGAAAGGCTAGTGTCATGTGAACAATAGGTGTTATTCCATAAATTACTGAAGGTAGGGATGTTGATGCCAGTGTCAACTGAGGTTTGTTTGAAGCTAATGTCCGGGAGCATGTTAGGGATCTGGCTCTTCTTCCATGTTTGGAAGCCTAGGACAAAACTCAGAGAATGATTAATGGTCTTGCTTCCCCCTGGAAGTGGGAACATAGCTTCCTTGGCTTATTCAGAAACAAAATATAAAACATGAGTAAGTAGGGCCTAGCAGAAAACCAGCAGAGAAAAAGCGTTTCTAAAATGGAGTCCCTTCAGCTTCCTGACCTCCTCAGTCCACTCAGTAAGAGAGCTAAAGTTTAGGAAAGTCTCATTCTATTCCCATCTCTACCGGCAGTGAAATCATGCTGCCTCAGGTTTATCCAGGGCTCTATTTAAATTAATTCCTTTTTGGAAGGAGACACAATATGAAGAAGTCAACAAATGAAAAAGCCCAGAAATTCGGTCATGTCTCTTCCCTGTTCTCTTTCTCTTTCTTCGTTGGCAAAATGACTGAAGACGGTCTGCTCCAGACACTTAAAATGGAACATCTTCCTGAGCACTTACCTCCAACCTCGTCTGGTCCCTAAGCAGCTTTTCCCCAACTCTCTTTGCCTTTAAGACGGTCCTTTGCCTACGCAGGCAAGACATCTCTTCTCTCCCTAGACTCTCCATCTAACTGTCTTGCAAGCACACTTGCAGGTATCTGAGCTTCCAAATGTTATCCCCTGGCCTTCAGGCAGTCTCTTTAGAGAATTTGTATCCGGATCTGGCCATTTTCAAAAACAATGGCTACTTAACCCGTCACTTAGTAGTTTCCTTTGGCAACTGCCCTAAGACACAGAATCTAAATTAGAATGGAAAGTTGATTTTTATTGTTTCTGTTTCATTAAAACCAGGCACACTTTCCACTAAAATATGCAAAAAAAAAACAAAAAACAAAAAACAAAAACAAACCAACCTATACAAAATACATAGAGTATGCTTTAACAATCCATCCAGAATCAATATGGTGACCAGCTCCAACAGCTCTCATAGTTCCCTTTGCTGAGGAAAAGAAACCCTGACTCATTAGCAAGACATTCAAGACCGGCCGCAATGTGTACCTAACCAGCTCTAGGCTTATCTGTTTACCATCATATACTCCCAAATCATGTTCTTGCATTTCTTCTTTCATGACATGCACTTCAGTATATTCATTGCTCACACTGTCTAAAATGCTCTTGAACCCCATCTCCAACTATTCAAATACCACTGCTCTTTCCAGATCCAGATCAAGTACCACCTCTTCCAAAATTCCTTTCCAATTCCTTGTATTTAGTGACACAAAGTTTTGTTACCTAGTGTTTGTTCTGAGTAATATTTTGCATATGTTTTGAGTGTATTGACACCAGGTGATTGAATAGTTTCTTGTACCTCTTGTTTTCGTTAGGATAACTTGGATGTAAGTAATAGAACACCTGTCCCTACTAGTTAAAGCAACAAGGAAAATGTAGTTTCTCATGAAAGAGGTCTCAAGGTGGCCAGGTGCTGAAGGCTGATTAATTCAGTGGCTTCATAATGTTAGTGTTGTCAGGGACCCAAGCCATCCTGGGCTTGCTGACCTTATCCTTAGCTAGTTCTCCTCAGGGTCTCAAAATGGCTACTGTAGTTCCAGGCATCACCTCAAGACATGCCAAAGAGCAACTGAAAAAGTGGGACTGTTCTTACCTTTAATTTCTTCGGAAGAGTAGGAAAATTATACCAGAAAATTATCTCAGAAGATCTTTTCTCATATGTCATTGTCATATGTCATCCAAGCCAGAATTGGATCCCATGCCTATCTCTAAACTTTTACTGGCAAGGGAGATAGGATTATCATCACTGATAACTAACCAGGATTTATCCCTGAGTTATACCAGAGAGTGGGGAGAGGCAGGGGATAGCACAGGCAATATCAGAACAAAGGGTAAATTTAGCTAGTCTCCCAGTCATCTATGATGCATACAAATCCTCTGAAAGCTTATTGGCTTACAAAAACTTTTTTTCTCAAGGTTCTGGACTATGTGAGGAGAGAGGTGATTCCCACAGAAGAAGGGAGGATTGGTGAGTAGGCAACTGAAAGTATCTCTCTCATGCAACTTTTGATGGTTTACTTGAAAGTCAGATGTAGTCACATTTATATTATTCTTTTGGTTGTTCTTTCTACAAAATATGTGTTCAAAATGGCATATATTAATTTGGTCAATAACAAATTGGTTGGCTAATTCAACTGATAATATTCTTAGTGGGTGGTAAAATCATGTTAGCTCTTTTGCTTTGTTTTTCCCTAAATAATGAGCCATGTTATGGACTCCACATAAGGGTTTGCCATTAATAACATTAATGCTTGCTGTATTAAGCCATTTCTGCCCTAAATTCTTTAGGCTGTAGACATCTGAGAATTAAGATCAGAAGGATAGCAAATAATTCTTTTAATTTTTCCAATAATTTGATAATTCACCATCAGAATGTTACCCTTTTGAAAATGTGGAGATCACAGAAGCTTATGAGGATAAAATTATTAAATAAGCATTCCCCCCTTTTAATCAGGGCACATAGGAAATCACAACATAACATTCTTTGTTTTGTAAAGTCACTTCTTTGCCCTAAATAGGCCTTCTAATTCTCTTTTAACTTTCATATGTGTGAGGCAAGAAATTCTTTAATGGCAGCTATAGTTAGATTCCTATCATTTACTAAAATAATACATGGACTCCCTTTTGTGATGATATCTTCCATCTTCTAATAAATGTATAACTGCCTCTATAACAATACCCAGTCAGATGATGAATGTTCGTATAATAATACTACTTCTCTCCCCCATTTTTTTTTTCAAGAAGCTCATGGAACGGCTTGCACAAAATCAGATGTATTTCAGCATCATCTCTGTGAATTGTAGACCATGAGAGTCGGAATCACAGCCCTCTAATCTGATAAGCAAAGAAAGTAAGGCCCTAGAGTTCAGAGAACTTTCTGGAAATCACCAGGCCAGTCAGTGGCAGAGTAGGATCTCATTTTGTTTTCTGGTTGACCGTCCTCTGTGTCACACCATGGTATTAATGATTAACCTTAAGGACAGAACTAACTCTAACCAGGTTATCAGGTCAAATTCCAGTATAAGAGTAGGCTCTGGGGCTCCTGGGCAGCTCTATGGATTAAGCATCTGACTCTTGAGCTCAGTTCAGGTCATGATCTGATCTCAGGATCAAGAGATCAAGTTCCACATGGGGCTCCACACTCAGTGGGAAGTCTGCTTCTCCCCTCTCTTTCCCCTCTCCTTTTGCACCCCCCCTCACTCACTCCACTCCCCCCAATAAATAAATAAATACATAAATCTTTAGTGGGAGAGTCGGTGGCACCTACTCAGCCAGGTCCCAGCCGGGGCAGGGTCTGGTTATATTCTCCACTTGTACTCTTAACCCCTAGCCCAGTACTACCTACATCCGAACCCAAGGTACCTAAGGTCTCCTCAGGTCCCTGTTTCATTATGTGTCCCAGCAGCCCAGCAAACCCAGGGTTCAAGGAATGTCCTTGACAAGGTGCTTCTCTCTTCCACTCCCTCTCACCAAGAGAAGAAAGGGACACACAGAGGAGCACAGCTGTAATGCGTTGCTCACCATCATAGTACCATCACACTGAATTTAAAGCCGAATTTGAAGAATAGAATCTTTCAGCTCAATCATAAAAGTGGGTTTTTATTTCTTAATGTTAGTTGTATTTTCCTGCCTCCAGTAACTGGATTTAGAAACCCTGGACCTGTATTTTTTCAGTATAGAATTATTCCATTTGTAGCATTCACTCAAACCCACAACTCGTTTGTTCAAATCGTACATTTCTAAACACCAGAAAAGAAAATGTGCTCCAATTCACTGATATTTTGAAACAATTAAAGGACAGCTAAGAAAATGAAGCCTAATTTCTCCTCCATAGCCCTTGCCTCCTCTTCTTCTTTGACCAACAATTGCTATAATCCACACTAATGAGGTAGACTGTGTTAAGAATTTTCTTCACTTAACATTTCTCATTATTAATAAATTTTACACTGACAACTATAAAGTGAACACTTTGGATTTATGCACCTAACCTAATTACATATGCTGCATGTACGCATTTCATTATTTACTTGACAGATTCATTCCTTGATATCATAAATAATTAAACAAGAATCAAATATTAACAATCAGATACATGTTAATTCTCCTCAAATCTGTGGAAACAAACTATATTTTTATCTTCAGTTCAACAAGCACTGATTAAAATTTCTTCATTAGGCAAATTTCATAAGCAAAGTTCTTGATCTACTTTTCTTACTTTCACTGAAAATTAAACCTGGAACAAATTATTCCAGGATCACTTCATGGGGGAAAAAAATGAACATAACGGTACTTCTAGCAAGACATTGGATTCATAATCTTTCTCAAGCATGGCTGTATCTTATATATAAAACATTAATCTGTGTGTTTGTTAGGAATTTTCAAATATGGGGTTTATTATAAGCCAGGAGACAGCACCATATTGGTTGCTAATAGTATATTACCAGAGCTGCTTGTCTAGTTAGGTGATGGTTTTAACCACACAATAATTTTATAACTTGTTTAAAGAATAATATCTAGCCATTCTGGATAATGATAGAAGTAAATTTACTGGGGCTGAAGATTTACCCTGAGGTCACAGTATAGCTGTTGCTTTTTCTGCTTTAATGAGCTAGGTTTAAATTTCTTTTATTCAAGTATATCAACATCTTCATTGATCAAACTATTCTCACATTTTATCAAATTTGCTTTGGTAGAGCATACCATACAATTTCATCATTTAAAAAATATTAAAGATTCATAGATAGCCACATTATTCATAATACAAGATTAATGCCAGGCTGACAGGTTTTTGTAAAGATCTGACTCTTTTTTTCTAAGTGCATATACCATATCTATGTGAAATGTACCTCTGATGTTGCATATTGATTACTCCCTTCTCTTCTCTTCTGATGCTAAAGAGAGAATATTATGGGATGATTGTCAGGGTTAGTGTGTCTCTGACCTACACATGTACTATTAATAATTTATGAGCTGATTTGAAATACAGCACCAAGAAACCGACCGAGAACCACTGCCACTGCCTGGAATGACATACACCCGAGGTTGACAGCATGTGCACCCGGATTTTGAGGTTCTGTTAAAGTACACAAAGAGACACAAATGCTCTAAGTGCCAGAGCTA
The DNA here is from genome assembly GCF_963455335.1 of Martes martes. Lineage (NCBI taxonomy): Eukaryota > Metazoa > Chordata > Mammalia > Carnivora > Mustelidae > Martes > Martes martes. Next base: position 59,146,013 of record NC_137899.1, on the reverse strand, counting down.
ACTGAATGGAAGGGAGCCATGCTTCTTTGTTAGAAACTTCAAGTAGCTACATTTATCTCATTTCATCCTGCCCTTTCTATGACATTAGATTTCCTCTTTAAATTATTTAATTAGATTGTCAAGTGAGCTCATAGCATCTAAAAACATTACAGAATCTAAATTCAAGGAATATGGAGGTATATAAAGCAAAAAGATCAGGACTTTCTTCTTATTTCCCCCATGCTTTCACATCCGGGGTTGTCTGACGAGTATCCTTCCAGACTGTTCTATGTTCATGTAAAGATAGAGGCAATGGAGAGTTCGTTCACGTACCCTCAAAAATGACATCACACTCTACATACAGTGTTGCGATTTGCTTTTTTTCACTCAACCATCTATCGAAGACATGCCCTGTATCAACACATACATTTGTAGCTCATATTTTAAACAACAGTATACTGCTCCATTTTCTAGAGACTGACATAGTCCATTCATCCCTTCCTTCATTAACAGATTGTTAAACTGTCTCCAATTTTTCACAATTAAAAAACAGTGCCACATACACTGAACATACACATTTATGCACTTGCTCAACTATTTCACCAAGAGAGAGCACCAAAAGTGCCTAGCCATTCGCTGGGTCAGTAACTGATTTTTACAATCTCCTTGATCCAAAGTGCCTGGCCAGCTCAGTCAGTGGGCATGTGACTCTTGATGTCAAGGTCATGCGTTCAAGCCTTACGGTGGGTGTAGAGCTTACTTAAAAAAAAAACTAAACTAAACTAAACTAAAATCTCCTTAATTAGGCAAGGATACATAACTATTCCTCTTTAGGGTTTAGGTATAACAACATTGCATTAATAGGTTTGCACATAACATTTAAGTATGTTTTCTGACAAGTATAGTTTTTTTTTTTTTTAAGGTTTTATTTATTTATTTATTTGACAGAGATCACAAGTAGGCAGAGAGGCAGGCAGAGAGAGAGGAAGGGAAGCAGGCTCCCTGCTGAGCAGAGAGCCCAATGTGGGGCTTGATCCCAGGACCCTGGGATCATGACCTGAGCTGAGGGCAGAGGCTTTAACCCACTGAGCCACCCAGGTGCCCCTATGGTTTTAAAACTGGAATAATATGAGGTAATTTAAGAAAAGATCATCTAAAGTTTGTGTGAGTAGCTTTATGCAAAAGCAAACTAAAGTCTAAGTTGTTCCTCGTGTTTTAGCAATATGTCATCAAGCCCCATGTCTGTCTGTATTATTTTTAATATCAACTCCCAAATCAGCCAGTCTTCATTTTAGCAATGTTACATATAACGAACACTTTTAAAGTGTGTTTATGGAGACTGACAACTGTTAAACTACTGAATACTTTTTTTTTCAAAGATTTTATTTATTTATTTGACAGAGAGAGCGATCACAAGTAGGCAAAGAGGCAGACAGAGAGAGGAGGAAGCAGACTCCCCGCTGAGCAGAGAGCCCGATGCGGAACTCGATCCCAGGACCCTGAGATCATGACCCAAGCCAAAGGCAGAGGCTTTAACCCACTGAGCCACCCAGGTGCCCCCTGAATACTTTTTTAAAATATATCCAAAGGATTTTAAAACATTTCATCCACAAATTCTAATTAAAAAACAGTATTGTTACATTTATTTGAAACCATCACAAGATAAGTATATTTGTAGAATTTTCTGCTTTCCCTCTAAATTGTTTGAAGCTTTCTACAAACAGTGTAATGGTTACCTAGTGTGTCTGTCAAGTTCCATTATATGAAGTAGAATATGCTTTCAGAAAAGATGCCTTGCATCCGATGACAGGCACTTCCTATCTGCTAGGATTCATAAAAATTGGAACATTGATCATTTCATGTAGAGATTTTCCTTCGCAAGAAGATAAAGGGAAACCTTGTTATGCCAAATGACTTACTAGTCAAAAGTATCCAGGACACTGAAACCTGGAAACTAGTTAATGGTTTGTAACAAGTCAGAAATAAAGATGTTCAACCAAGAAAATGACATTAAGCAGCACTGGCTACAAGAGAAAAGAGCAGCCTGTCAGAATCATGCAAGGGCTATGGTGACAGGTAGACAATAAAATGGGATGACACCCGTTCCTCTCACGGGGGGTGTTTTCAGCTGCTTTCTCTTGAGACTTTCCATGCACTTCCTTTGCAGGAGACCTTCCCTCTAAAAATGTCAGCAGACCCCTTGGAGGTCTTATTAAAATTCTCCTTCTGTGTTATACTATACATTGTATAAGGCAGATGGGTGTAGCTGAAGAGTTAATTCTTCGTTGTGTAAAGGAAAGTGGGCACAACAGTCATCCCAGTAAGGGAGCTCCTTAGCTGACATATCCCACCAAACTGCATGGGAGGCATCATGAAACGGGAAATGAGTCAGGGGGAAAATCAGTCCACAGCACCACCTAAAACGGTGGAGAGCACGAATCCAAACAGAAGCAATATGGTACAAAATTAATATTTCATACTTAGATCGGTAGCCATTATATCTGCACATGAATTCCACATCCTAGCTTAAATTTCCACTGTTTATAGTCCAACAGCACCATTAGGATGAACACCGTTTTCATTTTTAAGAGAAATTTTCTTTCCTTTCCATCAGAAAACCACAATGGTAAGAGTGTACCTCTACTTATCTCATTATGGGCTATGAAGTCCGTGTCATCAAAGGACAGGAAGAAAGCAAAGCTCCCAGCTAGTGCCCAGTGAGATCTTTAAGACCAGCAATTTCAAGGAATGAATCTGCCTGATCTAAAATAATGCTATCAATGTTTTTTACTTAACCCTGTCCTACGATAAAGTGATATTATTTCACATGTGTCTATTTAAAGTGTTATAATACCACTGAACTAATTTCCAGTAGAGTAATAGCTATTAGAACAGTTCTCTAAACCATTTCTCTTTTTAAAATTCTATTCCCAACATATCTTAAGTTGTATGACAAAAGAAACATAACATAACTGTTTTCAGCCAATTTTTTTTCCTACTAATGTAATTTCAACCAGTGGGAGGTCTATATTTTCCACACTGCAGTTCTACATCTAAAATTATTTCTGATATAGATTAGCTGTCCCTTAGTGAGCTCTGAAAGACAAAATCTTAGTGTCTTTAACCCTGTCTTATTTGACAACAAGCACATATTTACACGAAATAAAAAGCAAATGTTTGTTCTTTTCCTACAGCTGTCAGCACAAACTTGGGTTGTTTAGAAACTTGTTCACACACACAGAATTGGTGTTTAATACATGACCTATGACAAAAGGTCAGCGATAGGTAAAATCAAAGATTATTTAAAAAGTCAAGAGTTGACACACATTTTTGGAACAGAAGGTGATGGTGTTATGCTGTAAATTATATAGCCCATTGACAATGAGAACTTCGTTGTGCGTTCATTTGATTGTTTAAGAAAACATGGGTTTAATTTTAGTTGTTCTCTTAGCGGAGTATCAACTTTGGGTCTACTCTCAGGGATAGGTATAAGAATATGGTGTTTGTTACCTTAAATTATTTCCAGTTAAAGTTGCTTTCAGCCCTTTCCTCCAGGGGACTTTCTAATAGCTAATGGGAACATTTTCTGAAGTCAGGCAAGCTGAGCATTCCTGATACTATTGCCACCTAATCAGGGCCCCCCGAGGCACACCACCTCTGGTTACCCAACCAAGTCACTCTCTTGCTTTATGAAACTGGCAGCTCCTGAGTATGCAGGAGCAGAGACTGACCAGAAGATGCTTTCAGGGGTAAATTTACTTTCCTCCTGCTTCCAGGATTTGCCCTATCCTGAGGCCAAACTTCACTGCCCCTAGACCCACTCTGTTCTGAAGCCCCAAGGACAGAACTCATTCTGCTTCCTGTGGACAGCGTCCCATCTGCTGAACACACATTTTAATAAGTAAACTCTATTTCCAGGGAAATACCTATTGGTATTAACAAGAAAATAGCATCTCTACAAGCTTCTCTGAAAAGAAATCCTGTCAATGCCACTCATTCTACCTTCAAAGACAAGTCCCTGTAATTACTTTCTCCTCTTCGTTTCCTTGTCTGGATAAAGCAACAAGATCAAGAGAGCCTATCCATTTTCCCCAGATACCTTCCAAAATGTGTGTCTGCTTTGCAGTCTGAGATCAGAAATTTCATTATCTGTATTTGTATTAGTAATTCACTGCACAAAGAGAACAGGGGGCAGAGGAGGAGAGCAAGCATGGAAGCAAACATCAGACAGACAATTGTATATATGCAAATGCTTGCAAATTTCTGCCAGCATCTCCATATCTATAACCAAGCAACATGGAAGCCTATTCATCCCTCATCTTCTTTGCTGCCAACTATGGTTGCGGTTTTGGAGGAAAATATCGAGAAAACGTTGAACTTTCAGCCACCAGTGCTAAATCTAACTCAAAGCCTCACATAAAAGGCTAAATATAAAATGCGTAAATATAATCAGAGATTTTCTAGAAAGACATGAGATAAGTATCCTCCTGGCTACAGGGGGTGGGAAACAATATGCCTTGGAAGGGGGTAGGGGAAGGGAAAGGTTGTATGCAGCTCTCCAGTTGACAGAGAACTGAAATGTTGCTTCTTGGCTTGTTCTGTGTATTTGCATACGCAGCCTGAGCAAGAAGGGGCATGGAAAAACTGAAATCAGGCATGATGAAGAAAATGCCCCAAATTCAAATTCATAAATACTCCCTTTCAAATGAGAATGCATGGTGATTGAAAAATGACAGCAAGACTCATCATGTATATTGTTTTGTCTTGAAATCAATTATAATAATCGGTGTAGAAGTTTCCATGACTTTCTTTATTCTTATATGTTTATTCTATTCACTGCAAATCAGTAATAAGAGTAATAACTCACACATGCATATTCATTTCACATGCAGTAATTCAGCTCAGCTTCACAATCATGCTCTGAGGTAAGGCCGGTATTATACTCATTGTACAGATAAAGAAAGCAAGGCTCAGGTGTTCAGAGATTTTCATCACTAATAAATGACAGGACTGGAACTCAAATTCTCATGATCTGCTGAGACCCAGGTGCTACCACACTCTGCTGCTGAGCTACATTACCAAAGAGAATTCATTCCAAAGGTAACAGAAGCTGCCATTTTTTTTTTAACCTCTCAGCCACATCTGACCCTGTGGCCCACCCCTGCCTTCTTGAAACCCTCTGCTTCCTTTATTCTTGGGAATTGCTCGTTATTGATTTGCCTTCTACCTCATAGACTTTCTCAGTTTTCTCCAAGATTTCCCCTTCCTTGGCCTTCTGTCCCCTTCTCTTATTTTCCACCATCAGTGAGCAATCTCACCCACTTCTGTTCTTTCATTTATTCATTCAACAAGTACCTTGGAGGCACCTCCTCTGTGCGAAGCACTCGTCTGGCCACACAGGGTAGCACAGTGATTGAGAGCCATCTCCCTGCCCAAATACAGTTTATATTGTTGGGTGGGTGCGGAGGAGACAGATAGAAACAAATAGATACGTAACATGGATACCGGTGGTGAGTGGTGGGAGGGATATAAAGCAGAGAAGAGGGGTGGGAGGGACGGTGAGGGAGTCCGAGGAGACTGCACTTTTGGGGTCAAGGCAGGCCTCACTGACTACGCATGTGTGCAGAGATGACCTCTGTTGATCACCTCGCAGATGATTTCCGAATTTCCATCCTTGACCTCTCTGCTTATTCCAACACCCCCCCCCCGCAACTGGCACTTCCAAACACCATCTCTTCCTGTAGCCCCACCCCCAAGTCATCACCTCCGCTCTTGAATGCACACTCCCCTCCTCTTCCTCCTGCACCTGTGTGCTCCCAACTCTGACTAAGAGCACCACCCCCGCTTACATCACAAATACACAGTCGATAAATGTGTAAGGGACACCTTCAAGGCAAGTGCACTCTTCTAGGAGCTAAGAGAACAGATTGATCAATATGAGCCACTTCCTTCTTAGGAGTGCTGTCTAGGGAAATCATACAGGGAAATGACTTGGGATTTATAAACAGGCCTGTGTTCAATTCCAGCTCTCCCATTAATTAGCAGTAGGTTCATCTCTAGACTGGGATAATGGTACCTACTCCTATTAATGTTCCAGGGATGAAATGCCACAGCGCCGGGAAAGTGAGCCAGTGAGTGAATGAATGACTGCATCGGTGAGTGGTGTGCTTCCGGCCATGCTTGAGGTGGGAAGTATTTAAGAGATTTACCATGACGGCATCAAGGCCACTCTCTTATCTCTCAGCTCTGGGTCTCTCTCGTGCAGCCTCATTCTCAGGCAGGCTCCCCTTACAGGGGCAAGATGGCATTCCGGGGTTCCCGGCTTGCATCCTGGCCCAGTCACTCCAGAGCATGAAAGAGAGTTTCTTTTACCCATGACTGCACAAAAATCATTGGTTCTGATAGAGTCACGTACCCATTACTGAGCCAATCACTTGGGCCAGGGAAATACCATTGCTCTGATTGGCCCGCCAGGCTTGGAGGTTGAATGGGCTCTGCTCTGAACTGAGAGCAGAGAGGGGCAGCTCCTGTGGAAAAGCAGACAAGACGTTCTGTCTTACATTATGGTTAGATGCTCCCATGTGCATCTGCCTTCAGATGGAGACCCCTGAGAACAAGGACTATCTGTTTGCCTCATTGTATCCCTGAGACCCAGGACAATCCTTGAATATAGTACAAGCTCAATAAATGTTTCTTGGCATGATTTGATTCATTAAACTAGTTTAAACTAGTTCTTTTGCTCATTTTAAATTCTGTGGCGTCTCGTTCTTTTTATCACCTGAAGTTACATCAGGTCTTAAACACACATATACCTTTTAACACCTTACAAGACAAGATTCCAACAGCAGAAGCAAATAAGCCATCTTCATAATTTACATATATATTGACTCTCTTCCAAAATCATTATCTCAGCTAATTTTACACAGGTGAGAAAAAAGCAAGATTCTGTGATGCCTTTCTAAACGACTTCATTTTGCTGTTCTGTTTTTGTTCAGCAAATGTTGCATTTGCTAAAAATTCAAGAGCTTTAAGACCCACGGTAGCCTTTCACAGGGTATCAGTGTGCAATGTCATCATTCGGATTTTATTGCAGTCTAGAAATGTCTTTAGTCTTCCCTTGAGCGATTTCACGTCAATCTTTGTGGCCTCTCTCAAGGATCCCCCCGCCCCCAAAATCCTGTGATCTCAAGTGTGGCATTTTCTCCTCTGTCCAGGGCACACAGCTGCCCCCTGGACACCCTGCCCAGCCTTGCTTGCAGCTAGATGCGACCAGGTGACTGAATTCCCACCAAGCAATGCAGCAACGTCTACAACTTTCAGATAGCTTCTTAAAGGGGTTTGAGATTTGATTTAAAATAGTCCAGCAAAGGGGGAAGGTGCATTTGGAGGACATAAATGGTATGATGGTGTGTAAGTTCTATCAATGGAAGGTGACTTGGAGTGATGGCCACACGGGAGTACATTTTACTCCATTATCTTTACACGTGTATATGCTTGAGAGTTTCTATTGACAAATAATCGAAATAAATTAAAATGCAATACATTAATTTACTTAATTAATTAAAAGGTGCTTTGCCCCAGTTATTCTCACCTTTCCATCTTACGAGCTAGACCTAGGAGTGAATGGGCAATGCTGGAAAGCACTTGTGGAAGATGGCAGGGTCGCGCCACCAGCCCAGGTCCCTCAGTGATTTCCTGGGGCAAGGCTTGCCTACCTGTGGTGGAGAGTTCCTGAAAGAGACATCGATTTCTTGCTCATGGGAGCCACTTCTCCTTGGGCTTTCTTTATGACGACAGTGTTCTCTATGTAACTCCAGCTCCTGGTTTACTTACATTCTATTTCAAAACAGTCTCCTTTCCGCTAACAGACAGTATAATTCACCTGCCTTCACCATTCTTTTACCTTTTTCTGGTTCTCTTCGGGGTCAGAAGAGTGGCACAACTCAATACATGTTTACCATGGCCACAGTCTTTGTTCCTCTGGGGGGCCGGCTGCACGAGCTCCTTAATGGCACTAAGACAACCTTACATTAAACTGCTCACAATCCACCTCACTGTTGAAACTCTTACAAAAATGTCATGTTTGCATTTAGAGGTCTACTATTTACCACAGTTATGGACAAACTTGATTCAGAAAAGGACCATAAATTATGACAGCAAAACTTAGGATGAAATAGTCATGTTGAGAACATTTCAACTAGAACATGAAAGGTTTTTTGGTTTTCTTTTCACATAAAATATGGTTGTATTCTATGGGGTGCATGGGTGACTCAGTTGGTTAAGCGTCTGCCTTCAACTCAGGTCATAATCTCAGGGTCCTGGGATCCAGCCCTGCATCTGGCTCCCTGCTTAGTGAGGAGTCTGCTTCTCCTTCTCTCTCTGTCTCCCGCTCCCCCTGCTTGTGCTCAATCTCAATCTAAATCTCTCTCTCTCTCTCTCTGGTCAAATAAATTTAAAAAATAGATAAAAACTTTTAAAAATAAAATAAAATAATTTTCTAAAAGGAGTTGTTAATCCTTGCGGTGGATTACCAAAGGACTCTTTCTCCAGTGGTTCTTAGAAATAAGGTTAATTTTCACATTGTGGCTTTAGGTGAATTCCCATGAAGGTCAGAGGATGGAATTGGTAGATAGAAAGTAAAAAAGGGGTGAGGGGCGCCTGGGTGGCTCAGATGGTTGAGCGTCAGCCTTTGGCTCAGGTCATGATCCCGGGTTCCTGGGATCGAGTCCCATGTCAGGCTCCCTGCTCCTCAGGGAGCCTGCTTCTCCCTCTGCCTCTGCCTCTCTCTCTCTCAAGAATAAATAAATAAAATTTAAAAAAATACATTCTTAAAAAAGAAGAAAGTAAAAAGGGGATGCAAACTACGGTTTGTTATTACTGAACCTAAAAAATTAGGAGTTTCAGGAAGCTCTATCAGCAGGGGTAGACTACAGAGTTCCTCTGCTCACTTCTGCAATGGGAGAAAAATACTTTGTGAGTAGAGCAGACGGCCCCCACCTTCATCCCCAGCATACCCACATCCACACCACCACGACGCCCCCCGAACCCGCACCCCCCCTGCCCCTGCTCCGCAGAAGAAGTCTGTCTTTGCCAGACTACATGAGCTCTGGCTGTGCAGGTTGGAATTCGCGTGGGCAGGAACCAAGAGGATCAGAGATTGTCGTCACCAATTTACACGACAGAAGAGCAAAGGACGGATATGACAGGATAGAGAAGAGGGGGAGAAAGATAAGAGCCAGCGTGGGTTGGAACTGGGAAGTCTGGACAGTCATTGAAGTTGTCAGAAGTTTAAAAAAAACTGACAAGGAATGTGAGGGGCGTGTGAGTGTGTGTGTATGTATGTGTGTGTGCGCGCGTGTGTAGAGAGACGGAGACAGAAAGTTTGGGGGTTTAAATTAGATTTCTTTGGTGCTTTTTTAGGAGACTTCAGTAAAACTTTAAATTACTTTTTAGTTCCTCTTTAAAAGTCAGTCTGGGCTTCAGCTTTATATAGGGCTGTATGACCAAGCAGCAGACATTTGGAGAAAATGCTAACCTGTCCACATAGTCCAATCTTTCCACCTGAAATCACCTACCAGTTTTCGGATGTCTCTCTACTATATACACCCTGCACTGGGCACAGTTGTCTTATCAGAAACAAGTTGGCCAAAAGAAATATTTTATCAAAACGTTCCATTGAACGGTCTCGTTGATAAATGAAAAAAGTCATCTTGAGCAAAGCATTTCTTGACTGCCCTACAGACATCACAAATGGACAATTATGTACCATCTCAAGGCCCACTGAGAAACAGAGGCGCTGTACCAGTGGGTTCTCAGGATGACCAAAGTTCCCAAGTTCAAGGAGGTAAACATCTCTGAATTACCTGCTCCCGCTCCCCAAGCTCTTCTTCTTCTTTTGCTGGTTCTGCCAAAGGAAAGGGGCTTCAAGAGGGTCTGCAGGCCTTTTGTCCACCCCATGGCAGTAATTCAACTTTGCCTCTAGAATGTGCTTCATATTAAACCGTAGTCTGGTGCTGGGTGGTAGGGAGTAGGCGGCAGAGATGAAAGGTAGTCTTCACCTTCTAGGAGCTTCTGCCTGACCAGAGGGACAGACAGACGGGTGACCCACCATGCAGAGTAGGGGGAGAAGTGCTGCCAGAAAGGCACGTGGGGAAATGAGGTTGGTCGGGGTTCTTGCTGCAGAAAGGGCACCTGATGTGTAGTGGGTGTGGCCAGAGTCAACATCAGTCATCCGCGCCTAGGAGACAGAAGACCAGTCCTGAATAAGTAGTAGGAAGGAGCCAAGCAAAAAGGCATGGGAAGGGGAAAAGGAAGACCCTTCTAAGCAGAGGGAACACGCAATGACTTCATCAGCACTTCACACCTGGTCTCACGTTGTATCATGCTATAAATGAAGAAACAAATTCCATAAAATTAAGTGACCTATTCCCCGGTCACTTATCTTGTAAGCAGTGAAACTAAGATTTAAACTTAGTACCACACTCCCTGCATCTTTCTAGAACTGGCTCTCTGAAGGGGAATCCTTCTTAGTTAGTTATAGTCACACATTTCTCACACCCTATCTCAGGAGCACCTAGAGTGAAAGCAGGTGCCCCTTATTCATTCTGGGAAGAGGTCCAAAGTGTTACAGACTCAAAAATCATAGAATTTTAGATTCTCTTCTTCAAACCAGTTTAAGGAAACTGCATACAGAAGACCCCACCCCCACTCCCAGTCCCCCTTACACACAAATATCTAAGAGATTCACAGTGTATATTAATATATGAAAGGAACTAACAAATCCTGCAGAAAAATTAATGTTAAATTTTGACACAATGTGCCTAAAATGTAACTGACTGTGGAAACCTTCAACCTACTTCCTTTTTTAAAAAAAACAACACTTATGAACATCTTTAAATACATTCTGCATTCTGTATTCAGTCTTCTCATAGCGGTGATGATGAAACAGCTGTCCAGAGGGCTTGGGGGCCACCTTTGAGTATGTACTAGTGGCAGAGCCAGAACTCAATTCACTAGACTTCCTTCCAGTCAACACTCTCCCTAACAAATCATGCTTCAATATGTCCATTCCATACTTTCAATACATAAACAGTACACACAGCACATGAGTTGATAACCTTGTAATTGTCAACTTACAAATTACCCTTGGAAAAAAATACAAAGAAATCTGTAGGTGAGAGCTGAGATCATATATACAAGTTTGAAGTGTGTTTATATACACTATTAATCGCTCTTGTCATGGTTTATATTAGTTATCCAAGTCTTGCTGATATCAACTGTTTATCTTCACAGCCTTCCCACTGAAATAATAATACCAACAACAACTACTTGCTCTCTCAATGAGAAGGATAACATTAATATATTGATGCCAATTTCTAGTGTTTATCTTTATGCATTCATTTAAATGGAACCAAGGCTGAAGAAACCAGTCATTAACAAGATAATCAGAAAACAAATCTTTGTGCCCAGTACTCTGTTGCTAGATCAAATCCCATTATTACTGACTAAAGAGTAAATGCTTTACTTAGCAATTCAGTTGGAATCCTGGCAGCACAAAAAGGGAGGACTGGAAATCTTTTTGTTTTGCAAAGATTTATATTATAACAATATTCGTTATATAAAAATTTAAGTTTTGCTTGAATGAAAAAATTTTAGAGGCAATATACAAGTGAAAGAATGCAGGCAGTGCCCAACTTTGGAGAGTATTTATGAAGAATAATGTGTTAGGAAAGATCAATTGGGCTTTCTGTCTAAAAGTTAAATATTCAGTGTTTGCTTCTGTATTTGTTACCAACAGCTTCTTTATCGGTAGGAGGAGGCAAATGATACCTTGAAAATGTTTTAAATGTGCAACTTTGCTTATCTTCCTGTATTAATGATCCCTACAGCCGTTGTTGCATTAACCTTATCACATAGCCCAGCAATAGGGGAAAAGTATTGTGAAAGGAAGGAAAAGAAAAGACATTTAGTTAAAACTGGAGACCCTTTTTTCAACCTCGCAATTTTCTGATTGTCAAGGGGGAAAAATGGAAGTTGGGCTTCTACTGGGTTTTCTTGAAATCTCAAAAAAGAAATTAGATATTTCCAAAGGGGTGATTCACTAGACATCACATACTGTGAAGAGGAGAGAGATTAGATGATCAATGAAAGGCTCATTATGTGAATCCTGGGTTTTGTGAGGCCGATGAAAAAGCTCTGAGCAGAAGACAGTGAGTGGCTCCTGAGAAAGCCAGGCTCTCCTTCAAGGCTCTGAATTGCTCATTCGTGGATATGACATTACAAGAAATACCGTTTGCCCCTCGGAGGACTTCTCTATCCTTCTTCATACAGTCTCTGTGTTCACATAGAGGAAATTCAAAGGCTCTGTCTTTTCATCCCTTTTAACTTTGACAACAATACCAAACCCGACCCTGAGACCCCTCTACCTTCTCATTCTCTCAAGGTGCTTAGGAAACCACCTAACTTTATGATTGAAATTAATGTTTTCATTCGACTGCAAATGCTGGAGCCCAACACACATACCAGCAGAGTGAACACAAGCCCCTTCGGCTTCTTCAGCCAGGTAATACACCTCTTTTTTTTTTTTCTTTCTTTCTTTTTTTTTTTCATTATCCCTTTAATGCAGAACAGGGCTACTGATTACAAAGAGGCAGTTTGACTCCAGCAATAGGTCTTCTTCACTAATCCTCACTGTCATGGAAATTCCAGCTGCTACAAGAATAAGAGGTTCAATCCATATTTGCCAGCTCTAATATGAAATCTGTCAGAGCCCAAATTAATGAGTTCCAAATTCCTTACATCACGATAACAGGTTAAGACTGGTCAATTAATTACATAAATCCTTCCCGATTCATTGTGCGTTTGCAGGCCAGATTGTGTCTTACATTACTCCATGACACAAGGCCTTTTGGCTCCTGTTGTTCTGCAGAAAGGCCCCATTTAAGTGGAGGCTGCCTGCCACGGCAAAATGTTAAATGTCACACGTTAAATTTGCACTTTTCTGTAATTGCTTTTGTTAAAAAAAATTAAATTAAACCAGAGGGCTCCCAGTACACCACGATGCAGAGGGCTGGGATGGTACTGAATGAATCCCCAGGCACGCAAGTAGCCACCTTTTACCTCCAAAGGTTCACACGGTCTCTGTGCCAGGAGCTTCGCTGGCCGTGGAACTCAGAACATGCATATTTGTGAAAATAAACCACGTTTCCCTAGGATCTGTAGCAGCAAAAATATACATTTAGAAGATTCTTTTCTTTATAAAAGATTAAGATAGGATTCTTTACATAGCCAGATTCCCTTTTGTCTACTAGCAAAATTAGGTAAGACACTGGTGATCTAATCACCTGTTCAGGAAGATACGTTGTACAAGGGAGTGTGTGCTACACTTGTGTAGGTCTTCGCCTCCAGAAAAGATGTTGCTGATGGCTTTGCTATTTGGATTTGTAACTGGTACACATCTACAGAGGGAAAATCATTGAGGATTAAGAACTCCAAGGAGTTCAAAAATCATCCGGGTCAAACGTTTTTCTTTTCAAAACATCAAAATGAGTCTGGAGTCACAGCTCATTTGAACTAGACCTAGAACTGTGGACTTCACCTTCCTAGGGCGGCGGGTCTACACCCCAGTACATTTTCTTGTGGAATGGACTCGCATGGGCCTTGGTGCTCTGTATTGGATGGAACCAGTCCCCATGCTTCCTGCGTCGTCATCTCGTTGAGGGCCAGGAGGTTCTGCGAATACACGAGCAAGTAGACGATACTCCTAAACACGGACTGAAATCTATGTGGGGCGTAGGTTCCTTCCACCGGGAACCCCTACCACCACTCCACCACGCGGACAACTAGCCAGACCCCAGGCGGCGCGTTCTTAGGTGGTCAGTCGCCGCCGCGGCGCTGGCCCGGCAGCGCCCCCCTCTGTCCTTTGGCGGTCCTGCACCGTGTTATGTCAACGGCCGCGCGCCTCCTTTTTTTTTTTCTTTCTTTTTTTTCCCCCAGGCGAAGAACAGCCCCGCTTCTGCGACCGCAGCCTAAAGAGGCGGCCCACTGGTGTCTCCCCGCCTGTTCCTCACCCCCCCCTTTCCCCCGCACACACAGACATTAAACTCCGACCCAGGGCCGTTTCTGGACCCGGAGGCACGCGCTTCTACCCCGAGGCCCAGTCCCGCCACCAAGCTCGACGGTCCCCTCCCTCTCCAAACGGGGGGCGCGAGTTCAGGCGACGGCGCGTCCGCCCGGCAGGCTTTAAGGTCCTGGCGAGACTGGAGAAGAAAGAGGTTAACTGCTGGGTGCGGTGCGGCCGCAGATAACACACACGGAGCGCGCGGGTTGTCCCCCACCCTCGCCGCGATCCCGGGGCGCTCGCGGCCCCGCCAGGCCTCGCCGTCTGCAGGCCCGGGCAGCATGTAGTCGTCCCCTCTTGCGCTGGCCGGCTGGGCCGGGGCGGGGCGGGGGAGGGGGGCGCCGCAGCGCCGACCATCTGCAGAACAAAGACTCGGGTCTAGACCGCGCAACTACGCGCCGCCGCCGCCTCCCTCGGCTCCGGCTCCGGCGCGGCCGACCCCGACCCAGCCGCCCCGAAACCCACCGGAGCGGCGGGGTGGCGGCTCCACGCGCGCTCACAAACCCCAGGGGCCCCAGGAGACCACTGAGCCCGGAGCCCCGGGGCGAGGCGTGGAGGGGGGGGCATTGCCATTCAAAGATCCCTGCCACACCAACCGCCCCCCACCCGCCACCGCGAGGTCCCTCTGCATTCTCATTTTCTTATTATTTCTCAGGCAGCCGAGTTGTCATTTTCACATTGGGAAGGGGGCCTCGCGGTGCCCACGTTGGCGGCAGGTGGGGCAGGGGAGCGGGCGCTGCAGGTCTCCGCTGTAAATCGCTGTCTTTTTGCGGTTGTTGTTCCCACTCGCCACCCACCGCCCCCCTCCACCGGGTGTTCTTTCTTTCTTTTTTTTTTCCCCCTTTCTTTCCGCAGCGCAGTTGCTATGGGTTACCAGGGCGGTTGCCATGGGTTACCGGACCGAGGCCGGCTGGCTCGCTACCTGCCACCCAGTCGCCGCCGCAGCCGCCGCCGCCGCCGCCGGCGGAGCTCCGGGGCGGGAGGAGGCGGGAGCGCGCGTGTGCGGGACGCGGAGCGGGGGAGTGTGCGCGAGCCGCCGAGGCGCCGCAGCCAACGGGCGGCCGAGGGTGCAGCGGCGGGAGCGCCACCGCCAGTGGGGTGGGGGCAAAGCTATAAAGAAGATTCGGAGGTAAGAAACTAACAAAAACACAACCACAAGTTATGCCCGTGCTGTGCCCCCACAGCAGCCGAGACAAGCGGTGTGGGGTTTGGGATGCATCTACACTTCTGTGTGGGAGAGAAAGGGTATTTTCCTCTTTAGCATAATAAGTCATTTGCATAGTGTCGTTAGACTAGAGTTGACATTCAGCAGAAAACCTTAGCTTAATTTTTTTTCCTCTTCTCTTCGGTATCTTTGTAAAAGAAGTCTTAGGAGTTTTAGAGAAAGAGAGAAGGATCATTCACTACCAGAGTTTGCTCAGCTAAAATAAATTAGTGTCCAATGCGGTGTTCATAAGAATGATCTAGAAAAGTTTCCAACAAGAGTGAAGAGCAATTGTGTCTGACCTGAAGAGACAATGGTGACTCGTTTGTGAGATGCATCTGGCAAAGAACAGAGGCAAAATCTTTTGTAAATATTTCAAATTTTGAAGAAATGGTTGCTTACTTACATTCTTCTACAATTTTTGAAATCCCTCTATTACAGTGTATTAATGTCTTATGACCTTTATTTGCAAAGAAAATTGTATCTATGCTTTGAATGTCAAACTGGGGTAATTAATTTCAGATGGCATTTCTTTTTGAAACTGTGTTTATATATAATAAAGTAAGAAAAGGTCTATATTCCAAACAAAAAGAGAAAATTATGTTGAAATAAATGGTTTTCTCCATTGAAAAGATGCTACATTGAATTCATAGGACCAAACAATTTAAATATTAAGAAGAAAACTATTTAGAAACAGAATAAGCTTTTGTTTTGTTGTTTTTGTCTTAAAACTGTAGAGGCCTTTCATGGAAAAGGATCTTCTCCTTTATAGCTGAAATACTGAAAACCGAATTTGTACCACAGTAGCTCAATAATGATGAATCCTTAAGGCACCAAAAAAACATACTGAGTTCGAAAGAGCATTATATTTGCTGTTGGATATAATGGTAATTGTGACTAGGCTAAATGAATTTGGTTATGTTCTTAATAGCCATAAAAGAAATTTTATTCTTTTACCTTACTATAGTCAGGTTATGGCATATCACTTGTTTGTATTTAATTATTCAATAAAATGTGCATTAGACTTGAAAAGCTCCTGCAAAATACTTAATATCTTAAGGGTCACAACTACTTAAAGATAAACATTTCTGTTTTTCCTCAGTAATTTTTAAAACTTGAAATTTCAACTGGCCATCTAAATCACTTTCTTCCAAGTGAGACTTTAAAAAAGCCCTAAGTAACAGGTTGTTGACTTTCATTGTTGACACCTCTGGGTTATGTATAAGATCAGTTCTCAAACAAAACACATAAAATGGCTTTACAGGTGAATCATTTACCCTTTCAGAATTAGCCACGGAAATATAGTTTTGCTGTATGTGAAATCATAAAGCATCCAAGATTAGAATTCTTTACATTTAAGTTCCATTAAAGATAGTTTTAAATAAACATCTATTTAATTTAGTTACTTGGGAATTATGTTCTTTTCCTAAAGAAAGCTTTAGAAAAATACACCAGAGAAATATAAGGGACTAGAACAAAGCCAAAAAGCCACTGGGGGCTGAAGTTCACCTAAGTATCTCAGCTCCAGAAAATCAGTTTTAAGAAGCCAGTGGTTAGATATCACAACCACCAAACCAAAGCTAAAAGCCTCAAATGTACACAACTATAGTGACTCTTAAACCAAATCCTACCAAAGCTTCTCATTAAAATTTACGGCTTGTTCAAAAACACACTGAATTTAGGTGTCAGAAGAAATACATCCTCGTATAAAATAAGTGATCCAACACTGAACTTGGTTTTTTCACATTTAATGTGAAAACGATGATCTTGTGAAGTTTACATACCACAGTATTAGGCATACTTAATATCAATTTTGATGGCTATGTTACATCATCTAAAAATAATATGACAATCGGTGGCACATTACATGCTTTTCAAAAACTGCTGTAAAACAGAAATAATGTGAATTCAAATACATATTGCCAGCAAGCTAGGGATCGCTCTTAAATGACTGGATGGCACACTTTACATGTTAGCAAGAGAAAAAGAAATTGCTAACTCTTTTTTTCCCCTGTATTAAAACAATGAGTCTTCAATGATAAAGTAACAAGATCCAAGATACACTAAATCAAAATATTTACAAAAGCTCAATAATGTTCTGGACCAAACAAAAAGGAGGAAAAAGTAAGATCATTCTTATTCTAAATTGAATTTTTTTTGTTCTTAGTTATGAGTGTTTCAAAGACTTTTTAATAATATGGTAACTTTTAAACTCCCCGTTAAAATAAAACGAGGCGAGGTAACATTTAATTAAAGCAACAAGTTATTCCAGTTACGTAAAAGTATCTTCCCAGTGGTTTCAGAGATATTTCGTACCATTCAACAAAGAAGAAACTTGGATAATTATCTCAAGAAAATGCTGCCTCATCTGAAATTTGAAGTTCAGTGTAGTTTATCTAAGACCTTTTATCTTTGGGCCACTAAAAAAGAAGACATTTTATTAAATGACCAATTCTCAGGCAGATGCCTTAAAAGAAAGGGCTTTTTAAAAATGAAGAATTCTTAAATTAGCAAGTTGACATTCTTTTCAAAATTATGGGAATATTTATTGATGAACTTACTAATTTTTAGAAGATCCCACTTCTAACTTAAAAATAAGTGACAAGTGACCACCACTGACACTGGAAATTATCTAGTGATAAGAAATTGCACATTCAGTCAGAAAATAGTTAACCCGTAAATTCTAATCACACAACGATAATGAAAACTATTTGTTTCCAGAAACCATGTGTGAATCTGGACCATGAAAATGTATTTCTGCGTCTCTAGATTGCAAATATAAGCAACATGACTAGCGCTACTTCTGTTTTTGTATAAGACATCAACATTATTTTAACATGTCTCTATTCATAAGATGCACTTTCCATCTAAGTGTGACATAAAGTACTGGAAAGGTGAAACGTCTTAGAATATTTCAAACATCCAAAAGCCAAGTGTCTTTCCCAGGGCAGGGGAGGTGCCCACAAGATGTCAGCCACATGTCTGAGAGAGGTGGCCTGGTCTATGCCGTCAGGCTTCACAGCAGTTAAGATCATACAGGCTGCATTTCTACAAACACTGTCCCACTGATACAACAAGGAATGTGCTATCTGAATTTTTAAATGCAGGCTACCTATATACCTGTCTTTTAAAATTGAGTCAAACCAAGTAGGTTTTTCTAAATGTAGTTATCATTTCATTCCAGGGCAGGATCTTGTTTTTAACCCACAATGTTTGCCTCTAAGGGGGGACTTGCATTCACAGGCCTTTTAGCTTTTTACAAAAGCTTAGTCTAAATAAGACAACATAAAAATGCCACTAATAAACAACCTGACGTCTTCAAGAATTTAAATGCCTAATGTCATGACAATGAGCTTTAGGTAAGGATATATTATTAGCAAGCTTTCTTCTCCATGAGTAGACCCCATTTGCTCTTCCTAAGATGGTAACATTGGAATTATTTTTCAGGATTCCTGCGGAGCGGTGCTCATTTTACATCCGTGTGAACTGCTGTCATCACTACTGTGTCCAAACCCAGAGGATGAACTGGAAAAGAAGAGAGGGGGAAAATAATAAAAAGAGGAAATTGGTTTTCACAACACACTCAAAGCCTGAGTAACAGAGGAGAACTTTAATTATCTCCAGTCACAAAGAGAGACAGGAAATTTGGACTTTTAATTAGCCATTTGGAGTGCAGTTGGATATTTTTTTAGCTAGATAATTTAAACGCGAATAATTCAAGTCTGACTAAATGAAAGTCACATAATCAGAATGCAGATAATTGAATTTCTACTGCATTCATTAATTCAGTGTGGAGGTGTGTGTGAAGACTGCTATGATGAGCTGTCACAGCTCAATAAAATCTCAGTCAATTAATTTTTTCATTATCTTAGTATTACATCAACAAAAAAGTGAAGTGTGTGTCTATCTCTAGACACACGTGTACGTGCACTCTGTGTTACACAAACACATACGCATCACATCGAAATGCAAGGAAATACCTTTCCGAATCATAATCTATATCGTTCTCTTTTTTTCCTTCTTCGTCTTCTTCAGGGAAACGTCTGTTCATCAAGGCAAACTTGTGAATGGCGTCTTCCACAGAGTACTTAGTCTGCCCGGAAACGCACGCCTCGATGTCTTCGGAACTCAGATGACTCTGCAGGAAGAGGTGGAGGCAGCTGTCGGAGAGCAGGAGTGCGTTCTGGAGGACCCTGGGCGAAAGGAGAGAGGAGCAATGAGAGGTGGCCGGGGACGGACAATTAGAGGGTAGGAAAGAGCAAAACGTTAGAAAGGTGCCACCGAAGTCGTCCCTCCACTGTGGCAAACTTTGCGTCAATTACAGACTCTGCTTATTAAAAGGATGAAACATATGTTAAGTTTTATTCAATTATTTGGAAATTTAGGTGAGTAAAAACACGAAGCTAATAGTTAAGAACATCTGTTAAAAGAATAACTTCAAGGGCATTTCTTCAATTTAACCATCTGTTATGACCATGTGGATTAATTACGGAAAGATTTTGCTTATAGTCATAGAAATGTATGCTACTTAAAAAAAATTTTTTTTACTGCCAACCAGTAGGTCTCTGCTCTGTGATCTTTATTGGCGATGCTGTCATGAAACATCAAAACTTCCAACGACTATTAAAAACTGTATTAAAAAGCCAGTATGTTTCTCAGCATGTTTTACATTTTAAAACTTTACAAGTGTGCTTATGTACATGTTTACAAGGGCTGAGTTGAGAGGTGGCTTTTTTTGAAAACCTAACATGGACTAGAAATCTCTCCATAATCTTCTGTGGCACCGTGTGTCTATGTTGTTAAAATAAGCCACCAAATAAAATTGCTCCAACAGATTTTACCATATATCCACTTAAAATACGATAATTTTGTGCTAAGTACATACTAGCCTTCCCACATTCAAGGTCAAAGTTTACGAAGAGAGTACAGATTTCAACCAGTGCATCAGAACTATATGGAAAACTAAAAAACGACTCCAGCAAATGGGTACCTGCTCAAATTTATATTACCACCAAACGTGGGCTTTTTTTTTCCCCCTGAAGTGCATGTCTCAGAACAGGAAATTAAGTCAAAGTACACCCTTATTTTTAAATAAAAACTGGTTTTACCTTTTTAGGAAAAATCTTGATGTATGATCATTTCATCTCTATGAATAGTTCAATAATGATCTATTACGAGGCACTCAGACCAGACAGAGGGGACAAAACTAAAACACGAAAACCTGAGAATAATGTTGTCCAACGTGGGATTTTGCACAGAGAACTCTATGAAACAGATTATATATTTCAGACCAAATGAACCTTCCCTTATATTCTGCATTTTTACACAAATAATTAGAAAAGTAAATCTTTTTTGGCCATTCATGTCAATTTACTTAAAAGCCAAGGTCACTAAAAGATTTCCTTTTCTCCAAAATAAGCCAGAGTTGTTTCCTCAAGAAGGCAAAAGTCTACAGGTGTATAGGATCACAACCAAAAATCTAGCCTCAACAGGCTTCCCAAGTGTAGCTTGGGAAAATAGTTTTACTGGCCTACTAAAAGGAAAAAAACTTTTGTGCCTTTTAAAAGGGCAAAATCTCTAGCAAAGCAGCTAAATACTTCCCCTCCCCTCCATGTCCTCTGCCCTGGCTTCTCCCAGAAGATGACCAAATCACATGGTAGAGATTAATTTACCAAGTACAGGTAGTAAAGTAGTAAATCCCTTTTACTGCTCTTTGAGATTTATTTTCTACATTTACAAATGTTTACCACTCTTGTTTTAAATACTTCAAATCAAGAGAAGATTTATAGGGCAACAGCCCATTAATATTAACTTGCGTTCGCTGTGAAGTTTGCACGGAGTTTCCCATGTCCTGTCAGTGGTTTTCCTGTCAGCACAAGTAACTGCTCACAGGATTACGCTCACTGCTTTATTTCTGTTGGAAATGTGTTTTATTTTCTTTATAAAATAATAGGTAATCTTTAAAATTGATTTTAGATGGTTCGAGGCATTACACCACAAAAGTAATGAGCACTAATGCCAATGATATTGGACACAAATTCATTTTAGCTTTATTTCATGTCTAAAGCAATTCTACCGAGCCTTGAACTGCTCACGCGCGGTTATTAACTTGCTAGTAACCTAACACATGGGTACAGCAAACAAAAGTGATCAGAGTCCAGGCTGATCGGGACCTCAAGGCTACTGTCCTTTTTCTTGAGCGATAATTCAATTTCCAATTTTACTGTACATTAGACTCATTATTTCCCAGTGTTTTCTTTTCTGCTTACTGCTGCCATCTGGAGGTCATGATGGTGAAAAGCAAGAGGGAGCCCAGCCAGCACACACCCAGCTCACAATTCTGACGTGGGAGGATGTGGCCGTGGCCCAGTGGCCTGTGGCCCAGGGAGGCCAGATCTGAACAACCACAGGGGCCTGGAGTGCAAAAATAGGACCCCTGCTATGCACGGTTTTGGTTACTGGAAGGCTCTCTGACTGGCTGACTAAATTTATGCTACTGTGCTCCATGGGGATGGGTTTTAAATGAGCATAGTAAATTTTTAACATATTCGTAATTTTTACTCTCGGGTATTTCATCTCGCAGTTAAAAATACCAAATTTTGAAAGTATTTTTCCATCTGGTTCAGTAAGCATAGCTAGTTTGTTTTAAGGAATATCTGGTTTACTGTATTTCACAGAATGTTGTGACTGCCAGCGTCATAATATTAAATTCTATTTTTACCTTAGTCATATTTGTGCCACATTTTCCACCAACAAATCTAATAGCAGAAAATCAACTTCAAGCTTAATATAAAGAGTACTTTGTAAAACAGTCAATAAAATGTCATCTTTATAAGCTTCCATAAAAGTAAATGTATGTAATTTTCAAGGCTTTAGAAAAAAGAGCACAAAACAGCCTCTAGAATTTTAAAGAAATGTCTGAAAAGACATTTACAACATGAGTCAAAAGTTATTCCTTTCCCCCAAGACAACTTTAAACTAAACAAAGCAAATCCTGTTTTTCACTTGAACTGGACACAGTTGATAATCTGGTTTTCCTCACCATGATTTTATTAGGTGTATTATATACTAGTTCAGTTGGGAACAATATATAGCTATGCAAAACCACTTAATCCTAACTAAGGATGCCCTGTCTACTGAACCCAATATAATGATATATACACATGTGTATAGAGTGTGCAGGTTAGCACTGGGATGTAGGGAAAAAAAATTAATTCAGCCTGTTTACCTCTTACCATGAGAAAAATAAATAAATAAATAAAACCTACAAATCTTCACTGAAGACATTCATGATCTGTGCTATGGTGCCCTCTATTGAACACAAAGACTTATAAAGATGTATGTGTGTGTATGTGTGTGAGAGAGAGAGAGAGAGAAAGAGAGAAACTAGTGTTTCCATGGTTTCCATCCTTTAAAAAAAACTATAATATTCCTTACATTTTTAAGAAATAGAAAACTGTAACACAGAAGTCTACACTGTAAGGTTTATATAGTTATATTAACAGGATGAATTCAGTAAAGAAGGAAAGCTGTCTCCCATCGTGATATGAATCAAACATAAATTAGTAGGACTGCCATGTTTATAGTTGGTGACTTACCAACACTTTGTAATTTTAGTCTATAACTTTCTTTTTCCATAACTATTCATAGAAGAGACTTACAATTTACAATTGGCCGGGGGAAAAATCCAAAAGGGCAATTATAGCCAAGATTGAGAGAAAATGATTGTATTTGAAAAATGTCACCATCATCCTGACCAAATTTAGCTAGCATTTAAGAGGTCCACTAATTATAAACTTGCCAGTTCCTGGAATTAATAGATGCCTCCAACTTTCCTATAATTTCCTTGTCTATAAAATCAAGATGATACCCAATTCCTAATATTATTGTAGGAATGGAGATAAAACATGTAAAAAGCTAAACACAGAGCAAGTGTTCAATAAATGGTATGACTTATTATTTGGTGCCTAGTCAAAGAAACAACTTCCCAACTCCTTTATAAAGACTGGCCTGGATATGTACTTTGTTATTAAAGATATATAATTTCACCTTAAGGTGAAAAAACAAATATATACTTATAAACACACATATGGGCAGAGACAGCAGCATTTTGTTTCAAAGGGTTTGAACATACATACTGTTCTCAGTTCATAACTTCAAAACCTCCATAAAAACCAGATATGAAAAATACATGTTAAAAATCTACAGCACAAGCATATTTCCCATTTTAATGTTAGGGTGTCTTCCCTCTCAAGTTCCTAAAGTTACAAAAAAATCGAAGTGTGGGCTATTGATAGTGACCTTCCTTAATGGGCAGCAAATGGGGCCTCGGGGGGATGTTACGCTGGGGTCAGGACCCAGCGCCAAGAAGGCCGAGCTGCATGCCGTATCCGATTTCCTCAAGTGGGCTGGGGCTGAGGGGGTCCCGGGGGGGCGAAGACCTGCAAGGTTGCTACCTCTACACAAACTGGACAGAGAACAGGACCGCCAGGCGTCAGAATGCGGGGGGCATAGAATGGAGTGTCAGGAGGACCCGGAGCGGCCACAGTTGTCTACACCATTTAGGTCAGGCTTCAATCCACACGGTGGTAGTAGACTCCTTGCTTCCTTCAAGTTCCAACCATGTAGAAGGACCAGCTTTTATCTTCAATGTGAACCTCATCAGCTTGGAGACTAGTGTTCACACACTGTAGTGGAACAAATAACGACACCAGGGAACTCAGTGTCTGCTCCATGACTGCATTTCTGGGCGACCATCCAGACCCAATTTTCCCCTGACATGGATACAGTACTTTCCCACCAGAATGGATGCTTCAAGAGAGTAAGGATCTGGGTCCACTGTGTGGGGTCCTATTTCCCTAGGACCCAACCTGGCCCTGAGTAGACAATAAATAGGTTTCCAGCATCCTTTCCAAGTATCATCTTAATGACACAACCCACGAGGTCAAGCGGCGCCTGTGTTTCATGATCGCACTCTTTACAGCAACCTGAGGCAGGACACAAGAATCAAAGGGCTTTTCTGAGGTCGGATAGCCAGAACAAACTTAGGAGCTGTGATTCACGGGAGCCCTGGAACCCAGCCCCTCAAACTCCTGATCCAGGATCCCTTCTGCTGGGATGTCCACATCGAACGAATGCAGTCCGCAAGCAGCCAAGTGGCACAGTTTGCAAAAATAACCAAGCCCAAGCCTACTCGCTCTGCAGCTGTGTGGCCTCACTCAGCCGTTAATTTGGTAGATCAGCTGTAGAAGGAAAGATTGTTTTCAAAACAGTGAAGTAGGGGCACCTGGGTGGCTCAGTGGGTTAAAGCCTCTGCCTTCAGCTCAGGTCATGATCCCAGGGTCCTGGGATCGAGGCCTACATCGGGCTCTCTCCTCTGCAGGGAGCCTGCTTCCTCCTCTCTCTCTCTTTGCCTGCCTCTCTGCCTACTTGTGATCTCTGTCTGTCAAATAAATAAATAAAATCTTTAAAAACAAAAAACAGTGAAGTGATTCCTGGTCAAAAAACACACGCCCCGTGCTTAACTCACAGTATAAATACAGAGACACATGCTGTCCTTTGACCTCCAGTAAGGAGACTTCTCTACAGAAGACAAGCAGCTTCCCAGTGCCGACAGCGACTGCAGGATGGGGCTGTCCCCGTCCAGGCCTCGCTGCCAATGGCCAGTCTGTGGCTCCCCCGAGCAGCATCTGCACTGACAGGTCAGTTGGCAAACTTGGACTCGTGGGCCACATCTTAAGGGAGACGCCATCAGCCACCTGGGTCTCGAAGAGACAACAATTAAAATCAGAGCTGTCTCTGAAGGGAATGGGCAGAAAAAACTTGACCAGGCCATTGTTCTGTCATGCCTGTGATATCCAAGAGAATACCACTATAATGGATCCTGAGGACTTGGCTCACTTAATGGGTTCTTCTGGTCTCTTGTCATTTTTATTCCTCTGGCTTCTTTTTCTTTTCTGGCCCTTCCTCAATTTATAATCTTGGATGTTTCTGTATGTCTCCATGACCCCTTCCAAAGAAAGACACTATATCAACCTAATGGAAATAAATATTAATATTCATGTGCATACTTAATATCCAAATCCTTTATGAGTGGGCCATATGGGGAGAAGGCAGTATATTATTTCAGGTTAGCTCTAAGGGACCATGCAGTGAATGCCAAAGGACATTACTTCAGATCCTGAAGTCAGTAGAAAAAGAAAGGGAGCTTAGGAAACTGGGCCCTGCCTCTAACCAGTAGTCATATGACTCAGCCCATTTTCTAATCTATAAAATAAGAAGTTCGAAAAATCAGCTCAAAGCTATTTCATGTCTAAGTGGATTAAAATAATAATGGTCAAAACCACACATTACATGCCAAAGCGATGTGTGTGCTTTACCGTCATCAACTCACTTACTCCTCTCAACAACTTACAAAGCACCTACTATTATTAACCCCATTTTATGGATGGCAAAACTCAAGCACAGAGCAGGTGAAAGACTTGCCCAAGCCCAGCCAATAAGCAGCAGAGCCAAGATTTGAACCCAGGAAGTCTGGCCTGAGCGTCTGAGTGCAAACAATGTGCTGTTTCATGGGATGGGTATTCTAGCACTCCAGAGTGGGAAAAAAGAGAAATTACAGTAGTGCAAATTCGAGTTACTTTAACCGCAGTACCTACCATCAGCAAGCAATCCAGAGTTAATAACCCAGACTACTCAAACACCAGTAACTACTCCCTTATAAAACACTCCCTCCAAAAAGCACAGTTAAACTTTTTCTTTAGAAGAGCCCAGGAAAGTACTCACTAGCAGCCCAGCATGGAGCTGATTTTTGGTCCGTCAGTCCCAAATGTGGTAAATACAGACAGTTTTTAAGAAGTACCTTCTTAATAAGGCACGTTTGCCTCCTGGCAAATCTTACTTTTGTCAGCTAAACTTCCAAGTAATTTGGCTCTTATTTGCAGCTTCAGGGACTGTACGCACATTTATTACCAAACTCAATTAGCTCATTGTTTTCCTTCTAGAAGATGCGGTCCCGGATGTGCACCGTTTGAGGTAAGCCACAAGATGGCGCTCTAATATAGGAAATGAACTACGGAGCCGACTCTAGATTATCATCATTAGCATTTCCGAACAGTGATCTTCTCCCCCACATAATTAGAGGACACTTCACTCGAGCAAAGCACTTTGCTCACAACTGCTGTCTGGCCATAAGAGTTTCTGTGCACTTACTTTCTGAGGAAATCTTCCAAACCCTGACGACGCTGATCTACATGCTGGCGATTATTCATGTTGAAAAACAGGTTTTTAGATGGAAGTTCTGGTAGTTGTCTTATGAGAAAGAAAAAAAAATTTTTTTAAATCATCAAATCAAGGTGGTTTAGTGAAACCAAAGTGAAAGCAAATTATGTGTGAGAATTATCGTTTAACTATCAGTTGTGTATGTACAATATGGCACATATAGTTACATAATAAGGATATAAGAAAATCAATTAACTTAAAGAAAAACCCATTTTTAAACATTTTTTAGGCCTTTCACGGTCAATACACATCAAGCTGGGGAAATTCAAGTGGTAAATTTTGAATTCAGATGTAGTAGCTACAAAACCAACTCAAGTTATATATTACAATCAAGAAGAAAGCCTACAAAATCCTTCATATATTATGTATCTTAATGCCCGACAATTTTTTTAATGTTTTTAATGTTGGCTGTAATAATAAAGTCTCCTCAGTATCCCTTATTTAAATCACTTACACCAGCAATGCATTACTTTGGAGTCTCTGCCTCAGCCACACAAATTCTCGGTATCTTCTTCGCACACAGGATGTTTTCATGGTAAAACACATGCTATTGGTCTGTTTAAAGAAAAAGAAACATTTAAGCCTCACTTAAGGAAAAAAAAAAAGTTTTTTCTTACATTTCTAACTCACTATATATACACCCATATTCCTTTTTAATGGGATTTTTAAAAACCAAAAATAAATCTGTATGTATTTTTGTACTTTTTTTTTTTGTACATCCCATCTTGTACAAAACACACCTCTGAAGACCAGTGGGGTGACATCAATGAGCAGTATTGTCCTGAGACAAGGCAGGACCTCGTCATTCCCTGAGTCCTGAGGTAGCCTCCTGCTCACCTATTAGTGCTATCAAAGATGAATCATAAAAATTAAACAAATCCTGAAGTTTAAATGACCAATAAAAACTCAGGGTTGTCCCTTCCATTTTAACACCATCATTCCGTCCGTCCGTGGATCTGCAGAAGCCTTCAGGAATTAGAGAGCCCTTCTTACAGCCCTTGACATGATACCACAAGAAGCCATCATATCCTTGATACGGCTATCAGTACAGATCACACAAATCATCAGGCATCCTGAAATCACTTTTGGGGGTGGGGGGTTGGTAGGGAGGAATGAAATTACCACAAGAGCTGCCACAGCACCAACCCAGACATTTTCCTGCACCCAAACCATGTTTATACCCTGAACACTCAGCACACTGCTTCCCCAACCTATGCCCAGATTTTCTTCTAGAACCTATCGGTGTCATCGATCTTATTTCCAATGTTCTAACTTGCTGAATGGTGGATCTTCTCTCTATATTTATCTTTTGTCTGCATCTTGGGAGGGTCCCCTCTGACTCTGCCGAGCTGGAAGCAGCAGCCCCCCACCCCCCCAGAACCACCAGGATCAAGGCAGACAGGCCCATCCGGATGGGATTCTCTCTGTGTAATCATGATTGTCTGACGCTGTGATCAGGATGTCTGGGGGGAGTGGGTGCTGGGGGCTGACCACGGGGAGGAGAGGCTATGTCTACCACAGAGCCGCTCTGGCCCCCACAGGGGGCCCCACACAGCCCAGGAGTAAGTGGGGGCTGGGCCACCTGTCTGTATGCTGGGGAGCTCTTCGTCCTGTGATCTCCAGGTGTAGAGGGTCACCACGGTGTCCTGAAATCACTTTTAAACAAGAGAATGCGTCCTCCTTTTCTATGGGATGTGCAAGGCAGAGTGAGGCATGGGGCAGAGGGACAAGCATCTGTGTGGGGAACCCACATGCCAGGCCCGGCTCTGACGTAGAGCAAGACACTCAAACTCCAGTTTGCTGAATGGTAAAATGGGAATGGAGGAGGACATACCTATTTCATAAGCACCTGGCAAATATTATCTATTAATATATTATTATCAGATAGGAGATGTTGGTTTCCTTCCAACTACCTTACAGCAGGTTTCGAAAAAGCCACCTACGACAGAGTCCCCATCCTAAGCAAAACAGCAGTAAACCCAAGACTGGGAAATAGGTTTCTCCTTTCTCCTTTGTGCAAACAAGAGAGTGGCAAGAACCTGTCTACTGGTTTTTCAAGGAGATCTCTATCCTCTATATTTATTTCAAAATTCTATTTCATAACCTTTGCATTGCCAAATGAGAAAACTGCTTGCCTCCAAGATTTATATTCTTTCAAAATCGTTATTATTCTACCACTTAATAAGCACCCAGCAGTTGTTTTCATTGGCAAATGTAAGTGACTTCAGGCCAGAGTTCTTCAACTGTTCCCGTGAAATGTATGGCACAGTTCCTGCTACTCCTGAGCTTGATAAAGTTAGAAAACCCCAGAAGGCAGAGAGGTTAAGACATCTGCCTCCAAAGCAGCTTCTGGTCTGAACCCCAACACCTTTGACAATATGGCAGCAAACGCACCAGATGGAGTTTGCAGCTTAGTAATGTTGTGTGTGTGGATTTCAAAGCGCACCAGGGCCTCACTCTAACGAGACCCTCGGGGACTAAGACTGCAGGCCGTTGACACCAGAACGGTGCCCTAACAAGGCCTGGGCAGACATCTCCTCGGTGCTCCTGCCCCAGAGAAGACCAGGCCACTGCAGGGAATCCTGACACCTCGGGTATGGACTCGGTCCATTTCAACTCCCTTTCATTTCATGTCAATAACATGGAAGCCAACTGGAGAGCCATCTGGTACCTCCACCAGACAAAGGTCCATCTGTAAGTCCTTCATCAGCAGGACAAGGTCAGGAGAGAATATACTGTCCACGAGTTTAAAATTCCCAATAACGCTAAGATTTCAGTCACCTGGTATCATTCTCCCTTAAGGTTAGTTGAAATGGGTTAACCCCCAGCTTCTCTACCTGCAAAGCTCTATGGGTCTGGCATCTGAGTGAGGCTCACGGGAGCTCTCCAGGCCCCTCCCCCATCCACTTCTAATCAGAAACAGGTATGGACAGTTTAGGACCAGACTACGCTGAGATCACTCATTTATTAAGCTCCTCTAAATGTATTTGCTTATTTCTGCTATCTACCAAGCCCAGAAGATCTAGACATTGGTAATTTATTAGCATTTCAGAAAAATGCCGCAACACCACCAAATAATATTCGAGGAACCTATCATTTCTGGCACAAGACAGACATTTCTGGAATCACCTTACACTATTTACGTAGCAGAGAAAAGTCTATGCTTTCATTAACTCCCTGAGGATAATTAAATTTCACATCTACCATAAAGTGTGATAAGGACCGACACGTTTTTTAGAGGAAGTTAAAAAGGTAACTAAAGAATTTCATTTCATTTTCAAATGCTTAGTCTTACTTACATACTCATGTTACAGTTTTCCACACAGAATGCATATCTGGTATGACTTTGAGTAAAAAACCAAAGCAAAATCAAAAGACAAGGTATACCCTGGCAGCAGCCTTCCATGCAATCAACAAAAAGCAGTTCTTAAAAAAAAGGGGGGGGGTGAGTTTTATGGCTGACGCTCGGGTTCCAGCAGACCAATTTAACTATTCACAATGGGAAATTAAAGGTGGTTAAATTTTACTTCACTTGAACTATATAGTCACAGATAAAATCCGAGTCTATTTCCATGCTCCCAAGAGAATTCTGCACTAAATCAGATGGGAAAAGTGACTATCTTCATGATCAGCAGCCAATAAACTATAACCAGCCTGCCATTTGTCTTTGCAAATAAAGTTTTTCTAGAACACAATTACACGTATTCCTTTATGTATCGTGTACAGTTGCTGTCACCCTGCAGCAGAGGAACTGAGATGTTTTAAGAGCAAATATATGGCCCACAGAGCTGAAGACATTTACTATCTGGATCTTTATAAAAACAGTCTGCTGACCCTTGTTCAAGATGATCACAGAAGGCCACACACCACACAACGTTACTCGCAAGATTATAATAAAGTATTATTTCCAAATAAAGTACATCATTTCTAGTTATTTACTGACATTAATTACTCGGAATCTAGACTAAGGCAAAATAATTGTACATGTTCATTTCCTACTTTCCTATTCTCCATATAAAACCACCACACATCAGTTTTCCAGAGAGCTCTACATCCTTTCAAAACCTAAGATTTATCAGGCAATATATTACCCAGAAATATGCTATAACAGATCATAAAGAAATACCATTAATGAGCTATAAATACTCTTTAACTGTGAATTTTAGATGTATTCACATATTCATATACGAGGGCAATAAACATTAAAATATTAATATTAGCGAAGGTACAAGAAGGAACTCAAATGAGGAATTTTCCAGCTTTAGGAGCCCTATGACTACTTTGTTTGAGATACAGGCATTACTTGTAATCATTCAAATTCAGTTGAGTTAGGAAAATCAGTACAAATTTCAATTTTAAGTATAAGAGAGTGTCCCGTCAGATGCATGCCACCTAAAAATTGCTATGATCTCTGTCAACATTGACTGCATACTTACATGAATACATATCTCATAGTCAATATAGGAATGCCAAAAGTCCTCTTTCTGGATCCGAGGATCTCGAACCCAGACGCTTACAAACTCCTGTAAGGGCATCATAAACAAAGAGATGTTTATCAGAATTGCGAGCAAGGCTGGAAAGAGCAGAGGGAAGTGATGGCACAAAAACAAAACTGAAATGAGCCGCGGTCATGAATTCTTTAAAAAAAACAAGAAGTAGAGCTAATGAATCAGGCACCACAGGAAGTCCAAAGGCACTTTTGCCACAAATGGAATTTTTAAAATAATGCAAAACCAAGCCAGGTGCCCTGCTCAGTAGTCTTACAGGTTATGGGATGGTAAGAAAGTGCACTCAGAAATTAGGCTGTCATTTTTAATCATGAAAAATACGTTCAGGTTTTTCTCAAATCTTAAAAGCAGCCATTTCTTACTTTCTTCATCTCTCTACATGAAAATGAAATCACTGGGCACCTGGGTGGCTCAGTGGGTTAAAGCCTCTGCCTTCAGCTCAGGTCATGATCCCAGGGTCCTGGGATCAAGCCCCGCATCGGGCTCTCTGCTTAGCGGGGAGCCTGCTTCCCTTCCTCTCTCTCTCTCTGCCTGCCTCTCTGCCTACTTGTGATCTCTGTCAAATAAATAAATAAAATCTTTAAAAAAAAAAAAAAAGAAAGAAAGAAAGAAAATGAAATCACTCCCTCGAATGAAATATAAAAGGGTAGCGAAAGTCATATGAAAAGCAAGGAATGGGAGATGAAAATGACTGTGTAGGCAGCCAAGCTTCATGAGAATAAGCAGCGATAACTTATTAAGAGAAGGATGAACACGTTTTACCCCGTGCTTTTCTATTTTTAAAAATATATTTTTCCACACAGTAAATCATTTCATCTTCATAATAACTTCCTGTTATAGGTAAAAATTAGCGATATTAAAAAAAAAATTCATGGCAGATAATCTCGTTCCTTTTTAAAGAAATTAAGATTTGGAAATACAGGATAAAGTTTAAAACACAACACTTTCCAAAAAGTGCTCTTTACTAAATAAGCTTAGTTTAAAAATATGAAAGCATGTACAACAAATGATCATGTATGGCATAATAAATTTTAAAGTATAATTTATTCACTGGGTGATCATAAATTTGCTAAATGAACCAAATTATTTTATTTTATTTAAAGATTTTATTTATTTCAGAGAGAGACTGAATGAGAGAAAGTGAGCATGAGCAGGGGTAGTGGGGGGAGGAACAGAGGGAGAGGGAGAAGCAGACTCCCTGCTGAGCTCAGAGTCTCCCAACCCTCCCAACCCTCCCAATCCCATGGGGCCCTATCCTCCCCCACTCAGCCCTGAGATCATGACCTGAACCAAAATCAAGAGTCAGGCAATCAACTGAGCCACCCAGGCACCCCTAAAGATTTTATTTTTAAGTAACCTTTACACCCAGCATGGGGCTCAAACCCAATACCCCAAGATTGAGAATTGCGTGCTGTTCCGACTGAGCCGGCCAGGAGCCCCTAATTGAATTTAATTTTAACCATTTTAACTTTTCATCTAAAAACGGGGCATCGAAGCTGAAATTCTAGACATTTGTTACTGCCCTGTTTTAGCACATCTGAGAGTCAGGCTATGAACATTACAGAGCAGAAGCAGAAGGGAGATTATGGTGTTTTCTAGGCAGAGCACCTCCATTCTGTCACACAGATCATAAAATGGGAATTTTCCAGTACAGAGGGTTTTTTTTTTTAAAAGGCAAAAAAATAGTTCACATTCCCTTTTGCCACCTATCAACTGTCACCTTCTAAGGCAACATACACTTTGTTCTTGAATTTGAGACTTCTGCCCCACTGCCCGCCCTCAGTCTACAGGGATTATAAATTAATCTCCCCCAAAGTCTTACTTTAAAATCTTTTCACTCTGTATTTTTAAAGTCATTTAGAAGACAGATAATAAAAACGAGATAATAATATAGTGATGCTCTAAACATTTTTGGCCATTATTTCTCAAAAGCACATGAAAGTCTAGGAGAAGCCGCCCAGAGAAACTGGAACAAAATCGGGGCACGATGCCTTTGTCTGTGCACATTTCATCTCCGTCTCCTGTCCGCGTGCATGTTTAACTCACTTCCCCGAGTACTGTGCACACACCTAGAGTTCTTAGAAGGAAAGAACCTGTCATCAACGAATGAATAAACAGAAGGTCAAACAGGTTAGGAAGAGAAGACCAGAGTCCAGAGGAGACCACACTTATCTTCCCAAATCTACCCCCCAGGCATACACTCAGGGCTGCCTTCTGACTTCCTGGGCCCTGGGTACTTTTGCTTTCATGGGCCCTATCTGCCACAAAAAAAAAAAAAGATTAAAAATCATACTTTATGACTATACTGACATGAAGATGACTATATTAATGTTATATAATAAAACCTTCAGTTTGATCTAAAAGTGCATGTTATTTTTCCGATTTTTAAAGGAAATTAAAATATTTTCCTGGGCCCCTAAAAGCAGAGTGGGCCCTGGTCACCACTGTGCCTGTGGAGAGTCAGTGGAGCCCACACTGAGCAAGGCAGAAGGCTGGTAAGAGCGACCAAGGTTATCCTGTGCCACCCCTTCCTGCCCCGCCAGCCAGAGGCACCCAGTCATCGGGTCACAGGGAACCATGTGCCCTCACAGGGTGCGGGCAGCTCCATTTTTCCACTGGAGAGGCAGGAGTGCTTGAATAAACCAAAAGGGAAATTAAGTATTTCCGACGGCTGAATGTTCTACATGAACAGCAGAAGACATGTACCTGTTACCAAAACAGTGGGGCTTTACACAGACGAGACAAAAGTGGAAAGAAAAGGAAACCCACTTGTCACCATGCCACAAAATTGTGATTTTAAAAAAAACAAGAAAGATTCTGAACTAAAACTACAAAACCCACAGTTACTACAGTGTTACAGACCCCCTGACCACTTGACACACTATTCATTGACGATGGTGGCAATGACAAATAGTTCTGAAAAAAAAAATCAGGGCTTTTTCCCCCCCCGTTTGGTTGCAACTGACCAAGTGTGAACTTGGAAGCTTTGAGTAACATGTCCCTGTTCACGGAAAGAGCGCTGACTTATGGTCACAAGACTAGGGATCGTTTACCCACTTTCTAAATTATGAACTTATTCATTGAACCTCTGTTTCCACAACTGGAAAATGGGAATAATGCCTGTTCCAACCTCTCTCAGCTGTTTGTTAGGAGTATCAAATCATAAAACACTGCTGAAAATGCTGGGAAATGGTTTATTTAGTGCTATGTGAATGGAGGGGTGCCTGGGGGGCTCGTCGCTTAAGCGTCAGACTCTTGATTTTCGCTCAGGTCATGATCTCAAAGTTGTGGGATTGAACCCCGTGTCAACCTCCTCGCTGGGCGTGGAGCCTGCTTAACCTGCATAGATTCTCTCTCTCCGTCTGCCTCTCCTCCCCACCGACACCCTTCACCCCCACTCCTTGCTTATGCTCTCCCTAAAAAAAAAAAAAAAAAAGTTTAAGTGCTACATGAACATAAAATACTATCACAAAGAAAGGAAAATGCTTATAAACCCAAAGCATTGAGACCCTCCCACAGACACTGGCAATAAGCAATTAAGCTAACCAACTGTATGTATTTTTTAAAGTACAAACTATTAAGAACCCAGCAGCAGACACTTTAACTCTGTTAATTTTTCACTGAAACATAGACTGACCTAAAAATTTCACAGCACTTGCTCAGAGCAAGCCCCTCCTAATATTTGTAGAAGGAATGGACAGCGTAATGGCCAATTACAGTAAAAGTCTTTTCTTCATCTCAGTTGGTTGGAATTCTCAGACTCTACTATTATTATTATTCATTAGGTCTAATCTTTACATAGGGTAGGGGTCTGTGGAATACATATTCTAAAACCATGCTGGGGAAGGAGACAGTCTTCTACGAACAGCAATGCACTTCAAATGCGCACTCCAAGTTAACTACGGTGCTAAGACTACAAATATTTTTTTCAATCTTGAGAACGTTTCACCTGGTAGGAGAGCTAAACGTCACTCTTCTTTTGTGGGTGGTGAGCTTTTCCTTTCTCGCTCTCTTAACCATTGCCGTGGCCCGGATGGCCACCCCCGGCTCCTCTTCTTCACACCCTGTTGCACTTCCGGGATGACGGCATCCAAGCATATGGCTTCAAGCACCCAGCATGAACTGAGGATCTCCTCCCGGTCTCAGTCCAGGCATCTCTCCACATACCTACCCAACCTCTTGCCTCCAAGTCCCAGGAGCACAGAGTACACACCATCTTGCTCCCCATCTCCTTTCCAGCAAACCTGCCAGAAACCCAGTTACCCCAGACTTCTCTCTCTGACTCACCTCCCAAATCCACACTGACCAAGTTCTCAAGATTCACCCTCTTTTGAACCCCCACAACTCTATCCCCCCTGCTACTGCTTTGGTTCAAGGACCACTCATCCAACACTAATGCATGGGCTGCTGATGGATCTCTGGGCCTGTCTCCAGTTCATCCCCCACACTAAGACAAGAATGGCCCCAAGGCACACATCTGGTGATGTCATTTTCCTGCTCAAAGTCCTTCAAAGCCTGTCCCATAACCTTCAAGATCAAGTTCAGACTCCTTAGCGAGCACAACAGTCTTTCAGGTTTTTCAGGCTACTCATCTCCAGAGGTCCCCCTCTATGACATGCCAGTTCGCGCCTCCGTGCCTTTGAACATACTGTTTCCTCTGCCTGGATTGCTGTCCCTAATCCCCTTCGCGCTTTCTTGTTGACCTCACCTTCCTCTTGCCTTCATTTTCTGTTAACTCCAATTCCTTTTTCAAAATGAAGCTCAGTCTCTGAAAATCCTCTCATTCACCCACTCTGATTAACCTGATCGTCCTCCAGACCCCTAACGCCTCTAGGCCCACCGTCAGCACTGTCCCTACTCAGCACAGCTCCATGGGCTGCCTGAGGCCCGCAGGCCTCCTCTACCAGATGCTGAGCTCCTTCAGGGGAGCATAGGACGGGAGCTGCCTGGCACGGTCAGTGCGTCCCATTAATATCATTTAATGAAGAAATGAATGACTGCAGGAATGAATGAACTGCCTTCAGGAAAAAAAAAATGAGATCAAACTTCAATTGAAATAAAATCCTTATCCACTTGGGTTCTTGGACTCCGTGAATTAACGATAAGTTATTTAGCAGCTGGTCTAAAGTTTATCTTAATTTAACAAACCCCTTCCTCTAAGGGTGTGCCAATTAACAGCATATGGCTCCAAGAGCAATGTTTAAGATCTATGAGAACACACTGTTTCCGAGCACCCTGAAGAACTCCAGAAGCACCTATTTACATAGAAATAATTGAAAATCATTCTGATAGCTTCAATAACGTGGGTCCCCTAAGACTTGTACCAGACAACAATTTGTTTGCCTAGTTGGAGTTAAAATATGTACTTGAAAGTAATAAAAGTACATTTATTTTAAAATATTCTATAATTCAGATGGGCCTCCCCTCCCCCACCCCGCAATTAGTAGGAATTAGTGAAGTTTCTCGGCGCTTCCAGCTATGAATAGCACACCCAGGAAGCCAAGGTTCACCTATAATCTCTTAATTAGACGCATCCCTCACGAAGCTGCCCACCATCCTTCAAAGGAATGTTGACAGCCTGTCAGCCACAGAGGACAGCTCCGAGTTCCACACCTAGAATCATATGGATTTCCTATGAAAATTGCTTCAGCAGCAGCAGTTAGTCAATTTAATAACCTTATTAAACACTTTAATGACTTCTTGGGCCTAATGACTATATCTAGTATGAAGGAAGAAGCTAGGCAGAGTAGAATTAAAAATTTAAACTAACAGATCCCTACTGTTCTCCATGTGGGAAAAGGCTTCTGAAGAAAGAGACTGCTAGACTCTTTGAAAAATCTAATTCCTGTGTTCTCTCATAATCATCGCTCTTTGATTTCGGTGCACCCTGTTCCCCCACCTCCCACACCACCACCCCAGGTTCAACCTTTGTCCATTTATCCATCTACCTTGTCTTCTTTCTTTTCCTTAGCCTGGATATGAGATGAAATTAACCATAAACATAGCTGTATTGTGTAGGGCACTGTGACAAGAGTTTTACACATGTTCCTCTTTAATCTTTACAACAATCATAAAGGGTCAATAATATTATCATCCCATTATACAGATAAGGAAAGTAAGGCTTCTAAAACTGAAACAACTGGCTCAAAGCCAAATGGCCAATAGGCTGAGCTAGGTTTCAAACTCCCACCTTGCTCCAAACCTGTGCTCTAACATATCTATCTAGCAGTTCTTTTAGCAATGACAAATCCTAGATAATTTCCATTTTCATTGCAATTATATTATTTTGGAGGAGAAAAATTACCATCTTCGCTATTAGCTAAAATACCAGTTCAAAAAACATGGATTTCTCGAAGGCTTTCTATCCCATCCTTACAGTTATAGCTCCAAGCACAGTGTTAGCACATAGTAAGTCCTCATGAAATGTTTAAGAATTAACCAACCAATTGATTATAAGGATGTTTCAAAAACGAAGGATGTGCAGATATTGTATCCTGAAAATTACAAGATGCAGCTGAAAGAAATCAAAGAAGCATATACTCCCTTTGTCTATATCTATGTGAGTATATGTCTATACCGTGTTCATGAATTGAAAGACTCAACAGAGTAAAGAGATCAATTCTCCCCAATTTGATCGATAGGTTTAGTGCAATTCTTTATAAATCCCAGTTAGAGTTCTGAAGACACAGATGAGCTTATTCTAAAATTTACATGGAAAGGGACCCTAGAATAGCCAAAACAACTTTGAAAAGAACTAAGTGAGAATAATCCCTCTCCCTGATGTCAAGGCTCACTAGATAGCTACAGTAATCAAGACCATATGATACTGGAAGAGGTACACAGATCCATGGAACAGAACAGAAAACCCAGAAATAGACCCCTACACTGGGGCGCCTGGGTGGCTCAGTCGGTTAAGCATCTGCCTTTGGCTGGATCCTGCCCAGGATCCCAGGGTCCTGGGATCAAGCCCCACATCCGGCTCCCTGTTCGGGCAGCTAGTGTGCTCCTCCCTCTCCCTCTGCCTGCCCCTCCCCCTGCTTGTGCACCTGCGTGCTCTCTCTCTCTTTCTGTAAAATAAATAAATAAATAAAATCTTAAAAAAAAAAAAAAAATAGACCCATATAGTAATGCCCAACTGATTACTGACAAACATGTAAAACCAATTCAATGAAGGACAGACAGCCTTTCAATAAGTGGTTCTGCAGCAATGACATATGCAGGCCCAAGATGACCTTCAACCTGACCCTTGTATCTTCTACAAAAATTAATCCAAAACAGATCATAGACTTAAATGCACACATAAAACTGTTAGGAAAAAACATAAGAGAAAATGTTTGGGGCCTGGGCCTAGACAAAGAGTTCTAAGATTTGATGCCAAGAAGATACTCCACATAAGGAAATGGTGATATACGGGACCTCACCAAAACTAAAAGTTGCCCCTGAAAAAGACCCTTGCAAAGAAGCTGAAAAGACAAATGATAGACAAGAAGAAAATATTTACAAATCACACATCCCTCAAAGGACTTGTACCTAGACCCTATAAAGAACTCTCAAAACTCAACATTTTTGGGGCACCTGGGTGGCTCAGTGGGTTAAGCCTCTGCCTTCAGCTCAGGTCATGATCTCAGGGTTCTGGGATCGAGCCCCACATCGGGCTCTCTGCTCAGCGGGGAGCCTGCTTCCCCCCCCCACCCTCGGCCTGCCTCTCTGCCTACTTGTGATCTTTGTCTGTCAAATAAATAAATAAAATCTTAAAAAAAAAACCCTCAACATTTTTTAAAAGATTTTATTTATTTATTTGAGAGAGGCAGAGAGAGAGAGACAGAAAACACAAGCAGGGGTGGGGGATTGAGGGAGGAGGAGGAGCAGACTCCCCACTGAGCAAGGAGCCCCAGGCAGGGCTCTATCTCCAGGACCCGGGGATCATGACCTGAGCCGAAGGCAGACGCTTAACCAACTGAGCCACCCATGCTCCCCTCAAAACTCAACATTTAAGAAAAAAATGAATTCAATTATAAAAGAGGCAGAACACCCAAAGAGCCATATTACCAAGGAGAACACACAGATGGCAAGCAAGCGCGTGAAAAGTGGTGCCACGTCATCAGCCATCAGGGAAACTCGGCTGGCCACCACCGTGTGATACCACCGTGCCCAGCACAGGGGCTGCTGGCAGTTCTGCTCTAGCATGTTAGCCACTTTGACAGGTGTGTGTTTTTCTCTACTTTTCACTGTAGCCCAGCTTTATAGTACCATAAACCTAACCACGTGTTCCTCATAAGAATATTTACTCAGATTACAGGGCGCATGGGTGGCTCAGTGGGTTAAAGCCTCTGCCTTCGGCTCGGGTCATGAACTCAGGGTCCTGGGATCGAGTCCCGAATCGGGCTCTCTGCTCAGGGGGGAGCCTGCTTCCCCCCACCCTCGGCCTGCCTCTCTGCCTACTTGTGATCTCTCTCTGTCAAATAAATAAATAAAATCTTTTTTTAAAAAGAATATTTACTCAGATTACATAAAGATGAGCAGGGGGGACAAGGGCTAAGCAATCAGAACCTCTAGGTGTTAATGAGTATTAACTGTTCAGAGCCTTGATGAGAACTTTCTATCATAAAAATGAAGACTTGTTTCATTTTGTGTTCGTTTTCTCAGGATATTTCTTTTTCCCCTATTCCAAAGTACATTTTACATGCTTATGTATCTAAACTAGGGACTTGTTCATTCATTCACTCAATGGAAGAGCGCTGACTCTGTCGGCACTGTTCTAAACTGGAGCGTTTAACCCATGTCTTATTCACCAGGGTTCTGTTCAGGACTCCCACGTAACAATCTTAAAACTAAAATATAGCCCATTTTACACACTACATTCTTTGCAAATAACAAGCCTGAAAGGCAGAAGGAATGTATTAAGTAAGCTTCCTGTTTCCTAATAATAGTTATGACAAATCACCTAAAAGACACACTACAAGGGATATTACTTGCCACTTTATAGCGTGGAGGGTACTTAAATGCCATGCTCTGGCAGCTTTGAGTGATGATTTTTAGGAAAGCTTTTTATTACTGCGGGAGAAATAACAGTGGATGAGATTCACTTAGACCTGCCTTTTATGTGACTTACAACAGTTAATGCTGTTGCAAGCGTCTTTACACAAGTAGCATCCCAAATTAAGGAGTTAACTTTGTATCTCATAATACCTTAGGAAAAGTATGGGGAGAGAGTCGTCTTGTGCACTAAGAAGTAAATGCCAACCTGTGTTGAAATATACCACAAGGACACAATCAGCAAACTCCAGTTTGTGAAGACCTCTATAAACAAAAAATGCAGTTTCTTCAACAAATAAGTTGCAAAAGGGGAAAATAACAGAATAACAGACGTTAAACAATGTATTAACTAAGTGCAACATGTGGTCTCTATTTGGATCATGATTAGAACAACAAAACAAACATAAACATAAATATAAATATAAATATATATATATATATACACACACGTGTGTGTGTGTGTGTGTGTGTGTGTGTGTGTGTGTGTATCCCTCCCACCAATAGAATCAGAAAAACTTGAACCCTGACTCTTTGATGGTATGAAAGAATTAACTCTAATTATTTAAGGTGTGATAATATGGCTTATTCCTAAGAAGGGCCATTAGTTAGACATGTGTACTGAAATATTTACAGATAAAAATACACAATGTCTAGAATTTGTTTCAAAATAATTCACTGTCTGATAGCAGGAGAAAATGGATAGTGGTGGGGGGAGAGTTTGGTCATGAATTAATAATGTGCTAATTGTTGAATCCCTAGGTACATAAGGGTTCCTTATATTATTCTCTCTGCTTTATGTTTAAAATTTTATAAATGAAAAGTTAAAACTAGAGAAAGTGAAAGGAAAGAAGGGAGGGAAGAAGGGCAGGGGGGGGTCCTCCCACGTAGACGGTTCCCTTTATGAAAGGGAACAAATGCGGCACTCGAAAGTGAAAGCAAGTCAGAAACATAGATCTGATCTGAAATGCTAACCATTTGTTCGACATTTATTGACACCATTAATGTAACGATAGCCCAATACTTGCCAAGCTTAAAAAATAAGATTTTTTCATTATTAGAAAAATAAAACATCTATGCAATTAAAGAAAGAGAGATATATATAAAATTTCAAAAACAGATGAGTACACCATGAAAATAAAGCCCCCTACCTACTGGACTCCCAGTTTTTTGCCCACCTAAGGCAGGACTTCTATATATTTTTTATATTATACATATATAATATATATTTTATATTATATCTACATTATTATATATGTTGTATATTATTATATTATATATTACATATTATATATTGTTACATTATACCTATATTATTATATACATTATTATATTATATATTATATATATACTTTCTAACACAAATAGGAGCATAATATAAATACTGTTTTATACCTTGCTTTATTTACTGCACAATCTTTTAAAAAACCTCTAAATGAGGGGCGCCTGGGTGGCTCAGTCAGTTAAGTGCCTCCCTTCAGCTCAGGTCATGATCCCAGGGTCCTAGGATCGAGCCCCGAGTTGGGCTCCCTGCTCTGCTGGAAGCCTGCTTCTCCCTCTCCCTCTCCCCGTGCTTCTGTTCTCTCTCTCACTCTCTCTTTCCAGCAAATAAATAAATAAAATCATTAAAAAACAAAAACCAAACCTCTGTATGTGAGCATATATAATTCAGTGTGGTTGGTTTTAAGAGTGCTCGTTTTAGAACAGCTTTAGATATACAGAAAAATCTCCATACATCCTACATCTAGTTTCCCCTATTATAATATCACATCACACAGGCAAGGAAGGAAGGAGGAAGGAATAACAAAACAATTCATTGTAGCGAGTAGGAGAGTGCTCTGTCTTGTCACCTCCCTTCAAAGTCCCCCACATCAGAGGACCCAGGGGGAAGGCTTGCTTATGGGATAGTCTTTAATGATATTCATTGGTTCCAGCCCAGTCAGTTTCCAATCAGTTTCCCAATAACAAAATCAGGCTTTCCTAGAGCAAGCCCAAGAGGTTCCCATCAGTCAGCACAGGCATATCCCAAACATGTCAATGTTAAGTTTCCCTCATGTCTGTCCCTGCAGGGTCCCATCTCCTCCCTTGGTGGCAGGGTCCTTGTGGTGCCTGGAATTCCCCTGGGCGCACCTGGGTCTGCTCCAGTCAGGATACCCGCTGCCACAGAGCTGAAGGATTTACTGCCCCTAAAGTGTCAGTAACTGGTCGCTGCTGTCCAGTGTGAAGTATGCACACTTTGAAGAAAAACCCTTATCCTAATGGCCTAGATTTTTGGAGGCAGAATTCGGCCATCATGACCCAGGACAGCAGGGGAGATATACACCCCGCCCCCAACACCCACACACACAGAAGGGGTTTCAGCCTACCCTTCCGGTCCTATCACATAGGCAGGGCCATCCCACTGACACCATGGGAGCCTGGAGCAGACGAACAAACCCAGTGCCTTGGAGGGACCAGAGTGTGGGACCTTGTGAAACACTGTCCAGCAGGAGCGAACTGTTTATTTACCCATCACAGAAGAGGAGTTCAATGTGGCAGGAAGCGAGGGTCTTCAGCAATGCAGAAAAACCAGACTGCTTGCTCTGGACATTGGAACATAAAGAGAATAAAAAATGCCTGACTCCACGAAAGACAGCCTGAAACGTGTATCCTGACACAGCCACCTGCCTTTCCATTAGGATTCTGGGTTCTGTCTCATTAAACAGAAGGGTTGATTCAGTTGGGTCCATCTAATTATTCTTATTAAAATATGTAACCATAATATTTTAATTGTAAATTAAAGTTGCATGCATGAATGAATCTGAATTCATTTTAATTTTACAATGGCCTAATGCCAAGGCCTTTTTATGGGGAAAGATCCATCAGCTTGGATACTGCTCTCCTGGGAATCCAGACCAATGTGCAAATGGAACATGTTTAACTAACAAGGGAGACTCTCGCTCCCTGTTCTGCTCTCTCTAGATTTATTACAATAATAAAGCTATTTTAACAAGAGAGACTCCATTTGGTTACCCACCCCCCACATCTATTAAGAAAAAAAAAAAACTTAACCAAACTTCTAGGCTGGAACTACCAGTTAGGTGGAACTGTGTCTTTCCTAGGCTGTCTGAATCTTGAACAAGGATGGTAAATAGGTCTCAATTCATGTGCCAATTTCAAGATTAATTAGTAAAGTCTGCTATGGGCACCGAGTGGAAAGGGGTTTACACACACTACCTCCTTGGTCTAGATGCTAGGACAATTGGTGATGTCGCATTCTGCCCTTACATATGCAGTCAGGTGGGACTGGAGTTATTTCCACTAAACAATAACCAGGCACTAGGATATTTAAAGTCTCAGCCAAAACCTTCTCCACTTCTAACTGCAGCGACTACAGGGTAGGTGGTGAGATAAAAATACCTTTTGTAATTGAGGCTTTAGAAAGGCCTCTTCTTGACTTCTAAGCAGAGGCCTGAGGATAAGCAGGAGTTAGCCAGTCAACAGGGAAAGAAGTCTGGGGGGGAAAAGATTATTCTAAGCAGTGGGAGAAACATCTGTGAAAGCCCAGGGGCCCCGGGTACACAGGGCGTTCAAGTCTGCCGAACAAGGTCCAGAATAAGAAGTGAGAAGTGCATCAGGGGAGAGGGGAAGGCAGAGGATGAGTCTGGGGAAAGAAACAGAGTCCGGTCACACAGGGCCTTAGAAACCACATTTAGGAGTTTTGACTTTGTTCTAAGAGCAACGCATTAGACGCCAGGAGATCATTCTGGCCACAGGCAGACAATGGACTGATATGTGATGAAAAGCACTATATTACAATACAACCAGGGGCACGTGAGTGGCTCAGTCGGTTAAGTGTCTGTCTTCAGCTCAGGTCATGATCCCAGGGGCCTGGGACGGAGTCCGGCATCGGGCTCCCTGCTCAGAGGGAAGCCTGCTTCTCCCTCTCCTATTCCCCCTGCCTGTGTTCACTCTCTCGCTGTCCCTCTTTCTGTCAAATACATAAATAAATAAAAATTTTAAAAAAAACCACAACAACAACAACAAAAAAAAAACCAACAATAATACATCCAGAACCTAGCCTGACTACGCTAAGCTCTTGCTGACAGAGGATAAATTTCTAAACATTTAATCTCTTTCTTCTTACTATTGTTTTCCTTTTCAGTTGAAGGACTTCCTAGTTTAAAATTCCTTAATGTTATTAAGGAATT
The DNA here is from genome assembly GCF_963455335.1 of Martes martes. Classification (NCBI taxonomy): domain Eukaryota; kingdom Metazoa; phylum Chordata; class Mammalia; order Carnivora; family Mustelidae; genus Martes; species Martes martes. The sequence goes on along the minus strand of NC_137899.1, from coordinate 59,101,700 downwards.
CATATAATATAATTATTTATAATAAAGGACTTTTGGGGGCACTTGGGTGGCTCCAGTCAGTTTAGCATCCAAATCTTGATTTTGGCTCAGGTCATGATGTCAGGGTCGTTGAGATGAGGCCCCGGGTCGGGCTCCACACTGAGCACAGAGGCTGCTTAAGATTCTCTCCTTTCCCTCTGCCCCTCCCCCCACTTGGGCTCCCCCGACCAAAGAAATAAATAAAGCCTTTAAATGACTTTTGCAAGATCAATAAAATACTTTATGTAGTTGGTTAAAATTTGTGTAGTTTTTATTAATTAAAGTGAGCTTGTAATAAAAATGAAGTGATTAATCCAACTGAGCAAAAAATGTAAAAAATTAAAAATTAAAAAAATTTAAAGTAAACCTTCTTCTAATTGGGGAAAAAAGTCTTTGTTGCTTTCATCAGCAGTTTTTTCCCCGTAAGAGAACAACTTTCAAAATGTGCCTTTGGATGGGGTGCCTGGGTGGCTCAGTCGGTTAAGGGTCTGCCTTCAGCTCAGGCCATGATCTCAGAGTCCTCGGATGGAGCCCCACATCGTGCTCCCTGCTCAGTGGGGAGTCTGTTTCTCTCTCTCTGACTCTCAAATAAATAAACAAAGTCTTAGAAAAAAAAAATGTGCCTTTGGAATGTGCCAGTACTCACACACCCCCACTCCCTTGGCACAGCCTGCCCAGCGGCCAGGCCAATGTAGATGTGTAGTAAAGAATTCACTCACCCAGAGGGAGGTCTGGCCTCTGCCCTTGGCCCCTAGGAGGTGATCTCCAGGCCCCTGGAATGCCTTGCCTGACAAAAGTACCTTTGCTAGCCTGGGCTTTGGCCGCTGGACAGTCCAACAATGCAAATATGATGGGGGTTTAGGACCACACTGTACCTACTTCAACCTTTGGAGGAACCAGAGACTAACAATATTAGCTTGACCCCAGGAGGAATGGAGACTAAAAGTCAGCCACACAGGCAGTTTGTAACCGAACCCCAGTAAGAACTGGACACCAAAGGCCCTGCCGAGCTCCCCTGTGCAAATCATCACACACAATGGCGGCAGTGTGACTCCAGCAACTCCGTAAGGAGAGGACGAGCTGGGGTTCCACATTTGGACCTGGACCCCTCCCCAACTCTGTCCTCTGCATCCCCGCCCTTGGCTCATTCTAATTTGTGCCCTTTCCCTATAATAAGGCATAACTGTGAGTATAACAGCTGTCTTCGCAAGTTCTGTGCATCTTCTTGTGAATTAGTAAAACAAGATGGTTCGGGGAACCCCTGAAATTGTAATTAGTGTCAGAAGTGAGAGAAGTCATGTGGGGACCTACAGTGGGGCCAACTTCACAGAGAAGGGATTTCCTGAAAGAAACAGCCTGATCCCAGTTTTATTTAATACAGAGACAGGAAAAAAGTCTTGGTATTGTATGGGGTTAGCTCTATAGGGAAGATTGGGGGACTGACTGGAAAAGGATGCACAGTGCCTTCTGGGGTGCTGGGAACATCTGTACCTCGATCCAAGTGGGGTTACACAGGTGTACACATAAAAGATAATCTGCTGAGCTATACACACAAGATTAGGACATCTGATGCATTTACCATATATATGTTATACCCACAAAGTTAAAAAACAAACAAACCAAAACACTGTCTTTGAAAATGGGGAGCCCCAAAAAATAGTAAAAAGAAAAATAGAAAAAGAAAATGGGAGAGCCCAACCTAGAATTAAACAGCAGAAGTGGGCTAGATTAATGAGGAGAATCTGAACCCAGAGTCAGGGCTGAAAGACAGGATGTGGGATCTAGCAAAGAAGCTTCTGGAAGTTTTCTCTGAAATGGATTTTTTGAGTTGTACAGTGCTTTAAACCTGGGCAAGGCAAACAAAGGACCATGTGGCTGTGTGTGTGTGCGTGTGTGTGTATGTGTGTTTACTCCCTAAAAGTTCCTCTGCCTCTATTCAGTTTCATTAGTCTCACCTAGTGACAATGTGTGTGGTACAGTAGTAGGCAGGGTAGGACAAATGAGCACTTCCAAGGAGCACCTGGGTAACTCAGTCAGTTAAGTGTCAGACTCTTGACTTCTGTTCAGGTCATGATCTCAGGATGTGAGATCGAGCCCCACGTCAGGTGGGCATGGAGCCTGTTTAGCCGGCCTAAGATTCTCTCTCTCCCTCTGTCCCTCCCCCTACCTCTCTCTCCCTTAAAAACAAGCCAACAAACAAACAAAACTTTCAAGGGAGGGGGCTACTCAGCAAAGTGTTGGTGTGGTGGTTGTCCTGCCCTCCGCCCAGGTAGCTGAAGCTCCGGAAGCTGGGACAGGAGGCCTGGGAGAACCATCAGGTTGGGTTCAGGAAGGGACAGTGTTCTCTGAACTGTGTGGAACCAAGCCAACAGATCAAAGAGGCAATAAGCAAGGTAAAAGTGAAACGAATGGCAGACAGTTCCCCTGGGTTATTACCAGAGGTAGGGGGATTCACGCATGAGGAAACAGAGGAGAAAACCAAGAAAGTCAGAGGGAGGGAGTCAGAGCCTGGGAGAAATGTGAGTCACGTAACAAGATACTTTTATAAGCAGCGGGTGGGAGTGAGCGAAGAGCCAGCTCAGTCACTAGAACCAAGGAATGAGGGCTGAGGACACACCACAGCTGGGGAATGTGGGGAGCGGGGGCACTGGGGGAGGCAGGCAGGTGTTTTATTTTTTCATTAGCCCTCCTCTAGGAGGCCCTGAAGTGTCTTGACTCCCCACCACAGACTGATGGTTAGTGAATGAAGAACTAACCTGCAATGAGTCAAAATGCATGGACTATTTTCAGATTTGCGATGACATACCTCTTTCTGTTGTTCTGGAAACATCTTCAGCACAGGACACAATCAATCTGAAAAATAAGATACCAACACTCAGTGATTTAAAAGTTCCATACTGGAGCAGGTATGTCGCTCATGGCCTCCCACCAAATCCTGAGAGCAAATCTCTCTGGCTACCCACAGTCTCTAGAAGATGAACCTCTGCTCCTTCTTCCCTCCTGTCCACTGCTGACCAGACCAAGGTGAACCTCAGGCTGCCTGGGGACTGGGAGTCCGAGACGTGGCAAATCCACGGCAGTTGGATGATGACAGGCACTCAGACCGGGAGGCCAGGCAGAGTCTGGCTAGAGTTGGAGCTCTGGTGAGCCAGAGGCTGGCCAGGGTGGGGGGGTGGGCAGAGTGGCCATGAGCGGCTGGTTGGCAAGATAGAGAGAACAGAGATGCCCAGAGAGATCCACCATGGAGAACAGCGCTGATGGCTTTACCAGCAACCAGACCTTCAAGAAAGAGGTCATTCCTGTGAAACTTAAACCACTCCAGAGTTCAGACAAGAAATGATGTGGCCCCAAGAGGGGTGCAGGTCAGTACCTTGATTGCAGTCAGTACCACCAACCTGAAGGTCGATCTCAGGCCTTGACCATCCCTGGGGTTGTCCACTGTATTTTAAACGCCACTTATTACATGAGCTCGTTGGAGAGGATACCTGGTCCATGTCCAAGAAAATCAAAATCCCCTGACTATATCCATGTGTATGGATTCTCACAAACTGAAAGGTGGCTGTGACAGTATGGTCACTGTCTGTCTTTATTTTGAGAATATAAGTCTGACTCCATTTTCAGGACACTTTTTACCATCCACAAATACTTCCTGAGTCTACTAATGTCCTTGGCACTGTAGGGAATATGAGGAAGCAAGAATGTGAGCTTCAGCTTCCAGACCCACATGATGGTACTGCTAAGATGTCCCACAGCAGACAGAGGAAAGGACCTCCTGCAGGGAGAGAGTGGACTATAGGGACAGGCTGCACGATTTCCAAGGGGAAGATGGTTCTTGTCACCTGGAGGGCAGGGGAGGACCCACAGGGAATGCAGGAATGTCAGTGTTCGTGGAAGGAAGAGGGAGTTCCAAGGGAACAGAGGGGGCAATCGCATACACAATGGATGGAGAAAAGCATGATGGAGAGTCATGAGGCAGTGGGTGGGTCAGTTCTACTGAGGGAAACGGATGGTGGAGGAGGGACTGCGTTGAATTGTTGCTGCCAGAAAGATATGTCTGCATCCTAACCTCCAGAACCTATTTGGGAAAAGGGTCTTTGGAGATATAAATAAGAATCTCAGATGTGATCACCCTAAGTTATGGGTGTGGGCCTGGAATGTGATGACAAATGTTCTTACGAGAGAAAGAAGAGGAGAAAATCCGCACACAGAGGAAAAGGCCTTGTGAAGACAGAGGCAGGGTTGCTAAGCTGCAGACACAAGTCAAGGACACCTAGAGTCACCAGAGGCAAGGAAGAACCTTCCCGTAGAGCCTCCAGAGGGAGCACGGTGCTGCCAACACCTTGATTTCAGACATCTGGCCTGCAGAACTGTGAAAGAACCCATTTCTCTTGTTTTAAGCCACCAAGTTTGTGGTAACTTCCTTGGGCAGCCACAGCAAGCTCATGCATAACGGGTCTGCGGGGATCCAACAGGAGAGCTAGGCTGGCACCATAACCGTGGAGGGGGTGGGAATTCATGCATTCATGCAGCACTCAACAAATATGGTGCTCCTAGCAGGTGCCATGTGCTGGGCTAGGAACGGGCGTGCAGCGGAGCATGGCCCACACCCGGAGCTTGTGAGATGACTTCAGAACGATAATGTGGAAGGGACGGGAAGGGGAAGGTCGGCTGTTGCAAGAATGGAGGGACAAAATGGGATGGGGGATGCTGGGAAGGCTTTGCTGAGCAAATGGCACTTGAGCTGAGGCCCAAAGGAGGGTATGATTTAGCCAGGAATGCAAAGAGAGAAACGTGTTCTCAGCAGAGGGACTGGCGTGTGCAAAGGCTGGAAAGAAGAGCAGCTCGAGAGATGGGTTCTTGAAGGAATTCCTGTAGTGCATAAACCTCAGACCGAGGGCTATGTTCATCTCAGGGCTGGTCATGTTTCCTACACACACTGTTCTGCTCCACACACCTGAGCCGCTGCCTTCACCCCTTCCAGATCCCCCTGCAAACTCCCACTGCTCTTCCGTGATTCTGCTCAGAAATCACTTCCCCTCTCCTGACCCCGCTCCCAGCCCCATCACAGGTCCCCTGCCATCATCAACCTTGCTTGCATCACAATATTTGTATATTCTGTCTCCCCAACTGATTCAATTTCTCCAACACAGCATTTCTGTATTTTCCCGTGTCATTAAACTTTGAAACCATCCTGTGAGGGAGATGTGAGCCTCCTCACTTTACGGGTAAGAAAACAGACAGACTAAGTTGCCCAAAATCACACAGTTCATGAGAGAACTCCAGTCCAAGTTCATCAACTCAAGCCAGTCTACTTCCCAAGGCTATTCTTTCCATTGCCTGAGGCTGCGTCCATGACCGTGTCATATGAACCAATGGGTCAAAGTTTGGGTCTTAATCCTCCTTAAAGAGCTTGAGCTTTTCCCACATAGGTGGAAGGAGGCTGCAATCCCAGTAGGGTGCTGGCCACCCTGAGATGTTACAGACCAAGTAGCATGGAAGTAGGAAACAGAAAGTTTAAACCAGTTCCAAAACATCACAGAGAACCACAGAGTCGACCTTTACTATCTGAAATCACAGGGAGAGAGGTAGAAGGGGGAGGACTTTCATTGTTTACAGACTTCCATATTGTTTGCATTTTTCTAGTTAACACAAATTCATTTTATAATTTTTGAAGTAACAACTGTTTAAAGAAAATTAAATACCATAATTCAATTAGAAATAGTGATTCTAACATAAATTAAGGAAGATTTTTATTTCATGCAAAATAAATAGCAGATTCGAATTACAAAGAGACGCTACCTTTATAACACAAAATGTCATTTGGTACGACACCTTGCCATGGCATTTACTAATGAGATAAGGAAATTAAATGATCGCACATAGTATGATTTGAGATTAAAGGTCAGTTGTGTATAATCACGCAAACCAAAGCTGCTCACCAGAAACTGCCCTCTGAAAAAACAATACCCTCTTGGTGGGTTGTTATATTAGATTTGTTTAGATTTCCAAATTCCCCAAACTAGCCCATGTGTCTGTCATTATACTATATATGGGGAACTCTTGCCTCCCTGGAAGATCTCCTTCCCAACAACTATGGAACCCTGCCTCTAGGTGCCCATCAACAAGGCTTTCTTTGGAGAGAGCACATTATCTCCCCTCTGCCAATGGGGAACCACGGCACACCTGGATAGTCACCTACTGAGACCCATTATTCTTCCTACTTACCCTCCTAGAAAGAATTATTAAATCTCAGGGTGCCTAGGTGGCTCAATTGGTTGGTCATCCAACTTTTGATTTTAGTTCAGGTCATGATCTCAGGGTCATGAGCCCTGAATCAGGTTCCACACTCAGTGCAGAGCCTGCTTATCCTCCTCCCTCTGCTCCTACCCCCAACTCATGCCCCCCCGATAAATAAATAAATAAAATCTTAAAAAATATATATTAAATTTCACCACCACTCCAAACCACAGGAATGTTGTTCAGGTTAGAACTGTGTACAGAGTGATGGCAGATATGGGGGTTGTCCCGTGCTGGGAAACATGGTGGCCACGGAGACTCATCTCACAGACTCAATGTATCTTCACAACTCCGTCACTGCCTTGAGAATATGATGTACCCAAATCAGAAACATCAGGAAGAAACTGCCTTCGTTTTCCTTCTTGGAATATTTCTTCTATAAAATAGAAAATGACTGTGAAACAAAGACGGAATTCTATAGAGTGGGGCTTGGCAAATTTTCTTCTCTAATGGGTCAGATAGAATATATTTGAGGTTTTGCAGGCCAAATGGTCTCTGTTACAACTATCCAAGTCTGCAATTTGTAGTGAGAAAGCACACAGATGCTCAGTAATCTAATGCAGACGGCTGTGTTCCAGCAAAACTTTATCTACAAAAACAGGCGGCAGTCGTTTGCAGATCCTACCTAAGGAGCAATCAAGTATTGTGTTTTCAAGTCTCTACCTTAATAAAGCTCTTAGATCAACAGGAAAAAATTTTCACAGTGTTAAGCTTGGTCTGTCTACCTGAAGGCGATCTCCACCCCGACAAGCAAAGTACTGCCTGAGTCTGTGGACCATACAAGGGGGATGGAAAGAGAAGGGATCATGTACTTCTCCCAGCGGCAAATAAGGAACACAAGTGCAGTTTACATCATTCTCTAAAGTGAAAATGAGGGTGGGGGGTGAGCTTTCAGCAGCATAGTTTTGGGTTTCCCTACCATCCCATGTCAAAGGCTGATTAAGGAGACTTGTTAATTGTGAACTAGATTGGAATTTATACCAAAGCCACAAGGAAATCCTAAACAGAACAAAACTGGTTTTATCGAAGATCTACAGAGTTATTGATTCACCGTAACAATACACAACTTCATAAACCGAACAGATGCTTCTCTATATTTCCCACACAAAAGCGAAGAGAGATGCCATGTGCTCCTAGAAGAACGTGCAGGCAATTTTTAACTGACCTCACAGTGGGCAGAGCTTTGTGATAGTAAGGGGACAGGTTTCATCAGGAAACCACGGCTATAGCTTTCTTGGTTTTTTGTTTGTTTGTTTGTTTTACTATGTGAGGAGAAGTAATCAACCCTCAAACAAAATACACTTAACCTCTTCTCCCTTCTGGAGATATGGCCGGATTCCAGGAGCTGGGGCTGGAGCCTGGAGACCAGCCGGCAAGCCGTATGTGGAGGAGCAAGTAAGTACGAAAGATAACACCCTTCCGTTAGATGTCACCATGTGTCACCATCTCAACTGGATACCTGGCTTCTTGGGACGCATTTTCACCTTCATCTTAGGGCATTCACAACAATGCGCTACCACTGTAATGTTGAAGAGACTCTTCTCTGGGTCAACTGTGTTTTAGGAAAGGCATCAGTCCCCATTTCCTTTCCTTTTTTTTTTTTATTTGTTTATTTGAGAGAGAGATTGAGCGAGAAAGAGAACACAAGCAGGAGCAGGGGCAGAGGGAGAAGGAGAAGCAGACTCCCCACCGAGCAAGAAGCCCGATGCAGGGCTCGATCCCAGGACCCCGGGATCATGACCTGAGCTGATGGCAGAGGCTTAACCCACTGAGCCACCCAGGTGCTCCATCCCCACTTCCTTTCCTGTTAGGATTCTGCCTCCAGAGAGGACTTTTATAAGAAAGTTAGACAAAAGCCCTGGTATTGAAAGGGTGTGAGGTAGGAATCCCAGTGAGTACTGGAGAAGGACCACAGGAGGAGCTGCCTGAAGAGCCTAGGTCAGGTTCAAAGGTATCCAAGAAGGTGAGAGGACACGGAAGGATGGCTGCTTTTAGGAGTATCCAGGAACGTGTTGATCTGTGGTTCCAAAAACCTTACTGCCCATCCTTCAAGTGGAGACTCTCTTCCTACCTACATGCCCCCTGCAGTGTGCAGGAGGACGGACGGGGCAGGGTTCTGTCTATACCTGTGCCTCACCAGCTCACTGTCCAGCAGGGGAAAGGCTCACCATGGCAGGGGGATTGATGCTGTGGCCATTGTGCTGGCCTGGGAAATGCCCTAGGGCACTGAAAGCCCCAGAGAGGCCCCTGGAACCCCTAGTATAATGGTTAGTAAAACACCTCCCCACCCTCATATACACAAAAAATTGAAAAAAACTTGAGAAAACAGTGACAGACATGACCATATGAAAATTTAAGCCTGTTATATGTTTCAAAGGGATACAAAGACAAATATTATATAGTACTATTTATAATACATGACAAAGGATTAATATTTAATTTATGAAAAGCTCTTATAAATCCATACCAAAGAATATTTCTGTAGAAAAATAAGCAAAGTTAGGGGCGCCTGGGTGGCTCAGTTGTTAAGCCTTTGCCTTCCGTTCAGGTCATGATCCCAGAGCCCTGGGATGGAGCCCCACATCAGGCTCCCTGCTGGGGGGGAAGCCTGCTTCTCCCTCTCCCACTCACCCTGCTTGTGTTCCCTCTCTCACTGTATCTCTCCCTGTCAAATAAATAAATAAAATCTTAAAAAAAAAAAAGAAAAATAAGCAAAGTTATCAATAACCAATTCTCAAAACAAAAATAATAAAGGCCAAACTCAACAACAAAAAACAAACAACCTGATTAAAAACTTGACAAAGGATCTGAATAGACATTTCTCCAAAGATGATATACAAATAGCCCAAAAGCACATGAAAAGACAGTATCACTAATCAGTAGGGAACTACAAATCAAAACCACAATGAGTTATTATCTCACATCCAGTTAGGAAGGCTACTATCAAAGAAACAGAAAACAAGTACTGGTGAGGATATGGGGAAACTGGAACCTTTGTGCCCATGGGAATGTAAAACCATGTCGCTCCTTAGAAAACAGTATGGAGGTTCCTTAAAAAATTAAAAATGGGGTGCCTGACTGGCTCAGTTGGAGGGGCATGAGACTCTTGATCTCGGGGTCATTGAGTATGAATCCTACACTGGGGGTAGAGATGACTTAAATAAGTAAATTTTAAAAAAATTAAAAAGAGAACTACTCTATAGTCCACAATTCTACTTCTGGGTTTACATCCAAAAGAATTGAAAGCAGGATCTCGAGGAGATATTTGTACACCTGTGTCCATAGAAGCATTATTTCGAAAGCCAAGAAGGGTGAGCAATCCAATTGTTCACTGACAAACAAATGAGCAAGATGTGGTATGTACACACAATGGAGTATCAGTCAGCCTTTTTTTTTTTTTTTGAAGATTTTATTCATTTATTTATTTGACAGAGAGAGGTCACAAGCAGGCAGAGAGGCAGGGGGTGGGGGAGGGAAACAGGCTCCCTGCTGAGCAGAGAGCCCAATGTGGGGGCTCGATCCCAGGACCCTGAGATCATGACCTGAGCCGAAGGCAGAGGCTTAACCCACTAAGCCACCCAGGCACCCCTCAGTCAGCTTTTAAAAGGAAGGAAATTCTCACACATTCTACAATATGGATGAAATGAAATGATCAGTCACATACACAAAAACTGGATACTTTATGATTCTACTTACTTACCTAAGGTTTCTAAACTAGCCAAATTCATAGAAACAGAAGGTAGAATGGTGGTTGCCAGGGGGAAATGGAGAGCTCTTGTAAATGGGTGCAGAGTTTCAGTTTGGCCAGATGAAACCAATCTGGAGATGTCACACAACAACGTGAATACACATATTACTAGTGAACTGTACACGTAAAATGGGCAAGCCGGTAAATTTTATATATTCTTAGCACAATTAAAAAGTTTTGGAAAAAAGGTCAATGATCTGTTTAAAATGTTTAACCTTGCTATAAACAGAAATGCAAATAAAAAATAAGATACCATATTTGTGTCTATTGAATTAGAATGGTTTTTTGATGATAATATCCACATTGGCAAAGATCATAAGAAATAGGACTGATTGCTGCTGATAGGAATGAGAGCTATTTCGATATTCCAGAAAGACAATTTGGCCATATGTTTCAAAAGAATTTTTAAATTGCTCATGTTCTTTGACTCAATTATTCCACATCTGGGAACTCAACCTAAAAAAATTAATCAGACATGTGCAAAAAAAGTTCTGTATGAAAGAATGTTTCCAATGCAGTGTTGTTAAAAAAAAAAAAAAAGATCAAATAAAATGGAAACCTAAATGTCCATCAGTAAATTAGAAAAAGTGAATGATGGTAGAGCTGAGTAACAGACCAGCTTGTACCACTACAAATTACATTATAGAAGATTATTAAATGATAGGGTCTGTTCAAGAAGTATTGTCAAGTGATTTTTCTAAGTATGTATCTTTGTTGTTATTGTTTTAAGATTTTATTTGTTTGTCAGAGAGCTCCAGAGTGCACATAAGCAGGGGAAGCAGCAGGCAGAGGGAGAAGCAGACTCCCTGCTGAACAGGGAGCCCGATGCGGAACTCCATACCAGGACCCTGGGATCACAACCCCAGCTGAAGGCAATGCTTAATCGACTGAGCCACCCAGGTGTCCCAGTATGTTTCTATTTCTTTACTTACTTGAGAACTGGAGCCTACACAGAACAAGTTAACAGTGGTAATTTCTTTCTTTTTTTTTTTTTTAATTTATTTATTTGACAGAGAGAGAGGAGACAGCTAGAGAGGGAACAAAGCAGGGGGAGTGGGAGAGGCAGAAGTGGGCTCCCCGCTGAGCAGAGAGTCTGAGGAGGGGCTCTGTCCCAGGACCCCCGGACCATGACCTGAGCCGAAGGCAAGAGGCTTAATGACTGAGCCCCCCAGGAGCCCCAACAGTAGTCATTTCTGAATGGCTGGAATTCTAATCACTTTTTTCTGTATTTTTCCAAAAGTTTACAATGCATTTGTTACTTTCAAAGTCTGAAAAAGCTATGTCACTTTTTTAAAAAGTAAAACTTTATGTGCTCAGTTACCTTTACATTCCCATTTCCAAGAAAACAAACAACTACATTAATTTCACTGTGTTTTACTTCCTCCTATGATGTTCAGCAACTTTTCTATATAAATGAAAACTTACTGACCTCTTACTTTCATCTCATAAAGATATGCCTCCTTGAGGTGGTTCTAGAGTCAAAGTTTAACTCCGTACCAGTTTTTCTCATACTTGTTCTCAGGACCACCTATGTCCTCATGCTGCATTGGGCAGGTCTGGGAGGGGGGCTGTGGCCCCCCAAAGCTCCTGGAGGGGGAAGCTGTCAGCCAAGGTCCTGCTGGAGAGGCAGCTCTACAGGTATCAACGCAGGGGAGGGGGAATTCGGACTCCAGTGAGCCCAGTCCACAGGTTAGTGAGGTGCCCGAGGCGCAGCCTGGCACCGAAAGAAGGGCTGGGCACCCACTCCCTCCCATATTTGGCCCAGGAAGCACTGGCAGACTTGGCAGTTCCCTGGGACCTGAAGGCGGGAAATGACGAAAGAGAAAGGGAGGGGTAATGACGTCACAGCTGGAGTTCTGGGGACCAGAGCTTGCACTTAAACAGAAGCCATGAGGAAGATAAAAGTTCTCATGAGATATTAAAGAAATGGGCCACCAGAAAAGCTGAAATACGGTGCTGGCTTCAGCTGCTGACATCTGCAGAGCTGCCTGGAACCAGCGCCTTGAGTGCCCAGTGGCTCAAGGCTCCACATCTCCTGGGTTTCCACGTACCCCTTTACTCAAGGTAGCCTGGGGGAAATCCCAACATGGACAATCAAAAGAGCACAGCCAAAATGAAAAGGAAAAACAAGCGTATCCTCCTTGAGAGAACACAGCTGCTCCACCGCGGTCCAGTTCCCATTTTGGTACAGTTTGTGCAGAACCCCCTATAAAGCCCACCAAGGTCTTCTCAGTCTGAACTTAGAACTTAAGAAAGACAAACTGAGGGGCACCTGGTGGCTCAGTCGGTTAAGCATCCAACTCTTGGTCTCAGCTCAGGTCTTGATCTCAGGGTCATGAGTTCAAGCCCCATACTGGGCCCCAGGCTGGGAATGGAGGCTACTGGTGGGTATTAAGAAAGGCACGTATTGCATGGAGTGTGATACATAAACAATGAATTTTGGAACACTGGAAAAAGAAAATAATAAATAAAATTTAAAAAAACAAAATGGAAAAACAAGCAGAAATCTGAGGTTCAGTTAAAGTTGGATGCATAAATAAAATTGCCATTTAAGTTTTCTGCCATTTATCACAAAAGAAAAAAATTAAAGAAGATAAGACATTGCTTCTTAAGGTTTATTAGCAGTCAAAAAATACTGATTCATCGTATGAAAAACAATGAAACCACTAACTTGCTATTCTCGACAACATATGGGTTCCTTTGATGGTTGTGAAGATGATGCTAGGCCAAATTGGGGGTTTAGAATTCAGGAACAAGAAACAACACATCGAATTTTAGCCTCACAACTATTTTGGTGTTATTTAGGAAAAGTACTACATTAGACTTAGCCACTCTGGACACATAGACATGCATGTGGTAGACCTGACCTCTACTTCCCATCATATACACACTCAGGACAGCCATCTGAGGGACAGCTGGGGGTGGGGGAAGCACGGAGAACATGACCAGAAGAAACAGAATTGAAGAAAAGAAGCCATTAAAAGCAGATGTAGGAGAGAAGCTGACACTAGAGCAGACACACAGGTAATACTAGACTTCCTAACTTGTAACATCCTCTCTCCCCAAAACAACCCTACCCTCCCAGATCAAACCCAGGAATATTTTTCACATTTTCCAAATGGTCTCCTCTTTTTTCTATGCTATTAAGGTTCTTCTACATAGTAATATGTCTGGGCTACTCCTTTTCCTCTTCTAGAAAAGCAGATAAATTTGAAATGGAGGAGGAGGGGTCAGTAATTTAAATATTAGTGTGAATTCATCCAATCAGCCTGCATTCCTATTAACCAAAAGCTGTCTATAGCTATTCACTTCCCTCCCCCACCCCACCACCACGCAGTTTGGATTAGGATGTTAAAGAGGGGAAACCATTGGTACTTGGGGGTGTAGAGTTCTTCGGAAGTTGATATGTCCCCCAGTGCCATGTCACAGAATCATGAAAGACCTGAGAACACAGCCCCTTGAAGAACAGCAGAAAATGCCCTGCTCTTCTTTCCTGCCAACGATTGGGAAGACATTTTTTTCTCTAGCCCTTCACCTAGTAAGGGGGCTTTGCAGAACTATTACCACAACTTCCCATCAAAATACTACCTGAACAATAGCATCAAAAGGATAAAATACCAAGGATTCAATTAACAAAATAAATACAAAGTGTATATTCTTAAAATTACCAAGGACACTGAAAGAAATTAGAGAAGATCTATATTAGAGAAGGTCTAAATAAATGGAAAAAACATCCTGTGTTCATGGACTGGAAGACAACATTGTTAGGACAACAATTCTGCTCAAACTGATCTATAGATTCAATGCAGTCTTTATTAGAATCTCAGCTGACTTCTCTGTACAAACTGACAAGCTGATTCTAAAATTCCTCTTTAATTGCAAGGGACCCAGATTAGTCAAAACAACCCTGAAAAAGAAGAACATAGTAGAAAGATTCCCACTTCCTGATTTCAAAACTTACTATAAAGCAATAGTACTTAAGACAGTGTGCAAGTGGCACAAGGGTAAACAAACAGATAAACAGCAAAGAATTAACAGTCCGGAAGTAAATCCATACCTTTATGGTTGACTCATTTTCAACAGGGTGCCAAAACAATTCAATGGGGAAAAAAGTCTTTTCAACAAATGATTCTGGGACCAGGGGATAGCCACAAGCAAAAGATAAAAGCTAGAGGTTTACCTACTTTATACCATTTATAGAAATTAATTTGAAATGGGGTGACTGGGTGGCTCAGATGGTTAAGCATCCGCCTTCAGCTCAGGTCATGAGCCCAAAATCCCAGGATAGAGTTCCGCATCCCATTCCCTGCTCAGCAGGGAGTCTGCTTTTCTCTCTCCCCCTGCTTGTGCTCCCTCTCTCTCACTCAAATGGATAAATAAAATCTTTTAAAAAAAGAAAAAAGAAAAAAGAAATTAACTTGGAATGGATCAAAGACCTAAATATAAGAGCAAAAACTGCGAAACTCTTAGAAAAAAACACAGAGGTAAATCTTCATGACCAGGGATTTAGCAAAGGATTCTTAGACATACCAAAAGCATGAGCAACAAAAGAAAAAACAGACCAACTAGACTTCATGAAAATTAAAACTTTCTGTGCTTCAAAGGACACCATCTTGAAAGTGAAAAGACAATGCACAGAATGGGAGAAAATAATTTGCAAATCACGTATCTGATAAGGGACATGTAGCTAGAATATACAAAGAGCTCATCCAACTCAATAATAACAAACAAAAACTTAAGGACCTAACATATAATATGGTGACTACAATTAATAATACTGCATTTGTACAATTGAAATTTTCTAAAGGAGTAAAATATTCTCACCAAAAAAAATAATAATAATAAGGGGAAAAAGTAAGGTGATGGATGCATCAAGAAGGTATTATCAAATCTTCACATTAACATTTTAAATATCTTACAATTTTATTTGTTAATTATGCCTCAATAAAGCTGGGAAAATAATAAAATAAATATATATTTTATTACACACATAAATATAATAATAAAATGATCTTTGATAGCTAATAAAGATAACAGATAACTGGTAACTTATTTCAAAAACAAGCGAAGGATCCTCAATAGACATTCCTCCAGGGAAAACAGAGAAGTGGCCAATAAGCACATGAAAATATGCTCAATATCATTAGTCATCAGAAGAAAGCAAATCAAAACCACAGTGAAACACCACTTCACTCCCATTAGGCTGGCTAGAATCATAAAGTCCAATAGTAACAAATTCGGGCAAGGATACAGAGAAATCGGTACCCTCATACACTGCTGGGGGATTTGAAAAGGTGCGGCCACCTCATAGAACACTCCGGCAGTTTCTCAAACCATTAAACACAGACTCACCCAGCAATTCTCCTAAGTATATACCCAAAAGAAAGGAAAATGTCCACAGAGAAACTAGTATATAAATATTGGCATTGTTCATAATAGCCAAAAGGTGGAAATAACCCAAATGTCCATCAGTGGACGAATGGATAAACAGACCGTGGTACGTCCATACAGTGGAATGTTATTTGACAATAAAAAGGAATGAAGTAGTGATACCTGCTACAACTTGGATGGACCTTGAAAACATCATGTTAGAAATGATCCATAAAAGTCCACATATTACACAAGTCCATTCATATGAAAGTCCAGAATCAGGAACTCTTATAAAAAGAGAAAATAGATTACTGGTTGCTTAGGGTTACTGGGTTGGGTGGGTAGAGAGCAGAGGAGTGGAGTTCAGGTAGTCATGGAAGTGATAGCTAAAGGGCAGTGAAATCAGCTAATAAAAATTTTCTAAAATTGACTATGGCTGGGACAGACACCTGCGTGGCTCAGTGGGTTGTCTGCCTTCCGCTTAGGTCATGATCCCAGGGTCCTGGGCTCGAGTCCCACATAGGGCCCCTTTGCTCAGCGGGGAGCCTGCTTCTCCCTCTGCCTGCTGCTCTCCCAGCTTGTGTTCTCTTTCTCTTTCTCTCTCTCTCCCTCTCTGATAAAATAAATAAAATCTTCTAAAATTTTTTTAAATTAAAAAAAATAAAATTGACCGCGGTAATGGTTGTATATATCTGCAAATACACTAAAATCAGCGAAGAGTACACTTAATTGGCTACGTTGTATGCAGATATTTCAATAAAGCTGGTTTGTTTGTTTTTTTTTTAAGTGTTACCTGAAACTCTGAGCTTGACCCATTTTATTCATACCCCCAGGGTCCCTCATCCTGCAAATCACAATGTCTGCAAAGCTGAAAGCCCTCCAGGCATCATCCTGGGTTCTCTCATCCCTACTTGGCTGTGACCCCAGCCTTTCTCTGCCATTCCCTCTTGCAACCCTTCCTTCCCACTAGCCTCAGGAGCTCTCCTCCTGGAGCCAGCAAGTGCCCCACACTCACACTCCTCTCAACAGCTCTATCATGGCTGCACCCTGGCTTCTCCACTCTTCCCTTCTCTTGTGACCCTTACAAGTTCAAAGCTGCTCAGGTCCTCAGAACTCCCATTTCTAAGGACCAGGAGAAAACCAAATTCACCCAGTCGCTACAGTCTCCAGACAATAACCTACTGACAAGTACCTAGAACCTAAGAATTCGTGACCAGCTCCCTCTTGCTCACTTCCTGGAATGACTTCCTTCTCTCCGGTTTCCTGCTTCTCCTTTCTACACTTTTAGGAACCTCCTCTCTGTTCTTTCCCACTTTTTCCTGATCTCTCTTGGGTAATGACCCGACATCTCCTGGCCTTGCCTTAGGCTATTCGTTCCTGTGACCTAAGCTCTTGCCAACAATGCTCACCCTGTGACCAGATCGCAACCCAGGAACTGCTCTTTAAAATGGAAAACTAGAAGTCTCCTCTGATTACCACAGCCCACCCTTCCTTTTCTCACTTCCTCATTCTCACCCAATTTTCTCTTCTGCTTGAATGAAAAACCACCAGAACTTTCATCCCACCCTTCCTATTCTCCCTCTGGACTTCATTTCCTTGACCCTTTCAAACACTCTCCCTCCAGCACCCCTCATTTCCTGTTCCACTGACACACTTCTGTCAAACTCCAAACACAGATCAACATCATCCCTGTCACCTCTATTTCTTCTTACCCACCTACCACTGAAGAAAAATCCTCTCATTTCTGTGACTGGTTCCATCACCAAGTTATGAGTTCCAGCTTCGGCAGAGTCCTCCAGGGTTCAGGAATCTTCCAGTCATGCCAGCATCTTCAGACCTTCACCCCTCAGCTCCTGCCACCCGTCTCCTCCTGGTCTGCTACCCTCTGTCATCCGAGATAACTCTTACTTCCTACTTCATCAAAACAGTAAGACCACCAGATTTACACTCTTCATCTTGGTTCTCTGTCCCCTTGAACTCTACCCATATATTCACTCACTTCCCTCAGTCTCACAGAAAAGGATCACACTCTCCCGTCTTCATGATCTTATTTCTCCTACCTCCTTCGAGACATTGGTTCAACTGCCCCTCACCCTTACTAACTCCAACTGCCTCCTTCCCCAACAAACAAGCTCAGCTTCCTCTCATCCCAGTGTAGAAGGGCAACCCTGGTTAATCCATTCAACCTATTAAGGACCAGGCCCTGCCACAGACATGAGAGATGGGGCACTGAACTAGACACCAGGTCCCCGGTTTCACTGACGTCATAGTGGGAAGAGACAGGAAACACACACGTAAGCAAATAAATGGACAAGGTAACGAGCAAGCATAATGAAGAAAACAACAGGATGATGTAATCGAGAGTGACTACAGGTACTTGGTGGGGACTACTTCACGTTCAGATGATCAGGGAAGGCGTCTCTGAGCAAGTGACACTTGAACTGGAACCTGAAAGGCAAGAGAGAGCCAGGGAAAAGACAGTCTTGGGAAAGTGCACTCCATGGTGAGGCTCACGATGAGGGGATGGGTCTTCTTCTCCCTTCCTCTGCACTGGCACCCCCAGGGCTGGCCTTGAGGTACACAGTGGATAGTGTGTTCCTGGCGGGGAACGAGTAGTTCTCTGGTGAGACACCGCACATGGCTTCTCAGCAGACACAGACTCACTGTCCCCTTCCACTTTGAATCAGGACAATTCCCCCAAAAGGGCCAATGGCAGCCCTCTTCTCTTCCACTCTGCACTCATTCTGTTTTGGCTACCGCTCTCATATTACATGCAAAGAAGTCCAGAGTCAGAACTGTCTTTGAGGACAGCCTGGTCACCTCCTAGGGGACGTTTCCATCCAGACCTCCTGTCGGCAGTTCTCACTTACTGTGTCCAATCCAGGCCGGCTGTAATGTGACACCTTTTCCCTGTGCACGTCTGTGGCCCTGCCAATTCCCCCACCTCATGTATTGCCCATTTTAATAATTAATCGTGTCAATATCCACACAGTGCCTCAGATGGAAATCCCAGAAACTGTCTTTGATTCCTTCCTTTTCCTTACTTTCCAAATCCAACTGGTCGGAAAGCCCCGCCAAGCCTCTCTCTAAATGTCTCTTGAGTCCACTCCCTTCTGTGGGCCTCCAATGGCACTGGACTAGTTCAGGATCTTGTCATTTCTCTCCTGAACTCGAGCTGGAATAACAGATTCCCAGGGCCCAACACACTTAGTAGACTTTTGAATAAACAAAAGAGAAGGAATATGTATGAATGAACAAATTGACTGAGTGAACCAATGAGTGAGAAAATCACTGAATAAATAAAAGAATAAATGCATGTTATGTACAAAGAAAACTAAGGAATATATAGTTTAATGAGGGAGATGTGACCAAGCAAGTACAGGGCATCAGGAGATGAACAGAGTGTTGGGGTGGTGGGGCAGGGCAGAGTGGGGCGGGGCAAGGTGGGGCTGGGAGGGGTGGTGAGGCGAGGTGGGACTAACCCTCCTTGTGTGTCTTCCAGTCCTCAAGTCCTAAACCAGGCACTTCACACACAGTTCACAAGTGGCTCACCCGGCAACTATATGATATACTGTGCTTCTGATGGGGAAAACGACATTCGAAGGAGTTAAAAGAACCATCTAAGGTCACCCAACTCATATATGGCAGGGTTCAGATTCAAACCTAGGTCTGCAGGCCCCAAATCCCATCATGGTTAATGGTCACAGGCTTACAGAATAGGCTGGACCTCTAAAGATGATCATAATCATAGCCAACACACAGAGTGCTTCTGACAGAGTCACCATTCTAAGAACTTTGCATATATCCTCAAAGAAATCCTATGAGGGGCACCTGGGCAGCTCAGTCAATTAAGCATCTCTCTTCAGCTCCAATCATCATTCTGGAGTCCCGAGATGGAGCTCTGGGTGGCCTGGGGCTCCCTGCTCATCGGGGAGCTTGCTTTTCCCTCTCCCTCTGCCCCTCCCCTCGCTCCCGCTCTCTCTCTCTAATAAATAAATAAAATTTTCAAAAAAAAAATCCTATGAGGTAAGCAAGAATGTGATCCCCACTTTACAGTTAAGAAAACAGGGACACCAAGAAATTAACAAGTAATTTGTCAAAGGTCATAAAGCTACTAAGTGACAGAACTGGGACCTGAACCCAGACAGTGTGGCTCCGGCGTCTGTGTGGGTTGTCCCTTCAACCTTCTGCCCCACCGCCTTCATGCTGGAAGTTAAGATGGCAGAGGGTGGTTCCAAGCGGAGGGAACGTGTGATTACAGGCCGCAAGGCCCAAAGGTGGGAACAGGAAGTGGTTCACTGTGGCTGGGACAGAGGGAGTGGTAGACAGTAAGGCCCCAGAGCAAAGATGGGGTCAGACACGCAGCTTCCTGTTACCTGGTCCAGGGCCACCCGCCTGCCTTGTTTGATAGGTAAAGTGCCTCCGTCTTCCACAAGGCAGTGAACAGTTAGAGGCATATGTTCATTCCGTTTTCTTAACCAGCGTATTTAGTTCTCCTGAATCTGAAGGTGGAAAAGCTAAAAGGCACAGAAATAGCTAATGTGTTCAAGGTCTTACCGTGAACTTGCTGGCACAACCTGCCATACTGTCCATGGAGTTAAGTGTCAGCACCCCGACCTACTGGCACTTATCTTCAATGCAGTATTAGTTTGAAAAGATTACACATATTCTTAAAATCTCTGTTTTTTTTTTTAAGAGAGAGAGAGAGAGAGAGAGCATGTGTGGGAAAGGGCAGAGGCAGAGGGAGAAAGAGAATCTTAAGCAGGCTCCATGTTCAGCGCAAATGAGACACGGGGCTCAGTGTCACGACCCTGAGATCCTGATCTGAGCCGAAATGAAAAGTCGGACGTTGAACTGACTGAGCCACTCAAAAACCTCAATTTTTTTTTCACAGTACATCAAATGTGAACCAATAAATTGCCATCTTTATGCCTCCCTACTGTGAAGTTACACACAAATCAATGAGATCTGAATTTTTCTTAGGAAAACTTTTGTAGAAACAAATTAAAAGGCAGATCCCAAAACAAACCTTTCGCTCTAACATGGCTTCAGGAAGAAAAGGAGAACAGGACTGGCAAGCCATCTGAAGAAGCCCTTAGGTCATTCTGGTTTGGATTCTTATTCTCATCAATCATTGGAAAAGATCATCTGGGGGAATCTGTAAGTGCTACTCTAGTTCCTTTCTTCGTGGGAATCTAGAAGGTTAAACAATAATCACTTCAGTCTCAAGGCCTCCCAAATTATAGGAGACCAACACAGTCATTCCTCATGGTCAAGGGGAGGGACCTCAGGACTAAGTGACAGATCCCAAAGAAATGTTCTCTGATCTCTGAAAGTAAATATTCAAAAGGGCTTGTTTGGCTCCATGGGAAAGGGGCAGGATCAGATCACCCAGTGCCCTCTGCCATGGGGGTGCCGAGCAGGGAGAAGATGGGAGATAAAGCAGAGGCAGAGTGATGTGAGCAATGCGTCAGACAGAAATAACCCCTGCCCTAAGCCTTGTCAGAGCCCCATGTTAAAACCTGGTAAATTACAAGAAAACAAAGTGACTTGTTCAGCCCCTTAACGTAAGCCGTGGCTGAACACAGAGAGGTAGAGGACAGCAAAGTCACTAGAGTGCCCAGCGGTCAGCTGGCCTTGCTCACTCCCAGTACGTGGTTCATGTCCTGCTCCAGCATAACCTGGCCAGCTCTCACTGTTGGATCCGTGACCCCATGGGGCTCAGGTCCACCTAGAAAGGAGCCTTGGCCTGGGGAGTCTGGCTAGGAAAGGACTCAGGGGCAAGGCCTCACAAAACTGACCAAATTAAAGCCAGAGGGAGTGTTTTTCAGACAATGCTGATCTTGTGATCTTGTCAGCTATTTCAAGTCCAAAGATTAACAAAATACTAGAAGGGCAAACAGATGCAGATGGTTGGGGAGTGGGAAAGAAAACCCAAACTGCCTTTGTTCTAGGAGCAGACTTGATAGACTCAAGTTCTCCGGGAATACATCTGGACTGAAGCAAAAGTCAAGATTTCAACAGGGCTAAATTTTTACCTTCACACATTTGAAAAGGGTAAGCTAGCTGGGAGAATCATCATGTCCACGAACTAGCTCTGTCCCGTGGCTCCGGGCTGGCACTGCTCCGCCTGCCCCCTGGGCACATAAAACATGACTCCGTGTGAGTTGGAGCAGTGCTCTGACCTGAACACAGGCTTACTGACTCCAAAGTCTCGCACTCACACCTCCTCCAACCCAGCATCCCCACTTCTAAGAAGGGATCCCAGAGAAAGACAAGCACCCAGGTGCAAAGCCACACCTGTGAGGCTGCTCACCTGGGACCATGTTTATAACTGGAGATGCCGAGACAACCTGAATGCCTGCTAGTAAGGGAACTATTAAATAAAGTAAGACATATTTGTGGAATACCTTATAGTTGTTCAAAAAAGGGAGAGCGGAATCTGTAAGTGCTCTCCGTGACGCACAAAGTGGAATGGCGACTTGCAGATCAACATGTGGTGTGATTCCATTGCTGGGGTGTGTCCATTGTCCGAAAGAAAATGAAAGGCCCAAAATGGAGTCACATATGCCAGACCATGCCAGCAAACCAGGGCTTCATACCTAACCTAAATGCAGTTTAAAGCTCCTCCAGAAATGTAGTCTCCACGGGTCAGTCAGGAATTATCTGGCCAGCACCAATACAATAATCTGTCACACGGACCCTCTTCATCCACTCCCCCATGCCCCCCACCCAAAGGAGGGTGAGGTAATCTGCTGATCATACCCCTACTCTTCCCAAGGGAAAATGACCTTGCCTGAGGTTTTTTGGGTTTTTTTTTCTAATAACTTCCCTGCCCCATCCTTCTTCCTATAAAAACCTTCCACTTTGTACAGCTCCCGAGAGCATCTCTCTACTTGCTAGTTGGGATGCTGACTGGTTGAATTTTTGTTCTTTAACAATATACATGTGGGTAGACTTTATGCACTGAAAAGCATTCCAGAGCATGTGTGCCAAAGTGAATCCAACTGAGCAATTCTTTTTTCTACTTGATACACTCCTGGATCATCAACAACTCTTACTTTTTAAAGTACATTACTTTTGTGATTTGAAAACACAGATGAAACAGATGTGTTAAATGCATAGAGCTATACAAATATGTAAAATAACCTGGAGCCCCCAGGCATCTTTATTCCTCCTCTGCAGAGTCAGGAAAAACCAATACTAGGAAAGGAAACAAGGCCTGGGGAAGAGACCACTCCACTTCCTCCCCCCCACCCCCGCCCAGCACTGTTTGATATTTCTCCCTCCCTTGGTGGACACATCAGGCTGTATTTGTATCCGGTTCTGACCCGTCAAAAACAATGCTTAATTTCTGAGGCAGGATTCGCATTAGCAGAAAAATAAAACAGGAACCGTGAGCACATGCGGCCGGGTTTGGAAGCCAGTTCAGCTGGGCCCAGACAGGCTCCATGGAAGTCAGTGCCGGTATCAGGCGCTGACAGCCAGCAGCTTCGGTGGCCAGAGGTCTCCGGAATATGCCTTTCCAACTCCACCCATATTGCCTACACCCATTTCTGAATACATTATCTCTAATTCATCCTTCCCTTGCTTCCAAATGGACGGGAAGCAGTTCTCAAAGAGCTTTAAGGCAACAAACAATAGTTGACCTGAAGATACTAAAGCTATTAACATAGGAATTGTGATACAGACAGGAAAGAATGCGGAAGAAGGAAAAATGTTATTTTAAGTATAAACTCCTAATACTCATAGGCATCTTTAATTTTTGGTTGATATACATTAGTGCTCCTTAAGACCCGTTCTGTAAAACCAAGGTTTATAACAATCAGGAAACTAATCCAGAAGAACATCACGACAATATCCACTTCCACTGACTCAGTGAATAAACCTAAATTCAACAAGCTTCCCCATGCTCTTCAGAGGCCACGGATATTTGTCATAAGCCTTTCTCATGACTGTATAAGTCTAATTAATCTTCTGACATATATTACCCTCCTGACACAGGGGTTTGAAAATCTTCAATAACTAGCCCAAAAGGCAGGATGGAAGTGTTGGGAGCTCAGATTTGGAGCAATTCACATCTGGCTTCAAATTCCAACTATGCCACTCATGGCTGTGTGAACTTGGACAAGTGACCTAACTTCTCTGGTCCTCCATTTTCTTGCAGGGGGGAATATAGGATTCTTAATTGTGCCTGTTTCATAGGGTGAGGATTAAATCAGTCAAGTAATGCACTCAAAGCACTTACCAAGTGTGCAATAAAACTTAAGTGTGACCACTGGCTGAATCCTTGGTTCCTTTTTCTTCAAAATCTAAGAACAATGAGAGATACAAAAAATTATTATTCTTTCAGTAAAAAGCTGGATTGTACACCTATACATGGGCATGTATATGTCCCAGAGCACAGAAAGAAAAGCAAAACTTGCCATTCTCCAAGGATGCACAGGGACCACCAGCCCTTTAGCTGTAAGAAATATCCATGCAAAACTGAAAACGCAGGAGCAAAAATCACTGGGCAAATAGAATACAGTATTGGTACAGAAAGTACACATTAGCCTAGCTACTCATGACTGCCATGAGAAACAGAAATGTAGGAGATGTGATCTAAAAATACTGTGTCTTAGAATCCTAGTACACGACAACTGCTTCCAAAGCAGCCTCATTCTGAATGTGACTTCACACAAGTCCGGTGTCGGCTGAGCCTTTCCCATGTCTTAGATGCCAAGGACACTTGGCCTCCTTGAAGACCATCGATAAATCTCCCTTTAGGCTTTCATTTTCCAAGTTAGATATCCTCATGTATATAGTAGCTCTTGCTAACCAGAAAAAAAGAAAAAAAAAAAAAAAGGTTTAAACAAGTATCTTTTCAAAGTTTCCAAATGAACAGAAAACACCGGCAG
Source organism: Martes martes (assembly GCF_963455335.1). Lineage (NCBI taxonomy): Eukaryota > Metazoa > Chordata > Mammalia > Carnivora > Mustelidae > Martes > Martes martes. The sequence continues at coordinate 59,077,367 of NC_137899.1, read as the reverse complement.
TAATCAGAAGAGCTCCTGTTTCTGAGTGTCAGCTATGTGCTGGCATCGTGCGGAGTATGGTATGCACACTGCCTCGCTGAATTCCCACAACCACCCATTTTATAGATGAAGACACTGAAGGCTTAGAGAGGTGAAGTAGCTTGCTCAAGGTCATCACAAGGTCACCAATTGGTCCAAGGGCAATGCTGGAATTCAGACCTGTTTAGTTAACCTCTCCTCACTGGTCCAATCTTGGTCCCCATCTCACTAACCCAGAGGAGCTTCCCTAACTCCCTCCAGCAAAGACAGATCCCCTAGTCACACTTTCCTTGCACTATCACCTTCCTTTACAGTTCTGATCCCATTGATATTTTAACCCTTACTTGTGTCAATAGTGAATCCATGTCTGTCTCCCCACAAAACTGGAAGCTCAGGGACAGCACAGCTCCTCACTGTGCTCGTTTACTTTGGATCTGACCTCTTACCACAGTACCAGGCACACAATGGGTTCTCCATACACATGTGCACCAATTGCAGGAATAATGGAGAAAAACAGGACTCAGAAATCAGCCAGCCACTTGGGCACTGCACCAAGGACAGGCAGCCCAGTGGACATCCATGTGTAGGCACCACAGTGCTACCTGCCCATTCTCAGGGGCAAGATAACAATCTTGGCAGAGCTGGAAAAGGACTGCAAACACAAAACTTCCCAGTGGTGAGACACAGTACCATCTTCCCATTTGGAAGAGAGTAGTACAAGAGCTGGACTCTTCATCGACACAATCAATACATCATGAATAATAAATCATGTTTCTGATTCATTCTTTCCACTACATATGGCTTATTTCTGTTTTGGTTCCTTTTTTTTTTAATTAAACAATTTTTTCTAAATATTTTGTTTATAAGTAATCTCTACACCCAGTGTGTAGCTTGAACTCACAGCCCTGAGATCAAGAGTCTCATGCTCCACCGTCTGAGCCAGAGAGGCGCGCCCCCCACCCGCCCTGCCTTGCTGTTTTGATTCTTTTTTCTGCTATTTTAATCTGCTTTCTAAGTCCCTTCCCTGAATATCTGTTTTCTCAAAACACTTGAAGCAGAATCACATGGTGTTCACAGGTTATTTTCTTAACACTCAGCTACGAAACTGAAAGCAACTGGAAATAAAGGAAACTATATTCACAACAAAAAATAGTTATTAAATCTCAGCATTTCTTCACAAGTCACTGTCACAAGGAAAATCCCAAGGGTTTCAGAGCAAAATCTTTTTGTCTTTTTTTAAGTAGGCGCGACGCCCAATGTGGGGCCCAAACTCACAACCCCGAGGTCAAGAGTCACATGTTCCACCAACTGGGCAAGCCAAGCACCCCGGAAATTTTTTTAAGATTTTACGTAATCTCTACCCCCAATGTGGGGTTAGAACTCACAACCCCAACATCAAGAGACATGCTTGATCTACTGAGCCAGTAGGTTTGCTACTTAAGCAAAATCTTTTAAGCAAGCCCTAGCACCATCCCATGTTATAATCACTCATAATATCAAAATGTGAAACAGTAGACTGAGTCCTTCACGAGAATGGACTATATTAGGGGTGCCTGGCTGGCTCAGTCAGTAGAGCTTCATCCAACTCTTGATCCCAAGGTCATAAGTTCAAGCCCCACATTAGGTATGGAGACTTCTTTTAAAAAAAAAGGCGGGGGGGGCGCTTGGGTGGCTCAGTGGGTTAAAGCCTCTATCTTCGGCTCAGGTCATGATCCCAGTGTCCCAATATCGAGCCCTGCAACAGGTTCTCTGCTCAGCAGGGAGTCTGCTTCCTCCTCTCTCTCTCTGCCTGCTTCCTTCTCTCTCTCTGCCTGCTTCCTCCTCTCTCTCTGCCTGCTTCTCTGCCTGCTTGTGATCTCCGTCTGTCAAATAAATAAATAAAATCCTTTAAAAAAAAACAAAACTTGCAGCCTTCTTTAAAAAAAAAATGATAGTATTTCAGAAAGGACTATATTTTTGAAAACACATCCACAGTAAGCAATTTTAGTCCAACAAGACAAAAAAGGAGTAACTTTTAAAAAGAAAACTACATTTGCTATCTGTCAAAAAATTAGGTTTTTAAAGGGCTTGGGGTCTGATTATCAGTCTAATGACAGCTCCAACTTTGCAGTGTTTTTTATTTTTATACTGCAGGTGAACACTGAGCTCTGAGAGGAGAGGGGAGCTGGAGACACTCCACACAGGCGGTTTTGTTACACAAATGCTCAGGAAAGATGGGGCAGGGAGGAGGGACTTAGCCACACAGCCTTGGCAAAGCCCCAAATTCATGAAAGTGCTACACAATCTAACCCTTTTTTAAAAACATGCAGTCTTTATAGGTATAGAATTCCTTCCGAATATTCTTTTCAGAGCATCATGGATATAGCAGGTATCCCTGGTCTGGCAGAACAATCCTGGAGAACCCAGCCATGCAACCTCTTAGCCAAGAAAAGTACCGCAGGTAAGTTAAACAACAGCCTTGCGGAGGAGACATCAGTTTACAGGTTCTAACGCAATCACGTATCTTCTAGAAGAACCAATCTAGAGAGCTGCTGTCCAATACGGTACTCATCAGTAACAATCCCCCACTGCATACTTAAAAACTTGATAAGGGGCGCCCAGGTGGCTCAGTCGGTTAAGTGTCGACTCTTGATCTCAGCTCAGGTCTTGAGCTCAGGGTTATGAGTTCAAGTCCCGTGTTGGGCTCCGTGCTGGCTGTGGAGCCTACTTAAAAAAAAAGGGGGGGGGGAATTGTTAAGAGGGTAGATCTCATATTAAGTATTCTTACTACAACAACAAAAAAAATTTTTTTTAATGATCAGATTCCTGCTAAGTGGTTTCCTAGTTAGCCACACAGGAAGGACTGAGAAAGAAAAACTGCAGGATTCCCAAACTGTTGCACACAAGGATGTCCCTTCATGCCTCTTCTGTGAACGCGCACACACACGCATGCACATGCACACCCACACACAACTAGCGTCTTCCCCCTTTTGCCAGTTAACTTCTACATCTTGATTCCTATGCAGGCTTCATGGATCATCTTCACATAAACACTTGGCCCTTCCCTAAGAGGCAGGACCGTGTAAAAAAGAAAAAAAAGGTTCTGTTTCCCAAGTCGGCTACCACCTGCGGAAAGAGTTGCTCCAAGCTTCAAGGCCCTGCACGAGCCTACGTGTAGCCTCCACTTTGAATGAAGCAGCCCAGAGCCAGCTCTACGTGCGACCACTAGCATCCTGAGTCTCCTCAGAAGATCACTGTAAGTGGCTGAAACTGCTTTATCATGATGGTCCTAAATCTCTAGCTGTGCCTCCTGGCAACTATAATAAAGTCAACAGGGGCCAAAGCTTCCATCATTTGCCGCAAAAGCCCAGTTCCTCCCTCCTTTCCTGCACACAGGACTGGGAAGGAGGGGGCCCACCTGCGAGCTCACCGTTCCTCCTGGCCTGGTTCTGAGAAGGCAGTGACGGGAAACGCCAGGTGCCCGTCCAAACACCAGCCAGACATGAGCTGAAAGCCCTGGCAGAGGAAAAGAGAGCCTCCACTGTGGGACAGAGGGAAAGGAGGAACAAAGCGCTCCCAGATGTGTCCCCACCCCCACCCAGAAACCCAGGAGACCTGGAGCCCAGACCGCTGCTTTACCAGAAGGCCTCTGTCCGGCTAACCCGAAGGCCACCGTGTACAATGATGACTTGCTCCTGTCTCGGACATTGCCCTGTACCCGTAAGCTGTCAGCACATATGCTACCGTCTCTTATTTGTGACCGGTCTCCACAAGAGCAGGGCGGGCATCGTGCCTGTTTTATCACTACTTTATACCAACCACTGCATAGGGACTCAAATGATCAGACTAAAACGGTGAACGAATAAATGAATGAGCAATATCCTAGTCACACAATCCTCTGAGACGGGGAAAGTGCTATGGTCCCTGTTTCTCAGAGAAGAAGAGACACCTACTGGAGGTGATGACTTGTCCAAGGACGAGCAGGCCTGGGCATTTCCTCACATGATCATAAAAAATCCACCTGTTAGCACCTACCTGTCCCTGTGCAAAAGTCCACTTACCAGATAAGGTAGCAGAGAAGAGGCCTTGAAAGACGGACACTCTAGCATCGAAATTTTTAGGGGGTAAACAAAACAAAAGTGAGAGAAGGGGCAGAAGGAGGAGATGAGTTAAGAGCACAGAATTCTCAGGGGAGGGGAAGGAAGGACACGCTGGGGATCCCCTATTTCAGGGACAGCTCCCTGAGAGGCCCTGGGTATCCCAGAGTCAGCAAGAGGAATCTGAGCTGATGAAAAGGATTTCCAAAAAAGCAGGGACCAGGCAGCTGGTCTGGAAAATTCAGATTCCCATTTCTACTTATGACGCTCCTCCTCAAGATCATTTTCTCCAAGAACTCCGAAAGTTCTGGTGGCTCATCTGCTCAAGAACCAGCTCTAACATGTTGAGAGGACACAGACCCCAAAAGGCCAAAAGGAACTGGACTTCTGAAAGACAGCAGGGGTAGGCTCAGGCTCAGCCATTAGCCTGTAGGGACCCATTGAAGTCACAGAGGTCAGGTTTCTCCTCCTCGACCTACGGGGACACAGAAGAGGCTGAGAGCTGGCTTTGAAAAAGTAGGTGACTATGAGGATCCATACAGGAAAACCAACGATCGATATCAGAGTGTTCTCTAGAGATCCTGAACCCTGATGAGATCCTGGGTGGGGGACCCCGCACCGCACCCAAATCCTGCAGGGCGGTGGAGGGAGCGCTGAGGGGGATGAAGATGCTCATCTTGGTGAGAGGTCATGCTGCTCATTGTGCGGGGACAGAAAAGACAGGCAAGTGGGAAGACGACTCTGGAGTTAGGGCTCAGAAACCAAACCCGCCTCCCCACTTAAAGAAATGTGATCAGCACCCTTACCCTACTCAAGTCACCCTACCTGCTGAATCCTCTGGGGCACTAGGTGGAGGCTCTTCAGTCCAGATCCCCAGGTCACCATCATCTGGCTCTGTACTCCTAAACAGCCTTATTTTCTTCTCCTTCTCCCCATCAGTGCTCCCACCATTCAACTGAGAGCCGTGGGCTTGCTGTCCTCATATGCTCCACCATTCTGTCTGCCTCTGCCTTGCCCATCCATTAGGGCAAAATATCAACAGCCAACACTTCCACGCCCTTGGGATGGCCAGGAACTACCCCAAGCACTTGACACACATTAATTTACTGACTCTGCACAACAGCCCTTTGAAGAGCCATTATTAGTATCCCCACTTTACGGATTAGAAAACTGAGGCACAGAGAGATTGGCTTTCTCCAGGCCCCATGCTAGGAAGAGGGAGAGACAAGATTCAAGCCCACAGTCAGTACCAGAGTCCTTCTTCCCAACCAGCAAGCTGCACTGCCTCTCAGGGCACAAACCCAGCCAGCGTCTCCTCCCCGAGCCTTTCCTGACCCCTTTGTGGACAGCTCCTTGCAATCTTCTGCCACTTTCCACATTGGCTTGGCATGACTATTGATTAGATTCTTGTCATCACTTCCCTCCTAAATTAGAAAGCGCACGAGAGCAAGGCTTCAGGGTTCTTTCTCCATTGTCTCTCTGATCATTTCCTATAGCTGTTGTAACAAATTGTCATCAGTTTTGTGGCTTAAAACAACACAGATTTATTACCGTACGGCTCTGTAGGTCAGAAATCCAACACCAACCTCTCTTGGCTAAAATCAAGGCATCTGCAAGGCTGGGGGCTCTAAAGGAGAGACTGCTCCCTTGCCTTTTCCAGCTTCTAGAGGCTGCTGGCATTCCTGGCTCCCAGCCCCTTTCTTCATCTTCCAAGCCAGCCACATATCATATCTCTGACCCTTCTTTTGTGGGCATATCTCCCTCTGACCACAGCCAGGAATGGTTCTCTGCTTTTAAGGACCCATGAGATTAGACTGGGCCCCCCTAGAAAACCCAGGCTAATCACATCTCAAGACCCTTAACTTAATCACATCCATCCTTGAATGCAAGGAAATATTCACGGGTTCTGGGGATTTGAACATGGACATCTTTGAGGCCATTACTCTACCACAATCTTTGTAGGTATGTCTTGAACATAGTGTTCCCCTGACCAATATGGAACTGAATCCCCATCAGACTTCAGCTACACCAGCTCTGAATGCTTGATTATATGGTCCTTCCACTGGTCTCTGATTGTAGTGTGCCCCAAATGGCCAAGAGCTCTTTGAAAGAACATCTCCCCTTTTCATAGCCCCAAACTGTGATAGCAGTGGATACCTTAAGTTGTTTAATAATCTGGGTATCAAACACAGCATTAATGAATCTATAGGTAGGCTCGATCCCTATCTCGAATACTGTTTTATTGTCCATTTTTGGTTTCATGTTGAACATTAATTCTTAAAATATAACACTTCACAACAAAAAAAATACAAAAAGGTATAGAATAACAAAAACTCTCCCTCTTCCTCCTACCTCTTAGTCATTTCTTAGAATCCTTCCAGAGCTGTTCTGTGCATATGCAAGCACATACATATATTTATTTCCCCCCTTCCTTTCCTTTCCTGTAAATGGAAGACTCACATATGCCCTTTCTATGCCTCACTCTTTACTTAACAATGTAGACTGCTCCCCAGCTGTCCACAGAGCATCCCTGTTCTCTTTCCGTGGCTGTGTACTACTCCCTTGTGCAAATGGACTATAACTCATGTTCGCCAGCTCACAGTGATAGACACTCTTGCTGTTATAAACACAGTGAATACTGTGAATTTCTCTGAAGGGCAAATTTCTTAAAGTGAATTTTTGAATCAAGCCAGACCATGTGAATTATTAACTCTGACAAGGTGGCCCTTGTAGGAAACTGAGACACAGTCACCAAGTGTGTATGTATGAGTTCTGTTTTCCCATAGAATCCCTAACATGGATGGTTTTCAAAATGTTTTTATCTTTATCAATCCCATATAGGTGAAATGTGGTAATATTTCAGTGCAATTTAATCTGATTTTTAAAAACTACATGTGATGTCAGCATTTTTAATGCGTTAGGAGCCACTAAATTATTTCCTATGGATTGTTTGTTCATATCCTTTGACCATTTTCCTATAGTAAGTGTGTTCTTTTCCTTACTGACTTGTAGGAATTTTGTGTATTAGGAAAATTATCCTTAATACATAACATGAAATGCAAATATATTTTTCTGACTTGTAAACTGTTTTTTACTTTACTCACAGGGGTTCTGTTATGCCAACTATTTTTAGGTCACGAATTTTATCGATTGTTTCCTTACGGCTTCTAAGTTTTGCCCCATACTTAGAAAGTCCATTCCTACTGCAAAGTTATAAAAATATTCTCCTCTGGATTATTCCAGAAGCCAAACATCCATAAGCAGGGACAAGTTATCTCCTATGGTCATGAATTACATCGTAGCCGTAAGTGCTATTCGCCATAACGCACACACATGGAATTTAAGTTTTTAAGAGTAACTTTTATTTTCTAACGTTCTGCAGTTTAGAAAGCACCGTCCTGTGACAGTTGGTGAGGCAGGCAACTTATCTGTCTCATTTTACAGAGGAGGATACCAATACCCAGAGAGGATAAATGACCACCACAAGCCATGCCATGTGGTCCAGACTCAAACCGAGGGCTCCCAAATGCCAGAAACTGTGCTCGCCTCTTCCCTATATCGCCTCTCTTAACAAAAGGACCACATCCACATGCGTTAAAATCTTAAAGGACGTCTCCAAAGTCATTTCTAAATAATTTCAAAAGAAAGCGAATAATAACTTTTCCATTTAAAAAACAGTATTTATTTAAGTGGGTCACACAGTGATCCAATTAAACAGTGACTCATCTTCAAATGCCCATGCCAATGTTCTCACCAAGGACAGAATTCCATGTTCTAGAGTGAGCCTATATAACCTCACAAATTTAATAGAAAAAGAAGAGATGTGAAAGTTCCCAAGACGGGCACCTGGGTGGCTCAGTCGGCTAAGTGTCGGCCTTCAGCTCAGATCTTGATTCTGGAGTCCTGGGATCGAGCCCTGCATCGGGCTCCCTGCAGCAGGGAGACAGTCTGCTTCTCCCTCTCCCTCTGCTCCTCCCCCTGCTCATGCTCTCACACTCTCTCTCTTTCTCTCTCCCAAATAAATAAATAAAATCTTTTAAAAAGTAATAATAAATAAATAAATGCCATCTCCTTGGAGGAGCCTCCCCTGACAACGCACGAGAGCAACCCCCCCTAGTAATTCTCTACCTTTTTATTTTCTCCTGAGAATTTATCACAGTCTGTATTATTCTTTCTATTAATCTATTTTATTGTTTATTATCTGTCCTCTCAAAGGTCCCATGAGGACAGAGACCTTGTCCAAATCATTCATGCTTTATAACCCAAACACTTAGCAGAGTGCCTGGCGTATAGTCAGTGCCCAATAAATATCGAGTCAATTAAATTTGACTGAAATAGTCCCAACTAATTTTCTTCATATCTGCATCACCATCAAGTTTCGAAGCAGCCCAACCATGTGGGTGGGGAGGTGGGGCATGAGAACAAGGGCCCTGCCTCCCCTGCCAGCCCTCCTCCTCACACCTGGGGTTCATCATTCACCTTTCGGGAAAAGAAAGCTTTTAGCCAGCAACAGCCCAGCAGGGAATGTCTTCAAGACCACACATCTTCCTCTACTGTTTTCTATCTTTCCTCCTGACCTAACTCCACTGGACAGTAAAGGATGAGAATGAGGAGTAACATTATCTAATAATCAGAATAATCAGGAATATATAATAATCACTAATAATCAGAAATAGCAATCCAAGTAAAAACAGCAGATTGCTAACTATGTGCCAGACAGTGTGAGGGGCTTGTAACATGAATTATCTCATCTAACCCTCAAGATAGCCAAATATCATTACTTCAGTTTTACAAGTAAGGAGATGGTGCCCAAGGTCATGTGGCTGGTAAGTGAAGGAGCCAGGATCCGAACACAGATAACCAGCCCTGCCTCACTCACCGCACAGGACCCCCTACGCCCATCATGGCATCCGTGCTGCGTCCTTAGAAATAAATGTTTAAAAGACAGCAACCAATAAATTGAGTTATTAATGCTTTAGGTGGGTGAAGCGGGGGCACAGTTCTGTCTGTATATGTACCTGAGAGAGCCAGCAGCCAAATATCTAGACATGACTTTCCCATCCTCAGAAAGGAATAAAACTGAGAGAAGGGTAGGACATTCCCATGAGAGACCTCTTTAGTGTCAAGGGCTATAAAGGACCCTCTAAGAATCATAGAAGACAATGACAACTCTGTTCAATAAGTAATCACTGAGCACCTACTGTGTGATATTCTAGGTCTGGTCTTGGTCTTAAAAAAATTTTTTTTAATTAATTAATTTATTTATTTTAATAAACATATAATGTATTTTTATCCCCAGGGGTACAGGTCTGTGAATCGCCAGGTTTACACATTTCACAGCACTCATCATAGCACATACCCTCCCCAGTGTCCATATCCCCACCACCCTCTCCCGTCCCGCCTCCCCCCAGGCTGCAAGGTTGGTTCAACATCTGCAAATCAATCAATGTGATACAATACATTAATAAAAGAAAGAATAAGAACCATATGATACTCTCAATAGATGCTGAAAAAGCATTTGACAAAGTGCAGCATCCCTTCCTGATTAAAACTCTTCAAAGTGTAGGGAGAGAGGGCACATACCTCAATATTATCAAAGCCATCTATGAAAAACCCACTGCAAATATCATTCTCAATGGAGAAAAACTGAAAGCTTTTCCGCTAAGGTCAAAAAAAAATTTTTTTAATGGTCACATTACACTCTCTGAGTTCTATGACCTAAAGATCCCCAGACACAGCTATGGAACAGTTCACTTGTAATGCAAAACTCACTGCATGGGGTGCAAAAAAAAAGATAGCACTGGTAACAAGGCTACCAGGAAGAATGGAGAGGCTCCCTGGAGAAGGTGGGGCTTGATGAGGTCTCAGTGCTTGCATTAGAACAAGCACAGAAAACAGGAAAACAGGGCCAGAATCCAGGCCCCCAGGAATGGAGGAGCTGTGTTGGTAGAAGATTGCAAGGAAGTAAGTCTAGAAGGGTTCCCATGAGCATCTAGGATGGGAAAGTCCCTGCAGGATAAGAGGAATTTGAACTTTGATCCTGCTGGAAGGCAGAGACGAGTGAGTTGCCCTGCCATGATGGCAATGACTCATCTGGGGATGGGGTGGAGGAGGGATTGACAGGGAGAGAATTTATAGGCTGGGAGCTTCAACAGGCAGTTGCTTGGATGCTCCAGCCAGCAGGAGAGATCGTGGACCCAAGGTGGGTGGGGGGGCGGGGGGTGGAAAAGCACTTTAAAGTAACAAGAAGCAGAACACAGAGGGTGTTGGGGGCAGTGAAACTATTCTGCAGGACACTAGAATGGTGGACACACGTCAGACCTTTGTCAAAACTCATAGAGTGAACGGCACCACAAGTGAACCTTGATGTAAAGTGTGGACCTTGGGTGATAATGGGGGAGAGAAGGCTGGCAGTATACAGGCTCTCTCTGTGCTCTACCCACGTCTGCTGTGAACCTAAAACTGCTCTAAAAAATAGTAATTATTTTTTTAAAAATTTAAATCTATTTAAAAATATGTACATAATGAGAAAAACCTGGACAAGAGCATGATGGGGAGAAGGGAGTCAAGGATGACTCAGCAGCCAGGTGACTGGAAAAAGGCCAGTTACCAGCAGAAAGAAGAAGTCAGAAAGAGGGCACCTGTTTTCAGAGCTGAGCAGGAAAGAGGAGGCCAGGTGTGGACGCGCTGAGACGATGGAGGACATCCACACAAAACCACCTTCAGGCGTCTGACGAACAGCTGGGACTGAGAAAAAAGAACAGGGTACAGGTAGGCAAACCGGAGACAAAAGTGAGCATTACACGTTCCTCTTTCAAATGGAATGACAAAGTCCCTTTCAGAAAGGGAAAGCATTGCAACCTGCTGGAAATAACAAGCGTTCCAACGAGCCGGCCGCCTCTGTCACAGAGAAGTGCCGCTTGGGTTTGGTTACTTGTAAGAAGTTTGGTCACGTGTGAGAAGAGCAACATCGGGAACTGTGATCTACTGGTCAAGTTCAAATCGCCCCAAGTGACGTCAGTCCCGATAGGAAGGACTGGCCAGTAAGGTGAGGTTCAAGCGAGAGGGGAGCTTTCACCTCTGTCTCCTGCTAAGAGAGTAGGAAGGCCCGGTGAACGGGAAAGCAGAGAAGCCAGCACCCAGCAGCCCGGCCCCGAGTTCCCACTCTGCCCTTGGCCAACGGCAAGCATTTAACCTTTCTGTGCCTCGGTTTCCTCAACTGTAAAAAGGGGGACACCTGCCTACTTTGTGGATCTGCGGCAAAGATCGAATGAGCAAATGTGGAGGTGTGTGCCTCGGGCTCGCTGTGTCCGCCACCGTCACCATTCACTGACGTCCATCCTAGACTCTTCCAAGACCTCGGAGAAAAAGTGCTGAGGTCTCTTCCTCGGGATCACAGAGCACCCGCTCCTTTAAAAAAAAAAAAACCGGTTCTCTTGAAGTATCTGTTTTGTCAGATGCAACAGTAATATTTACAGAAGCAGAAAATTTTAGATATCTCAGCTCTGAAACTCAGCCCCACATGGGGGCAACACATACCCTGGCCATTGCCTGCCGCAAATCATGCCCCCGGGGATGTCCAATGGCTGACCTTGATCCAAGAAGGTGAAGATAAGCCAGATAGAAAGTCCTTTTTAAAGTGGGTGAAATACCACTAATAAGTGAAAATATCTCTTATGATTTAAAAATAATAAACATAAACGAGTCGGGAAGGAATGAATGGATTAATAAATAAATAAATACACAAGGTGAGTAAAATAGCAAAGTTATTACTCCTTAAATTATTTGCCAAAGGGCTGCCTGTAATTAATCCAAGGGACGTTTGACACAGGTTTGTTTACAGGCTTGGTTTAGCAAAGTTCTCAAAACAGAGGTCACAGTTGTCAAGGTTTCTCAACTGTCAGGGAAATGAACTGACCAGAAAAAACCAGCATCCGGTCTGCACCTCCTTGTAAATCATTGCATTGCTTTCCTGGCACTGGAACTTTCATGTGTGTTCGAGCAGAAGGAGGTCAGATTCTCAGGATCTGATCTCCACAGGTGGCTGATAAAAAGGCTCTGTCTCCTGCTCTGAGATACAGGACCCAGAGCCCTGATAACACCACACCCCACGCCTCCCCACCCCCACCCCATCTCTACCCCCCTTCACCCCCCAGCCAGCAGGAACCTGGGGTTGCTGCTAGGACACCTGCCTTCCCCCTTTCTTCCCTTCTCCCCAGCTCTTCCAAATGCCACCTGACAATAAGGACAGCTGCTGTGTCATAAGAAAAGGGAAGAAAACTTTCAAGTAATCGAAAACTCTTCCTTGCGTGTATTTCTAAGTCCTAAGGAACACACGTCCCCAATACACAGAGTGCCCTGTTGTGCCCTGCGCTTTGAGCTGTTTGGATCTGTAAGTTTGAGGAAGGAACTGGGGAGTAGCCACAGTCATAGAGGGGAAAGCCTGGAGGTCAGACAAAAGTGAGGAGGGTGGGAGGGGCAGGGCTCAGACACAGAGGGAGGGCAGGTGAGGAGCTCCAAGGGCTGCCTTCTCCCTAACCTAGTGAAGTCTCCTGAATGAGCAAGGCACACGGTGGTGTGGATCATCACCAGCATGTCAGGGCCCACAGCAGTGTAAATCAGAGAGCACAGGGGAGTCCTCTCCCACTCGCACCCTAGGGAATTAGCAGAAAATCTGGGAGGACTTTGGAATTCCCCAGGCCATGGGCTTGTGGGTTCTCACCAAGGTTTATTAGTTCTCTAAGGAACAGGAGGCCCCCAGATGCCACCTAGCTTAAAAGAGAACGTGCCTTCCTTCCCCAAAACTAACTGAACAGTCTGATTTTCCTACTTAACATGGAAACACCACAGGAACACATCCCAAAGCAGAGCATGAAGGGACATCCACCCCTATTTCACTTGTGCTCGACGGGTCTCACGTGGCACCCAGGTTCTCTCCGTGAGAGGTGGCAAACTGGGACAGAATCAAACAAGCAGTCGTGGACAAGGAGAGACAGGATCAGAAGCTGATTAAGGGGGTGCTGGGGCAGAAAGCGGAGCACAGACAGATGGGAAAATCAGCCAAGACCTTGAGAGGGCTCAGGCGGGGGTGGGATGGAGAAATGGCTCTAGGTGCCAGCCTGGACAAACAGGCGGAGGGCAGTAATAATTTCTTCAGGTGGGCAAGGGAGGAAGACGGCTTGGTTGAGCGTGGGGAGCAGAGGAGGAAGGACCAAGAAGTTAAAGAAACTCCAGTTTCTGAGGCCACAATCTACACAGACACCTCCGTGGCCCTGTACCATATTTTGCATTCACAAGGCTTGTTCTTTTTCTTAAAGAGGGCCCCTAAACTGCCCAAGTGTTCGGCCCTACAAAACCGGGAAGGGGATGATCAGCAGTGTTGGGCAGGTTAATGAAAAGGTCTGTGACACATCAAAGGACTCAGATTCAATGTGAACCATGTAATCTGGACCTCACAAGAGAGCCAGACCTGAGCATCCAGGAATTAGTGGTTTAAAGTCATGGAAATGAATAAAACCAGGTGGTCCAGTGTTTTCATTGCCTCTGGATCACGTGGGAATCAAGATACAGATTCCCAGGTCCCATTTCAGACCTACTGAATTAGACTCTTTGGAAGTAAGGCCCAGAAATATGCTTTAACAAGTTTTCCCAGATAATTCTTATGCACAAAAACATCTGAAAACCGCAGATCTCAGGAGAAAGTGTGGAGAAAGAAGAAGACCCAGGATGGGCCGAGGAGCTGCCACCTGGAGGGCTCAGCGGGGCCGTGGAAGAACATGCAAGGCAACAGATCACTTATCTGGTCATTAATAAAGTTAAACTTTTTTTTTTTAAGATTTTATTTATTTATTTGACAGACAGAGATCACAAGTAGGCAGAGAGGCAGGCAGAGAGAGAGGGGGAAGCAGGCTCCCCGCTGAGCAGAGAGCCGGATGCGGGGCTCGATCCCAGGACCCTGCTGAAGGCAGAGGCTTTAACCCACTGAGCCACCCAGGTGCCCCAAACATTTTTATATACTTATATGAATTACCTATTAAAGCCATGTCCCATATTTCTATTGGATTATTCTTTTTTCTACTGATTTCTTTTTTTTTTTTTTTTAATTTGTCAGAGAGAGTGAGCACAGACAGACAGAGAGGCAGGCAGAGGCAGAGGGAGAAGCAGGCTCCCCACCGAGCAAGGAGCCCGATGTGGGACTCGATCCCAGGACCCCGGGACCATAACCTGAGCCGAAGGCAGCTGCCCAACCAACTGAGCCACCCAGGCGTCCCTTTTCTACTGATTTCTAAGACTCCATGTCTGTTATATATTTTGTAACTATTTGCTTTACTGATTTGTCATCTGCCTTTTAACTTTGTTTCTGACATCTTTTTTTCTTACAGAAATGTAATGTTTCATAAAGTTAAATCAATAATTTCCTTTATGGTTTCTGAGTTTTATTAAAGTTGTCAAACTCTGATAAATAAATAACTCCAAAGTTATTTTTAAAAACCATCTCATCTATGTATATATTTTAATGCCTATAATTTGGTTTTGACATTTAATCTTTACTCTAAATGGAATGTGTTTTTATGAATGGTGTGAGGCAACCGTCTGAACAGACTTTATCGAAGTCGATTCTGTCATACTTTCAATTCCTGTCTTCACAACAGAACTATTTCTGGACTCCCCACTCCTCATCCTACAGGATATATTTTGAAATCTGGCTGAACAGTACATTTCAAAATGTACTGCTTATCAGTACAAAGCTACTTTTCCAGGTAAACTTTATCAGTTTGTAAAAATTAAAATGAAGTCACGAAGCTGGCTTAAACTCATAAAGATCTCATGACCTTGGGGCACCTGGGTGGCTCAGTCGTTAAGCGTCTGCCTTGAGCTTGGGTCATCTCAGGGTCCTGGGATTGAGCCCCGTGTCCAGCTCCCTGCTCAGCAGGAAGCCTGCTTCTCCCTCTCCCACTCCCCCTGCTTATGTTCCCTTTCTCGATTTATCCCTCTCTCTCTCTTCCGCTCACTGTCAAATAAATAAATAAAATCTTAAAAAAAAAAAAATCTCATGACCTTTTAGTCTTGCTTAGTCATTGGAGCATCAGCCTTTGGCCAGGAGGTGGCTCTACTTCCTAGTGACTCACACACTACACAGAAATCTCAGACTTCATGGAATTTTGAATTTACAAACCTCTCAGCAAAAATATTCTAACATTACATTTCTGCCAAGAGGCCCACATGGCCTCTTTGTGACTCAACCAATGCAGGTTCTGAATCTTTCCCCATCTTCTCCCCCATTTTTAGGCTCCCAGTTTATACCTTTCAGAGTTGCCGATGCCCACTGTGAATCATAGTAAAGTGGTTCGATTAATAACGTGACATGCCAAAGGATGCTATATTTTAAGACGCACTTCCTGGAAGCTTTGCTGGCCTCACTACGCTGGGGCAGCCTCGAGGGAGAGCAGGGAGTCTTTGGCATCTCATAATTTATTCACCTGGCACCACTTATTCCAAAGGGAGATATGGGAGTGTGATGGAAAGATGAGACCAGGGGACCTGAGTTATGGCTCCCTTTCTACTTTGAATGAGCTGGGTAGTTCAGATTAAGTTATTCTGCCTCTCCACTGGGCCTCCGCTGCCTCATTTGTAAAACGAGATTATTGGAAGAGAATGGGCATTTCTAACCTGGCTCTCCACCACAGGTGACCCTTTAAGAATCAGAAGTAAGCTGCAGATTCTCTCTCCCAGAATAATGCACCTTTGTCCATAAGTATAAAATCAGACATTTTCAGAGGGTTCACAGATCCCCTAAAGCCTATCTGTATTCCTAGGATCAAGATCATTGAGACCGGGACGCCTGGGTGGCTCAGTGGGTTAAGCCACTGCCTTCGGCTTGGGTCATGATCTTGGGGTCCTGGGATCGAGCCCCGCATCGGGCTCTCTGCTCAGCAGGGAGCCTGCTTCCTCCTCTCTCTCTCTGCCTGCCTCTCTGCCTACTTGTGAGCTCTGTCTGTCAAATAAATGAATAAAATCTTAAAAAAAAAAAAAAAGATCATTGAGACCTACCGCAAGCTATTAAAAATAACAGAATACACAAATGTACACAGAATCACAAAAACTTAAGCAATTTGAATTATTTGCAGAACTAAGAGCATCTCCCCTGCAGATACTAGGAGGGGGGAGTAGTTATTTGGGGAAAAATAAATGAAAGTGCCAATGAGACTTGCCCTTGATTGATGCCTGGCTTACCCCTTTACCTACATTCACAAGGGACTAGGTGAGACCTTCCCTTCCAGAGCCAGGCTGCCCAGTTCAAATTCTGGCTCCATTATTTACTGGTTGTCTACCCTGGGCTCTGTACCAGTTTCTTCATCTATAACAGAAACAGGAGGGTAAGGGGGTAGAAATAGCACCAATGTCAAGGACTGTTAATAATACACATACAGTATTTGAAACAGGGCCTGGCCTACAGTAAGCCCTAAATAATTATCAGCTATTACAGAAAGGTGGAACACATTTGCTGAGTGGTTAAAATTGTGAGCTGTGAAGTTTAGGGAAGTCTTAAATACCTTGATGCTTTAGTTTCTCCAGATGTAAATAGGATCTGCTCCATCAGTTTGAGGGGGGGATTAATGCGACTGTCACATAAAAACTCTCTCACAATGCCTAGCACCTAGTAAGTGCTCAATAAACGTCAGCTGTTGCTATGAACAATTCAGGGAGGGAAGGATTATCACTACCTTTTTTTAAAATTTCCGAATAAAAGATAAGTTAGTGTGCCCTGCTGATCATACCTCAGATAGCGAATGACTGTGTTCAAGACTTCAATCTGAGGAGTCTGAAACCAGAATTTTTAACCACTACCCTGTACTATCTCTTATCTGAACAGGGCTAAGAGAGCATAAATGCTGATTCATACCTACTACGTTACCAAGAGAAAGAAAGAGGTGGGTGATAGCAGTCTAAATGGCAAAAAGCCCCTCTTTGCCACTCTTAGAAATGAAAGACTACAGTGGCTGGACCCCTGTCTCAACCACTTCTAAGCCTTTTGCAAGTGGTTGTTAAACCACAGCAATGACACCGAAAGAGGAAAAAAGAAGCCATTTCCCATAACAGCTTTGCTAACAAAGTGAACCCTTTAAAATGAAAGTAGAGATCCTAAAGCTGAAAAAAGCTATCAAGAGGGCTCTGAAGCCGCCTAAAAAATTGCAGTTAGAACACAAACGTCAGTCTTTAATTAACAGGTTTTTATTTAGAAAGGAATGACAGTTTATATCTATTTTTTGGATATCAAACTCCAGGAGGCCTTCCCCTAAGTAAAATAAGAGGAAGTTCCCACCACAAGCCAGAGTGGTGGGGAGAGAAGTGGAGTGCCAATCAAGAGACCCCTTGGAGAGGAGCAGGGACACCTGGGCAGGTCCCCACTCTTTGGACACCAATTTCGTCACCACTGAAACGGTAGGTACAGCCGGCACTGAGAATTTCTGAAACGGGCTGCCAGGAGAGACAGGATGATCAGTTAAACACAAGTCGATGCTAATCACGTTGCTTCCCATCTTCATATACTGACTTCTAAATATATTTTATTTGTGTACCTTTATCCCAGACATCCCCAGTAGTCGATCTTAAATCTACCATTGCTTAGTACAAAAGAGGCCTGGGGCATAGCCACCCCTGGAAGCGACTGCCAAAGGGGCAGGAGCCCTCACCTCACCTACCTAGTACCTCCTTTTTCGGACTGAGGTCGGTCCTCACTGGTCTCTCCGGCGTCCACCTTACCCCGCGGCCGCGCTCAGCCTGGGGGAGGACGGTGAGTCCGGCATTCCAAGCCCGCCCCCGTACCCCGCCCCCGACCCCCGACCCCCGCCCCCGAGCCCTCTTCCCGCCCCGAGGGTGGGAGTCAGAAGCCCACTGGAATCTAGGCCTGTTTCTGCTTCCATCTGGCTGAAAGGGCTCCCCTCCCCGGGCCTTAGTTTCCCCGTTCTTAAAACGAAAGGTTTGAAGGCGATCACGTGAAAGCCTCGTTCCTGCTCTAAATTTCTAATTCCATCATTCTTACAAGTAAACGGG
Source organism: Martes martes (assembly GCF_963455335.1). Lineage (NCBI taxonomy): Eukaryota > Metazoa > Chordata > Mammalia > Carnivora > Mustelidae > Martes > Martes martes. Next base: position 59,059,218 of record NC_137899.1, on the reverse strand, counting down.
TCTTGCAGAAATAGACGCCCTTCCTCTCCAGCAGGACAGGTTGCCCTACGTCCGCGTGACCATCCCCCTCAATAACCCGTGCGACCTCACACAAGTATGATGCATCAGAACTGGAAAACAGGCTGTTGCTTTCCCGAGGCACCAAACCTGCTTATCATCATCTCAACGTGGATTTTTCTCTCGGGCCTCTTCCCTCAATCCCGCAATTCTACGAAAACCCATGCCTACCCTTCCCAATTTCTAAACTCAAAGCTACCCATTTCATGGGTTCAATAATAATAACAATAACAAAATACCCACCCAAACCCGGCCTGGTGTAGGGTGCCACAGCACTTTTTCTGGCATCCAGGATTCCCCCTCCGCCCCACCCTCTCCCCGGGGGGTGTCTTTAGCCCCGAACCCCTGGACCGGTACGCAATACCCCGCATGCCCTCCCCTGGCAAACGGGCCGATCATTTCTCCCTCCCCTGCACATCCCGGCTGCGAAGGCAGCAGCTCCCCGCTCCGATCCCGGGCACCCAAGCTCTTCCCAGCCGCAGGCAGCGGCACCTGGGGGCAGCGGGCCCTCTGGAGAGAAAAGGGCGGCAGGCTCGCCCTCGGCCGCGGTCCCCACCCGGGCGGCGCGGGGAGGCCTCCCCCGTAGGGCTCCTGTCACTTACGGACGGCTCCTCCCGGCAGGGCCAAGCCGGCGGGCTCGCAGGCGGCGGAGTTTGCTGACTCAAAGGCACGGCGGCGGCGGCGGCGAGCGCCCAGGAGCGCACCCGAGCGCAGCCCCGCGCGCCCCGCGCACGTAGCGGCCCCGCGCCCGCGCTCAGCGCCCGCAGACCTCGTGGGGCAGCCGGGCCTCCCGCTTCCGCCGCCCGGGCCGCCACCGCACCGCCCAGTCCCAGGTGCGGCCCCCTCCGCCGGCGAGCCCCGCCCTCCCGCCCGAGGAAGATGAGGCGCACCCTCGGCCCGCCGAGCTGCAGCGAGCGGTGCAGCCGCCGGGGGGCGCCCCAGAGCCCTGATTCTGCTTTGCGCGTCCGCCTAATCCGGGAGGGAATACGGGCGCTTGCCGGGACGCTAGAACTGAAGGTATGCAAGGGGCATCCTCTGGAATCACCGCTTAAAAGCCACCTGGAGTTTGTTAACCCCGCCCCCTTAGTGAGGAGGAGGATTCCTGAATGGGGGAGAGATGGATAGAAAGTGCGATCAGAAAGAAAGACTGAATGTTAACGGTAGTCTCGGTGGTGGACTTTTGGGGTGTTTACTGTAAAGTTCTTTAAACTTTGCTGTATATTGGAATTTTTTCATAATAAAACCTCTAGGGGAAAGAAATGAGATCTGCCAAGGGGCCAGAATCGGGAAACCTTTTCCTGAACGGCACCCTGCCCTGAGTGTGACCCACCTGTTTGCATGGAAAACCACAAGAATCACTTAAACAGCTCCTGGATGCCTAAAGGCCAGAATAATAAAATAGCCTTATACTTCATTTTTCAAGCACGAATTTTCCCATTAGACAGCCGGCTGCAGATTATCGTTCAGAGCCATTCCAGGCCCACCAGAAAATGTGCCTGTCTAACCTCCACACCTAGACGGACTTTGCTAACAAAAGTTCTGTATCTACCAAGTGGTGGCTTAACTTGGATCCGGAACTTGCAGCTCGGAAGCTTGAAGCACTGGTGTTAAAAAAAAAAGAGAAAAACAAACAAACAAAATTTAACAGAGTAAATTTGAAGATCTTACTGGCTTTACTCACTGACCACGAATCTGGCGGCATCCCAACTTGCAGACAGAGATGAGCTCTGAGGAGCAGACAACCGGGAAGATTTTTTAGGCAGAAGGGAACAGGACAAGTTATAGGAACAAAAAGCAGGTTGGTTGCAGCTAGGTTATTTTTCTTTGGGGTTCAGCTGGGACCTATCAGGCAGGTTCCCTAGCCAGTGCTGACCAGGTTATTGCTGACTGACTGGTTTAAGATTCCATTTCTGGGAGACACTAAAACTGTAAGGAAGTCTCTGGCGATGTGGGAATTTGCATAACCGACTCTATTTGGGGCCTGTTGTCTTGTTTTTGTTTTTGTTTTTAAGATTTTATTTATGTATTTGACAGAGATCACAAGTAGAGAGTCAGGCAGAGAGGGAGAGAGGAGGAAGCAGGCTTCCTGCTAAGCAGAGAGCCCGATGTGGGGCTCAATCCCAGGACCCTGGGAACATGGCCTGAGCTGAAGGCGGAGGCTTTAACCCACTGAGCCACCCAGGCGCCCTGTTGTCTTGTTTTTAACATTGCTATTTAATTTCTTAAAATTGCACCCAAGTCATAATACACAAGTGAATGTAAACTTGATAGCTTTTGAAAATCAAATTAAAGTGTGATTTTCAAAGTCTCGTTCCTTTGCTCCACAAAGAAAAGCATTGACTGGAAAACAAAATGCAGCATATGTCTAAGATCCCAAGAGATTCTGGAAAATCAAAATCTTTCTGAATGTATTATTGTCAAAGCACAACCTTACAACTGTAGACAGTGAGGCAAAAAAAACCTTTGGAGAGTCTATAGAAGGTTATTTAAATATCCGTTAGAATTATGATCCTAAAAGAGAGGGAGAGTATAAAAAGAATTCAGAATAGAATGAAGCAATAATGGAATATTTTAATCCACTCCGTGGATGGTGTTACGGGTTTAAGAATTGTAATGTGCAGCCTGAATCCAGAGGCTGGAGCTAAGTGACCCCCACCTTTTTAGGTTCTGACTTTGTTATACCATCGGTGGGCAAGTGAAAAACCAGGACTTTCTGGTGCTTAAGAAATCCTAGCCAGCTGAGAAAATCATCATAAAATTGCTTTTAAGAAGAAATTGTTTTAACTGACAAATCCTTCCTCAACCGTGGCTGCTACGATCCTGTTAACTGAGTTTAAACGCTAGCTTTACCACCTTTCATTTTATGAGCTTAGGAAAAGAACTTAAACTTTCTGGGCCTCATTTTCCCATATAAAAAAGATGGCTGGTAAAAATGGTACCAGCCACATAGGGTTGTTGTAGGGATTAGGTGAAATAATCTAGGTATGGGGCATCTGGCTGGCTCAGGCAGTAGAGCATGTACTCTTGAACTTGGGGTCATGAGTTTGAGTCCCTTGTTGGGTATAGAGATTACTTTAGAAAAAAGGTAAAATACTTCAAAAAAATTTTTTTAATAATCAGGTAAAGTTCTTGGAACCGTGCTAGGTACATAATAAGTGCTCAATAGTTATATTTATTGTGGTGACATCATTATAATTTTATCATAACTGTTATTATAATTTGATGCTCTTCTCTAATCTCTTCCATCTCCAAGCTATCCTTAGTAGCCATATTAAGGAAAGCCACTTCCAGTATACTGCCTCTAGCTCAAAAGTCAGTAAATAGATACTGAGTTTTTCCTCCATCCCCGGGAAAATTGCAAAATCTACAGACAGTAAAAATGGAAGTTGCCTGGACCCAGTGCTCAGAAATTGTAATTAGCTGATACTATAAAGAACAGAACATTATATTAAAAACTCTTTATTTTTAAATGTACGTGAATGGTCCTGCCTTCTTGAGAAACATTGTCATGGTAGATACAATGTACAGAAGATGGCTTTTATCATTCATCAAACAATAAGGGACATGAGTAAAAAAATTAAACAAACCACGAATAATTTGGATTTTGATTTCTTACAATCATAATCTTTTTTGAATAGTATGAGGACAGATTAACACGAATAAAAATAATACTCTTGACCATTAATCTAACATGTTTTTTTCAAAATACCTCTCTTAGGCACCCCTGCCAAATAATGACTAAAGAAAACTTTTGAGCCTGATTACCTATTTGTAAGATAAAGTGGTTTAGACTTCTCATCTATCTACCCACCACTCCATCTTTCCTAATTTTTATTAGTGGACTATATTTCTCTCAGCTAAAGGCCACAATCCTACCAACTTTGAGCTGCTCCCTTCCCCGGTCCTCACAGATCCAAGCCCCATGCATTTCACTGTGGTCAGATCTTGGTGTTTTTCACCTTCTGCTTTCCATTCTCCTATCCAGTTCTTCACTCTCGCAGAATCCTACAACAGCCTCTTTACTGTGGTCCAAGTTATTGATTTTCAAATGTTTTTAGCAAGGGATCCTTTTTCTTAAAAAGAACACCCTTTTTAAAACTGAGAAAAACAGAATTGCATTGCTATGCATGTATTTGAAAACTTTGATTTTGTAACATTTGTATATCGTAAAGAAATCCAGGACCACTGGAAGCTGCTTTGTTGAACACCAACATTTGAAGTCAAGGATTTGTGAACAATTATTGGAATCTCCTATCAGGATCAACATCCAATTTATTTCTGTATTTGATTGCTCCGTATCCAAAAAATCGCAATTGACTTAGATGTTTGTAAATAGTCACAGTTTATGAACAATTTAAGATCGTCTTCATTCTAAACTATTCAGAAATTTAAATGAGGGATAATTGAAATTTTTGTCTCAAAGATGACTCACTAAGTATAACACATTCTTGTGTCTTATTGCAAATAGAAAATGGAGGTCAGGGGGCGCCTGGCTGGCTCGGTCAGAAGAGTATGCTACTCTTGATCACTGGGTTGTATGTTCAAGCCCCACACTGGGTTTAGAGATTACTAAAAATAAATAAATAAATAAACTTTAAGGAAAAAAAGAAAAGAAAATGCAGGTCAGAAGACCAGTATTTACAGTGGGTGCTAACATATATATAATGGGAATTATCACCACACCACAGGCTATGGGGTCACTTGTCTTTACAGAACTGTATAAGAAAAAACCCTCTTTTCTCCTTTACTCCAGATGTGCGAGTTTTCCAAGCAATTCTGCAACGCCAGATGGGTGTCCTACGATTCAATTCAGTTCTGACGCTGTCTCCCCAGAGCTAGCATTCTGTCCCATGAGATTGCCTTAGTCCCGTTAAGACTTAAGATGCCAGTTCAAGTTCCAAGTTGTCACTGTACGGATGGTTCCTGACTTACAATGGTTTGATTTAAGATTTTTTGACTTAACGATGGTGCAAAATGATATAGCTTCAACAGAAACTATACATCAGATTTTTATTTTTGATCTTCTCCTGGGCTAGTGATATGTGGTAAGATCTCTTGTGACACCAGTCCCTCTCCCCTTCCCAAAGGATAGGAAGTGGAGTGGAAAGTTCCAAGCTGCTAACCAGGGTTTGGTCTTTCTTGTGACCAGCCTCCATCTTGAAGCTATCCAGGAGCCCACCCAGAGTTACTTCATTAGAACAAAAGGCACTCCCAAGGATCTTGGAAATTCCAAGGGATTTAGGAGCTCTCTGTCATGAACCAAAGTCAAAACCAAATATTAGAACAAAAGATCTCCCAAAGCTCTTATCACTTAGGAATTATAAGGATCTTGGGAGCCCTATGCCAGGAACCTAGGACATATATACATATATATAGACATATAGATATACAGATATATGATTTATACTATATATAGTATTATTAATATATATAGTATTATTTCACAACAACCAACAGAGGCACACCAGGTTTGGTCCTGGCATAGGACCCAATTGGATGTTGGGTACCTTGTCTAGTATTCCACAAGACCCACCCATGGATGTATGCTGCAGAGGTGTACTGTCATTCTGATCAATGAAAATAGCTAACAGATTCATTCCCTAAAAAGAAAAGAAAGAACCAAAGAAATGTTGCATTATTAAGAACTTTATTTTATTTTTTATTTATTTTTTAAAGATTTTATTTATTTACTTGAGAGAGAAAGCAAGCAAAAGAGCACAAGCAGCAGGGAGGGGCAGAGGGAGGGGGAGAAGCAGACTCCCTGCTGAGCAGCAAGCCTGATGTGGGGCTCGATCCTAGGACCCTGGGATCATGACTTGAGCCAAAGGCTTAGCCAACTGCACCACGCATGCACCCCAAGAACTCCGTTTTTAAAAGGATTGGTTTTACTAGCAGATTTTTACAAACTAAAAATAATAAATTGGTTGGTTAGAACTGACCAAAAACAAGGAACAAAACTTAGCATTACTGAGCATATCTTGAACATAAATCCAGTCCTGAGACACCTAACATCCAGAACTTTGATACAAATAGCAGTGTGTATAATTAGCACCAACAGTCAACCAAAGAGCGGAAGAACAACAGAGAAGCCACCCTCCGGAATGGAGGAGCTCGGAGAGGTTCCTGCTCTGCAAATGCTATAGCGTCTATTTTGTACACACAGTGCTAGTTCTAGATTATGGGTGCATTACAGCCAATAGCCATATGGAGGTAGTAGATCGCAGTGGTTACGGCTCCAGAGCCAAAAACTCTGCTCTAATCCCAAAGCTTTTACTTAGTAGCCATGTGACCTGGCAAATCACTCCAAGTCTCAATTTTCTTATCTATAAACTAGTATCTACCCAAGGGTTGAAATTAAGAGATAATACATATAAATAACTTAACCTGATACTGCAACAGAGTAAAAAGGAGCTTCATAAGCATTACTTAGATATTGCTTCTTTTTTGTTTTTAAGATTTTATTTATTTATTTGGCAGACAGAGATAGTGAGAGAGGGAACACAAGCAGGGGGAGTGGGAGAGGGAGAAGCAGGTTTCCTGCCGAGCAGGGAGCTAGATGCGGGACTCAGTCTCAGGACCCCAGGATCATGAGCTGAGCCAAAGGTAGATGCTTAAGGACTGAACCACCCAGTCACCCCTTAGATATTGCCTCGAATGCACACCTCAACCTTCCTAAATAAATGGTTGCCTAATATCTAAAGCTCATTGTGATAACTCCTACAGAAGAGGATATGCTCACACTCATGTATACAGTTTTTTGTGAATGGACATACACACGCCTACATTTTTAAAGATAACCAGTCTGTGTGTCTGTGTGAAATATCTCTGAAAGGGTACACTTTGGTGAGGAGAAATAGGGAGCTGGAGCAAAAGGTGGGAGGAAGATTACTTTTCCCTCTATATCCTTCTGAACCTTTCAAATATCAAAGAGCACATTAAAAAATAGGTAAACAAAGAGGCAAGCCTTAAAGCCATGAACAGACAACTCCATAAAAGAAGTTCCAATAGCTAATAAACCATAAAAGGAGAATCCATTTTCAACAGTTAGCTTAGTTTAAAATTTGTAATTAAGGGCGCCTGGGTGGCTCAGCCGGTTGAGCGGCTGCCTTCAGCTCAGGTCATGGTCCCGGAGCCCCCGGGATGGAGCCCTGAGGTGGCCTCTCTACTCAGCGGGGAGTCTGCTTCTCCCTCTGCCCCTCACCCCACTCGGGCTCTCTCCCTCACTCACCCTCTCTCAAAAAAAATAAAATCTTTTAAAAAAAATGTGATTGAGAGTATTACACGTTGACCATAGATACTTTGATAGTCTACGCATGGAGTGTAAATTGGAAAAACAATTCCCAAGAGCAATTTGGTCGTGTCCTATCAAGTAGCGGATACCCCGTAGACCACTTCTCAGCCTCCCTGCTACAGAAAACCTTACTCATGTAAGGGTTTACTCATGTGATTGAGTGAGTACCTGTGAGGATAGGCATTGCAGCATTGTTGGTGACAGCAAAAAACTGGAAGCAAGTTCAAGGTCTCCCAAAAGGGAATGTTTAAATAATTGATGGTACATGCGTATAGCAATGTCTGTATGCATTGACATTGAAAGGTTTTCCAAACATAGTAAGTGAAAAAAGAAATGTGGAAAATAATATAGTATGTTACTATTTATATAAAAGAAGTTTGAAGCTTGTAAAACCTGTTCTGTTTGTGTGTGTTTGTGTTGTGTGTGTGTGTGTGTGTGTGTGTGAATAGATTGTCTAGAAGAACTAAACATTTATAGAGATTTCCTCTGGAGAAAAGAAAACCCCAACACTGCTGCAAGCCCTTTGCTAGAATTTGTTAAAAAGCTCTCTTTCACCAGGACACTTTACGGCCACCTGCTGCAACACTATCCTTTAAAATATGTGAAAATTTACTAACCCGTGAAGAGCTCCCCCTAGTGTTGTTCAAGGGCACAACCCGTATAATCCTGTTCTGAGGCCCTAGAGGACATGCCCTTTATGTGTAACAACTGAACTTTTTTTGCAGTGAGAGGAAATCAAGTTTTATTCTGAGTTCTATACAACATAAGTTAACAATTAACCTTGGCCACATCAAGAACACCAGATAGTGTTCAATACATTAAAATTTAGCAAGTAACACATTTCAGTGTGTGAAGGTGGCTAAGTGACAATGTGGTGGGGTCTGTGGGTTATGTCATGGCCATTATCAGAGACTTACTGTTTCCGGGACACCTGGGTGGCCCAGTCAGTTAAGTGTCTGCCTTCAGCTTAGGTCGTGATCTTGGGGTCCTGGGATCGAGCCCCCATGTTGGGCTACCTGCTCAGAAGGGAGTTGGCTTCTCCCTTTTCCTCTGATGTACCCCTTGCTTGTGCTCACACACATACACATTCTCTCTCTCTCTCTCTCTCTCTCAAATAAATAAATAAATAAAATCTTTTAAAAAAGAGAGAGACCAACTTAATGCTTCCAAGTGCAGGGAAGATTTGAACAGGAACAACTTTGGGTATCAAACCAGACAAATTAATTACCTCTCAAATCCTTTCTTTTAGATGATAAGAGTGTAATAAATCCTGCATAACAAGGTATCATTTCTCAGTAGCACTAGGCATCCATTTTCTTGCTTCCCTTTATATTTCAAACCATGTTTTGGAGGCACCAAGAATTGGTGCGGTATTTGCAACAATTGCTCGTGGCAGTTTAGAATGTTTTTGCAATATTAAGCAATTCAAAGAGCTGTTAAATTTCTATGTGGGCGTAGATAGACAAGGGTAAAATGTGCTTATTTATAGTGGCAATTAAATTGGCATTGAATATTAAAATTGTGAAGAATTTTGTTGTATGAAAATATTAAATATTTCATTAATTTTCAAAAAATCAATAAAAAGTACCAGCATATTTAAGTAATTTAATTAACAAATTTTATGTTTAGTATATATCCTTTGTTTTTGCTTTTTTGGTTTCTCATGTATGTTTTTTGCTTTGGGGTTCCTTTTTTGCCCATGGTTTTGTGGGTCAGGAATTCAAGTAGGACTCAGCTAGGTGACCCTCCATGTGTGTTGCCTGGGGCCATTCACTTGGTTGTATTTGGCTGGTAACTTGGCTGGCCTCTCTAACATGTCAGTCTCAAGTCACTTAGCCTCTCTAGGCTGGTTCCCTTTCTTCCCATCTCAGGTCTCCCTGTTGCCAGCAGCCCATGTGGAGCCCAGGGAGTCTGCTTGGGCCCATTTCCAGGAGAAATCATGGAGTCTCCCAGGGAGAAGTGTCTTGATGTAGGCAGGCAGGGCATAAGGCAGTAAATGTGCGGCTCTGTAGCGAGGACCTATCTGCCCACCACAGGGAGCTTAGCTTTTCAACCTGTGGTGGGCATCTCTGGCCACTCCTGCCACTGATTCCACCAGCTTCTCAGGGTCTGTTTTAATTTTAACAGATGATAGTGAATGTTTTGGAAGAAATAAGAACTTTTAGAAAACATCTGAAACTTTCTATTCAAATTTTGGTCGTTTTGACTGTAATTACATATTTGTTTGTTTGGTTGGTTTTTGTTTTTTGTTTTGTTTGGTATTTTTTTCTTTTTTATTTATTTTTTTGACTATAGTTCCATCTTATTTTCCATTCTTTAGATCGTGACTGTCAACAGAAAACAAATAACGTGGAAATTCTTCATTATAGTAATAAAATTAATGATTTAGCCAAATCAAAGAAAAATAACTTTATGGGGTAAATATGTAATAATTTATGAATTGTGAATGTTTGTTTTATCCCTCATATAAACATCACCAGTCCATCAGCAGAACACCAGACATGCCCAATAATTATTAAATTTAGTCATGTTGGGTATTTTATCAAACGTCAATCACATAAAAACATGACTATGAACATATTTTTCAGTTTTGACATTAAAAGGTAGATCTGCCAAAGTAGAAGAATTATATTTCATTTAACAGTTTGTCAGCTTGACTTATAACTTGTAAACATTTAGAAATATACTGTGTATATCGCCATTATACACTTGGCCTGGGACCTATAAATGTTAGGGGCACATTTATGAAAAAAATATATATATTTACATTGTGCGTATGTATGTATATATATATATACATATATATATAATGCATAATAGAATTACCATCACACCATACGGAAATATCATTTCAACATGCACAATAGACCTAAATGTCAAAGGTAAAACTATTAAGCTTCTTGATGAACATTCAGGATACTATTTGTTGGACTTAAACAGGACATGAAAAGCACTAATCATCAAGAACAATTGATAAGTTGGACTACCTTAAGATTAAAAAGTTCTATTCATCGAAGTACGCCACTAAGAGTAGAAAAATTAACCAGAGTAGAAGATACTGAATATGTGAAACCTAAAAAGGACTTATATCCAGATTATATAAACAACCCCCTAAAATCAATTTTTAAAAAGCCAGACAGCCCAGTAGGAAAATAGACAAAGTCTTGAACTTCCTAGACGATGCTATTCAAATAAACAATTAACATATAAACATATAACAAGGTGTTCAGCCTCAGAAATTTTCAGAGGAATAAACACTAAAACTACCTACTAGAATAAGTCTAATACTAAATTTTGCTGCTGATGAAGAGCAACTGCAACTCTCATGATCCATTTTGGAAAATCCTTGGGTATAATGTAGTGAAACTGAACATACGCATACCGTATGGCCCAGTGAATGCACTCCTGGCTCTAGGCTCAACAGAAATGCACATGTATGTTCACTAAACATGAATAGGGATGTTCACAGCAACGCTATTCATAATATCCCCAAACTGTCAACAACCAAATGACCATCAACATCGGGAGAGGTGAATTGCAGCGTATTCGTACAATACTGACAGCGAATGCACCTATGGCTATGCACAATGATGTGGACAACTCTCCTAGCATAACGTTCCATGAAAGAAGCCAAATACAAAAGAGTATATAAAAATCAGTCAAAAGTCATCTGCAGCATTATTAGTCATAGCAGTGGGAAGTTGTGCCCGGAAGGGACCTGACATCATAGTCTATTTCTCGATCTGGCTAGTGTTCACACAGGTGCAGATGCGGAATGGACGAATACAGCGAGACAAAGGGTCTAATGTGATTCCCCTCGCATGCCTTGCGGCTTAGCCCCTTGCCCAGCTAATACTGTCCCGTGTCATCTCCCTCCTGTAGACTCTTCACATTCCCGGGAAAGTCTCTTCCTAGGATTCCCTCTTGGGAATGAGAGACTGCTGGCTCCAGTGAAGTGCTTTGGTGATTCTCTAGGACTAGGTCCGCAGGGAAGATCACATGCCACACAGCATCCCACTGTGTGAGAGGTCTTCCCCTTGTATCCCATCGCACCCCAGAAACACCGCTGAAATTGAGTCTCTGGTTTTGCTGGACCCGACAGTGGTCCCAGCCTCTCCTTCACATTACTTCAGTGTTTGGCAATTTTCTTCTCACTGCCTCTTGAGTGTTCTGATAAAGCATCATTGGAAGGTACAGATGGAGCGTCAGGAATCTCCCTGCCCAGCGTTTACATAAGCATGAATTGCAACAATAAGAACTTGAGCAATGGGACTTCCGTGAAGATCTTCATTCACCGCAGGTAGAGTTTTCCCTGGGTTAACACAGCCTGGCTTTACAGCCCCAAGAAGCATGCGTGAGCCAATAATGACTGGTTTTATTTGGTTGAATCCATCAAAGTGGGATAAATGGCTTTTGTGAGGAAATATTCTGCAATCCCGACTAGATGCGACTTTTGCATTAATTCCTGCATAGTGATGCATTTTTTCTCATTTAATATACCCTATATGCAGCTTCCTGCATGCCGCCAAGCCACTCTGCCCTCTTGACCCAGGGACACCAGTGATAACCTACTACAGATCATGGTGGCATCACTATCATTATTACTAAAAGCAGAAGCAAGAACAGTGTCCTGGAACAGACACAAGGAAAAGAATGTAGAATGAAGCAAGGCTCAGCGATGGGTGGGTTAGAGCGTAGTGTAATTTGTGTCTAGGACTCACTCTTTTTTTAAAAAGAAAACTCAAATATAATGGTTTGTTATTTTGTCTGCATGAAAGTATGTTATGTCAAAACATCAGTTTCAACTAATTTGCATCAAGATAATTATGTCAACAAGGTCACACCCTATAATAAGAATCTGATTCTTTTTTATATATATTCTGATAGCTTTTTTTTTTTAAGATTTTATTTATTTATCTGATAGAGAGAGAGATCACAAGTAGGCGGGGGTGGGGAGGAGCGAAGCAGGCTCCCTGCTGAGCAGAGACCCTGATGCGGGGCTTAACCCCAGGACCCTGAGACCCTGACCTGAGCCAAAGGCAGAGGCTTAACCCACTGAGCCACCCAGGTGCCCCTTCTGATAGCTTTTAAATCCTACACCTTCCTCTTCCCTTCCAACCCCATGTCTTGACAAGCTGATAGAAAAGTGTGGTGCTCCCCCCTTTAGCACCAGGAGGAAGTTCAGATACACACATGGAAACCTTACCTGGATTTACCCCAAACATAATAAAAATACCCTCAAGCCAACCTCTTTTCCCTGCTCCCTCAAATTGTTTTTGAGACCTGCGAGGGAGAGACCCTACTCTCCCCAGTAAGCAGTAAACCTTTTCATCCCCTTCTGGGGTATGTGTGCCATAATCACTCTCAACATCCCAACCAAATGCTTAGGTAATTAATTTGGACAGATGTGCTACAGATGCACTAGGGTTTAAAATAACCACCAGGGAAGGCCCCCAAGTGAGCGCCATCTGTAAGTTTTTAAAAAAAATGGTAAACCTGCATTAATGCCCAAATCCCAACGCTTTGAGTTGTCACCGACTTGAGAGCAGGCCTTCAACTTCTCTCTTCCCAGACCCCTCCCCTCCTTGTCTCTGGAAGCCCGGCAATAGGTCCTCATGTGCAACTGTACAACTGCCAGCCTTTGTCTCCATCTGGAATCACCAATTCTTTCTCTCCTGCTCCTAGAGTCACATGCTCCTGTCCACTGTCCATGAGGTTAACTTCAAGGAGGTTCCCATTCATTGCTGCGGTAGAGGCAAATTGGAAGAGAAGCTCTGTCTCTTCTCATGTGAGCTTCCGCCCTGACCCAGCCCAGACGTCCTCCCACGTTGCTCTCCAGCGCATGAGACAGACAACCACAATCCAGTCCACCTGCTGCCATGTCACTGGACGGGAGAAGGCCCTTTCCTCATACAAGCCGGCCTGGAAGAGTGTCTCAGGAACTCACGCAACCTGACAGCTTCAGAATGGTTTCCTGTGAGCTTCCCCCGCCGTGGTTTCCTCTCCATATCTTGGCTGACGCTACCACTCTTTGAGAGACCTTCCCTAGCAGCGCCTGGTCTCTGTCTCCATGGCAACCGGCAGGCCTGAAGGATTACAGTCTCCAGCTTCCCTCCAGAGGACAAAATTAGGGTGCTAACCAGTTAGTTCACTACGGAAACAAAGACAAGTAGCTCAAGAGAAAATGGGGTAAATGAAGGGGGGCGATTCATCTGAATGACGACCGAGATGAAGTTAACAAAAGTAAGAGAAAATATGTAAGGATGGAAGGAAGTTCTTGATATAAGATCTAAGGAAAAAAGACAGTTTATAAAAGGTATGTAAATTATACTTTCATATTTGTTTTCTTCAAGAAGGCACATATAGGTAGGTATAAAGTGCAACTGTGACCTTGTGTTTTTTTTTTTTTTTTAAGAAATGATCCATTTCTGTACTTTGTCTATGAAAATAAATTAGACTCTAAACTCTACTGCCCTGGGCCAGTGGGAAAGTTGATTTCAGGCATTAGGTCACTTCCCCCCAGCCCAATACCTGCCTCCCTGACAGGCTAAAAAGGAACAAAAGGCCTTGCTCAGAGCTAAATATTTAAAGAAGCTTCAGGTCTCCAGGCTCCACGGGTCCCCACTGAGATGCCCATTGTCCGAACTCTCGTGGCCCCTTATTGTTAACCTCTATGCCATGGGAATTTGAGGAAGCTCTCTGGAAAAGGCATTGTCTGCGCTCAGGACCTTAAAAGAGACAAATAAAGGAACAATATCCATTAAAGGGGAAAAATTAAAAATCCAAAGAAGAAGAGAAATGAGAATAATCAGGTAGACAAAAGTATCAGTTGAAACCCTTAGGAAAGAAAACTGTAGCCAGTGAAGTTTAAGACGCAGCATATGAGATAAACACCAGGCTGGACGCAGGTGAAGAAAGGATTACTAAACTGGAAAATGTAATTGCAGCATTTGCCCAGAATGCCTCCCAGAAACAGTTAAGAGATACGGATAATAGGTCAAAAGACTCCAAATCACTTACAAACGCTGCTCCAGAAGTCACTGAATTGAATGGCAGAGAAGCAATGTTTCAGGCGGTGACAATTGGAAATTATCCAGCATTGTTGAAAGACATGATTGATTCTTCAGATAGAAATTGTACTTTAAAATACAAGAAGGAAAAAGAAAACTAAACCTTGGCTTAGACCTATAAAAGCGAGACTGCAGAACATCAGGGGTAAAAGAAAATCTAGGAAGCTACCAGAAAGAAGAAGCTGGTTGCAGGGATGATCAGTAATGCCATAGGCTTCTCATCCGCAGCCACAGATACCGGAAATGCTGAGGGAAAACAGCCGACAACCTAAACTTTTTACTCAGCTAAGCTGCCCTTCAAGAGTGAGGTCAAAATTTGAGGCACACAAAGATGAAGAGAGCATACTATCCCAAAACAAAAATATCAGGGCTCCTGAGGGGACCCAAGCTCTGGTCCACAGTGAGATCAGGTGTTGCTGAGAAAGCAAGCTGGTTCTGAAAACAGTTGCCATAAATCCGTATCCCAGGGGCCTGCATTCTTGTATACCATCTTGCTTAGTCCTTTAACATCCTTGCCATGGAAGTGGTCGACATACACGATTGTCAAAGAGGTATCAGTATTCCTTGTTATACGTTCCTTTGCCTCTGTAATAATTCCTGTAATAACTTGACATCTTTGGAGAACAAAGTGTTACACATTTTCCAGATGAGATGGGGTAAGGAAGAATGACACCCCTCTCACCTAGAGGATTCTGGCCAGCACAGTTGTCTGCAACAAAGCTCCACGGTTATTATAAGGGATGTACAAGCCTCATTATTAAAGCCCAACACCTCACAGGGAGGAGCCATTTTCCTTTTATTTATTGCCAATTCTTGAGTAAACGGTAACCCAGAAGACAGAAGGGCAGGAACTGTTAGAGGTAGACAGGATGACACCAGAAAGGAGAGAGAAAAACATTTTATTTATTTTTTTAAAAGATTTTATTTATTTATATGAGAGAGAGAGAGAGAGAGCACAAAAAGGCAGACAGGCAGGCAGAGAGAGAGAAAGAAGCAGGCTCCCTGCAGAGCAGAGAGCCCGATGTGGGACTCCATCCCAGGACCCTGAGATCATGACCTGAACCGAAGGCAGAGGCTTAACCCACTGAGCCACCCAGGCGCCCAAGAAAAACATCTTAAAAGTAAGTCTGAAAAGATCCCTGAAGTTCCATCACCACCACAAGGCCGATGTCTACTTTCGCCGCCGGCCTGTGAGCTTCCTGAGGACAGGGACTGTGCTTGTATACAGGAGACTAATGCAGTTCCAGACACAGTGCCTGAAACACAGGCAATAAATAGTCATTAGGATAAAAGGGTGAGGGGACAAAGGAGGAAAAGAAAGAAAGGTGGAGGCAAATTGGGGGGGGTGGGGGGGGAACAACACTGAAGAAACCCAAGAAAGACCCAGTCGGCTGATCCTAAGGTGCGTTGACTATATTTCCTTATTTTCTGTATTCTTGATGCTGGAGAGACTCTCCTCCCAGGGCTAGCCACTTCCTAGAGATAGCAAATGACTCCCCTGCCAGTGTGCATTTGATATATAAACCCACCAATCCAGAGCCCACACCCTCAACCATCTCCCTTATCAAACTCTCCCACACCAAGCTGAATTCCTCTTGCTCGAAACCACCCCAGGGCCAGGTACTAGACAACTAGAGACCGCCCCTAGAGCCCAGAGTTTGTCCAAATTATTCAAACCATCCCATCCTAAGCTGACTCAGTGGACCTACCCTTCCTTGGTGGTTCCTTCCAAGAGAGCTCCTGTGAAGGTTCCGGGCCATGCTTAGCCCTCTCCTGTTCTCCCACCTCCTGACCATCCCTGGTCCTTCCCCACGTGGCCCTCCATGGCATGGCATGCCTCCTGTTTCAAGGGATCCCTGAGTATAAACCTCTTCCTTCCTGACAGCCATGTTCATGTCTGCTGTCTAACCACACCTGATTAAAACAAATCTGGCTACATTTTTAACACATCAGGGTAACCTTTTTTTCATAGAAATATATCTGGAGAAGACAGGTAGGATATATGGAATTTTCCTCTATTATCTATTGCATAAAGCCTAGGGAGGCTTGCAAAAAAAAAAAAAATCCACAAATTTATAAGATGAGAACAAACAGCCCGTATCTTTTGCATCCAGTCAAAGATATGAGCCATTCAAGGACAAGTGTCCCTTCTTTCCTTCCTCAGGTATACCTTGGTCAAACCCTAAAGAAATTATAGTTTGATCCTGGAATTTTATTTTATTTTAGCTTCTAGAATTTAAAAAAAACAAAACAAAACAAAAAACTTTACTATCCAGCAAGCCTGTTTCAGTTTCAAGTTGGGAGAAAATGAAATTAACAATAGAAATATTCATTCTTTTTGTAATCAATACAAAGAGCATTTAATTGGATGAGGCAGCAATGAGACAAAGTTAATCACAGTTTGTACTGTTCCAGTAGCTCATTTGGAATATTTCTCTTTCTTCAGTCTCACTGTGATTCAGTTTTCCTGGAAATGAGTGTGGACCAGATGAAGCCAGTCACAAGCTGTCCTAGAGTATTTTTCCTATGGAAACATTGATATACTTTGGCTATATACCAATATCTTAGTTATAAAACATCACCTCCCTACCTATTTATTTTTAAAACAATATTGAAATGTCTTTCTCTGTTTTCCACAATCCCCTCTCTGTAAGAAGGCCATCAGAGCAGACCCAGAACCATAGATGATCATTACCCTCTCCTTTGCCCCTGCTTTGGTTTCTGTTTGTCTTCTTAAAGTTTGTTCATTCATTCAAGAGGCATTTATCGAGTACCTACTATGGGTCAGTCCACAGGCTAGTTTGTTCACTAAATATTGTCCCTTTTCTCATGGAGCTAGCAATCTAATAAGAGAGATGGATGTTAATCTAATAAAAACAAAAATTAATAATTAAGTGTAACCTGTGTTAAGTGCTGTGAAGTTAAAGTACTAAATGTTCCAATAGCAAAAACCAAGAGAACCGACCTGGAGGTATCACAGAAGTTTTCACTGAGAAAATTTGGAATTTGACACAAGATCTAGAAGGATAGGGAAAGAATGCAGGAGATTGTTCCTAGTGTTTGGAATGTGTGCATATCCAAAGGCCCTGTCGCTGAAGAACGGGGCTGGGAATGACAACAGGAGATAAAGCTGCAAAGCTGCGGAGATATGTAGCCAGGTTAGGGATTTGGGGTCAAATCCTAAAACATCATAAAGCCAGTGAGAGGTTTTAGATAGGACAGAAATACAATCAGCTTTCTATTTTGAGAAGATCACTCTGGATTATATTTGGAATGGGGACAGGAGTGGGAAGGAGAAGAGCAAATGTAAGGAGACTAGTGAAGAAGTGATTACAGGGACACCTGGGTGGCTCAGTTGGTTGGGCGGCTGCCTTCGGCTCAGGTCATGATCCCATCCCACATTGGGCTCCTTGCTCGGCAGGGAGCCTGCTTCTCCCTCTGCCTCTGCTGCCACTCTGCTGGCCTGTGCTTTCTCTCTCTGACAAATAAATAAATAAAATCTTAAAATATATATATATTTAAAAAAAAGAAGCGATTACAAATGTTAGAAAGCAACACTGGCAGTCTAGGTTAACTATACATGGATTGCTTGGCAGTAATTTCAGAAGAGTATCATTCTCATCATGCCTGAGAGGTAGCAAGTTAAAATGGGAAAACCTGTGGAAGGAAAAGTATATTCATTTTTTTAACTCTGCTGCTTATTAGCTGTGTGGGCTTGGGCTTGTTATTTAACCTCTCTGAGCTTGAATTGGTTGCAAGTAACCCATGTTAATGTCACTCTATAAAGTGAAATGTGTGAGAAATATATTGACTTTCTCCAAATCAACCAATGACTCTGGTTCCCCATTTAATTTGACTTGTGGGGAATTTAGTCTTTGTTATTTTGGGAGCTACCTTGGGTGTGGTTGGGTAAAAGTCCTGGAGTGTTACACAGTGTCAAGGCACCAGGCCTTGGGTCATCAGATGAAGTATCTCCTCGTTACCACCAAGCCATGCCTTGTTTCAGAGTCCAGGATCTGCCACTCTTGTACCTTTCAGGTGGAAAGGGTATCTTTGGTAAAGTCCAGAGGTCATTTTCCAGGGGTTGGCTTCCTAAGCAGGCCTCCTGGGTCCCTGAGCTACCCAGAAGATGAAATGCAGCCACCTAGTCCTTTCAGACAGGGATCAGAAAGAGGGGTGGTGTGCAACCAGGACAACCTACCTACACTGCAGTCTGGAAGCAGGTCTGGGACCCAAGCACCCTCTCAGGGGAGCCTCGCTTTTTTCCTACCAGTCAGAACAAACTTTCAATGGGCCTTCTCGGAGGACTCACATACTTTCCATCTGGGGAAACTTCCCTGTGCATTTCATGGCATCTCAAAGGCACCTCCTTCTTTCAGTCCCTGTGGGACACTCGAGTAGTGTCTCTATCAATGATCTCGCAATGAGGAGAACACCTTCTCCGGGTAACAGGTAGATCCGGCTAGAAGTCTGACACCTTTAGATTCTGGAAAAGTGATACGTTTCAAGAAACAGGGGAAAAAAATGTAAAGACAGAACAATGTACTAGTATCTCGAAGGGCAGAGGCGAGATCTAACTCTGCCAGCCTTGGCTGAACACAGTGGCCGCCTGGACCTCCTGTTGTGTGTGAGAACCACAAGAACCAGATGAACAGGGTCCTGTTGAGGCCAGGGTTCATTTCTACCAGTTGGTGAAAGAGCAGTTGTTAAAAGAGGAAGTTCAGTAAGGCCTGAGTCTGCGCAGACATAGGGTTAATCCTGACAGGGAAACACAAGGAGCCAGGGTAGTGGTAAGGATGAAAGATGAGCACATGTGTGTAATTTCTTTCCAGTAAGTATCATTCTCTTCCTACATGGCAGTATCTAGGCAGTTGGTTTTCTCCCCGGCGGTTTAAACCCAACAGGTAAAGTTAAGGAAACAGATAACAGATTTTTTCAGACTTGTTTTGAATTCCAGATGTTCTGGTCAGTTCTCAGGCCCCCTCCACCCCTGCCCCCATACCTGGGAGTGTGGGGTGGTGAGTGGGCAGTGGTGGAGAGGGAACCGCACTAGGCCAGAGGACTACACACTGGGTGAGACCCGGGCCTGGGAATTAACCTAGATGCAGGGCTGGCCTCCTGGCTCTAAGCTGCAGCCATAATGAACCACTGTGACATTTTAAAGCTATTAACTTGTGTTCTTCCTGTCCCTCTCTTTACCTCTTTTCCATCCAGTGTTTTCCTTTTCTCTCTCTCTCTTTTCCCCAATCAAACAAAAATCAGAAATATCATTAAGTCTCCTGGCTTTGGTTTCCAAAACTCTAACCCCAACTGAGATTAAACTAAATGCCCCCGAGTGAAACATCAGGAGAATGAGGGATGGTTATTAACCATGGCGTTTGTCTCAACAATCAGTGGTTTAATAAAGAGGAGTTTCTTTTTTTTCTTACACAGCAGGAAGTTCTGAGGTAGGGCTTTGTTCTTTGGGTTCCGTTGCTCTTTGATGTCGAGTTCTGAGTTCTGGTGGGCAGCTCTGAGTTTTTTCTGCTTTCCTATCTTGGCTGCAGCAATGCTGTCAGTACCCTACCCGTAACCCCCTTGGCATGTACCATGTTCATGAATGTGGACCCAGCCTCAAACTGCTGGTGACCTATCCCACCCACGCTCCTTGCTGAGGCTTCTCTGGCCACTGGAACCTCTGGGATCAGCAATCAAGCCAAAGCTGATGGGAACAGCTGAGTAAATCCCACTCTTTACCCTTGAAGGGGGGGGGGGGCTCACTGTGAAGTTATATTCTACATTGCTTCAGTTACCTACAAGGGAACTTGCCTGGTAACTCTCATTTATTGGCTTCTTGCCTTTCGCAATGTCACTTCCCCACTCCCAACCAATGATGCCTGGGAACATCTCCCAAACCAACTCCAGACGCTCAAGTGTTTGTTTCAGAATCGACTTCACGGGGAGCTCAAACTAGAACAAGGCGTGAATGAGGACAGCAACTGAACCTCTCTCTTCCTGCTTCCCTGACCCGGGCTGGGGGGAGGCCGGCTCCTCTCCCGCCCAGCCGAGCCCTCTGCAGACTCCCCTGATGGCCTATTGGCCCAGGCTGGGTCACGTGGGCTCTCCTGCCGGAGAGGCCCAAGAGCCCACACCTGGCGGAAGGTGGGTGAGAGATGCGGCCAGGGCTGGGCCTCGGCTGTGGCTTTACCCGATGCATCGGTTTGGATGAAGCTCGGCAACAAGGGATGGGAAACCCCAAACAAGAATGTTGTTTAGACAAGATAGAAATGTATTTCGGTCTCTCCCATAAAAACAGAGAGGCGGTCGCTGCCTGTTGGTTAATGGACCGGACTTGTTCGTTGCTGCACGTGGCAGGGCTTCCAGTGTCCACACCAGCACGTGGTTTTCGGCGCAGCACGCCCTGTACTCTTGTCTGCACTACTTCGTATAATCCTCTTAATCCTGGGAGGTACGTGCTCTTTTTTCCTCTGTTTTACAGGGAAGGAAGTGGAGATACGGAGAGGTTAAGTTACTTGCCTGCTGCTAGGTGGCAGAGCCCAGGGCATTCTGGATCCAGAGTTTATGCTTTTCAGCCACATTTTTAAGACAACATCTTCCTACCCAGGATCATGCTTATCTCTGCATTTATTTAGGTCTTCTTTAATTCCTTGTACATCTTTTATTAAACTTACTACTCGCCTCTCTATTTTGCTGTGGTTACTGGCATCATTTTGGAAATTACTCTTTGTGGCTAGAATATCTAAATATAATTCATTTTTTGTGTGTATATGGACTTTATATCCAGCTATCTTACTAAACTTTTAATTATAATTGTAATTTGTCTGAAAGATCTTGAGTTTTCTGGCAAACATTTGTTATCTGTGAATAAAACCAATTTTGTTTCTAACTTTTCTACTCCGAATGCTTGTCCGTGTGTCTTCTCTCCATTCTCACTTCCTCCCTTCCCCTTCTGCCCTCTTCCTTCCCTTCCTTCCTCCTCTTAACTGCACTGGCTACAACCCCTAGTGTGTGGAATAGAGGCGGTAAGAGAGCATCTTTTTTTCTGTTTATTTGGTTAAAGAAATTTCTCTCCATTCCTAGTTGGCAAGGATTTTTCACTAATGTTTTTTCTTTCTTTTTTTTTTTCCTTAAAGATTTTATTTATTTTTTGGTCAGAGAGAGAGAACAAGCAGGGAGAGAGAGTAGCGGAAGCAGAGGGAGAAGCAGACTCCCTGCTGAGCAGGGAGCCCGATGCGGGCCACCCAGGCATCCCCACAAATGTTTTTTCTACAATTATTGAGAATATATTATTTTTCTTTTTTTAATCTGTTAATGTAATGAATTACAAAACTTAATATTAAGGGGCACCTGGGTGGCTCAGGTCATGATCCCAGGGTCCTGGAATGGAGCCCCCCACGTCAGGCTCTCCGCTCGGTGGGGAGCCTGTTTCTCCCTCTCCCTCTGCTGCTCCCCCTGCTTATGGTCTCTCGCTCTGTCAAATAAATAAAATCTTTTTAAAAATTAATAAATAAAACTTAATGTTAGATGAGACTTGTATTCCAGGGATAAACTGGACTTAATTATACTGTTATTTTCTTTTGTCTACATTACTGGATCACTTTGCTAATATTTTGTTTGGGATTTTGCACCTATGTTCAGGCATGAAACTGTCCGTTTTCCTTCTTGTACCATCTGTCCTATCTACTCTTGTTACCACAGTGGCTCCAGCCTCACAGAGTGAACTGAGGAGTGTTTCTTCCTTTCGTATTCCTCGAAGTCTTGTAACAAATTTGAATTATCTGTTCCTTGAAAGCTTAGTAAAATTTTCTTGTAGGTATGGTGATTTGTTTTATATTTTAAACATTGTCTTCACTTTTTGTTTTTAAATAATTTCAGCTTATAGAAAAGTTGTAAGTACACTACAAATAACTCCCATATATTCTTTACCCAGATTTCCCAGTTGTTAACATTTTATCATATTTACCTTGTTATTCTCATCACGGTACATTTTTCTGAACAACTTGAAAATATGTTGTGGATGTGGAATTCCATTACCTCTTAGTACTTTAGCGTGTATTACCTAAAAACAAAAACACCCTCCTGCGTAATCGGATAAAACCAACAAAATAAATGAACAGATCCTGTATTTTCGTCTATCCACGGACTATTTTCAGATCTCACTGGCTGTCCCAGTGATGTCCTTTACTGGTCCAGGATCCAATCCAAGCTCAGAATTGTACCTGGTTGTTATGTCTCTTTATTCTTTTTAATTTGGAACAGTTTGTCTGACTTTCATCACCCTGACATTTTGAAAAGAACAGGCCGGTTACTTTGTAGATTGTGCTGAAATTTGGGTTTGCCTGGTGATCCTTCATAATTAGATTCAAGCTATGCATTGTTGGCAGAAAAAAAACAAGCAAGTGCTGTGTTTTTCTCAGTGTAACATATAAAAAAGTACATAGTGTCGATCTGTTCCATTGCTGGTGACATTAGCTTTTGATTAAGCTAAGGTTTCCCAAGTTTTCCCACTGTTAATTAGTATTTCAGACTATCGATTAATAAGTAATCAATGACTATTTTTATGAAGAGATACTTTAGACTATATAGACATCTTGGTCTCCATTCAACTTTCACCCATACATTTTAGAATTTATTGATGATTCTTGTCTGAGTCATTTATTACTATTATGGTGGTTGTCAGTTGGTGATTTTCTGATTCTGTCATTCCCTCCACATTTATTTGTTGGCATACTACTAAAAGATAGAGTTTTATTTTGCCATTTGTTTATCTGTTCATTTATTTGTATCACAATAGACTCTTGGATTTTTATTTTATTCAATAGGTTATAATCTGATGCAAGGGCTTATGTAAATCAAAATTATTTTTACAGCATAAATTATACAATATTTGAGTGGGAACCTCCTAATACTGGCTTTATGCCCTGTTGACATGCCCCCATAACTCTTTGAGCACTTCATTGCTTCTTGGCACAATAGGATGTTCCAGACCTATTTCTAGTTTCTCTACCCCAGCCCTGGAGTCAGTCATTTCTCATGCAAAATGGAGAGGACAGAACCTTCCAGTGACAATAGGCATGTCCTCTATACATGGTGTTCCTTTTCTTCCCAGAGGACAGAACTATTGACCAAAGATTTCCTTGAAAAATGGAGTCAGGGTATGGATTGTGAGGGTGAGGGGGGTGTCAGAAGTTGTATTTATTTAATCTATGAAATGGAGGCACACATTTGGTGGGAATAACAGACTGGTATTCCTTGGAAGTAAATTAAACTTAAATCTATTAAACATTAAAATGCACATATCCTTTGATATAAGAATTTCACTACTAGGAATATAATGTCGCTTTCACTTGTGCAAAGGACTTACATCCAAAGATATCAATTCTAGTACTGTTTAGAAACAACCTAGGGTCCCTGGGTGACTCAGTTGGTTAAGCAACTACCTTGGGCTCAGGTCATGATCCTAGAGTTCCAGTATCGAGTCCCACATCTGGCTCCCTGCTCAGCAGGGAGTCTGCCTCTCCCTCTGACCTTCCCCTTCTCATGCTCTTTCTCTCTTTCATTCTCTCTCTCTCAAATAAATAAATTTTAAAAAGAAAGAAAGAAAGAAAAAATCTAAATGCCCATTACCAAAGGACTGGTTAAATAAAGACACAGAATATCAGCTGATATTCAAAAGAATAAGTTAGTTATAAACCAAAGAAAAATGACTTCCAAGGTGAATTTTTAACCACTTGTTTAAAAGTTATACAGAAGGGGCGCCTGTGTGGCTCAGTCAGTTAAGCATCTGCCTTTGGCTCAGATCATGATCCCAGGGTCCTGGGATCAAGCCTCACATTGGGCTCCCTGCTTAGTGGGGAGCCTGCTTCTCCCTCTCCCTCTGCCCCCCACTCATGTTTGCTCTCTCTCTCTAGTTCTCTCTCTCTCCAATAAATAGATCTTAAAAAAAAAAAAAAACTATACAGAAAAACTATCCATATATATATATCTCCATCCATCCATCATCCCAGGAAGGACATAAAGGAAATGGTAATGTGGGCTGTTGTGGATAAACCACTTGGGGCCACCCCTACTGCTGAGGGGGCCGCACCAGCTCAGGAGTCTGGTAGATAAAATCTGCTTAGCATCACCTGTAATGGGAAAAAATGCACAGTCCTTTGGCCCTTATCTCTTTGTGTCTAGAAAATTCTACCCTACTGCCATGAAAAGAATTGAGAACAGCATGATCAGATTAAGCAAACAGGCTGGAAAGCCAGGCTGTCTGGATTGCACTTCCAGGTCCACTGCTCATAAATTATGCAACCTTGGGCAAGTTACTGAGCTTCTCCGTGATAAAAGGTTGTCTAGAAATGAGGATGGTGAACAGAACATATTCAGAGAGTTGTAGGGGATTCAAGTGAGTAAATATATGCAGGAAATCTGGTTTCTGGAACATAGTAACCCCTAAAAAAAGGTGAGCTATTATTAGTAGTATTATTAGGCCCAGCGAGGAAAGGAGAACAGTGTCTAAGTCTGACAATCTTTTTTTTAAAATTTGTTTATTTTTATTGTGGTCAATTAGAGAACTCCAGCAGTGTAAAGGAAACTTGCTTTTCACCGTATAAACACCAGTCATTTCTCGTTGTTGTTGTTGTTATATCATGAGCATGATTTCCTCTAGGGGAAAAAGAATTACTCTGCTGGCTTTAAAAGAGAAAAGAAGAGAAGAAAATCCAGTAATGGTAATTCAGATGAGCTCCCCAGCTCCACCCAAAGGTACACTAGGGCAAAGCATTCATTCATTCATGAGCATGAGGGCCAGGTTCCCTCTTCCCTTCATAGAATTGGTTAAAGGCACCCAAACTTATTATGCATTTCCCCCCTTTTTGTTAATTCTGTCCGAAACCACAATGTAAGTGATTCACTTGGACCTGTCTTAGTTCGATCTGCATCAGACTAGAGAGCCCTGAGATTTCGTCTGGATGATCTTCATTGGATTTTGACTGCCCGGCACCCTGCAGTCCCGTCCATCCCAGCCTCACAGCCTGTTTCCGACCTGAGCACTTCTCACCCGGTCTCCCGGTCTCTCTGCCTCTTTCCTCAAGTCCAGCCCTCACATGGACAAGCAAAATCCTTTCCTGCTCAAAAGTTTTGTTGGCTTTCTCGAATGCATGTAGAATTAAATACTAATTAAAAGCAAAATAAAATAACAACAAATTGAGGTTTTTGTGTGATACTCTGGTAAGAATTAAGGAAAGAAGGGCCCATTTGGGTATTGATACTGAGAAACAATTCTCATACACTGTTTGTGAAATTAACCATTTCTTCTGGGGATAGATCAAGGAATATGGATCAGCATTTTAATGTGCATGTCCTTTGCCTCAGCAGCTCCCCTTCTGGGAATTTAACTTAAAATAATCTAAGTACCGGGCACCTCAGTGGCTCAGTGGATTAAGTGTCTGCCTTCTGCTCAGGTCATCAAGCACTGTCATCAGGCTCTCTGCTCAGCAGGGAGCCTGCTTCTCCCTCTCCCTCTGCCTGCTGCTCTGCCTGCTTGTGCTCTCTCTCTCTCTCTTTCTGTCAGATAGATAAATAAAATCTTTTAAATAATAATAATCTAAATACACAAAGATGTATATGTAGGATACAAGGATCGAATGTAGCTTTAAATGGTAATGACAGAGAATTGGTTACTTCTTTTCTTTTTAAAGATTTTATTTGTTTATTTGACAGACGGAGATCACAAGTAGGCAGAGAGGCAGGCAGAGAGAGAGGGGAAAGCAGGCTCCCTGCTGAGCAAAGAGCCAGATACAGGGCTCAATCCCAGGACCCTGGGATCATGACCTGAGCCGAAGGCAGAGGCTTTAACCCACTGAGCCACCCACGTGCCCCTGGTTACTTCTTTATGATGTATTATACGACAGAACACTATGCACCCATTAAAATGATTATACAGATTTATACTTATTGACGTGGAAAATATCTATTGTATAAAACAATTTGTGGCACATGGTAGATGTTCAATAAATGTTTATTGAATGAATGAATGTTTATAGTAGGTAAAAGAAAAGAGTTAGTGTCTCGGGGCGCCTGGGTGGCTCAATGGGTTAAAGCCTCTGCCTTTGGCTCGGGTCGTGATCCCCGGGTCCTGAGATCGAGCCCCGTATGGGGCTTTCTGCTCAGCAGGGAGCCTGCTTCCCCCTGTCTCTCTCTGCCTGCTGCTCTGCCTATTTGTGATCTCTGTCTGTCAAATAAATAAAATCTTTAAAAAAAAATCCATGTCTCTCTTTTTTTTTTTAAAGATTTTATTTATTTAATGCAGGGCTGGATCCCAGGACCCTGAGATCATGACCCGAACCGAAGGTAGAGGCTTAACCCACTGAGCCTCCCAGGCGTTCCCAAAAACCCGTGTCTCTTGATGTTATATTAAATATATACATTAATCGGGCACCTGGGTGGCTCAGTGGGTTGAGCCTCTGCCTTCGGCTCGGGTCGTGGTCTCAGGGTCCTGGGATCGAGGCCCGCATCAGGCTCTCTGCTCAGCGGGGAGCCTGCTTCCTCCTCTCTCTCTGCCTACTTCTCTGCCAACTTGTGAGCTCTCTCTGTCAAATAAATAAATGAAATCTTTAAAAAAATACATACATATATATATATATATATACACACATTAATCTTTCTTTTCTGTCTACATTTGTCTATCTGTACCTTACTATCTGAAAATACCCTGAAAAGATATTGACAGAACAGTGGAAAGTATTGTTGGGAGAACAGGTCATTTTGTTGTTGTTTTTTAAAAAGATATTATTTTTAAGTAGTCTCTATATCCAGCACAGGCTCAAACCCACAACCCCAAGACCAAGTGTTGCATGCTCTACCAGCTGAGCCAGCCCTGAGAATAGGGTTTTCACTTTCTACTGATGAAACTTTGGTACAGCTTTAGTTTTTTTAAATCACGTATATTAATTTTTGATATATTTCAATGGTGAAAGAGTGAGTGTGGGTGGAATTTACAAATAATAAGGAATTTACTTGGATGACGGAAGTAAAAATTCCTATAATCTTTACATGGACAATTTGACATTGTGTTTCAAAATTCTTAAAAACGTACATACCACCTGACAAGAAAAATCCTTTTTTTCAACGGAAGAGAAAAATACTTACAAGAGTCAAAAAAACAAAGTATAGTATAGATAGATGAGAATGAACTCGGAGTAGACAGCCTGTCTTCTCTTTCCTCCCCTCAGCCCTGGGGAGAGAGAGTGAGATTTAACTTCTGCTCCTAGATGGAAGGGGCTTGAAAAACAGTAATAAGTTTAATTAGACAGAAGAACTTAAAGAGTTGTAACTCTTGCATAACTAAATTTTTATCAAATATGACTGATTCTAAGATTTTAAAAAGAATGCATAAAAAAGATTGAAGAATATGTATCAAAATATTCACATAGTGATTTTTTTTTTAAAGATTTATTTATTTATTTATTTGTCAGAGAGAGAGAGAGAGGAGCGAGAGTGAGAACAAGCAGACAGAGTGGCAGGCAGAGGGAGAAGCAGGCTCCCTGCCAAGCAAGGAGCCCGATGTGGGACTCGATCCCAGGACACTGGGATCGTGACCTGAGCGGAAGGCAGCTGCTTAACCAACTGAGCCACCCAGGAGTCCCCACATAGTGAATTTTTAAAAATGTATCCATTTCTTTGATTTCTTTTCTAGAATGAATAAGAATTACCTTTGGACTTGAAAAAAAAATAGTTCTGTTAGGATGCTTCTGAGCATGACTTTTCCTGCTTTGCCTTTAAAAACATTTTGTAAATCTGTCCACTTTGCCGCTACTGTGAAGCTGTTTGTAATCGTAGCTGTTGACTTTGCCGAGCTGATCTTTTCCACTTTATATTAAATCTAGTTTTATGGGGATCTGTCTCTCATTTATGCTTTTGTTTTCCCATATTCCCATGGTGAAGGCAGAAGTCGGCTCTAGAACCCATTGTCATGGATATAGCTAACATTGAGTTGGCTTAAAAGTATGTGACGGCAGGATAATGCAACTATGCAGTCTTTGAGACAAAGTAGTCCTCTCTTTAAAAAACTAAGTGAGTGAAAAAAAAAGTGACAATGGTTTCCATAGAATATGTTATGCTTTCATTGTTCTTTATTCAGTCACATGGCTATGAGGAGAGATGGCAGGTGGGATGAAGGTCAAACCTGGAGGTAACTTGGAGCCCTAGACAAAATTCCGACCTGACTTTCAACACTCGTCACTTGTTCGCTGTGTCTGAGGCCCTGGGAGCCCGAAATGACCTGGTAAGGCCTCCCAGTGTTCAGAATAACGCCCTAAATCCAGCTTTCAAAATATTTAACAGGTAGGTTCCCCTGTCTTTCTCAGAGTAGTATATATTCTGAAAACAATAAGGTATTTAATTTACAGTTGATGAAATCAAGGGGTAGGTTAAAAGTTGACCAAGGTCATTTAGGTGGGTTGTGAGACCACAGAGATCCAATCCTGGGGTGTCCAGCTCTGGAGCGTTCATCACTACAGGACAGATACGCAAGCAACAGTGGTTTGTGAAATGCCTCCCATGAGCAAGCACTGTGACAGCTGCTCATTTTATAGGGTTTTGAATTTCCCCACAACCTTGAAAGTCCGAGGGAGAATTAGTATTCCTGTTAAACAGATGGTAAATGCAAGGCACAAAAAACATTTGTGATTTCCTCATAAGCAATAGCTGGTAAAGGGCAGATCTCAGGTATGAACCCCAGACCTCAGGTTCTATGTCGAGTATTTTTGCATGGATTTTGAAAAAACTTTGAGCATTAACATTATTCTTAAAATGGTACCGTGTGAAGGTTAGAATGTTGGTTACCTCTGGGATGGGAGTGAGGATTGACTGGGAATGGGCATGAATGAACTCTGTAAGAAGGAAATGTTCTCTATCTTGATCAAGTCCTGTAATTACATCCACATGTAAAAAGTCACTGAATTGTACACTTAAGATTTATGTATTTTACCACATGTAATGTATATCTCAATAAGGTACTGTAAAGAATACCACTTCTTGGGGTGCCTGGGTGGCTCGGTGGGTTAAGCTCTGCCTTCCGCTCAAGTCATGATCTCAGGGTCTTGGGATCGAGCCCCGAATCGGGCTCTCTGCTCAGCCGGGAGCCTGCTTCCGCCTCTGCCTACTTGTGATCTCTGACTCTCTGTCAAATAAATAAATAAAATCTTAAAAAAAAAAAAGAATATCACTTCTTGTCCTATCCTAATGCAAGTATGTGATGTGTTCTTTTCCACTTACTTTGAAAACACTTTTCCATGTTGTTGCATAACGTGCTTATTTGTCATTTTAAAATGATGATGATGACACTTTCATAAATATTTTCCTATTCTTTTCACTTTGATGATGATTCTTCTTTTTTTCACTTTGATTCTTAAAGCCCTTCTGCAAGGTAGGAAGGGCCGGCATTATTTTCCTCATTTAGTAAGTAAAAGGAAATAAGACTCAGAAATTAACTAATTTTACTTATGATTTATTTTCAAGATTTTTTCTTTTAAAGATTTTATTTATATTTGAAAGAGAGAGAGAGACACAACAAGAGAGGGAACACAAACGGGAATGGGAGAAGGAGAAGCAGGCTTCCCACCCAGCAGGGAGCCTGATGCGGGGCTGGATCCCAGGACCCTGGGATCATGACCTGAGCTGAAGGCAGACGCTTAACGACTGAGCCACCCAGGTGCCCCTCAATATTAGAGGTGGCCGTTAAGGAGTTTGTTCAAAGCCATGAAGCAGTAGGCACAGAAGTAAAGTGAGCTTTGGTTTTCGTGCTCATTCCTCTGGGCCACAAGTTCCCATAGCTACCTCCCATCCGTGCCTCTGACAGGGGTCAGTACTGGGGCTCAGTTCAACTGTCTGCTTGGGCCTAGGGCATCAAACTAGACTCGGGTTCTAAATTTAAGGAGAGGAGAGAAGAAAAGAATATGCAGCACAGTTCCATGTCTAAGATTCTCATCACCTTTTTAAAATTACATGAACTATGCATTTTAATTGTAGAAGAGTCCGGAATACAGATTAGCCAAAAATTCAAATCATAATCACCAAAACAGCACTGCTCAGACATAGCTACTGTTAATATTTTGGCATACATCCTTGTAGACTTTCCGCTGTGTTGTTGTATATGCATAACTCTTTGCAGTTTCTTTAGCTTAGCAGCCTATCAGCAACATTGGTCCATATTTATATACATAAATCTTCATCACCCTTCACACAGTTCTCATGATATAACTACATATTTCTCAGGATGTAACTGGCCCTCTATTTTGAACAGCATAGATTATTTCTAATTTTTCTCTATTACAAATAAGGCTTCTTTTGAGTAATCTTTTTTCTTAAAGATTTTATTTATTTGACAGAGAGATCACAAGCAGGCAGAGAGGCAGGCAGAGAGAGAGAGGAAGCAGGCTCTCCTTCAAGCAGAGAGCCTGATGCGGGGCTAGATCCCAGAACCCTGAGACCATGACCCGAGCTGAAGGCAGAGGCTTAACCCACTGAGCCACCCAGGCACCCCCTTTTGAGTAATCTTAAATGTGCGTTTTCCCCATGTTTGATTGTTTTCTCAGAATGCATTTCTAGAAATAGAATTGCCTGAATCAAAGTTCTAGTTTAAAATTTTTTGAACATTTTAAAATTACACTAAACATATTATATCAATAGCAAAGACGATTCATGAAATAATGTCATTTTAATTCTAACAAAATTTTCTGATTTTTTTCTTTTCAAATCTTGTCTCTAAACATAAGTGATTTATGTGGTTACAGCATACTTACTGTTTTGTCTTTTTTATTATAACTTTTTAAAAAAAAAGTAATCTCTATACCCAACATGGGGCTCAAACTCATCACCCTGAGATCAAGAGTCTCATGTTCTACTGACTCATCTAGCCGGGTGCTCCTATTTTAACTTTATTATAACTTATTAGCACCTACTTTTTATAATTTTCATTTCTCATGGCTGTATGCTAGTTTATTAACTTCAGACAATTTTAACAATCCCTTCCTGGGCATTCAGATTGTTTTCAGTTCTTCAGGGTTATGGTATAATAAATATCTGAGGCATTTAGCCTTTTTTCTTTTCTTTTCTTTTTTTTTTTTTTTAGAGATTTTGTTTATTAATTTGACAGAAATAGCACAAGCAGGGGGAGTGGCAGGCAGAGAGAGACAGAGAAGCAGACTGCCTGCTGAGCAAGAGCCCCCCACCTCCTACACCCCCGGATCATGACCTGAGCCAAAGGCAGATACTTAACTGCCTGAGCCACCCAGACCCCCTAGCTTTTTCTTTTTGAGAATGATTTCCTTATGTGCAGTTACTCCAAAGTGATATTACCAGGTTCAAGAACATTATTTTTAGATCATAATACATTTTACTAGATTAATCCAAAGAAATGATCCCACTTTCCAAAATACCAACAGCACTAACCCCATCCCTCCCTGGCAAGTCTTCTCACTGACATGCTTGGTTGTAAGGATTCTTCTCTGCACCACCCTCGGTGGGGTCATACTATGGTACCCCTATTCTTATCACAGATCCAATCCCAAACTCAAAAACAGTCACAAACTCATGTGTTGTCCCTATGGCCCCTACTTCGCAAAGAAATAAAAATCATTTGGAAGTTTTAAAAGTGGAGTCATGAGTAGGAGTGCAGTAGATGTTATATTTTTGCTGATTCTTAATGTATACAGCAGGCCCTCCTGCTCTAATCTGTGGAGGATACAGTCTAAGACTCCCAGTAGATGCCCCAAACCATGGATGGTACAGAACCGTAAATATATTGCGTTCTTTCCTATGTATACACATCTATTATAAAGTTTAATTTATAAATTAGGTACAGCAAGAGCTTAATAACAATACTAATAAAATAGAATGAGTATAATAATATGTTATAGTAAAAGTTATGTGTGTGTGGTCTTTCTCACAGGCTGTCAGACTGTACCCTTCTTGTGATCACATGAGATGTTAAAATGCCTCCATGATGAGACAAATTGAGGGGAGTGACAGGGGCACTATGATGTGGAGTCAGGCTACTGTACATGTCAGGATGAGAATTGTCTGCCTCCTGACGACCGCTGACCCTGGTCACTGAAACCTCAGAAAGCAAACCACAGATAAGGGGGACTGTGGTGTTAGAGGTCTGATTTGTCACAGACATCGTTCTGGCGGTTGTTTGTATTTTGCCACTGGGATGGTTTACTGGGCAGAGAAACATGTCTTGATTTTTATTTTGTTTCTTTTTATTATAAAAGTGATATGCGCCATACAGAAGACACAGCAAAGCAAATATCCACCATTTAATAGTTTTATAGAAGTAGGAGTTCAATAGATAATTGTTGAGTGGGTCCCCAACCTCCTGAGGACAGGTGAGAGGAGGTGCTCAAATGTTTTCTCTCTCTTCTTTCTCAACAGACATCCTCAACCTCGTGTAGTGTCATGGGTTTAATAGATTATATGGATGTTAATACTCCTTTAATAAACGGATAAACACTATAGGAACTCTCGAATGAGATGCCATTCCTCCTTTAAGGAATATTCATTTGTTTGATTTTCTCTCCTGGGTTTGTGTATTCCCCCCTCCCCCCATGTCGGTGGTCTGGCAAAACTAGATTCTTCTCGTTTTCTAAGAGTTGTCTCTCGGAAAAACAAGGAAGA
Organism: Martes martes; assembly: GCF_963455335.1. NCBI lineage: Eukaryota > Metazoa > Chordata > Mammalia > Carnivora > Mustelidae > Martes > Martes martes. The sequence continues at coordinate 59,026,134 of NC_137899.1, read as the reverse complement.
CATTTGGATTAGGTGTCCATCACTGCCGAATGAATTACTCCAAAATGTAGCAGCTTAAAACAAGTATTTACTATCTCACACTTTGTGAGAGTTAAGGATCCAGGAGTGGCTTAACACAGTACTGAGAGTCTCTTGCGAGCTTGTAGTCAAGCTGTTGGTGGGAGTAAAGTTCCCCACCAGGTGGGCCTCCCTGTAGGGCTGCTCCCCATGTGGCAGCTCACTTCCTCCCCTCAGGGCAAGTGATCTGGAGTCAAGGTAAGGTGGTGGAGAGCACCCAGAAACAGAAGTTGCCGTCTTTTACAACCTAATCTTAGAGAGGGCATACCATCCATCTGCCGCCCGCTTGCTTTCGATCTCACAGACCAAGGCTGGTACCAAGTGGAGGAGAACTACCTCAGGGCGTGAATGCCAGGAGACAGAGTCGGTGGGGGCCATCTTGGAGGCTGGCTAGGACAGCAGTGAGCCAACGTGGCTTGCCTGTGCCTCCAGAAGATCAATAGAAATGGGGGAACACAATTTTATTGTTAAACAATAAGCTTTCTACTCAGTCACTTTGGGAATTATGAACTTTCCCATGGTTTGCCAAGCCCTGTGTGGTTTATGGAGGCATATACTGAGGGGAGTGGACGTTTCCTTGCTGTTTGGGTGATATTTAATTGGTATATTGACACATTTTTTGTTGTGCTTATTTAACATTGTGATGTTGTCTACAATGCACTGTTGGTATTAGTTACTTCATTATAAGGTTTCTATTTCTCTACTATGGTAACTAATGTAATAGAAGTTCCTCTAACTATCTACTTATAAGATTACTGGTGGGGGGTGTGTGTGTGTGTGTGTGTGTGTGTGTGTGTGTGTTTTATACATTATGTCATTTTTCTTTTTCCTGAAGGTAATATTGGAAACATGTTAATAGGCGCTAACACTAATAACAATTATGACATCTTTTCATAGAGTCTTTGTTTCGCTGTGGGCTCAAATTCACATGCTCCAGCATGTATTGGAAAAGAAATACACATACCACTGTGGGCATTTGCATGACTATAAAAATGCTGCTGTAGAATTTACTCTTAAATTTACCTCTGTGCCTAAATAAATGTTTCTATTAGGTAACATACAATGTAACTTAAAAATCTATGGTTGAAAAGTATTTACAATTAATATTCTATAAACGTGGATGAAAGATTATGGAAAAAGTATTAACACTTTTGTTTTCAGCTTGTATCCTGTGGTCCTAGGATTCTGTTTCTTGTAAAGGATACAAATGTCCTTAAATAAAGGCTATTCACTGTGATAGTAATAATGCAACCTTGGGTTAAAAAGGAACTGTAAATAGAAACTGACTTTCTGTTTGCTTAATGGTGTAGTTTTCTTTTTGTTTTCTATAATTTTGAATAATTCGAGTATTACTATATGCCATCCAAGGAAATATACCAACTGTTGCAGAACTCAAGGAATTCCTTTCTGAGCCTTTATGCAAATGGAGAAATGACTACTGTGTTGTTTTTGTTTTTGCCCCCCAGACAATCAGCTGTCCTTATTCTGGAGTTCTGTCATATAGCCAACAGTGTGTTATTGTCTGCTCGAGACTGTCTAGTAAGATAGTTGTCTCCCCTGAAATCTAAAACAGCCACACTCACCATTGACCTTTGACCTTTCTTCTAGGAGCCCATTCCTACTTTCCCCATTAACAACTTGAGCTATCCTCCGCCCCACCAAGTCTTCCAGGTGGGGGGCACCTGCTGACCTTCTGCTTTAGTCTTCTTTGTCCTCCACCTCCAGTCATCAGCCCACCTGAGTCTGACTCAGATCATCATTTCCTCTGCCCACAGCCTCCACTGTAATGCAACCCCCTGCAAGGCAGCATTCTCACCATGGAATGTTCCTTCCAACTCCAAACTGTCTGGGTTCTCATGGTGGCGTGGATGACCTGGTGTGTGCCTTTCTTCCAGCCACCACTTCCTTACGATGATGGACACGCAGCTTGGTGCCGTTTCCTGTAGGCCCCCTCCTACAAACTAAACCATAGTCTCCTTAAAGCAAGAAGGGTTGGGAGAGGAATACACTTGGGATGCTCAGCCAGGAGTGATTTGCCCCCCAGGGGAAAACTGGCAACATCTGGAGATAGTTCAGGTTGTCAAAACTGGAGGGGTGCTACTGGTACCATGTGTGGAACGGGCCATACCGTAAAGAACTGGGAGGCTCAAATGTCACTCACACCAGGGTTGAGAAACATTGTCTCTAGTGCTTGCCAAGGCCCAGAAGGGTATTGTCCTCCTCCTTTTCCACACAAGGACACTTTTCTTTTCTTGCCTCTCTTTTCCAGGAACTGAAGCTGAGAACAGTTACTTGCCCTACTTCTGCCATATAGTGGAATGAGAGTTTGCACTCATGTCTCTCAGCTTAGAAAAACGGTGGCCTTTCTTCTGCTTGCTTCTCAGGGAGCAGGTCTCCACTGACTGCCAGTCAGGAACAAGTGGGGCAGGACTGAGAGGGCCCAGGCCAGTGTTGTTCAAACTGCAGGTCCCATCTGTTAGTGGGTTGTATGTGAAATTAGTGGTGGTGTGGGACCAGCAAAATAACAATAATAATTATCATAATAAAAGACAACAAAACAGATCAGAAAACATGTAGAAGTATTATTTTGTGAAACTGTAGTTCTGGACACATGTGCAGGGGGGTACATATACTATTGTATCCTAATGTAAAATTTCCTATTAAGATTTGCCGTCGGGGCACCTGGGTGGCTCAGTCGATTGTCTGCCCTTGGCTTAGGTCGTGATCCTGGAATCCCAGGATGGAGCCCTGCATCGGGCTCCCCGCTCGGTGGGGAGTCTGCTTCTCCTTCTGACCCACCTCCCTCTTGTGCTCTCTCTCAAATAAATAAATCTTAAAAAAGAAAAAAAAAATTTGCCGTGGCAATGTTTGACAGATCTGCTCCAGAGTTGCTGAGTTGTGGGTATAATCCATTAAGAAACACTTAGCCATGAGCCCCGAGGGTATGTATGATTTTCTGTACCCCAAGGCCAGCTTGACTCAAGCCAGGGAAGATAGGAAGGAAAAGGTGCTGCTGAGTTTGGAACTGGAGCCAGTCCTGGCTCTCATTCATTCCCCACATATCTGCCAAGCATCTGCTTGTCCCTGGGCCTATTCTAGGCAGTAAAGCTTAGTGGGCAGCACAACAGTTAAGCTCAAGTGGACTCATATTCTGGTGGGGGAAGGCTGGCCGTAGTCAGGCAGGGAGACAGAAGGGAAAGTCCTGGCCTGTCGGGGGACTCCTGTGTTTCCCAGGCTCTTCCTGCCCCCTGCAATCCCAGCCCACTCACAGGCCACACTGGGCGCCCCAGGATTCCAGTTCATGTCTCCCTTCACACTTAATGCTGCAACCAACCTCAGTACCCATGGGAATGAGAAACAAGAACAAGTAAAGAGAAGAGCCGGGACTGAGACAGAGGGAACAGGGAATGTGATCCCCAAACCTTACTATTTACTAGAGTTTTAAAAAATACCGTGAAGATGCTTCAGAACTGCCATCAGGAGATGATAAGTCGTAGACCTTTTAGCCCCCTAGTTAAAAATTAGACAACTTGTCCTTTCTCCTGTGGGTTTTTTGGCTGGATGAGTGGATTTCTTCCTCCCTCCTTTTTTTTTTTTTTTTTTAAAAGATTTTATTTATTTATTTGACAGAGAGAGAGAGAGTGAGAGCACAAGCAGGGGGAGTGGTAGGCAGAGGGAGAGAGAAAGAGAAGCAGGCTCCTGGGAGCCCCATGCGGGGCTCAAAGCCAGGGATCGTGACCTGAGCGGAAGGCAGACGCTTAACCACTGAGCCACCCAGGCATCGCAAGTGGATTTCTTCATAGGTTTTTGGGCATCCATCTCATGTTTCTAGATGTTGACTCTTCATGAACAATGGATTCTGTATGTGGGAAGAAAAGGGCTATGAATTCCTGATGTGCTGTCTGTAAATAATCAGAGCAGGGCTTCCTTTGTTGCTGGGATGTGGTAACACTGTGTGATGCACATGCACTGCTGTATTAGAGATATTATTTGGGATTTTATGAGATGTTATATACATACATGAACTGCATCTGTCTAGGGCTAAATGTGTTTGTTTTGTGAAGTGAGTTGAATTTTTAGCCAACGGTGGGTAAGGATATTGTAAAGCGTGAACCTATAAAGCTGGATGGAAATGGTCTTCAGGCTCCGGGAGCACATGGCTGCATGTGGTGCTTGAACAGGTAACTGGTTGAGATTTTATTCCTATCTTTGGCAAATGGTTAATCAGAACAGGTTGGGTATGGGCTAGGAACAGAGGCTCAAACAGAGAGCAAGAGACAGTCCCTGCCTCCGTGGGGGGCTTGTCATAGGAAGACAGAAGATAGGAAGCCAATTACAATACTGTGAAAGGTAAGGGGAGTGATGGGATGGGCAGGAAGCTCACGGCAGGGAGTCTGAACTCAGAAATGTATTTTTAGGGGGAAAATGTAAATTATAGATAATAACTGCGGGCAGAAAGAAGTAGGTAAGAAGTGAAGGAGGTTAAGTTAAAGAAGGGAGGGGAACTGAATGGCCGGGGATGGGCAGCCATTCTGTCAGACTTCAGTGGGCTTGTTGTAGCATCTCGAGCATCTTCTACGCTACAGATGGGGTACTGCGGCAATCACACAGTGATTTTTTTCCTTCTAAATTTAGTCAGTCACTTTAGTACAAGGGTCCTTTCAATAAGCATGAAATATGAGGACTTTCAAATTTTCTGTCAAAGTCTAAGGACTTTTATGGCTTGCAGTCTTCTAACTAGAGTCTTTATTTGTTGCTGCATAGGAAAAAATTGGTAATAATAGTTAATTTGACATTTGAGGAGAAAGAATTCTTGAAATTCATCAGGTTGTTTTAGGTATTTATTTCGGGGTCTTCTTTGGGCTACCTTAGATATTGCTCTGCATTTTGATTTTGGGATTTGTTTTCTGGAGGGCAAGGAGAAAATGGTAAAAATCAACCCACGAACAAATAGTGAATACTGGGTTATTTTAAAATTTTCTGATGGAAACCTGGAAATTCTGCTAAAGTCTGGGAATCTTTGGAAGATGCATTTCATTCTGATTTCTTTCTCTTAACTGATACTTGGGTTTCCAGTCTGCGGGAAATCACTGGAGCCCCAGGAGGATCAGAACAATCTAATGGGGGCCTCAAAAGACCACCCCCAAATAGTACTGAATTCCAGTCTGTAGCCAAGAGTGAGGCCGTGAATGGAAAGCAAACTTGGGTCCTCTTGCCAGCAACATCATACATGGGATCTGGGTTCTCTGTGGCCTAAGATACTAGACAGTAGACACATCTTCATCTCCCTAATAACTGAGTCAGAAATCTGCCTGAAAGAATTTGTCACCTCCAGCTAAGCTTTGTGGAGCCGAGGGCCTTCCAAGACTCAAGTGTTTACTCAATTCAGGTCACTGTGTGCCAAACACTTTCATTATAATTCTGTTAACTCTGTGAGATGGATAATATCCTGTTTTACAGATGTGACATCATACAAGCGTGAGGAAGGGAAGACATGGTGGCAAGAGTAGAAGAGAACATTTCAAAGGCCGAAAATGATGGCATGATCAAATTGAAGAACTTCCAAAGAAGAAAAATAAGAGGTATGATTTTCCTTTTAAAGTATTTTTTTAACTAAGAGCCTTTTCATGCCTTGGCTTCCCCCCCCCCTTTTACTTAAAGACAGCTTTATTGAGATACAATTTACACACCATACAATTTACCCATTCGATGTGTACAATTCAATCAATGGCTTCAAATATATTCGCAGGTTTATGTGACCAGAGGTATGGCTCTTAAATGTGGCATAATCTTTCGGGTTGTCTGAACAAGGGGTCACAATTCCATGTGTTTTCTTCAGTCCTTTATTTTCAGGTCAACTGAGTGTTCTTACCAGTGCCCATCTTAAGATGTAAATGTCACCAGTCAGAGGTATCTGTCTAAAATAGACCTGGGTCCAACATCTGGGGCAGTACTGAGCAAGAACAGAGCAAATGGCCAACACTATTTCATGATAATTGTACCATTTTTAATTTGAACCTGTTTGTTAAAAGAATGGTGTTAATTTCCATCACGGATTTAGTTTGTCCTTGAAAATGAACGTGTGTTCACAATCTCTGGGTTCTTCTCACGGCTCCTCCCTTCCATTCCTTTCAGGTCAAAACAGGACCATTCTAGTATACTTTTCTTGGAATACATATATACACATATACATATATAAACATACATTTTCTTGGAATATATATATGTGTGTATATATATATATCTATGGAATATATATATATATATATATACTGAATGGTGAACACAAGGTTGCTACTGAAGACAAATACGGTTTTAGACAGACAAATGAGAATGGAAAGAGAAATTATCAAGTTTAGAAAACAATGATAAGCAGAAGGAGGGTTATTATAAATTGTATGCAGCAAATTAAAGTAGGGTTCATGTTTGGTGGGGGGAGTGTACCTTTCCAGATCTATTTTATTAATTTAGGCACTTGACTCCCCAAACCACAATCCTTTAAATTAAAAAAATATACTTTACTCCTCCAGCCTTAATATACGATCCATAACTGAACTTACTCAATTTTAGGGGTTTGATTTTTTTTAAAAAAGATTATATTTGAGAGAGAGAGAGAGCTCGATCACAAGTAGGCAGAAGCAGGCAGAGAGATGGGGGGAAGCAGGCTCCATCCCAGGACCCTAAGATCATGACCTGAGCGGAAGGCAGAGGCTTAACCCACTGAGCCATCCAGGCGCTCCTGATTTTAAAAGATTTTTATTTATTTGAGAGACAGAGGGAGAGAGGGCATAAGTAGGCAGAGCAGCAGGCAGAGGGAGAGAGGGAGGCAGACACACCCCCCCACCCCCATTCCCCACTGAGCAGAGAGCCCCTGTGGGACTCAATCTCAGGACCCTGGGATCATGACCTGAGCTGAATGCAGACAGATGCTTAACCAACGGAGCCACCCATGTGCCCTTAGGGTTTGATTTTCTTTAGGCAGATCCTATTGGAGTTTTTAAGTGGTAGAAACACTATTATTAAAGCCGAAATTTAAATCCAGGGCCTTCCCTTCCTTCATTGACCTCTTCTAGGTGCCAGGGAAAAAGACAAATACTTCCCCCAGTGACCCCTACATTTCAGAAGGGGGGAGAAAACAAAGTTTGAGGCCTTCTCTGTCCTTATTTGCATAACAAACACCTGCAGAGAGCCAAATATCCTATTTGTGATAAAATAAGAGTGCACTGTAATTTAAGAATCCTCTCCAATTAGAAGACGTAATGTCTGGTGCTAGAAACTTGCTGAGCCTGACTTTCTGGGGAGAAAAAGTGGGATTTTGGGGTAAAACGGAGTTAGTTACCCCTTGTTGTTGCCACTCTGAAACTGCAAGAAAGCTGAAGCGTTCCCACTGCAAAATGTCCAAGTTCTTATTCCTTTCAGCACATCAGGTAAGTTTCTATTACCGTACTCAAAATTTTCCTAGTGTGGAGGTTATCAGATATCCAGGAGCATGAAACAGAGACCCGAGGATGAGAAAGTGTAACAGGAACCTCACTGTGACACTATGCTAGAAATGAATTCACTTTAAAGGGAGTCCATCCTGGGATCTAAAGGTTTCGGTTCCTGAGCTACCAACATGCCTTGTTAAGTGTTGGCATGGATCCTGAATGCAGTATGCATCTTCTTTGGTTTACCAATCTCATTCTCAAGTTCCCCAAATGCCCATTTTTGTCTAGATTTTCCTTCTTCCTATCTCCCTTTTCCCCTACTGCTCATCAAAATGGCTTAGAGCTTTGAGACACCAAAAAGTGGCTCTGGAGCTCTAAAAATACCAGCTTATTATGCCAGAACAACCACTTCAGGATATTAAGTTAGGGTGTTGTCAGTATCCAAAAATGCATTGGGGGGGGATAGGTAGGATTCGGTGGATAGCACTGAGCTTGATCCTTAAAGACACTGAAATAAATGTAAGGAAAAAGGCTGCAGTGAAAAGTCACTTAGTATTAGTTTCAGTGTCCTTATTTTTCTCCTTTAGGAAGTTAATATGCAGAATTTTTGAGTAAGGATAGATTTCACTTTTAAAAAGTAAAAATTCTTTGTACATTCACAGAGCTACAAGAGCAGCTTTAAATATCAATGTTCTTGTTCTGCTCTCCTAAGTCGATTTTTTCCCCAACACTCAAATTTAAGGAAAAGGGCAGATTTCAATCTTCATTTGAAAAAAGGGTAAGAGTTGATAGGAGGTTCTATGATGCTTCAGGACACAGCAATATTCACATTAGACATTTTCTAAAAAGCAAGGACAAAGGGTATTTTAAAAAGGTGCTTTCAAATTGGCTGAAATTTTTTGCTTTAATTATACATTTTGTTTATATAAAGCTCCCATCTTTTTTCTGATAATGACTCTTCCGCAATTGATCCAACCCTATTTCCCCAAACAACTGGTTCTAATTGATAGTTCCAGAGAGGGCATTTGTGGACTCTTGGACAGCAGAGAAAACCTCAGTGCCACTGTAGAGGCAGACTTGGGGACTTAGGTGCTGCCAGCACCTGTTTTTGATTTGTGGAGATTAGTTCCAGAGAGCCAGCCACCAGAGATGGCGAGTCTTGCGACTGTACCACTCCAGGGTCCCAGTCATCTTGAGGCTTACAGTGGAGACTGGCAATGACTTAACTGGTCCTTCTTAAGTACAAGACATTCAGCTCTAGGTATTTTTCAAGTTTCTCATTTAATCCTGAAAATCCCATGAGATAAATACCATTAGGTCCTCCCAGCTTTACAGAGAATTCTGAGGCATAGGGAACTTAAGTAACTGCAGTAGCTGAGCTGGGATTCAAATCCTTGGAGTCAAACTCCAGAGCCAGTGCTCTGAACTACATTATTATTTTGTCTCTAAGCCAGTGAGCAATTTCCCTTATCAAACAAGTTTTGAGTTTGCTATCTTGTACTTTCAGCCAAATTATGTAATTTGTATACATTGTAGGTATACTAAGTAATACACTAATCAAAGTAAGGAAAAATACCTGGAAGTATGTCCAAAGCCACTTTATCTTCCTCCTTGAACTTGTTTCCCTTCCCTTTCTCACTAAATGACATTTTCATCCATACAAGATGAAATGAAATCTTGGGAGTCACTCTGGATCCCTTTCTTCCCAACTTCCACATCACCTCATTTTATATCCCAAACCACTTTATTCTACAATCACATATATGGCAGTTAAAATGGACAAAACCGGATCTTCAAATCAGTTCCCTTCTCTTTATTCCCACAACTAATGCCCGAAGTCATACAAATGCCCTTAACCTTATTTAACCTTTTGTGCCCTAGTATCTTCACCTGTAAAGTGGGGTCAATCATACCTACCCTGCACAGGGCATTTGAGGAAGAAAGAGTATGGAAAACACTTAGCACAGTATTCAACAACTGTTAGGTATTTCTTTTAGGAACTAAACTCTTGTATGTGCTCATGGAGATTTGCAGTGCTTTTATAGCAAAAACATGAACTGAAATGAAAGTCTTCATATTTTTGCACTTCTCCAGGTGACTTTTCAACATAATATAAATTCTTAGCGCGCACACACACACAACCTCACCCCCACAAGCCCAACAACCTTCAGTCCCCCCTCCTTATTCCCCATTAGCAGATATGTTACGGATTGCCCTGTATCTGAAAAGTATAGCACGTTACACTAACATTCAAAATCAACTTCCTTGATTATATTAAATCAACTACTAGAGCTTTAAGTTGTTAAAATATCTCTTGTTCAGTGAATATTCAAAGGTACAAATTCATTTATTCATCAGAACATGAAAGAGTTAATGTATCTTATAGGTTACATACAAATATACATATTATTCATAACCTACTTCGTATTAGATTCTTTTGCTTGATACCCAACTTTCATGTTGGTTTAATAAAACATAAAAATAATGCATATTATAAGGATCAATTATAATTTAAGACAGCCACTCAGTGCTATCTATTAAAACGCACACACAGGAGTATCAAAGTAGTATTAAGCACTTCTCTTCATTAGGCTTCTAGGGAATGTAGCCAATGTAAGCTTATGGGTGGGGTGTTTAAGACAAAAGAAACCTGAGTTGCTCTTTGTTAGATAGAAAAGGACAATGTAATAATCAAGCCCAGACTCATGATTTCTTTACATTTTTCTTTCCAACATTTATCTTCATTGCCTAGCTAATTAAGGTTCAAACTTGAAAGAAGAGTAAGATAGTATATTAATAGTTACCCTAAAGGACTACTTCCCCTTACTGACTTTCTTACCTTGCACTACTATCCATATTATTTACTACATTAATACCTGAGCGGTATCAAGTATCAGGTCCCGTTAGAACCAAGAACCAGATTTCTGGCTTATAAACAAGAGATACATAATTTGTTTTCAAACACAAAAGCAAAGCACAGGGAAGGGAAAGAGTAGTGAGGAATCACATTATTAAAACTTCAGAGGTTTTACAAGTAGCTTATTGATAATGGTAATAAACTGCAGGTCAGTGTTCCCTTCTGTTCTCAATGGTATTAAACCTAGGAATCTTGCCACACCAATACCTGTCCAGGTATTTGAACAGATTCCAGGCCCTTTATGAGAAAGAAAAACTTCAGTTTTAAATGCTGACCGATATTTTTATAGTGGTATATGGTTTTCTTTGATCCAAAGGATTAGGCAAACTTTGTTACCCACACATCTCACTTCTTCAGTGGTATTGATGTCCATCTTGGGGTTAAAAAATAAATAAATAAAATCAGAAGCCTTCATCACAGTATCTAACAAAATCTGATTAAAGACTTTACTATAAAAATGACAGGGAAAATTAGGAAAATTTAGGACTATCCATACAACTTCAGGACAGGAGAAACATTTTTCAACATGACAGGAAATCCAGAAGACGTCAAAACTGACAAGAGTTGACCATATAAAAATTTTTAAAAAGGTACAATCAAAAGATACCATAAATCATGTCAAAATATAGACACTGGAAAAAAAATATTTGCAACACAAAAAATTTTAGGTGTTAATATTCTCACTACAAAAATAAGTGCCAATTAAAAATTTTTGTAAAATTGGCAGTTTATAGATGAGGAAATGCAAATAGCCATTAAGCATTAAAAGAATGCTCAGAAAAGATCTTAGACATGCCAAATTAAAACATAAAACCATCAGAATGGCTAGAAAAAAAAAGTAAGGTCAGTATTATTAATTTACAGTACAAGTGGGAATATAGGGTAATGGTGACCAATGGGGAGAGAAAATCACTACAAGCTTGACTTCAGTAATACATGGTAAGCTCTATCTACTTAAGTGTAACTACACATTATATGTAAGAACATTCACTACATTGATAGCAAAAAAATGACAACCTAACCCACCTACGGCAGTTGGTTAAGTTGGAGAACCATTATGCAGCAGCTGGCTATGCTACTGAAAATAAGACAAGGAACAGATTTTACCATTAGACCCCAAGAAGGAACCAGTGGCCCTGCATATATACCTTTTCAGGTCAATGAGACAAATTAGAGTTCTGACCTCCAGAACTGATAGTAAATTTATGCTGTTTTAAGCCATTAAACCTGAAGCAATTTTTTACAGCACCAAAAAGAAACACACAACATAATACGGGGTAATAAAAGTAGTATGTGGACAATACAGCCTCCAGAAATTCCCTTACTGAAGTTTAATATAGGGAATATCAACAGGGAATTTGGTACCACCTATGAACCCACTGTTGAGAGCAGTGCTAGGTACATAAAGAGACAAGTAATAAATAGCCTAGTATAGATAGGATTTAAAAAATTGTTTTTTAATTGAGGTATAACTTGACATATAACCTATCAGCTTCAGATACACAACATAATTAAATATTTAGATATACGGCAAAATGATTTCCTTTTCTCTGTATGAATTTTGAAGATTAGTAGAAATGTGTCTCTCACAACAGGATCTATCCTAACTGTTTTTCAGACAGCAGTTTCAACAAACTAGATTCTAAGTATCAAAATTTCATTTTAATGAAGCAGATTCCTCTCAGGCACCCCAAGAAACCAATTTTCATTTTTGTGGAAATACATATGCTAGTAAGTTTGAAACTCCTCAGCTCAAAAGATCGAAGACATGTACTCTAATGCTTTAGTTTATTTATAAACATGAACGGGATTCTAAGGTATGTCTCTACTCCCACTAGAAAATCAGATTAATAAAAAGTCTAATCACATAAAGGAATATAAAACTATTTATTGACCACTGTTTACCAGTATTTACAATAAAGTAAACAATATACAGTTGGATAACATTCTGACTACAAAGTTATTGTTTTTCCTGGTTTCTGCTGAACCAGTAACTCAAATACTGAAAAGACTGAGCCTACATGTCAGGAATGAACTGGGGTAAAGAAAAAACATGCAGGTGAAGAATTTGGATTATAGAAGCCTGTCCACCCATTTACTCCAGCAGGTGCTAAACTGCCAACATCTCTAACCATCTGATTATGATTAGTTTCCATGAAGGAAGTCGTAGACAGTCCTTGAATCATGACCTTTTTGTCAATACAGCACAGAGAATTTCAACTTCTTAAAAAGGAATGGTTCACTAGAAGGAACCTTTAAATGTCCATTTAACTAAAGTATTGCTTACCTAAGTAAAACACACAAGGACTTGTCTAGTTTTGTCATTTGGGTGGGGAGGTTGTTGGTGGTGATAAAATTTTCCTTTCAGGGATCTTGCAAATAAACTTGGATTTATATGGCTGTAGAGAAAGATATGGATTCTGATATGGCTGCTTTTAAATTGTCCAATTTAAATTGTTTACATTATATTTAAATTGTCCAATTAATTATAAAATTTGAAAGGTTAAGGCCTCAGGAAAAACTTCAGTTTAAGTGATTTATTTCTTAAAATGCTGAAAATGATAGCATCCCGGAAACATGGGCTTATCCATGGTTATAAAATGCTGTTTTTGTTTTGGTGAATGTTAAAAACAAAAACCACTTATGTATGTATTTTAAGTATACACACAAAAAAACCCCTAAATAAGCAAAAAACCCAGAATGGTCCTTAGGCATATAGGAGTTAAACACAAATTCTGACTGAGTAAAGACTATGAAGATTTCCCCCAACATTTAGAAAAGGTTCTCTAATGCAGGGGAATAATATATCATGGTCTCAAATATTCTTTTCTGATAAAGGAAGCAACTACAGAAAGCTTTTATTTGTTTAAAGTAACCAGTGCTATAGATGCAAAAACCCCAACAACTCCCCCAATACTACTTCAAAACAAACATATCAAACTTGATTTTCATTAGAATGTTATTTCTTCACACTAATAAATCAAAAAACAAAGACCCAGATTTTATATATATATATAAATATATATAAAAAGCAATGCAAACAATTATTGAGCTTCATCTTCTGGACAAGAATGCCAAGTTAGTCTCTCTTCATAAAAAGCAATTACAATTTGAGGACACTTCATGTTTGCCTCTTTTGCCAGCACCAAGTCTGCCTCATCTGAATCTTTCCTGTTGTGAGGGAAAAAAAAATGCTCAGTCAAAAGTCTCAACTGTTTTTGCCAACTGAGAATCTTTCACTTAAATCATAATTCAATCAAAAGGTATTTAAGTGCTTCAGAACGATGCGATATTCGTGGCTGTGTTCCAGTAAAACTACATTTTCCAAAATAGGCCAATCTTTGCTTTAAAACACCATTAGCAAACAAAACCAACCACCCCCCCACCCCCCAAAAACAAAAATCCTAGAATCATCTTTTCAGCAGATACTATCTAATGAGGAAAACTATAGAACCTTTTCTAGATAAGGCTTCACAAATTAAAATAAATAATCTACTCTCACTTTAAAATATAATCGCAATCACCTGCACACTTACCATTTCATGAGAAACATTAATTCTCCACTGCTGTCTGTGGCACCAATTATTCGTTCAGGATCAAGACCTCTGGCAAAGCCTCTTGGTTTATCAGCCTGATTAAAAGATGTTAAATGGCTATTTACATAAATGTTTCACCCACCTTCCATATTGCAAACTAATAATATTAATTTCCCATTTGTTTTCATGAAATACAGCTTTCAGGTGAAAGTAGGAAAGAAATGACAGGAGAAAGAACCCTTATTTACTACTAAAACACAAATCCAGGTATCTAAAAGTATTCTGAATCTCAAGGCAAGAAACAAACACCCTTCTTTATCCTAATACATCAAAAAACAGAACTGTGTAGGCACACAAATTAATCCCTTTATTTCTGCTAACTCATCAATAATTATGAATTCTTTTGAGTTAGTATTTCAAATCACTTTTAGGAATTTGTTTAAATTATCCACAAATCTTTAAAACACACACAAAATACAAATAGCAAAATAGTAAAAACTTCAAAAGTCGGACTGATCAGTATTGTCATCAATCTCCATTATAGTATTAAAAAATACCTAGCATAAACCATGGTTTTGAAGCGTGGTCTGAGGACCCCTAGAGATCCCTGAGACCTTTAGTAGGTGTCTGTTTATCTGCAAGGTCCCCCCCTTTCATTTATCTTTGACTTTGGAGTACCTTCATATGCCTCCACCAAACAACATTAAGACAGCAAATCAAATGCAGAACTGTCTTAAGCTAGACACTGAAAAGATGTGCAAAACTGTATTTTCATGATAAGTTATGAACATACAATAGGTTTTGTCCTTCTTAACTGAATATACAAATGTTTTAGAACTTTGTTTTAATTTCTAACATAGTTAGGATTGATGGTCATAACACATGTAAATACAAGTTCTCTGGCATTCTCAAAATTCTAGAGTATTAAAGGAGTTCTGAGACCAAAAAAGTTTGAGAACTGCTTAGATTAAGAAATCCCTTCTCCCTACCAGACTTTTCTATCAATATCCCAGGTTCTGGAGCCAGATTACCTGAGTTAGTTAGAATGATGACTCTAAACTGTACTAACTGTGTAGCTTTGGGCAAGTTAATCTCTCTGTGGTTCAGGTTCATTACCTATAAAACAGGAACAACAACACTATCGGTCTCATAGACATTTTGTAGTATAAAAAATGCAAATTAAGTTATATAAAACACTGCTGGGCACACTGTGAGAGCTCAGTGTAGGATAACTACTGTTACTAAACAGTGCTTCTGTTGAATATATGGTTGACTTTCAATTTATGCATACGGATTCTTAACACTGTTACCTTTTTGCTTTGGCTGCTAAAGCATCCAGAACCAAATTTGTAGTCAACCTCTGCTTCTCATCTGGAAAATGGGGATAATACCTATAATCTTAGCAGACCTGCCATGAAGATTTAACAGGTTATCTGTAAACTACTTGGCATCTAATTCAAATGATCCAATTTTAAACCCAAACACCTTATCAATAAATCTTTATTTTATGTTTAGTTCCCAAGCCTAAATACTAATTCAGAATCAAGACCGTTTCCCAAATTGCTAGCAGGCACGGGAAATACAATGTTTTGGAATTGAGGGTTTAAGCAAGTAGTTAGGTGTTTTGCCCAAAGCCACACACACATTAGTGAAGCAAAGACTGGATCAAAATACCCATGTAGTTAATGAACCAGCTGTCTCAATTCACACCAAAAAATATTTTAAAAATTTCTAGTACCAAAGATTTATATACTTCAAAATCAAAATGTTGTTTGGCAATATTCTGAAAAAAACAAAGGTCACATGTGAAAGCACATTCTGGTGGTCAATGTCACTGTGGCCTATAAGGATCTATAAGGTCTGTCAGGATGTGCCATGTGGATTGTTTTTACTATATTGTAAGGGACTGCAATGATATAATCTCTGTGTTCATTGTATTTAAGACTGCCAGTCCTGGATCACAGAAAATGGCTCTTATCAGGGATCAAATCCATGAATCTACTCAAAATAACACTAGCACAACAATGTAAGTGGTATAAGCACTTATTACTGAACATTTATATGATGGAGGCTAGATCATGCCTATCCTTTTAGCCTTAAATATTAAGTGTTTAAAATATTTGAAATTTTAAAAGTATCTTAAATGCTTTCTAAAAATCAAGCCATCAACCTTCTACCAAGTCAGTCTGCTGGGCAATATCTTATACTTACAGCATCTCTTTTCTTCTTTGATTTGCTATCATCAGATTCACTGTCAGATAAAGATTTTCTTTTTGTACCATCTTTTTCTTTACCAGCTTTTTGAGAGTTAAGAAACGCTTCAATTAACTCTGGACAATCTAGATTTTCTTCAGGTTCCCAAGTATTGTCAGCACTGGGTTCAGTTAAAAAAAAAATCAATTAAATATGATTCATCACCATTATCCATGTTCATTTAACATATATCTGGAAAAAAAAAAAAGTCTGCTATACTGCAGATGCTTACCATTTTCTCCCTATCCCCACATTCAATTGAGAAAATCTGCTTATACTTCCTGGGTCTACTTTCTTAGCTTCTAGTAAGTGGGCAGTCTGCTGTATTACCTACAAGTTGACTATACCTGCTCTAGCAGAATAATTGGAACTAATATTTTCCCAAGTTACATAGACAACCCACTTCAGAATTTCTCTGCAAAGGCTTTTGAAAAATGTTGATTCCCTATTCCCACCCCAAATTACTTTATCAGATCAGTTAGATTATGCCTCCAGTTGGGACCTTCAACACCATGTTTGAAAACACAAAAATTCTAAGGCATTCTATACGTGATGCAGTATTTTCAACTTCTGCTGCATACTCAAATTCGGCAATGATAAAAAGGTGTTGGCAACCCAAAAGTCAAATGCAGCTTTTGTATGTTGGGCAACTAAAAATGTTTTCCATATTTTTCATTGGGAAAAAATTTCAAAATGACAATTACAGGAAATCAGGGCCCATTCATTAGAACAAAGTTGTCCTCGTTTGTTTAACGAATTGTCTACTGCTGCTTTTGTACTATGTTTGCAAAGTTGAGTAATTATAAGAGGTCTACAGCCCACAAAGCATAAGTATTTACTACATGATTCTTTAAGGAAAAAGTTTGGCAACCCCTGATATAATGCTGAGATGACTATTTTCATGTGTTTTTCAGAGGGACTGGAAAGAAAATGAATATTAATTACCAAACGTGAATGTCAGATAATCCTACACTAGTGATGTACTTGTTCACTTTTTTTTAAAGACTCTATGCCCAATGTGGAGCTCGAACTCACTACTCCCAAGATCAAGAACTATATGCTTTACTTAACTGAGCCAGCCAGGTGCCCTGTAGGCTTGCTAACTTTGTGTACTGTGATCCAGAAAGCCTTTACAGAACAAGATAGAATGAAATTAATCATTTTAGAGACGATGGAAAAGAAAGGTAGTTAACTTCTGGTTACAGCTTGGGTCTTCTGATATGCTAAGATGCTAAAACTGGCAAACCTGAATCAGAGGATAGAGGACAAAAGAGTTGAAGCAGAGCCTCTGTTTTGTCGTGTTACTTTCATTACAGACCTCTATATTACCTAATACATTGTACTGCAGACAGTAAGTTTTTAGCCATACTAATGGCCTTAAGTTTGAGAAAAAGAGGGAGACAAGGATTTAAGCTCCTCAACATTTTATGGGCTAGACAGAGACAAATAGCATTTAATGTCTCATGAGATTCCAAACAACAACAAAAAATCTACCATATGATGGTAATCAATTTTTTGGCATACTAGCTAAACCTAATTTTAGAATAGTTCAGGACTTATTTTGCTTTGTTCTGCTATCTGTAGGAAATTTTTCTAGTGGCAAATTATGAACTTACACTGTATTTAAGCTCAACTAAGGATATTAGAAGGATAAGATAAAGAATCTTAAAACTTCCCCTCAACTTGTAATCCCCAAATTGCTTTGGATACATCTTTAAATGTAAATGGTAGGGCATGTAGTAGGTAACAGATATTCAAAGCCTAAATATTTGACTAGCACATTCTCCCATCTCTGCCATGCTCAGAAAACTGTTATCTATCTCTACCTACCCATTTTCAATAAGTCACTGACCACAGAGACTTGCTGTTTTTGTGGTATAAGGCAGAAAAATCAAAGTAGATTTAGCACACGATAAATGTTACGTATAAGACTGGAATTTCTGCATGAGTTATTCACAATACAGCTAACATTATAATAATTGTAAGAGCAATTAGTAACAAGGAACATAAAGAACCAAGGAGCTTAAAAAATGCCCACACCACCTCTTAGGAGATTAGGATACAGTAAACCCACCGCCTGGGCTAAGTCATGGATGATAAGCACTTCTGTTCAACACCCACCAGTCTACTTTATATATAGCTTCAATATTTTTAGTGTCCTCTGTAAGAAAACAATGTCCATTAGATATTCTAATTAGTACACTATCTAACTACAGTAAAATGCATTATATAATAAACTGCACTCCTATAAATTTAATTCTCCAAGGCAATCAACTAATTTCAAATCTGACTGCTTATGACTGTAGGCTAAAAACATGACTTATTATTTTTTAAAATTAACATGTAATGTATTATTTGTCCCAGGGGTACAAGATGTGACTTTTTAAACAGATCTCAAAGTACCTTGGATTAAAGGTGTCTTTACGTGTAAAGAAATCTATGAGAAAACGGATTTTAAAAACCCAGACTAAAAGCAAATTTTTAATGTCACTTTGATGCAGTTAAACATATAATAAAAGCACCAGGTTTCTTACTCTGTAAAACCCTTCCACTTCAGGAAATACTCCACCTTCCCATTCACTACACGTCGGTCCAGTACTTTTTCCACCACAAATTCTTCAGGCTCTGCCTCTTCTACTTTTTTACTCTTTCCATTCTGTTTCTTTCCCATTTTTTGCTAAAATAAAACAAAAAAAACTTAAGAAACATCTTTTTTCATTTTTTTAGTATATTTTAAAGACTAAATTATTTACATTATCGTTGCATCTGACATCTGTATTTTTACTTCTATATCCCAGGGCAGACACATTCTGAAAAGATAAAAGTCAATAGATAATCAAAAAGAATATTTAATTCCATTTTAGCTCAAACCTATCACCCATCCTCATGGCTGAAATAATAAAAATAATCAAAAACACTATGTGGAAAATACTGTTTATCTTTTCCAAATCTAATGCCTTACCTAGTCTATAAGACCAAATTTATTTATTAGAGTTTGCACTCATTTTAACTACAACACAGCAACAAACAACTAGAAAGTATTAGACAATGGTACAAAGAGAATACATACTAAGAGACCTTATTAAGTGAACCATAGTCCCATTAAAAAACTATCGCCTCCAAACACTAACAATCCTATTTCTCAATACCAATACCAATGTCAAAAGTCTCAATTATACAGAAAGAGGTAAGTGCAGAATCCTGACATCAACTGTAGAGTGAACTAAGAAGACCACTAATAGGTTAAAAAGGACACTATTATTGTTCCATAATGTCTGTATATATTATTATAGATCACATGGAACAAAATTGTTGTCGTCACTTGCAGAGGCCAAAATACTGGATTTTAATTATCTAATGTAAAATCCTTCTTTCTTGGTTTCTCAGGTGTTAAAAGGTAGCCCAGGAAATTCACTTTATAAACAAATTTTAGATTAGTTTTTTCTTTTTTTATTAACACTATGAGAAAAGCCAAAAGATCAAGCTAAAATCAGTATTCCCAGTAACTCATGTTATGAATTGAAAGCAGATAAAACAAAAACCTGAAATGGTTAAATATTAGAGACTAAGGGGGGATATCTCTGTTAATTTTAAAATAATTTCAGTGGCGTTATTTAAAAAAATCTCAATTGCCTAGTCCTTAAAATCATACAAGCAGAAAAGTAACAACAGCAGTGACTCAATATTGCAAAAGGACATTAAAATTATGTAATTATTGAGAGATATACATACTTATAAAAAGTAAAAATTCTCCAGAATTTAAAATAACCCAGCAAACATCTGATTTTGTTGGATACCATCTCCAAGTTAGGCCTTACAATTTTCTTTCTTCTTATAATTTTCATTAGTCAAGACACTTGGGTATTGCAACCAGTCAGAGAGCTCTTTGCTTCTGTACAGTACAAGGAATGGTAGCAAGAGAAAAGAAAAACTGTTGTAGATAAAAGCCTATTCGATGCTGATCCTAAGTGATAAATTAACTATGTTCATGAAAGTAAAAGATTAATAGAATAAAGACAATAACAAAAATAAACACAAAGTGAAAAGAATAAACACTAAGATTAAAAAACCTTAGCACAAAAATATGAAGTATTTACCACGGCACTCACAAGCTACTTGGCAAGTGTTCACCTTTCTTTTCAAAAGAAAACTCACCCACTTTCCCACCTTAACTAACACACCTCACCTCTCAAAATTCAAAAGGTAGATTAAGAAAAACTTTCAAAGTTGTCAATCTATGATCCTTTAACAAAGGATCAGATATTTAAGTGTCACTCAGTTATGGACACTGAAGACTATCAAAACTGTCTGCCAAAGCAACAGAAGCATCTATGTTTGCTTTCTGTTATCTCTATTCATCCTCAAAGCCTCAGGGACAGCTAGTTCCTTCTTCCAATACCTGAAGGTCACAGGTAACCATACAGTCAATTCAATCATCTACACTTTGGTTTACTGCTTATGAAATTTGAAGTACAGTTCAATCCTGAGGGAGCACAGAAGATGCTTTGTACATTTTCCACTGATGGCTTTGCTGGGAATCATCTGTGCCACAGACTTTGTTTCTTATTTCAATGTTTCCCAGGATATTTGAGTAAAATGTGCAACATTATGATGGCAAAAACTGAAAACCAAACCTGTCTTTAATGTGAAACCCAAGGGGAGAATATACAAACCAAAACCCAAATCTTCTGCTTTATTTAGATGTTAATACTGACTTTTAATATGATTGCAATTATTGGTGAAATGTGTTAGAATTACTGTGAGAACATTAACTTTGAAGTTCACAATTTTTATGTATTTCAGTGTTTTCAAAAAATCTAACTTGATATGACTGAACATATGTTAAGTCTTTAGATATTCACAGAACTTTTAATAAAGTGTTAAGAATGCAAACTTAGGGTTTAAGAAAGTGGAGAAAGAATTTAATTGCTCAAAAGATCCAGATCTAGTCTTCCTGGACACAGATTTGATTTTGTTTACTTTGTATTTTTAAAAAAATGGCAATGATTTGAATTTAAGGGGTTTATGTATTTTAGAATAAGTCTGAAACAGGACAACATGAGCAAAGTAATTGAATGACCTTTGTTTCAATCTAGGTGTATAAGGTACCTGTTCTTTAAGCAATACTGAAAATACCTGTTTTCTCTAGAATTCATCATAGGGTGAGTTAGGAACTGTTATGCCAAACGGCAAGGGCTTCACAGCATTATCTGTTAGTGCTCCTTTCATGTTGCAAAAGTTTATTTTTATTTCAAGATAAAAATACTTTTAAGAGTATTTAAAAAACTCATTGTGCTATCCTCCCAAGATTCGGTTTCTCTAATTGGATTAAGACACTATTAAGCCAAGTCAGTAAGTATCTCAATGTAATGATTTCGTTTTTGCCTCTACCTCTCCCCATTACAACACTGGGGGGAGAGGGGACTGGGAAATACATGTGGATGTAAATATCTCAACTACAGAGATGCAAAGTTGTAATTTTTGGGAAAAAAATTTGAGTTAGATCCTTACATATTTTAGGTTTTCATTAACTTACCAATGTAGTTTTATTGGAGGCCATTTTTTATTGCAGACTTGAAGAGCTATTACTAGAAAAATGCATGACAGTTAAGTAGTTTGCATGACAGAAAAAAGGTAGCTAAACACAAGTTTTGTTTGGATTCCAACCCCCACCTATGTATCGTATACTGTAAAACTTGTACTCAAATCCAGAGATGCAGGTTTGAGATCCTGCGTTATTAGGGATCTATGCTTGCTGAGTACATCAGTGCTCTAACCAGGTGGGTCTAGAAAACCTTATTGGGTACGCTAATATCTGAGATAGTTTTACAAAGGAAAAAAAGAGCACAATTTTTTTTTCCAATTTATGTCATACCCAGCCTTTTTAAGAAAATGGCCAAATAATTTGGTTCAAATTCGACGTGACCACCCAATCACAATGATAAATTATTGTGAATTTTCCCTTTAGACCTTTAACAGTCCAAAGAGGCGTCTATATAACCCCAACTTGGTTTCTTAGAAACCCTGCCCCTTTCTAATCTAGTTTAAAAACTGAAAAAGGAAAAACACCTATCGAAATGCTTCAGTCCCATTTCGTGCCACTTTCAAAAAACAAACCACCTCTTCTATCCGCTCCCCATAAGCCCCACCCTGCTTAGCGAGGCCTAAACACCCGGCCCCTGCCCCCCACCCAGGAGCGCGGGCCTCGTGGTCAGCCCATCCGCGGGGAGAAACAAAGGCCGCGGCCCGGGGGCTCAAGGGCACTGCACCACCGGGCCCGCGTTTTCCCCCACCCGGCGGTAGCCACGTAACGGAGCGCCCGCCGCAGCCTCGGAACAGCGGGCCGCGCTGATGCGGGAGAACGCACCGCCCTCACTAGAGGCCCCAGTCGCCGACCGAGGCCGTGAGGGGGAGGAGGGCCCCTCATCTTGATCGCGGATGGGGGAGGGGAAAAGGAAATGCGCTTTGTCTAGAAATAAGGCGGCTGTCGCCACGGCTCTCTACCCTCTCTAGGACAATCTCGCTCTCCCCCTCCCCCACCACTAACTCCAGGCGCCGGCCCAGCGCCAGGCCCGCCGCGGGGTCTCCGCTCGACTCACCGCTGCTTCCCGCCAGCTCCCCACTCGGGGTCGGGTGGGGAAGGGCGGAAAGCGGGGAGCTGGGTGGCGGGGATCTCTGGGGCGCAGGTGGTATTTTAGGCACCACCACCGAGAAGAGAGAGAGAGAAAGAAAGACACCGACTTCACCGCCTCCGAGCTGCTCCGGGTCCCGGGTCTGCGGCGTCTCCGGCCCTGCGCGCCTCAAGCTCCAGCCACATCCGAGGGGGAGGGGGCTGGGGAGCTGTGCGCCGGGCAGCCGCTGGAGGGGGGGTGGTGGTGGCACCGCCCACGCCGGGCGGCCGCGAGGGGCGGGGCGGGCGGGTGCGCGCGCCCGGCGGGGGGAGGGGCCGTGCGCCGCGCCCGCCGGGAACCCGAGCCCGGGGCAGGTGGAAGGCTGCGGCGGCGCGGCACTTACCGTTCGCGGCGTGGCGCCTGGTGGTCCCCGGAGGGGAGGGAAAGGGAAGTAGAGGCGAGGACAGTAACTGATCTTCTAGACGGAGGCGTTTCTGCTTCGCAGCAGCAGCGCCTGGCGCCAAAACCGGGCTCCGCCCACTTCTCGCCTCTAGACGTGGGTGCCTCCAAACGCCAGGGGTGAGGGAGTGAAGAGAAACTTGGTTGGGGAGAGTTGGGAGCTAAGAAGGAGTGCCCCTCTCAGACCACTCTTTCCAAAGACCTCCCTTGAACCCGAGGGGTCGACTCCCAAAAACGCTGGTCAGAAATAGGTTGGTGGAACGGGAAGTGTAACGTGTTGACTAGGAGCCGCTTCGGGTGTTTCCGGAAGGGGCCGAGTCAGTCCTCAGCGCGGGGGGAGAGTTAAGGGAGGGAAATCGCAGGGGGGAGGCTGCTAAGATTATTCTGGCGGGAGATCAGGGGCGGGGCGCGGGAGGCTCGGATTATCTGAGGCTTTGCGGCTGGGACCACCTCCCGGGTTGAGGGGGCTGGACTTTAGGACTGTGCTTTAAGCTCCTCCCGACAGCGTTAATTTCAAACTGCGCGACCGTTTTTCACCTGCCCTGCGCCAAGGCGGGGGCTGGACCCAATTCCCTGAGAGAGAAATACGCAGGACTCGAGCCTTCCGCAATTCACTGAGACCATTTACGCAAGTGACGTCAAGCACTACTACTGGCTGCAAGGGGGGGAGGAGTACGTATCTGGCGTAAGGAGGGCGTACAGAGTTCCCGCCATTGGCGGCGGTTAGGGCGTTTACGCAACGGCCTGACGTAGGGGAAGACGCGTTAGTCGGGGGGAAGGTTCTAGAAAAGCGGCGGCAGCGGCTCTAGCGGCAGTAGCAGCAGCGCCGGGTCCCGTGTGGAGGTGCTCTTAGCGGTGTTGTTTCTCGAGCAGCGGCAGTTCTCACTACAGCGCCAGGACGAGTCCGGTTCGTGTTCGTCCGCGGAGATCTCTCTCATCTCGCTCGGCTGCGGGAAATCGGGCTGAAGCGACTGAGTCCGCGATGGAGGTAACGGGTTTGAAATCAATGAGTTATTGAAAAGGGCATGGCGAGGCCGTTGGCGCCTCGGTAGAAGTCGGCCACCCGCCTCCGTCTGAGAGCGGCGGTGAAATAGAGCCGCTTCAAAAGCGGTTGGCTTCGGGATATTTTTGAAGAGGGTTCTTTAGTGGAGGCCTGATTGAACAGTACCTTCCCCACCCTCAGCCTGCCGGCGCCATTTCCCTTTGCTGGGGGTGGGGGATGGGGAACTTCCACATGGCGGACGCAGCCCTCTTTCGGCGAAAAGTGGGGCGCGGAGGCGGGAATTCTTACTCCCTTTTCAAAGCACGCTTATTTGGGGGGCCCGGCGTCCCCGCATCTGAGCTTTTCGGCGGGCTTCGGATCCTCCTGAGCGAGGCTGCGGCGCTTCCCCTCCCCCTCCCCTCTCCCGGGAACCGGATTTGGCGGCCGCCATTTTCATTCCTTTCCTTCCTCGCGGCGTTTTTCTTTTCAATCTCTGGATCCTGCTAGTTTGACTCCTTTAACGAAGCACATAAGTGGTTAACTATTTTTCTTTCTTTTCGGGCTGTTTTCATGCCGTTTTGAGGTGGATTCCGAGTGTTTTGTGAGCTTGGATCTTTAAAAGTCCTGCGCACCTCGTTAGAGTCTCTTTCCCTTCCCCTCGATGAAATGGCGCCATTGCGTTCAGAAGCCACACCGAACAGCGGGCGGGTGGGGGAGTCGGTTCCCCGGGGCTGGTTCACACGGTTTAAGAGGAGGAGGTAAAACAACCACCCAGGGTGTTGGGCCCAGTTTTAAGTCGAGCCGTACTACAAAGAACATTTTGCTTTTCAATTGTCGTGGGGGGGTCCCCCCCCTTTTTCTTTCCTTTCTTTCTGTTTTTCTTTTTTTTTTCTTTTTTCTTTTCTTTTTTTTTTTTTGAGTAACGGTATTATCTGGGTTTGCCGTAATTAAAAAGCTAGTCGAATCGCAGAAAACTTCAGAAATAAAAATTGGGAGCCATTAAGTTAGTAAACCGACTGGGTGGCAGTGGGGAAGGTGGTGGGGGGGGTGTCGGTTTCACAATTATTTTTCTGAAAGATTTCTTTTGAACTGTAGATTATTCGTATTTTAATATTTTTTCTGGGAAACAATCTTTATTGGGTAATACCAGAGGTTCTTGAGATACGGTAGGAATTAAGAGGAAAGTGAAAATTTTTATCTTTGGTTCTTTGGTTAAAACGTGGTTCAATCCTTCGTTACGAGTTAACGGCTGGGCCATTATGTATTTGAACTTTGTCGTTTGCTTTTTTCATCTATGTTTGCTATGATGGTTGATCATTGTAAGAATAAGGTCTCAAGCGAAGGGGGCCTGATTGGGTATTTTCTTTGACCTTAAGCACACTTATAAAATAACTTTGTTTGTAATCGATAGTGGACATCGGGTAAGTTTGGAAAAAATTGAGGTAAGTAATGAGTTTTTGCCTTTTGTTAGTGATGTGTAAGAATTATCGTAAAAGAATTACTGTAAATGCTTTATTTTTTTTAACTGCGTAAATGTGGATTGTAAAAGACCGACTTAACGCTAATTAGATAAATCAGCTTAATTTAAATACCAGTATGTCAGATAATCGCTTAACGAGTTTTTTGAGTATTTTGGAAGCTTCATAGTTTTTTTTCACCTTTCAAATGTTTTCACAATTCTGAGAACTGGAGGGAAAAAATTCTTTAATGCTTATCACTGTTTTTTGAGCTGTTTGGAAATTCATGCTTGGAGGAAGAAACCTCCATAGAACTGAGAGAGCTGTAATATTTGCTGATGATAAGCTGGTATATGGGAAGTTATATTTGACCTTTGATTTGTATTATACACTAATAATAGTTGTTCCTGGACATTATGACCTATTCTGGTTTTTGAATATTTTAATTTTTTAACCTAGTTTTCTGAAAACACAGTCTAACTTTTTTCTTTTTTTTTTTCTTCTTAACTGACAGCCAAAAATACAGGGCTGTTAATGCAACATATTTGCTTGGTGGCTTAGAGGGCTTAGAATTTTTTTGACCCATGTCTCCTGTCTCCTGTCTCCCCCCACCCACAACACATTTGTAAAATTAGAGACATTTGTGTTCTGTATTTTGCCAGATGGCCAGTAAGGCCAGTACACCTGAGTTTTTGTGGGTGGTTGGTTTTGTTCCCTCCCTTCCCTGAAGTGTAAATTGTAGCAGTACAAAACTACTGAGTAGTTAACAGTGATCATTTAAAGTTTTATGGTTTTTGAAAGGTTAGATTACAGCAAACAGTTTACTGCACTAATGGTTCAGTAATAATTCAGATTGTTCTGTATCCTGTCAATACCAAATAACAAGTATGCCCACAAAAACCCCAGGTAGGTTAAAAACTATTGAAGCTCTGAATACCCAGCATTGGTCATAAATTATTTGTGCCTTGGTCAAAAGGGGGGGGGCAGATTTTATAAGGATGTTTTGGTACATACATTGAATGTTTGAAGTTTTTTGTCATCCATTCCTCCCCAGTCCTTCATGGAGAGTTGGTATATGGGGAAAGATTTTTCTTGGTGGGGTTTTTTTCCCCTAATTGCGATGCATTAGAATCACCACCAGAGGGAGCAGTAACGAGAAAAGAAATGTCACTGTTTAGACACTGAATCCTGAAATGGTAAATTATGGGTTATAAGTAAACAGTTTTTGTATTAAGAAGCGGTATATTTACAATGCATATTTAAAAGCCAGTTTCTTTGTTTTGGACAATAGGATTGAATGCAGATTTTGGTAAAAGTCCTTTAAACCTTCAATGACCAGAGAATAGGTTTATTCCTCTTTTCAGAAAGTTTTAAGATAAAGGGATGTTAAATTTATTCAAAATAATTTAATGTCATGTAAATTTAGATCAAGCATAATGATTTTGAGACTTGTGTAGATCAGCTGGGGCAATTTTTTTGGTGTAACACAACTAATATGCAGTTTAACATATGGTTTAAATTTGATGTAAGTTTTTTTTTTCCCCCCCAGAAAACTTTAGAAACTGTTCCTTTGGAGAGGAAAAAGGTACTCTGCCAGCAGGTCACCTCATATTTAAGAATTTAATTTCCTGCATACAAAGAGGAAATGTAAATAAAAATTGAAATGGTGTTCTCCTTTGCAGAGAGAAAAGGAACAGTTCCGTAAACTCTTTATTGGTGGCTTGAGCTTTGAAACCACAGAAGAAAGTTTGAGGAATTACTACGAGCAATGGGGGAAACTTACAGACTGTGTGGTACGTTATAGAAAAGCGCCTGCAGATACTAGTTTTTACGTTGGATTACTGTGTTTAAGATGTTGAGTAAAATACAGACAAAATTATTTTGATGTCTGTTCATTGTGAAAACTACTAGTCTTTTAAATGTTAGTTCATAACATAAGTAATGAAATGAGGGGCTAAAGTTTCCCCTTTGGTTTTAAGGTTATGAGGGATCCTGCAAGCAAAAGATCAAGAGGATTTGGCTTTGTAACTTTTTCATCCATGGCTGAGGTTGATGCTGCCATGGCTGCAAGACCTCATTCAATTGATGGGAGAGTGGTTGAGCCAAAACGTGCTGTTGCAAGAGAGGTGAGCAAAATTTAACTATACCGTTAATATAAAGAATATTCTGTTCCACTGAAGATTAGACTAACTTACGAAAGAATTAAGTTTTGTATCTTTACAAGCTCTGTCAGTTTTCTACTCTGCTTTTCTTAGATTTACATCCCCCCCCCCCCAAAAAACTGGGTTCTTAGTTGTAAGATGTTGCTTTACCTGGTGCATTATTGTGGAATAAAGGTTGTCTTTGGTTCCCGGATAGTGTGCTTTAAATCGTGTTTTGGTTTCTTCTGTTAAGATTTTTTTCTCCCATTATTTCAGGAATCTGGAAAACCGGGGGCTCATGTAACTGTGAAGAAGCTGTTTGTTGGTGGGATTAAAGAAGATACTGAGGAACATCATCTTAGAGATTATTTTGAGGAATATGGAAAGATTGATACCATTGAGATAATTACTGATAGACAGTCTGGAAAGAAAAGAGGCTTTGGATTTGTTACTTTTGATGATCATGATCCTGTGGATAAGATCGTGTGTAAGTGTCTATAAGCAGTAGGTTGTGTTGCTCTTTACATACAAGGTTTTGGGTTTGTTAATTTTATTAAAAGGTAGATTGTACAGGTTGTGTACTGATAAAAGGATTTTTATATAATGGAGTGTGAACTCTTCATTTCAGTGCAGAAATATCATACCATCAATGGTCATAATGCAGAAGTAAGAAAGGCTCTGTCTAGACAAGAAATGCAGGAAGTCCAAAGTTCTAGAAGTGGAAGAGGAGGTAACTTTTAACTTTTTTTTTTTTTTTTTTTTTTAAACCTACTTGAGTAAATGCTTGTTACTAACTTGGCCACTTACTACAGGTAACTTTGGTTTTGGAGATTCTCGTGGTGGTGGTGGAAATTTTGGACCAGGACCAGGAAGTAACTTTAGAGGAGGATCTGGTAAGTTTGAGTTATAAATGTTACAAAGGTATATATGCTAAACTAAATACTCATTCAGTCTGAATTAGAGGAAATGTAGTCTAACTTTTTAAAGTTTTTTTTTTAAGACTTAAGTAGGTTGTATCCTGGTGGGATATTCTAAATTTGCCAGAAAGGAGGTTATAGTTAAAAACATAATCTTAAAAATGTAATCCAAGACAATCTATTGCAGAGATCCTTTTTAGGGTAGTACACTTAAAAAAAATTTTTTTGTGATTTGAAACTAGCTTTAAAAAATGGGTGTGCTTCTGAGTGGGAAGTGAAGACCTGTAGAGAGTTTGTCTATAGGCTTTAAAAGGTCTTAATCAGTTAATATTTTTTTTTCTTTTAGACTTCAGATATATTTGAATTACTAATAATCAAGAATCTCATTACGCATAAATAACTTGATCTTAGTCAAAAGGCCAAGAAGTGATCTTACACATAAATAAATGGAGTCTCTTAAAATTAAGTCTTGCCAAGTCTAAGCCCACAAATTAGACAATTACCTTAGGAGATTAGTTTGTTACACACCTTTGTACAGTACCTTTCTAGCACAGACAGGGTGGTTCTTAATAATTTTCATTCAGAGGTGTTAATAATGCAGAGGAAAGGGTAAGAAATTAAAAACAGGGTGAACAGTATAATTTTTTTTTTGTCTCTAACAGATGGATATGGAAGTGGTCGTGGATTTGGGGATGGCTATAATGGGTATGGAGGAGGACCTGGAGGTCAGTTTCTGCTGCATTTTAGTTTGTGATTTAAAAATATAAGCAATATATCTTTGTATAGTTGCATGTTATACGTTAATTTTTAATGTTCTGCATTTTATCCTTTGTAAAGGGCTTAGGTGGTAGTGGTTCAGTTATTTGGCTCTTCCTTTATAATTTGTATTTTAGTTGTATATCTTATGGAAAGTATTATTTGCTTATATGTGTTAAATACCAATTGCAAAATCATTTAGGAGGATTTTAATAGCTTTACGATTCTGCTGTCATGCTATCCCATTGTTTTTAAAGCAAAGAATCAGATTTAGATGTATTCTTTATGCTGTTTTCCTGAAAAACAGACCACTGGATGTAATAATCGTGGTCAGCATGTAAGGGGAGGGGTATGTAAGATCAGTTGTTTATCTTAAAATTCGTTCCTTACCAGGATAAATCCCCCACGGTAATTTATTTTAAAAAGTAACTGAAAGAACTTCCTAAAATACACAATTGTACAGTTGTGTTCTTGGGACCAGCTCAAGTTGTGAGCCACTGTTCCATAACAAGTGATGTATTAGATATATGTTCTGTTGGAGTATAGAAAAGTTTACATGCTTACTGATAAATGTCCTATTAAGAATGGGATATTAAAAATGGTGAGCCTAGTAATAGACCTGATTGCTGGTTTTGCCACTCCTTGAGTACGGTTAAGTTAATCCTATATCCTAACCACATCAGTTTTGCTTTGAAATCCAAATACTAATTTGGTATTATGAGAAAGATGAGTTCTTGTATTTCAGTAATTGGAGACTGCCATTTTAGGTTTCTGAATTACATGCAAGTTTGCTAATTTCTGGTCCTCCCCCCATTTCTACTCAGAAAACAGGTGTAGTGGGCATATTATTTAAGAGACATGGGAATTTATGGGGAAACAACTTCTTGGAACTTAATCTTTTGGACCAGTAGGGGTATGTGGCTTTTTTTTGGTCCTGCTACCCTGTGCCTCTTATCTGCTCCCACAGTCCTTAGGCAAAATACAAGTGTTTCAGGGTATCTTCAAGAGAATCTTGAAGATTTTGCTGTCAGGGGAGAGCTGTGGCATTGCAAGTATTTGTCTCTGTAAAGGTTTTTAATCCAGTTTGTGAATAAGTGCTCCCTGCCCCTAAATGTTTACCAAGGATAGGTACTCTGTTCTGCCCTTGAGGCTGTTAAGGAAGAGATTTCATAAAATAAGTACTTTGTTTGTAAGAATGTGTTTTGGAAAGCTGGAAATGGGTGTGATAAGACAGTTCAAATGCCATTGAAAATATTAAGTAATTACTTAAAGGCTTATTTTATAATAGGTGGCAATTTTGGAGGTAGCCCTGGTTATGGAGGAGGAAGAGGAGGATATGGTGGTGGAGGACCTGGATATGGCAACCAGGGTGGGGGCTACGGAGGTGGTTATGACAACTATGGAGGAGGTAATAAATTCACCTGCAACCTTTATGTGGGAATTTGGATTGGAATTAATGACTTAACACATGAGATTTTGCATTACAATGTTGTTAGTAGTTGTCTTAAAAAACTGTAGAGTTGTAGATAGGGGTCTTGCATTTATTCTGATTGTTTTTCTGGGAGATTTGTTCTTAATACGCTAACCATGTTTCACTGGTTTAATGCTTGAATGTTATTTCAAAGGTCATTGTGCAAAACCTATTCAAATTTTTTCACAGGAAATTACGGAAGTGGAAATTACAATGATTTTGGAAATTATAACCAACAACCCTCTAACTATGGTCCAATGAAGAGTGGAAACTTTGGGGGTAGCAGGAACATGGGGGGACCATATGGTGGAGGTAATTTATTAGATTGTTTGCATTCTATGATTAAAGGATACTTTCATGACTTTAAGAATGAAGACATCTGATTGTTAGTTTGAGTGATATTTACATTGTAATTCAGTATTAAATGGTGGGATATTCAGTGGTATAAATATTTTGAACTTGGGAAAGTGGGTTGGGCATTTCAGGTGGGGATCTTCTTTTTTGGCTAATTATTTCCTACGAAAAAGCCAAAGAAGATTGAGCACATTACAAGTTGTATAAAGTTCTAGGAATTCTCTCCTTGAAAATCAATGGAATAAAAATTTGGCATTACTTACTAAAAGTATTATTTAAGGTTTGGAGACAGTTGTAGTACTAAACCAATGTTTTTATGCCTCTTATGTTTGGAATACCTTTTTTTAACCCTATACGGACAACTCTATAAAGGAATAGCAGCAGTGATGTTTTCAAGTGTAAAGGGCAAAATTAAACTTCGTGAGTCTGGGGTAATTCATCTCCCAGGTTGTAGGTTAACCATGAGCAAATAATAGGTTATAAGTTGTTTTTCAAGGAGGGTATGTCTATAAAATAGAAATAGCTATAGATAGTATCGGGCTTATTATGGAAATTGGAAATAAGTCTGCTTTTTCTTGTTGTTTCAATAATTCTAGGAAACTATGGTCCTGGAGGCAGTGGAGGAAGTGGGGGTTATGGAGGGAGAAGCCGATACTGAGCTTCTTCCTATTTGCCATGGGTAAGTAGCTTTTGAGTTTTACATTATTATTGTCTTGGGAGATCTAGCTGCCAGGAGTAAAAGCTTTTTAGGATCATGTTATCTTTCCTTAAAATCTGGTTAGATGGATAATTTCATAACCTATTTTTTTTTTACTCTTTACTTCTGTTGAAACAGGCTTCACTGTATAAATAGGAGAGGATGAGAGCCCAGAGGTAACAGAACAGCTTCAGGTTATCGAAATAACAATGTTAAGGAAACTCTTATCTCAGTCATGCATAAATATGCAGTGATATGGCAGAAGACACCAGAGCAGATGCAGAGAGCCATTTTGTGAATGGATTGGATTATTTAATAACATTACCTTACTGTGGAGGAAGGATTGTAAAAAAAAAAAAAAAATGCCTTTGAGACAGTTTCTTAGCTTTTTAATTGTTGTTTCTTTCTAGTGGTCTTTGTAAGAGTGTAGAAGCATTCCTTCTTTGATAATGTTAAATTTGTAAGTTTCAGGTGACATGTGAAACCTTTTTTAAGATTTTTCTCAAAGTTTTGAAAAGCTATTAGCCAGGATCATGGTGTAATAAGACATAACGTTTTTCCTTTAAAAAAATTTAAGTGCGTGTGTAGAGTTAAGAAGCTGTTGTACATTTATGATTTAATAAAATAATTCTAAAGGAAATTGTGTAATTATAGACTTTTTATTTTAAATAAGTTAAGGAGTGGGTAGTATAATTAAGGTCCATTGCAAAGCTGTTGTTATATTTGTGTAAGATAAATGCTGGTCAGATATAAGTGTGTTGTCTGCAATTCATCAGGATTAAATTATCTAGATAACTTAAGGGATATCTCTGCAAAGAGAAACACCTTTTTAGATCTTTTAGATGCTGCTTCTTCAATGCAAGGAAAGGAAATAACCCCAGCGAGGTACTCTTCAGGGATACAGGTCTAGTACAAGAGAACTCTTGACGGCTACTAAGTTCAGCCAGTCTTAAAAAACTGTGCTGTTTCTGCAAAGCTTTAAACTACAGTAGTTTATAAGGATGACAACGAAAGCTGAGGGTGTAGAGCAAAATAGTTCTAAGCTTCAGTTAAACTTCTTTAGGTAAGATCTTAATTTACTTTTCCTTTCTTAATTTTCCTCCCCAAAAGATAAACTAATACTACTCTTCAATGGTCTTTCAGTATAGTGGTTCTTAGTAGTTTAACATAGCTATAAATTTGAGTTTAACAATTTATAAACTCAAGAGAATAATCTTATAAACCCTGTTTTCCAATCTGTTATTTACTTAAATTATTTTGGTTGTTTTTCCCCCCCTTTTTTTCCTTCTTTCCCACCCCCTCCCTCTCCATGAAGATTCAGGTGCTTAACATATCATTTTTTTCCCTGCTGGAATTTTAGCATTGATATGAACCATGGACAAGTATATTCTGCTGCCACAAAGACTGTAAAGTGCTTCATTTCAACAGCTGAGGCGCAAGCCAAGTGATCATTAATAAAGCTTTTCTTGGTTCCTTCAGTGGTGTTGGTAGTAAAATGGTAGGTAAAAGTTAGGCTGCAAGTTCAATAAATCATGAAATTACCCATCATTACACCCTTGTGTATTCACATTTCTTGGATCAAGCATTTTGAGTGAACTCTAGTGGTTTTTATTAAAAATAAAGACATTTTGTTCTTCTGTTATATGGTTGTTCTAGTTTTACATGCTTATCAGGATCAGGTTCAGGAGAAGGTAGGGTAAAATGGTTGAAACTATTTCCAGATGATAGTTTATACTTAACAAATAAGGTGTCTACGTTATAAATGCTGTATGTATCCAGTACTAAATATTTGGGCTTAAATGTGATAATTTTTTCCCAACCCCGTACCTTATAGGAGAGATGTAGGTTGGCTGCTGAAATTCTTAAATGTCATCAGAGTTTGATTTGCCTGGCTTTATTGCCTTTTCAGGAATGTGATAATCAGGGCATATTCTACTGTATGCACCAGTGAGTCTTCTTTGATCCTAAGACCACCACTGAAGTTATTTAGGTTTTTTGGACAAACATGATAAACTTCTTCAGATACTTTTTTTTTCCTTTGGCAGGAAGGTGTCTTGCTGCAGGTAACTAATGAAGAAGTGGTCAACCACAGAGTCTTCAAGAAATAAGAAATTCTGTACCATCTGAAAGTAGTTCTTGTTGGTGCCTTCATTTAAAAAAAAAAAGCACTTTAAGTTTAAAGGGAAATGTTTTCTGATAAAATACAAACTTCATTTAGTACAGGTTCTTAATATAAAACAATTACAAAATGAGTGTTGTTTGTAAGAGTAACATCAGATAAACTAGAGAGAGAAATGTATGTTTTAAACTAGGTTTTGTGAGTAGACAGATAAAAATTCTATTTTAAATATAAAGTTTATAAAATAAACACTTTTGTATTAAAATACTTGGTGTAATGTTTACACATAAAATGTGTGAATCTTGTTATATAAACATTCAGTTGTCTAAAAGATTGCCATCCCCTAGATTTTTCAAAGCAGTTTGAAAAAACTATGCATATTGCCATTTTTCTTTCAGTATTGATAGCCCAATAAGAAAAGGATTTGTGGACATTATTGGCTGTCCCTAATAAAATGCCATTCTTTATATACTGTACATTCAGCGTTTGAATACTGCTCTAGTTTTCTGGCTTTACCTTGTATGTTTAACATTGCTGGTGGCGTTGTTAAAAATATTTTTAAACTGCTAGAGTGGTCCCAGTTAAGTGACTGCAAAGCACTGAGACAGTCTGTCATAGTAGCTACTCAAATGTTGATGACTTTTATATGCATTTTAACTGAGTTTCAGTGGTTGTCTTTTTAAAGGTTAAATATGGTGTACAGAATTTTAACAAGCAGTAGCTTTCTTGTATATATTTGCCTGAAACAATGAAAGATAACAGGAAAGATACATAGTAAGGTTGATAAAAGCTTTTTTTTTTGTTTTGATGAGGTGTATCTCACAGGTAAGTCAGACTGATGATTAACAGAAGATAAGCTACATTGTTACTTGTTTAAAATACAGTAGATGCGTCCATCAACTAAACTTTAGAGTGCTTGAAAATCAGGTACATAATTTGAAGGTTTTGAAGGAGGTAAATCAAGTTGGTATAACAGCACAACCTGAAGTACTGGACCCTTAATCAGGACAAACCTTTCTAAAAATATAGCACACAATAGGCTGAAAAGAAATGACTTATTGCAGTTAAGCAGGTAATGTTGAATAATCCACATGGTCATTCCCTTGTGTAAGTATATTGGGCTGCTAATTTCTGTTAGAACTTGGATTTAAGGTAGTTGATAAGTTTTCCACACGAGAACATTTTTTGCATATGTTGCTGTATTACATTTCTATATAAGGCTTAATCCTTAAGTTCAGTATTAGGCAGTTTGGAGCAACACTGAATTTGTTACTTTCCACAGTATTTTGTAGGTCAACAACTTGAAAACAAACTACTTAGCTGTGTGAATTTTGCTGAAGTTCAAGGTTGCCTTTAGGAAAAGCTTCACTAGGGCATACTGACAGGGCTGGCAAGTAGGGGCTGGCTATTTCCTTTCCCTATACTTAGCTATTGGAGCAGTCAAAAAAACCCTCAACAGAATCAATGTTTGGCAGTACCTTGTATCTTAATGGTCACATCATGTGAATGGAAGGCATTTACTCCTTGGACTACTGGGAAACTAGCATCATTGGGAGCCATATTGAGGGCTGGCTTCCACATTAGGAGTGTTAATCTTTACTGGGAGTTTTTGAAACTTACTCTTTCTCTTGCATGTAAGGTTTTCAATAACTGGTGTATGATACAAGCCAAGATGGTCTAAAAGGGATTATAACTATTTGCACTAAGAGTTCAGAGTACTAAGGAAACTTGAAAAGAATCCTGTTTCTGTTCCTTAGTAATGACAATTACCAGTTCACAAGTATGGGTTCCTTTCCAAAAAGGTAGACAACACTAACAATATACTAAAAACATACACATTCTTGGCAACATTTGATGTAAATTTCATCTCTGAGCTTTGGAATGACTGCCTCTAGCTGGTTGATACACCCCTTTCAGTTTTAATGACACTGTTTAGTACTGCGCCGATCATTTAGATGTAACAGATCTTTGGGTGATGCATCTAACTAGTGAAGTGAGTAGACTACCCACTCACCCAAGAAGGGGAAGGTTAAGAATTAGACATAAAAAGCGTGTAAGTCTTAATATGTGCACAGTGTAGTCTTGAGTTTTGTTCTGGGGCTTGAATGTGTGCAGATTGGATTTTCTGAATGTTCTTAAGGTCCTGGTTGAACTGAGGCCAGCCTTGAGAGGAATCCAAATTAACCAGACATTCTTTAGTACATGTTGCATGGGAATTAATATACACTTGAAAATAATTTCACCTGTAAGATGGTTCAGCATGGATGTCTGTTGATGGCTACTTTTGGAATATGAAGGCTTTATTTGGAAAAGGACAAATGAGATGCTCAGATTTCTTCCCTTGTAACTTTATAATTGGAGGAGTGACTTCTGGATTAACAATTGTTTCCCATAGGTAAAGAAGGTAAGACTAATTTCCCTTCGGGACCAACTCAAACTGGGTTGTAAGTTTGGGCCTATCCACTGCAGATGCAGGAGGGGAAGGGGTACCCACCAGAAAAGGTCTTTAAAAGCTAAGGGTTAATTAACTAGTTGCTTAAGTGTAGTAAGCATTACTGATCTCAGCTGTCTTACTGATCCCTTGAAATTTGCATTTGTAAACCCCATACCAGATACCTGAAACACTAGAGGTAGGAGGTCACCTACCTCTCCCACCATCAGAACCTTATTCTGATAAAATAACAGTCTTGACTGTGTTAGTCATGTCTTAGAGTTAACTGGAGGGATATAGCAATTTAAGGAGTGGCAGCTAAGGGAGCAGCTTGGTTCAGATTCTGCCAGGTAAAGTGCATATAGCTTCAGTGAGAACTTTTTGAGATTTGAACATGGTCAGAAGCCAAATAGATTTCTCCTTTTCAACCATTCACCTATCTTCCTGTGCTCCAGGATAATCTACACTTTAAGAACACTAGCTGGAATATTTTAGTCCTTCAGGTATCCTATTTCTTCTGCAAGGGAATTTAGACTAAAATCTTGGCCTGGGATTTCCACTGCTGAAACATGTATCATGAGAGTCGAATAAGCAGCTCTAATTACATCCTTTGAAGCCAGATTTTTCTTCGGAAGTTTGGTGCATTTACGTTTGGTCACAATGCACCATACACTTTCCAGATTTCAAACCATTGTTTTGAGTTTCAGTTTCTAAGTCCCTG
The DNA here is from genome assembly GCF_963455335.1 of Martes martes. NCBI lineage: Eukaryota > Metazoa > Chordata > Mammalia > Carnivora > Mustelidae > Martes > Martes martes. Next base: position 58,988,828 of record NC_137899.1, on the reverse strand, counting down.
TTCTTATGTGTGTATTTTCCATATTTGAACCTTTGGTGTATAGTTCATTGTGGTGCTTGGTATTTTCAGGGATTTGAAGATAATGCCCAGTCTTACAAGTGTTAAAACAGTTGGGTAGATAAGGCTACTCATAGGTAAGTTTGTACCATGGAAGATTAAATTGTAGATGTGAAGGACTTACTGTAGAAATGTGCCCTCCTTGAAGCTGAAATTAGCAATTAAAGAGTTCAATCTGAATAGACTGTTACCGTACAAAACTGACTATAACAACCCTAGAAGCATCTTGTAGGCAAAATCTAGACTTAAATGCTTTCCTAGGCTCAGTTCTAGACACAAAGCACTGCATTTCTCTAAACCAAGGTGATACTTTGGTGATAACTCTTTGGCAGACTGTTATGGCAGAAATAACATCTGACAACACTGTAACTCTGGAATTAAACATTAGCAGTATGCATGTTAATATTGGCAAACCTTGGACATTTTCAGAAAATAATCATCTTGCTGTTGCAGTAAGCTCATTGAGCTTTCATTTCAAATGCCATTTCTAGTATTATTTCATTTATTGTCCTGTTCTTACCCAGATGTTCACATTTTTGGTTGTGAAGTCCATGCTCTACTGACTTCCCCTTACTGTTGGCTTGTGTTCTTGTGTGGCTTGTAATGTTTTCACATTCTTATGTGAGGCCTTCTGGGGGAGAGGTCCATGTTCTAGATGTGTAGGAATTTCCACAGGCTGGCTTAACTTGCTGGGTAGATCTGTTTTGTCTACTAAGAAGAGGTATAAACTTTTTGTGAATGCATTCTCATTTTGAAGTCCAGTTTTTTCTTGGCACCCAAGTCAAAGGGATGACTTTAGTTTGGCCTGAGTCTGATCAATTTTTGTGCAAATACTCAAACCCATGCTATGCTGCCTTATTGGCTATATACTCACCTGTATTCCTGAATGTGGGTTTTATGGAGAATATCCAAGGTAAATAATGGTTAGAATTTCTATATAAGAAATTTTTATAAATTCAAATTTATTTCCACAGAAAGCAATTTAAGTATTCATAGAAAGATAAAATAGCTTTTGTTAAGGCTGCATATATTCAGTGGTAAGTAACTACAATGCTAAAAAATTAAAATTTGAAGCTAAATTACATTGCATTTCAAGTCACAAAAAACCAAGATGTTTAAAAATAATTTACATCCAGTGTTTGCTCTTTTAAGTGACTGTTACTGAAAAAAAAAGGCAACCAAATGACTGGATTGTCTGCTTCTCATGTCACCCTGTTCTTTGTACATAGATATTTGAGTTCTGCATAAATACAGTTGGACTTCATGAAAAGTTGTGGCTTCCCCAAAATTTCCCACAAACTTAATCCTTAAATGAGTTTCAAATGTAGTCCTGAGTGATTCAAGTAGCAGTAGTAAAAGATAATACTTTGAAGCAGTTTCAGTGGTTTGTGGCCATGTATCAGTTTAACTTACACATAATGAAATCCACCTTCAGTTTCTTCTCTTCACTTTCTTTTTCCCTTACGGTTTTCCTTTTTGTGGCCTGAGGTAACCAGTTCCTTAGGTACAATCAAAACACTTCCATCTTGGCTGCACTCAAGAACATAGTGATTTGGATTGACAGGCCTACCGTCGTCATCTCTTAACCTACTAAAAATACTGTGATAAAGGTGATGCAGTTTTTGTTTCATTGTGGTAATAGCTTTGTTATACTGGGCTCGTTCTCTCTTAAGGATTTCCTTCTTGGCTTGCAAGTTACATAAATCATCTTCGAGATTCAGAATTATATCCAGTTTGCGTTTACGACAGTTCTGAGCAGCAACTTTATTTTTCCCTCTTCTTCTAATACCACGCATGAGTGACACTTGTAAATCTGTCAAGTAGTGCCTGCTTAGCATGTTGTTGAAAGATTCAACAGGCATACGGACAATTTCATCTACAGAAAAAGGGATATGGAGAGCCTTAGCACGTCGCTCATCGCGACTTAAGTTTCTGTCTGTGTCACTGAGGTGCTTGCTTGCTTTCTGTGACTTCCCATGCTGTGAAAAAGATCTAGGGGTGGAATCTAGAGCACCTGGCTCTACGTGGTAAGTGTGGTTATGATGTATGTGTTGAAAGGCAGGGTCCCCATGAAAGCCAGAGTCATTCCTCTGACCCATGTGACAAAGCTTACTGGGATCTGGGTAGTAGCCTCCTACAGCTCCTTCCAGGTCACTATAACCTGTAGCGCCGCCTTCACACACTGAGCAAGAGGAATTATACTTGGTGACAGAGGTACTGTTGTTGCTTGAATTTAAGGAAAGCCCAGAATCGGAATCCAGTTCTTCAAAAAGCTGAGACACTTCCAGTGAATCAAAACCTGCTTCTGTGGCCAAGGACATTAAATTTGTCTCATCAAATATGCTTATATCGAGGTCATGTAGGAGGTCTTGACTTAGATTCCTCATCTGATTGCCAACAAGGGGAAGAAATCCTGTCAGATTAGTTCCAGGAAGGGTCTGTTCAGGATTGGTAGTATGAGAATTTGACTGCAGAAATGGTTCTTCTGGTTGTGAAGTCCTTGCTGTTGGTTCTCTTCTAAATGTATTGTCAGGATACAGCAACATGGCATCATGGAGATTCACATCGTGACTTATAGCTTGACTAAAGTTTATGTTATGTGTTGAGGAATTCATGCCATCATTGATACTACCTGGAAAAATATCTCCAAGTGAGATGCCCTGAGAAGGGAAAAAAAGCACTTTAAACAATCTTATTTCATCAGCAGTACAGTAACTAATAACAGCACTCTTCTTTCCTCAGTTTATAAAATCTAGGCAAATACAGTATGCAGTGTGAACCCAAATCTGAATGATGCTATATGTAGGGAAAGGTTTTTTTTTTTTTTTTTGGTACATCCTGGAAATTAGTATGAATCAACCTGGCTGTTGGCAATAAATCCACATTGAAGTAGTCTGTTTTTTAAAGTAAATCAGAGCAGCATAGTCGAGTATGACATAAATGCTACCAGAAAAATAATCTTGCCTTAGTTTGTCAAGTACTTACTGTTTTTGATTCAGTGAATCCTAAATTTTATTATATCCTTGTGATCATTTAGGAGGAGGAACAGTATACATACTTGGTTAATTCTCTAAAATTAAAGTAGTTCTGTAAAAAGTAATCCTCAGTCTGTGGACTTACATAATGCAGTACTGTTATAGTATATAAACTATGTCATCCCATTTAAAGAGGTTAAACATTCATGGATCAGTGATTTCCTACAAGAATGAGAGCCAAGGTACTAATTACCTCCAGTGAATTTTCAGACTGTGACAAAAGCATCTGAGATAAGTCGTCCAGAGAGAAAGCTGTTTCTGTCCCATTCAGAGATCTCTATAAAGAAACATAAGGTTCACCATTAAGTTAAAAGGCAGAAAAGGTTAATTGGGGCTTTAGGATCAATTGAAGGAGAAGTAGACTCCCTGTGGAGCTGGGAGCCCAGTGCGAAGCGGGACTTGATCCTGGGATTCTGGGATCATGACCTGAGCTGAAAGCAGTAGGCTTAATCTTGAAAGGATAACCAGGTTCTCTCTCTCTCCTGGATTTTTATGCCTATTTTGGAATTATTACATTCCTGTTTCAGTGTTCATCTTCCATATAACTTTTGGCTGGTATTCTTCATCCTGCCTTGTTTTTACCATGGCTAACCCTCCAAATTGGTTATAAGATTATGTAATTTTTACAGGTCAAATATTTAGACTTACCACAATGTTTCTGGCAGCTTCGCTCTTTGTTGCTTTATCCCAGTCTTCAGGTTTGTTTCTTACCAAAATAACTCCTTTTGACAGCTCTTTTAGAGAGGCTCCACCAGTGGTAAACTCAGTTTTTGTAACCTGGGTTTATTTTGCTTTCATGCTTAAACAGTGATTTATGTGGTAAGATGATCAAATTTAATGTTTTGCACTAAGGCATGTATTGCTACTGATGTCAGTCTCATTTTATAGCCAATCTCTTTTTTTCCTCCAGTAATTTTAAAAGGTTTTTTTCCCCTGTAGTCTGTTGTCTTACTTCACTTTGATGTTTTGGAGACTTAATGTTTTTACTGACTTTGTTGGGACTCTGTACTCCTTTAATCTGAGTCCTAAAATCACTTTAATTTTCAAAATATTTTGCCATAAACACTCTGAAGGCTGCTTCATCTTCATCCCAGAATTTTCTCACTGTCTTAATTTTTTATATTTAAGGGTGAGCTCATCTTTGTTGGTAACTTTTTCTGTAGGAATCCCACATACTGAGGGCTACCCACCAACTATAAATTTTATACCATTTTGTAGACCTTGCTTTTTTTGGATCAGGATTCCTGATAGTAATGGTAGTGTGGATTCAGACTTCAAACACCGGGCTCATTTGGGGTTCTGATTTCTAGGATGGATAGACTACTTCCTTGCTCATGTCTCAGGGATTGTCCTAGTCCCATCTCCTACAGAAGAAGAGTCTTTAAATTCTGAGCTTTAAGTGGGGAATTTTGGTATCCCCAGGTATGGGCTCAAGACCTCATTTCTCATCTGTTCAACCCCAGTCTCATCTGTGACCTCTGTATTCATATTTTCACTGGGGCTGCTTCAGTTTTGGTTGTCTGAATAGCTTTTAAATTATGGATTTGAGTCGCCCCTTTTTTTTTTTTTTTAGATTTTTTATTTATTCATTTGACAGATCACAAGGAGGCAGAGAGCCTTATGCGGGGCTTGATCCCAGGACCCTGGGATCATGACCTAAGCTGAAAGCAGAGGCTTTAATCCACTGAGCCACCCAGGTGCCCCTGAGTCGCCTTTTTGTTGTATCTACAGAGTTCCCTTTCTTGCTTTTGAGTTCCTTTTTTTTTTTTTTTTAAAGATTTTATTTATTTATTTGACAGACAGAGATCACAAGTAGGCAGAGAGGCAGGCAGAGAGAGAGGAAGGGAAGCAGGCTCCCTGCTGAGCAGAGAGCCCGATGTGGGGCTCTCGATCCCAGGACCCTGGGATCATGACCTGAGCCGAAGGCAGAGGCTTTAACCCACTGAGCCACCCAGGCGCCCCGTTGCTTTTGAGTTCTGCTATGCACTTAAAATACTTTTATTCAAGATTTCTGGTTCTGGTCTATCATAGGGGTTTTATCTTTACTTTTTAGTAAGTTCACATTCCTGAACTCCCCTCCCCTAGCTTTGTACTTGAGGGTTCCCCCCCCTTTTTTTTAAAGTGTATACAAATATTTGTAAGTGTATACAAATATTTGGTTTCCCTTTCCACTAAATACCTTGGGTTCTATGAGGCCATGTTTTCAGGGCACATAATACAATGAATCTAAGGCTTTCTGTGTCTATAGATGCTACAGGACCATCTAAGCTCAACTGGTAGATCAGATTTCTTCATTTACTAGCAAATCATACATTCTTAGTGGGCTGGAGACTTATTTGCTAACTTGACTTAATTCAAAGTGGTTTTTAATTTTTTAAGATATTTCAGAAGAGCTCTATTTCTGTTAATGAGCCCAAACTTGAGTCATAGTCCTGGCCCAATCATTGACCACAATTTGCAGATGGTCAGAAGTGTCTGAGCAAGAGTATCAGCACAAATCTGGATTCCTGTGAAAACCTTAAAATTGTAGGTAAATAAAACCATGTGCAGAAAAGAAAACCTTAATATTTAGAACATAGGTACGGTATGAAGCCCATTCTGCTTTAAGTGAATTATGGACTGATCCTTCAGGCCAGTCAGGTATGTTTCATTAAACCTTTATGTGTTCCCTTCAGTGCCCATGGAGATGGCAGACAGAGAGGCTAATTCCTACTGAGCCAGGCCCTGGCCTGGGTCTATCCAAGACACAGATCTGAGATGGAAGGAGGGACTGATGTGCCTTAGAGACAACTGAGGGCTTGCTCTTCCCAGATTCCCTTCTGCCCTGATGGGGCTAACAGCTTCATGTTTTACTGGTCCTTGAGAGTTTCCTTATTCTTTGATGTTACCCTTAAACATGCCCTCACTTCTTCAACAACAAAAACCCCTTATCAAAATCTCATCAGATGTGTTACATGCTTTCTAGTTAAGGGCCTTTACATCTGTTTGAAGTCCATGCAACAGAGTTTTTCTGTCTACTATATAAGAATTTTGAGACATTAGAGCTTACACAAAAGTGGACAACTAAGACATTCTTTCAGTTAACCGAGATGTATGATTTGCCTTCAAGTTGTTTTGCCTCACTAACCCAGACCTAGCCAGCTTGGTGCCTCTACAGAGGGCTGGTTGAGGATTCCTGGGTTTAGCATGGCAGTTACTTTATCCCTTGCCACGGCAAACAGCAAAATCAGAAGCAACTTCCCGGGGGGGGGGGGTGTATATAAATACTCCCCCTCTAAACACTATCTTGAGTTTAACCAAAGATAACTAATTTTATGGGCTGATTCTTTCGTAAATCAAATTACTACTACCACATCTATTAAAAAATACATATTTTCATATATCTGATTTGCTTCTAGTAGGGCACTTACATGGAAAATTGATTACCAACACATACTGTTAAAGCCATAAAATCTATCTTACTAGGGCACCTGGGTGGCTCAGTTGGTTAAGCATCTGCCTTGGGCTCAGGTTGGGATCCTGGGATCTAGACCCATAAGCTCATCATCATCGAACTCCCTGCTGACCGGGGGAGTCTGCTTGTTCCTCTCTCCCTGGCCCTCCCCACCACTCCTGTGCACTCATTGTCTCTAATAAAATCTTAAAAAGGAAAAAAAAAAAAAACCTTATAGCCAAAATGGTAAGGCTGAGCCACTTGGATATGCTTACCTCATTTCTAGATTGCATGGTCTTTTCTGCCTCCCAGTCAGGTTTATCTGCTATTTTACTTTCATCCTCATTCTTCTGCTGTAGTGATTTTTCTTGGGCTGATACTCTTTGCTCATTTTCCTCATTCTGAGAGTTGTGACCCATAGCTTCATGCCTCTCTCTCAGTACTTCATTCTCCTATAAAAGTACCCAAAAATGTGCTACATAGAAGTTCATACTTCCCCAAAGAAGTCAAACAACCTTTAAAACTGCATTATATTTACTGCTCAGTGATCATAAAAACTGTTAAGTCAAAAGCTAAGATCAGCATTGCATTATTTCAGTATTTAAGAAACATTTTAATTCTGAAACAAAGCCCAAGAAACTCACCAAGACACAGGCTGTTGAATCTGTGTAATTTAAATTATATGCATTTATAAGCCTGGAGTTTAAAATACTGACAAATTTGATTAGATTTAGAAATCAGTGTGGCCAATAGGCAGTTTTTACTTCATTTTCTGTTGAAAATAGATCAAACAGCTAAGCTGGAAACAGTGATCAAATATATATAGAAGAGTCTGGAAAAGTATTATTACAAGGTATTAATTGTTCTCTCTGAAAGGTGGAAGAAGGTTGGGGAAATGTGGGTGAAAAGAACTGCCTACACTTTATACATTATTGTTTGAATATTTTACAACAAATGTTTCTTTTAAAGTCAGGAAAAGTGCGTTTTTATTAAAAAAAAAAAAGTTAACAACAAAGCTTAGACTAGCATCTCCATAGGTATTTTCGACTGTGCTTACCCATATGAGTCCTACTTTTTAATTTAACTGGAGATTTAAAAGTTAACCATTAACATACACTGTATATACTGATACTTTTAATTATGCGAAAAGCGCACAATTTCCCCCTCTCTAACATCAAGGCCTCAAACTCTTCAGAAGATCAACGTTTAATTTTTCTCTTTCAGCAGCATAGCACACTGCACTAAACTCAAGGACAGCAGCACCACCCCCACACTACAAAGCAGAGAAACGCTAATTACACACACACACACACACACACACACACACACACACGGAGGTCAAAGAAATCTAAAAATCTACAGATGCCAGAAGCGAGGAAATAAAATGAGCAGAAAAAGGACGCTGACATGCTAGTGGGCACTTGATTTTACATGCTTCTCTATTCGTTGCCCTTAACTGACACACGTGGCTTCCCTCTTGATGCGGTGTTGGTCTTGTTCCTGCCTCAGTTAGTCTCTGTGCACAGTCCTGCTCATGTGCTCAAGGACACTGTTGCTGCACCTCTATCCTCTTCTGCATCCAGTGTTTCTTGTCTGGATACTCTCACCACTAACCAACAGCTAAGATCTCTTTAAAAATCCCTCCCTTGGTGTCCCATATAACTCTCTAGGTACAATCCCATTTTTCTGGTCCCTTTTAGAGCATAATCCTCCAGAGTCATCTGGACTCCCTGCATTCTCTCTTGAACCCATTCCAGTGGGCATTCTGAAACATTTCAAAAGGCACTCTCCAAGCTGACAGTTCTCCACACTCACCTTACCAGACCCATCAGCAGCATTTCCCTTCCTTACTCTCTCCTCCTGGAAACAGGTTTTTTACCTGGCATCCAAGGACCTTTTCTATTATCCTACCTCACCAACTATTCTTTGGCTGATTCTTCAGCTCAGCCTCAGGCATACCAGGCACTCTCCCACCTTTCAGCTGCTGTTCATTGCTCCTTCTGCTTACAGGGCTCTCCCTCTGCTCACTCTCCCATCCCCAGCCCCATGGCTTTGAAGCTTTAGATCTCTATTCAAATAGTACCATCTTTTATTTAAAAAAAAAAAAAAAAAAAAAAAAAAAAGCACCTCTCCCATCAGTATATCCCTTACTTTTTTTTCATAGCATTGAGCACCAGCTGAATCTATCTGTCATTTATCCTTTTAGAATGCTAGTTTCTTGAGGGTAGAGGCTGTTTAGTTCCTGTATGCCCACTGCCTATCCAAGAACCTGCCACATGGTAGACCCTTACTAGGTATTTGATGAACAGATGAACTCCCAGACATAACATCCACAGACTTTGATAGGGATCCTCTTCCAATGGGTGAGCTGCCATTATCTTGCTCTCCTTCCTGCAAGTACAATTCTGATTCCTATCCAAATTTGGGGAAGGAAGGAAAAAGTAACTGGTCATCAGTCTTTCAATGTCTATCTTTTGCCAAGGCAAGCCTGCTTAATCAAATCCAAAATTCTGGAATCCTGAGGCAGCTAACTTCATTTATAAATTTGCTATCAGTGGGCACAAGAGCTTCTGAACTCTAAATTGCATGACCTATTTTAGAGCTGTGAAGCAAGGTCTCTCGTTAATGTGTAGTGTGTAGTATGTGAGTTACAACACATGAACTTGCAAACACGAGAAGATGTTCTGACGTTATACAAATGAAACAAAGGGAACAGGTAACTAATACAGGCCTGGATAAAGCCCATAAGGAAACCAGTAAACTTTAGTCTGGGAAGGATTTTTTGGGGTCGGGGGGGAGGACTTTGAGAGTGGTAATGGCCTGCCTAAAAACTCTAGAAGAGACAACCTGGACGTAGAGAAATTCTGTATGAACACTACTCACTTTACAAGAAGCAGAAATTGGTTAAAAATCCTACCTTATAATAATGAATAACCCATTAAAAGGAATAATCAATGAGTCCATTTGAATATAAATATATATTAAATATACAAAGATACAAAAATATAAAAATATATTTTATAAATATAAATAATGAGGGGGAAAAATTTCTTACAGCACAATGCAACTAATAAATACAGAGGGAGAATGGTAGGGTTAGAAAATCATCAATGGATGCTAAAACTAGGGAGTAAAGTTTGATGAGAAACATATTTAAATAGTGACACTACAGGAGAAACATGGCAAGCACCACCTCAGCCAAGTGGTAAAATCCATCATCACGGAATGGAAATAAACCAATATCATGTGCCTCTTGACACAGAGATACCATACTTCTGTTATTCCTGCCCAGAATTCATAATCTCAATCATGAGGTAACATCAAAAATAAATAAAAATTGGGGCCATTTTATAAAACAACTGACTGATGCTCTTCCAAAATCCAGAGGTCAAGAAAACCAAGGCTGAGGAACTTTTCCAGATTAAAAGTGACTAAGAGACTCGGCACATAAAATGTGATCCTGGGTTAGATGCTGACCCAGGAGGAAAAATGTATTATACAGGACATTTCTGGGACAAAAGAGTATGGACACATTCGATAGGAGTCTTAGATATGCGTTAGTTTCCTGATTTTGATAAATATACATTTAAGTATTTGGGTATTGAGGGACAAAATGGCTTCAATTCACTCTTACATGTTTCACAACAAAAAGAATTATGTACAGATGGATAGCTAACTATAATTGCAAAACAGAAAAGTCAAATGGGGCAAAATGCAAACAGGTAAATCTGAGTAAAGGACATATACTATTCTTGCAACTTTTTTAAAGTTTGAAATTACATCTCACTAAATGAGTTGCCCTAAAAATCCACACATGGCAAAATCACTTTGGAAAGGTTGCCTCAAATATTCTTGCATTAAATCTTGTTAACCTGTATTTTCTCCCCAAAGTGTACAGTAGTCTTATCAGTTGTTTTATCGTTTTCAGCTCTTCCAACATTTAAATTTCAGATTTCATTTTCTTGCCCAATTTCTTTTGTTATGCTTCCAGAGTAATGTTCAACAATAACGGTGATACCTGATTCAAGGAAAACACTATCGGTGTGTCTACTTTTGATACTCTTAACTACAACACTACTTCATTCAACACTAGATATGTGCGTTTCCACACACCACGCAATTTCTGCAACCCAGCTGGGCGTCCTGTAAGCTAACTCAATTCTGCCACTACCTACCTGAAGATCGCATTAGATCCCACAGGTTAAGGGCTTAGTCTCACAAGACTTCCCACTTGCCTCTCTTGAGATGCCAAGTGCAAGTTCAGGTTGTCACCTGTGCTTCAGAATCACTGGCTGTAAACTGGAGGTTCCCAAAACCCCCTCCCTTGGGTTTATTTAATATGCTAGAGTGGCTCACAGATCTTGAGAAAAAAATTTTACTTACTAGGTGACTGTTTCATTATAGAAGATTGTTAACTCAGGAACAATGAGGTACACAGACCAAGTTCACAGAGGTTCCAGACGCAGGGCGGCACCTCCAAGTGTTCACCAGCTTGGAAGGTCTCTGAACCCTATCCCTCAGGGTTTTTACGGAGGCTTCTTTATGTAGGCATAACTGAATAAATCATCAACTCAGTCTCCAGTTGCTCTTGCCTCCCCAGAGGTCTGAGAGGTAGGGGCCAAAAGTTCCAACCCTCTAATCATCTGGCAGATTGCCCTGGCTCGCCCCATTTTAGGGACTTTCCAAAAGTCACCTTATTAACATAGATCAAGAGTGCTTGCAGCGGGCTTGTTATAAAAAACAAGACACTCAGGGTGCCTGGGTGGCTCAGTGGGTTAGAGCCTCTGCCTTCTGCTCAGGTCATGATCCCAGGGTCCTGGGATCCAGCCCCGCGTCGGGCTCTCTTCTCGGCGGGGAGCCTGCTTTCTCCTCTCTCTGCCTGCCTCTCCACCTACTTGAGATCTCTGTCTGTCAAATAAATAAATAAAATCTTTAAAAAAAAAAAAAAAAAGACACTCCTTTTACCTTTATGGCTCTGGAGATACTTTAAGAACTGAAGACAAAAGACCAGAGAGTACATAGCAAAAGATGCTCCCATTGCTCTTAACCTTTAGGAAACCCACAGTTTTGGGAGCTCTGGGCCAGAAAGGGGGGTGAAGACCAAATACATCGTTAAATCAGAAAATCGTACCTGACATGCTCACTCTGCTCCTGACTTCAGTGGGAATGCTTTTAATGGTTCACCAGTAAGGACAATATATGGACTTTTATTTGAGATTCAACAATTTTTTTAGTCACTCATTCAATTCATACATACCAAATGCCAAACACTACATGAGATGCTGGGGATACAACAGTGAAAACATACATTGTTTGGCACTTCCAAGTTTTCATTTAAAGGGAGGGAGCCAGAAATGCAAATGAATGCAAGTGATGGCAAGTCAAAGAAAGAGACCTTCTTTAGAATGGGGCCAGGGAAGGGCTCAGAGGAGAGGTGGTATTTGGGCTGAGATCTGAAGAAACAGAAAATTGCTGTGTGAAGAGAGGGAGGCACTGAAGGCACAGATAACCTCCAGTGTACTCATGGGCCTGTTACCATAACTTACTTCCTTAGTTTCCAATATTTCCTTCTAACAGTATTAAAACGTCTCATCCATCCTTCTTTGTATACACGTGCAAGTAGAATAAATTTCCAAAATTTATGCTGAGTCAAAAGAGGCGTGCATTTTTTTTATTTGATGGATTTTATCCAATAGCCCTTCAAAATGTTTGTGGTAGTTTAAATTCCCACCCCCAGTGGATAAAAGGGCCAATTTGATAGATGAAAATTGGTATCTCATTGTAATTTTACTTTCTATTCAGTGAGGCTGAACATTTTTCACAAGCTTTAAAGCATCTGTACTTCCTTCCTGTGACTATTTGTAGCCTTTGCCCTTTTTTTTTTAATTGGGGTGTCAGGCTTTTTCTTATTGTTAATAGCACAGGATTCTACTCCCCTCCTCCCATTCTGTCTGTACAAATTCAAGAGTAGAAGTGGGGAGACCAGTGAGTGGGCTGCTGCCGTAAGTTAAGAGAGAGTAGAGGAGAATCTGGAAGAGGGCGGTGGCAATGGAAAGAGAAGTGGAAGAACCCATGCACTGTGGAGAAAGAACACACAGGGTTGCTGACAGACAGAAGTAGGAGATAAAGTGAAGAGAAGAATGAAGGATGACTCCTAGATTTCTGGCTTGAATAAATTGGCAGACAGTTATGGAGAGAACAGGGGAAAAAAACACAGTGAGTTCTTCCATTTTGGATATGTTAAATTTGACATGTGAAAAGTCAAGTAGAAATGTCCACTACACGGCTGAGATGGAAATCTGGAATTGAGAGTGAATGTCTGAACTGGAGTTATAAACTGGGAACGCCATCAACAGCAACAACAAAACCCGCACAGGGTTCTAGGAAGAGAGTACAAAGCAAGGAGAAGGGGGCTTGGCACCCGGTCCCAAGGAACCACAACATTCTGCAGTCACGCAGAGGAACCAGCCAAGACTGAGGAGGGTAGGAAGTGAGGTACAGGGGAAGCCAGGGGACAGTAATGTCTCAGAATCTGAAAGTGTTTCGAGAAGGATGGAGTGGCTGATGGTGTTGAATGCTGCTTGGAGGCTACATAAGGTAAGGACAGAAACGTCTTCACAGGAACTGGCAATAAGAAAGCTGTTGGTGGTTGGGGCGCCTCTGTTGGTTAAGGGTCTGCAGTTGGCTAAGTGTGCCTTCAGCTCAGCTCATGATCCCAGGGTTCTGGGATCAAGCCCTGCACTGGGCTCCTTGCTTACTGGGGAGCCTGCTTCTCTCTCTGCCTCTGCTGCTCCCCTGTTTGTGCTCTCTCTCTCAGTCAAATAAATACATAAAATCTTAAAAAAAATAAATAAAATCATGAATGAAAGAGGACAGATCACAACCAACACCAAAAAATACAAACAATTATAAGAACATACTACGAGCAACTCTACGCCAACAAATTTGACAATCTGGAAGAAATGGACACATTTCTAGAGACATATAAACTACCACAAATGAACCAGGAAGAAATAGATAACCTGAACAGACCCATAACCAGTAAGGAGATTGAAACAGTCATCAAAAATCTCCAAACAAACAAAAGTCCAGGACCAGACGGCTTCCCAGGGGAATTCTACCAAACATTTAAAGAAGACTTAATTCCTATTCTCCTGAAACTGTTCCAAAAAATAGAAATGGAAGGAAAACTTCCAAACTCATTCTATGAGGCCAGCATCACCTTGATCCCAAAACCAGACAAGGATCCCACAAAAAAGAGAATTAACAGACCCATATCCTTGATGAACACAGATGCGAAAATTCTCACCAAAATACTGGCCAATAGGATCCAACAGTACATTAAAAGGATTATTCACCACAACCAAGTGGGATTTATTCCAGGGCTGCAAGGTTGGTTCAACATCCGCAAATCCATCAATGTGATAAAATACATTAATAAAAGAAAGAGTAAGAACCATATATACTCTCAATAGATGCTGAAAAAGCATTTGACAAAGTGCAGCATCCCTTCCTGATTAAAACTCTTCAAAGTGTAGGGATAGAAGGCACATACCTCAATATTATCAAAGCCATCTATGAAAAACCCACCGCAAATATCATTCTCAATGGAGAAACTGAAAGCTTTTCCGCTAAGGTCAGGAACACGGCAGGGATGTCCGTTATCACCACTGCTGTTCAACATAGTACTAGAAGTCCTAGCCTCAGCAATCAGACAACAAAAAGAAATTAAAGGCATCCAAATTGGCAAAGAAGAAGTCAAACTATCACTCTTTGCAGATGATATGATACTATACGTGGAAAACCCAAAAGGCTCCACTCCAAAACTGCTAGAACTTATACAGGAATTCAGTAAAGTGTCAGGATATAAAGTCAATGCACAGAAATCAGTCACATTTCTTTACACTAACAAGACAGAAGAAAGAGAAATTGAAGAGTCAGTCCCATTTACAATCGCACCCAAAACCATAAGATACCTAGGAATAAATCTAACCAAAGAGGCAAAGAATCTGTACTCAGAAAACTATAAAGTACTCATGAAAGAAATTGAGGAAGACACAAAGAAATGGAAAAATATTCCATGCTCATGGATTGGAAGAACAAATATTGTGAAAATGTCTATTCTACCTAAAGCAATCTACACATTTAATGCAATCCCTATCAAAATCCCATCCATTTTTTTTAAAGAAATAGAACAAATAATCCTAAAATTTATATGGAACCAGAAAAGACCTCGAATAGCCAAAGGAATATTGAAAAAGAAAGCCAAAGTTAGTGGCATCACAATTCCAGACTTCAAGCTCTATTACAAAGCTGTCATCATCAAGACAGTATGGTACTGGCACAAAAACAGACATATAGATCAATGGAACAGAATAGAGAGCCCAGAAATAGACCCTCAACTCTATGGTCAACTAATCTTCGACAAAGCAGGAAAGAATATCCAATGGAAAAAAGACAGCCTCTTCAACAAATGGTGCTGGGAAAATTGGACAGCCACATGCAGAAAAATGAAATTGGACTATTTCCTTACACCACACACAAAAATAGACTCAAAATGGATGAAGGACCTCAATGTGAGAAAGGAATCTATCAAAATCCTTGAGGAGAATGCAGGCAGCAACCTCTTTGACCTCAACCGCAGCAACTTCTTCCTAGGAACATCGCCAAAGGCAACAGAAGGGAAAAAACGAACTATTGGGATTTCATCAAGATCAAAAGCTTTTGCACAGCAAAGGAAACAGTTAACAAAACCAAAAGACAACTGACAGAATGGGAGAAGATATTTGCAAACGACATATCAGATAAAGGGCTAGTATCCAAAATCTATAAAGAGCTTATCAAACTCAATACCCAAAGAACAAATAATCCAGTCAAGAAATGGGCAGAGGACATGAACAGACATTTCTGCAAAGAAGACATCCAGATGGCCAATAGACACATGAAAAAATGCTCCACATCACTCAGCATCAGGGAAATACAAATCAAAACCACAATGTGATACCACCTCACACCAGTCAGAATGGCTAAAATTAACAAGTCAAGAAATGACAGATGCTGGCGAGGATGCAGAGAGAGGGGAACCCTCCTACACTGCTGGTGGGAATGCAAGCTGGTGCAACCACTCTGGAAAACAGTGTGGAGGTTCCTCAAAAAACTGAAAATAGAGCTACCCTATGACCCAGCAATTGCACTACTTGGTATATATCCTAAAGATACAAACGTGGTGCTCCGAAGGGGCATGTGCACCCAAATGTTTATAGCAGCAATGTCCACAATAGCCAAACTGTGGAAAGAGCCTAGATGTCCATCAAAAGATGAATGGATAAAGAAGATGTGGTATATATACACAATGGAATACTATGCAGCCATCAAAAGACATGAAATCTTGCCATTTGCGATGACGTGGATGGAACTAGAGGGTATCATGCTTAGCGAAATAAGTCAATCAGAGAAAGACAACTATTATATGATCTCTTTGATATGAGGAAGTGGAGATGCAATGCGGGGGGTTGGGGGGAGGTAGGAAAAGAAAAAATGAAAAGATGGGATTGGGAGGGAGACAAACCATAAAAGACTCAATCTCAAAAAACAGACTGAGGGTTGCTGGGGGGAGGGGGGACGGGAGAGGGTGGTGGGGAAATGGACATTGGGGAGGGTATGTGCTATGATGAGTGCTGTGAAATGTGTAAACCTGGCGATTCACAGACCTGTACCCCTGGGGATAAAAATACATTATATGTTTATTAAAATATAAAAATAAAAAAATATGTACATAAAAAAAAGTCTTAAAAAAAAAAGGAATCTTGATGGCAGGTGGAATTCCACAGACCTGTGGAAGAGAGATGCTTTAACATGTACAGCCTTAGGTATTCAGTATTTTCTTAGCTGGTTCTTCACTCATTCATTCAACTATCATTTCCTGACAGCTGCCATAAAGCTAACAGAGATGTGTTATGAGAAGTGACAAATGAGAAGAATTTTCCTTGGGTTAGTGTGCCGCCCATGGAGCTATGTAGCCCAGACTGCCCTCAAGGAAGGACAAGTGGGCAGAGAGCCTCTAGCTGTGCCTTTAAGAACACCTCAATTGCTGACAGCCACTTCTCCTAATGTCATACCCTTCCCTGGGCACCCACATCCCATGACTGAGCAGGGAGGGTATAAAGGCCTGGCCATCTTGGCCCAGTGTGGGACGACTGTGATGAACCACGTTAGCCCCCAAGCTCCTGGTTTCGTTAGCCTGCATCAAGCTTAACTTCTGCTTCTGTCCAATCCCACTTTCTTTTTATCTTCCCGTCTCTATTTGTAGTGCCCATGGCACTTGATCTCAGAGTCTCCCTCCCAGGGAACCCAATCTGTGACATCACAGTTAAAAATTTTATCTTGGCAAGAAGAAAGGAGACCAGATCTCAAGGCAGGGAGGGGTAGAAGATTCAATATTATAACATTTCTATTTAGAAAGTACAAAAAGGTTTATTGCATTTATAGTCTAAGTACAAAGGGCCTCGAAAGCCCTATGGAGGGGTGCCTGGGTGGCTCAGTGGTTAAGAGTCTGAGTCTTGATTTCGGCTCAGGTCAGGATCAGGTCGGGTGGGGCTTAGTGTTCAGCAGAGTCAGTTTCAGATTCTTTTCCTCCCTCTGCCTCGCCCCCTCCCTCCCCTCGTGCTCACTGGCTCTCAAAATAAATAAAATCTTAAAAGAAAAAAAAAAAGCCATATGGAGGGCTCAGATCCAAAAATGGCTGAGTAAAAAGGCCTATCAGCTGTATGACCTTGGGCCACTCTGACCCTCTGTTTCCGTGTCCGTTGAAGTGAAAGGATATTTCCTAACATTTTAAGGAATTAGTGGAGGAAAAGCACTTTATACATTTAAGATGTTATACTAATTACTACTCCTTTCTACTCTGTGATTCTGAAGAGTTGCAATTAAAGACTAACTGCTGGCCACTCCATCAGAAGGTCAAGAGAAAGGAGGACAGGCCCTGGCACCAGTCATTCTTATCTTTGCTCTCTTCCTATTTTCCTCCACTCAGTGACACGGACCTAGGATACATACAGAGTATATGTGCTTTAGAAGCATGGTTGTATAGACTGGAGATTTATGGGCCATGCTCTTGAAGAACAGGTCACTCAAACCTATCATTAAGTTACTTTTTATTTGTGTGTAGGTGATTTTTACTTTTGTGGGGTTGAGACTCAAAAAAAAAAAAAAAGGAAGTTCCATGCTTGCCATAGGAAGCCATCGTAAACTTGGGAGCTGCGGCGCCTAATAACCAGAGCTAAAAAATCCAGTGACTTGGACTGAACTGGCACCGGCCAGAAAGGTCCTCTCCACCACAGCCCTCTTGGCTGGGAGGTGACTCATCTCTTCCTCTGCATGGGTCCAGAACGTGCCATTTTAGGTGCCTCAGCTAAAACTCAGCCCACGTCTCAAATACAATGGCTTCCGGATTTCCCTTACGACACTTATCCTACTCCATCTAAAATGACAATTATTTGGATCTTTTCTTTCCTGAGGGGCTGGAAACTAACGAAAGCTGTCCTTCAGCTGTTACTCACCTCTGCCCCCAATGTTAAGGAGCAGAACCCAGCACTCAGGTTTTCTGAGTCAGTGGAGGTGGTGGGAAGGGGACAAGAGGGGCAAAGCTGGGCTTCTCTTTCTGCGGACTCTCTGATGTTCCTGATAACTGGCAACATGATTTCCAAGCCTGTACTTATTATAATGTATTGGGACCTGAATACTGTGATGCAGAGTTTGACCCTGAAAAAAGTCTTTGTGAACAGTCCCAGCTGGCTTAACTGGGCCTTTCATTTATGCTTCTGGAGGAGGATCAACTGAGACCTGCTTTGACCTTTAGGGCTGGATGAACCTTCAAAGACAAAGAACAATGTGGTGCCTACAGAGAAGCATGACATCAGAGCGAGAGGGGTAAAGGCCAAAGAATTGTGTGGCCTGTCTCTAGGCTGGAGGCAAGCTGGAGTCATCAGGTCTAAAGAGAAACAAGGAGCCAGATAAAGAGAGGCTGTGTCCTATTTGGCCTGGGTGGTTTTTAATAGCCATTTATAATAATTATAGCTCACATTTATTGAGCACTCGCTGTGGGCCAGGCACCCCATACATGATCTCATTTATGCTGCTCAGCATCCCTGTAAGATAGGGACTGTTGTTACCTCCTGGGACAGAGCAGGAAGCAGAGGCCCAGAGAGGTTAAGCAACTTGCCCTAAGTCACACAGCTTTTAAGTGACAGAACCAGGATTTGGCTGCAGACCTCTGCAGCCTTCCTAGCTGCCTCTCAGCCACTGTACTAGTTCTTGCTTGTCCCTCCCGATCTCGGTGTGCCCGCAGAAGCTGTCCCTGGTAAAGCTCTGGGGCTCCGGAGCAGGCTGCCTTCCAGCTGGGCTCGCCAGTGGGAGGCAGAGGCAGGAGACTGGAGGATGAACAAGGCCGAGGTCAGGGCATTTCTCCCCCTTGATCTTCAGGGACTGGTGAGTGCACCCTCCTCACTACGCTCTGGTAACACTTTCACGCCTCTCCTCCCTCACCACCCCCCACCCCGTGGTTGGTCTCTGGGTGCTCGGACACCCCTCGCCAACCCCCCCACCTCCTGTACCAAGTCATTCATGAAGTCCCTTCACATGGGCCAGCGAGGGGACATTCTGCTTCCTGCCAGGACCCCACCCACACGGCCACTACACCACCCCACTCTGAGCAGATCAGTGTAGGGAAGGGCTGGCACCCCCCACCCCAGGGTGGGGGCGGCGGGAGGGGGCCAGAAACGACGCCCCCTGGCAGTGTGAGCATCACTTTCCCGCGTGCACACTGGGCTGTGGGGCAGGTGTGGATCCTGTCCCCACTGTGGGTCCAACACACCTACCGTGGAGAGATGAGCCACAGAGTGTTCAGGGGAAACCTGAATATCGACTGGCAATGTAGGGACATTAAGGAATTAAGAGTTGATTCTTGTTTAGGGGTGTTCATGTTTATCCTCTGGTTAAGTTTAGAGGAGTTCTTCCATATACGGCAATCTTTACAGAAGTTTGTCAGAGTCAGTAAAGGTCGTGGAGAGAGTAAGACCGGGACGCAGCTGGGCTTTTCTCTTTGCTAAGTCCCTGCCAAGAACTGGCGCAAGAATCACAAGAAATGATGTCTGGGATTTGTTTCAGAATAAGGGGGTAGGGGGAGGGCTGTTATGGACAAAACAAAACAAGACTGGCCACGAACTGCGAGATGACAGCTCCTGGAGGCCCCATCTCTTGAGTCCCTGTTCTCTCCTCTTGGAAGACAACCTTGAGAATTTTCCTAACAACACGTGTTCTACGCTAAACTCATGTCTGAAGCCCCTGGAGGCGCCTGGGGGGACAGCGGGACACCTGGCAGGAATGCTCCCCGTGGCTACAACAAACACATTCCATGTGATGGGCCACTGGAAGGCAAGCATAAAAAGAAGCCGTGTTTCTAAGCACGAGCCCCCACACCTAGGCCACAAGGGCACAGGCACCCACTCACAGGCTCTGATTTTAACAGGTGCTGTTTCTCCTGCCACGTGGCCCCTCCACGTGGGCTGAGGGGCTGGGGGAGCAGGGAGGTAGGCAGGAGAATTTCATTTATGATTCTTTAATTTTGTGCCAGCTAACCCAGAAGGCAAGGCAGGCCAAGGGGGCCTCAAAACACACACTGTTTTTGTATGTTTACTATCGAACATTTCAAACACATAAAATCTCCCTGGAGCCATCACCCAGTGTCAGCCACTGTCGCGTGCCACCATGCTTCTGTCATCAATACCAGTCCCCAGGCTCCCCGCAGAACTAGTCCATCTGGGGTTTTAGGCCAGATTCACACAGGCAGGAATGCATACACCTCAGCTGTACCATTCTGATCAACAGAGGCGCCCACTTGGCTCACATCTCCACTTGTCGCAGAACATTTCTACCTGCCCAGAAAGTTCTCTCCTATTCTGATGTTTCTACCTTGGCTTTGCCTGTGTTAGAACTTAAGCAAGAGCTTTAAACTGCCCTTCTGTGCAAGCTCCCGTTGATGCCGGAACACAGGTTTGAACTGCGTGGAGGCTGCTTATACATGGATTTCCTACAGTCCCGTACTGTATTTCCTGCAGCTTTCTTTACGGCAAGGACACAGAATGCAATGCACGTAGCCTACAGAGTACCTGTCATCCACTCTTCCGGTTACCACTACGCTATTAGTAGTTAAGTTTGGGGGAAGTCAGATGTTCTCCATGGATCTTCAACTATGTGTGGGGTCAGGACCCCAAACTGATTGTTGAGATTCTGCATTCATTATTATTACCTTCTTGGGCAGCGAGTTCCCCATCCTCCAGCAGGGATCTAGAGAGATGTGGCTTCAGCTTGAAAGCGTCTGGTAAACCTGACCACTAGCCCCAACCCTGCGGCCCAGGCCTTTTGCTGTTCTGGGCCTTAAATTTGGGGAAGGGCAGGCTTTCACTGGGCAGGCCCCCCTTTCAGGCAGGGGTTGTGGGATACTGGGGGGCCACGGGAGAGGAGCACTAGGGTTGAGGGCAAGCTTGGGCTGATGGATCACCAGGAGGTGGGGAAACTGCAGACTCCTCAGTCCCCCACCTGAGAGGTTCTAGTTCAGCCTGTCTGGGGTGGGCACCCATATCTGCATTTTAACAAGCAACTTAGTAACTGATCACCCTCGGAGAGATTCAACTCTTTTATATTTTTAAGACTATTTATTTGAGAAAGAGCTAGTGAGGGAACACAAGCAGGGGGGAATGGCAGGCAGAGGGAGAAGTCGACTCCCGCTGAGCAGGAATCCTGATGTGGGACTCGATCCCAGGACCCTGGGATCATGACCTGAGCTAAAGGCAGATGCTTAGCTGGCTGAGCCACTCAGGCACCCTGAGAAAACTCAGCAATTAAGAAAGGCTAAGAAAGGGGCGCCTGGGTGGCTCAGTCATTGAGCATCTGCCTTCAGCTCATGTCATGATCCCAGGGTCCCGGGATCAAGCCCTGCATTGGGCTCCCCACTCAGCGGGAAGCCTGCTTTTCCCTCTCCCACTCCCCCTGTTTGTGTTCCCTCTCTCACTGTGTCTCTGTCAAATAAATAAATAAAATCTTAAAAAAAAAAAAAAAGAAAGAAAGGCTAAGAAAGGGACACCTGGCTGGCTGGGTCCTTAGAGCATGCAATTCTTAATCTCAGGGTTGGGAGTTCAAGCCCCACACTAGGCATAGAGCCTACCTTCAAACAAGTTTTCCCTTTAGATGAGCCTTCAGGTTCAGGGTCTACCTCCTCAACAATTCCAAGGCCTCCCTTACATAACAGCTCTCCAAATATTTGAGTTGCCCGTCGTGTTCTTCCCTAAGTCCGATCTCAGCATGCAACATCCCCAATCCACTCAGCTACTTTCAGCACAATTTCCCCCTCATGGAGAGAAGGATTCCTCTTGTCACACCAAAGCAGGCCCCGGCATGACCCAGCAGTCTGGTATGGTCCTCCAGAGGACAGCAGTTTCCTGGAGATTCGACCCCCAGCTTGGGGCAATCAGCAAATTCTGTGACACATCTAGTAACATGCCAGGACCTACATGGGCCCTGTGACATACGGCGTGATGTACTCCTCCTACAAAATCTCCCAGAAACAGGTTAATAATCCCCTTCTGCAATTTGGAAACCACGGCTCACCGAGGCTGCCCAGCACAGATGGAGCTGGGGTGGTGTGAGGGCTGGTCCCATGGGTCAGAGTGGCTCAGGTACTGCCCTCGGTTATGCAATCAACGCTAACCAATGTGTCGCTGATAGGCTGTTATTCAGGACATGTGATTAACAGCTACATCAACCAAGTGACCTTCAGGAAGAGATGATCTTGGGAATCTGAGGGAGCCCCATCCAACAAGTGGAAGGATCTTAAAAGCAAAATGGAGGTTTCACTGAGGATGATATTCTGCCTCACGCCTGCAGCAGAAGCAAGCGCCCACGGAGGGTTTCCAGGTACCCTAGAGTTTGGACCTGCCAGCCTCCATGATGGCACCAGCCAGCTGAAATTAATCTCTGAAACATACACGTATACTGATTATACTGGTTCTGTTCTCTGAAGAACCCTGATGCCGATGGGAACCCAGTTCTCTCCAACCTCTGAAGGCCGTGCCTTGCTTCCATGCCCCTGTCCACACTCTGCCAAAACTATCGGAACCGGAACCGACCCGGGGGTGCGCGGGAGCCCTGGCCGGCTTCAGCTGCCCTGAAGCATATGTGAATATTCACACAGATCCTTAACAACGAGATGCCGAGAATGAGAATAACTTTTTCGTATCAAAAGGCTGCCACAAAGGGGGAAGTGTGCCTTCACAAGCCTGGAGTTTTGTAGTGGGTGGGAGGCAGGTTACTCAGTGCGTGAGAAGCTGACTTGTTCTCTTCTGGGTAAGGTCACTAACCTGCTATAGAACTTCAGGCAATCCTAAGTTTCACCACCTGATTAATTACAATGCCAACCCGAGAGTCAGCTTTCCACAGCCCCCATCCACTCAAACTGGCATTAAATGGTCAGATGGCCTATCAGGACTTCAGATCTGACCTACTTTCTACCCTTGAATGACCCAAGACACATTCAAACTCACAGGATCCTGAAGTTCTGGAAGGCGCATGCGGGGGATAGATGAGCAGTTCTCCGGAGAGGCTGGCTGGGCGGGTGTCTGCTCTTCACCCTGTCTCTGCTGCTACCTCCAGGTTAAATGAAGACCCAGTTTCCATGCTCAAGACACTGCGGTTCCAAGTAGAGCACACCAAGGCCCGTAGACCAAACGGTACACAGTGCGACAGGGCTCGGAGGAAGAACAGGAAATGCCTGTGCCGATGAGGTGACGATAGTTGAGATGAGTCTGAGATCTTAACAATAGAAGACTTGGAAGGAATGAAAGGATGCATTCTGGGCAAAGGTAACAGAGTGAGGCGCTGCGGGGCTTTCTGGGGAAAAGGAAGGGAGAAAGTGTGAGGTGGAAAGTAGGCCATGGGTAGTGGGAGGTGAGCTCAGCTAGGGGAGCTGGGAGTTTGGTCACACGAGCCGAGCCAAGCCGAGCCTCGAATGACAAAATATCGAATCGGCAGGTAGGTAGTGAGCTGGTGGAGGCTCCCCAGATGACAGTGAAGAGAAAACGTGAGCTTTGGAAACCTGTACCTGGCAAGAGAACGAACGGTAATAAATCGGGGAAGGGGCATGACAGCCCCCGCTGAACGAACAGTGGTCATTGACATTACCGAGGGCATGCTATGTACCAACCCCCCCTAACGTCTATGATCTCATTTAATGCTCACCACGACTCCCTAAGGTACTCTTACCATCCCACTTCACAGAGAAGGGAATGAAGGCAGAGAAGTTCAGGAGTGCGCCCCAGACCACACGGCCAGGCAGCCGTGGGGCGGAGACCTGCAGTAGCTGGTCTGACCCCAGAGCCCAGCACACTTGCCCACCAACCAGCCCAGCCTGCCCTGGGGTCAGGGCCTGGGCCCTATACTTGGATTTCTGAGCTGAGAAGCAGGGAAAATGGAGAGCAGCCAAAGGATACAAGGGACACTGAAGAAGGGACAGTTCTGTAAACCACAAACTGAGGTGAAGGATTGACTGGAAAAAGTTTGAAGTAAGGTTCCTTGGGATTAGCTGCACATGAAGTCAGCAAAACAAACCAACCAACTCAGGTTCACTCATGAGCATACACCAAATCCTGCGGCCAATGATCCTACGCTTAGACCAGCTGCTTGCAGAAATCGTTGCAGCCTACTTGCTAAGCGAGCTGAACACCCCAAGAGTTCCCAGGAAAAGGGGCATGAGTGTGTAATGGATTGACATGTGTCCCTCAAAATTCACATGTTGAAGCCATAAGCCTCAGTACCTAAGAATGTGATTTTATTTGGAAATTGGGTCACTGCAGATGTAATTAAGGTAAGTAGGGCGGGCCCTAATCCAGGATGACTGGTGTCCTAACAAAATGGGAAATCTGGATACAGATGAGCACACAGGGAGAATGTCTTGTGAAGAAGGCAGAGACTGGGGTGACACGGTGGACACCAAGGGTCGCCTCTTGATCTTGGGGCTGTGAGTTCAAGGCCTGCGGGTGTGGAGATTACTCAAAACTAAAATGGAGTGAGGGAGGGACCAAGGGTCGCCAAAGATTGCCAGCGAACTACCAGAAGTTAGGAGAGAGGCCTGGACCGCCTCAGAAGGAATCACACCTTGATTTTCAACTTTTCACCTCCAGAACTGGAGACAGTAAGGTTCTGCCGTTCAAGCCACCCAGTTACTGCAGCCTCGGGACGCTAATATGTGACCTATGCCATCCTTCCCCATAAGACCACAGGTGAATTTTTACCGAGTCTTTTAGCAAAGAGCCTTCTCTGAAGCTTTGTTATACTGGGTTGTACGAAGGTCTAAGACTCTATCTGTATCACAGTTGTGAGTTAAAAACAAGTGTTTGAAATTTCATCTATTTCCAATTGCCCAGGCACCAGGATTAACTCTGCTTTTGAAATGAAGAACAAATTTTACTCTAACAATCAAGGAACTTCCTCATCTTCCTTTACTCTTAGAAGGGGGTACTGATTGTATCAGATTCTTCCAGTGACCTGAAGACATCCGGTCCAGCCCACGAGGTCCTGCCGTGGTCTCACCCAGTGCACGGTCCTGGTTCTGGGGCTTAAACCATTATCCAAAGGACTGCAAGCAGGACGCCTGGGTGGCTCAGTGGGTTAAAAGTCTGCCTTGGACCAGGTCATGATCCCAGGGTCCAGGGATTGAGACCCGCACCTGGCTCCCTGCTCAGCGAGCCTGCTTCTTCCTCTCCCTCTGCCTGCTGCTCTCCCTTTGTCAAATAAATAAAATCTTTAAAAAAAAAAAAAAAAAAGAGAACTACAAGCTTCTCCGCTTCAACATGGAGACAGGCTCTCTCAAATACTGGGGCTGGCTCCAGGCAGTCACTCATCTTCAAATATGCTCACACATTCAAATCTGCAAGAACCATTCAAGTCCTGGTTTAACCCAGGCACTACTTTGAAAACATGTGCTCCATCGGTTGTGAGTGAATGCCTGTGGTTTTGAAGGGAAGCAGGTCTGCCCCGGGGAATTCCGGATACTGTTTTCAGATAATGATTGCCCCCACTAAAAAATGAAACCAAAGCGGTACCTCTTTTGATACCTGGAAAACCCCTCACTCCAACACATTTTTGCAAATGGACAAAAATTATGGAAAATTATCCTGTAGAACCAGAATCTCGTACAACTCAAATATAAGCCACTAGAATTATCTATTTAAAAACAAACACCATAAACCCCTGATTTTCCCATAGGACAAAGATCTCCCTCTTTTCAAAGATACCAGTAGCTAGTATCAAGTGCTTAAGATGGGACCCTGCACATGTCTGAGCCTCTGATGTGGAATGAATGAAGGCTCACAATCCCCTGGGCGGGGGAGGTACCTCGATGAGAGTACCTTCATGATTCCCACTGCGAGGGTCAGGAAACTGAAGCAGAGACAGGTCAGGAAACTGGCCCAAGGTGACACAGCGGTGGTAGTAGTAGAGCTGAGATTCAAAACCAGGCGGTCTGGCTGCAGCACACCACACCCCCTGAGCAAGCAAACAACCTGGGCAGACTCATCAACAAGACAAAGGCGCGCAGAGTGAGTGGGGGCAGGTTAAGGAGGGCAGCGGGAGATCGGAGGTGAAACAATCACATTCCATGCACTGGGCTGGCACTTCACGTATGCTTTTCCCATTTAATTCGCACGAACCTTAAAATAAGCATCACCTGACAGTAGTAAGTGATAGCGCTAAACCCAGGTCTGCTGACTGCAACCCCTGGTGCCGTTGTCCCCCCAATCAAGGTTTCAGATTGTAAACTCGGAATTGATGGATGGTGCAATCGGCTTGAAAAAGTCAGTTCAGCATCAGAGAGCAGTGGTGCTGAGGCCCGGGGAAGGGGGGGGCGGGGGCATCACCCCACACAGCTGCATGCTGGTTCGAAGACCCTGGGTACAGCACAGGTGCTTAATTAACGTGCTAACACGGGAATCAGGAAGCTCAGGTTCTGTTACCAGTCTATACGAACTTACAACCAGATAGAAGCGCTTTGGGGTTTTTTTGCTTCTGTTTTTAAAAGGCCTTACCAATAAAGGTGAAAACTGTGAGGTGTTGTTCCACAGCGGACCATGGCCAGGACGAACCTAAACAGGGCACCCCAGCAGCTACCACGATCCGGCAGGTCCACGCATGCTGGCTGCAGAAGGCAATGCCAGGAGATTGGCCCGTGTAAACTTCATCCTCCCCCCACCCCAGGAAAGTGGGGCTCAACCCTCCATGGAGATGTGGCCAGTCCTTGGCCCCCAGAGCTTCCCCCTAAGCAGATTTGCCAGCCCAAATAGGTAGTAATGCTGAGAAGGGGAAGGAAGTCCTCCCAGAGTGAACAGCTTCACCTCCCTGCAGGCCCTGGTATGCTTTGCAAGATGGGTGGCATCTGCCACAGCACAGGGCACTGGGTTTCACTCACACACAAACACACACACCCCCCAGTTACAGAATCAGGAAAGGCTGGAGTGCAGCACGCACCACTCCTTAGGACGCAGAGGATTCAGGTGAAGGTCGAGACCGGATGAGAGAGCAGGAAGAACCTTCTACTTTTTGTTTTGGACAAAAGCCCACCAAGACTCAGTGCCCCCCCCCCCCCCATTAGTTCCTGCCTCAGGAAGAGGAAGGAATCGGATCTGCATAACAGTGAATCACAGGCACTTCGGCACAATGACCCCTCCGGGAGAGGGTGGAGAAGCTCGTCTGGCAACCGCCTACACTAACAGGGCAATTCTGGAGAGCGGCAAACAAACCTGTCTAGCCCACTTTGCATAAGATTGCACTCTGCGAAAACAACATCCAAGGAACACCTGTTGATCGATACCGACTGCTAACACTAAGGTTTGGGCCACGAGATAATTAAAACGGCCCCTTTGAAGGCACCCTGGGTAATTGGTAATAAGTGTCTTTAGACACCAAGAGCCTGTGGGAGCACCACAGACACTCCATCAGTCCATCGTAGTGAACTTTGTTTCAGAAGGATGTTAAACAGAAGGATTTGAAACCATAAACCAAAGGGCACTTGTTAAGTCACTAGGTGACCGTCAGGGTACCTGCTTTCTTCATGCTCCTAAGAAGTTACACATGGGGTGCCTGAATGGCTCAGTCAGTTAAATGACTGACTTCGGCTCAGGTCATGGTGTTGGGGACCTGGGACCTTGCCAGGGTTGGGCTCCGTTCTCAGCAGGACTCTGCTTGTCTCTCTCCCTATCCCTCCGCCCCTCATTCCTGCTGGTGCTCTCTCTCTCTCTCAAAAAAAAAAAAAAAAAAAAAAAAAAAAAAAAAAAAGTTACACATGGTCCAGAAGGGAGGAGGGTCGTTAGGCGCCGGGAATGGTTAGATCACAGCAGCACTGTCTGCCAGCTGGCCACGGTTCCTTAATCAAGGGTAAATAGCAAAAAAGAAATGCAACTGGGTTAAAATCTGGGCAGGGGCCATCATGTTAGACCGGGAGCATGGATTCTTAAGAGAAACGCGTCCTTCCGGTGGCAGAGGCCCTTTTGGATCCGCTGGTTCCAGAAAAAGACATCTCCGTGTACACGAGGTACTGAACGAAGACCGTAGGCAAGAAAATGACCAGCATGCCTTCTCCCCTCCGCAGCCCCGAACTACTCCTGACGGCCACCGAACACAGGAAAGGTGTCCTCTAAAACCAAACGGATGGTCTCGCCTACTTTTTCTCAAGCACCTAAAAGCCGTAGCGACCGCACTAATAGCTTTCGTTTAGATTCACAAAAAGGGGAGGCAAGGGTGGTCTCCAAACTGCAACCACCCAGGGGAGGAGGGTGGAAGCAGAGCGGGTGTGGTCCCTCCGTGGGTCCGTCACAAGCCTGCAGGGCTCCTGGCCAGCTACCCCAGCACTGCGCTCGCGTCCCCTTCTCCGGTTACCTGGTTCGCGCGGCCGCCGGCGTCCAGCACCTGAGCCGTCGGTTCTGTCGGCGCCTTCTCCTCTTCCCCGGCGGCCGAAGGGCTACTTGCAGCCGCTCGGGGGTCCCCGCCATCCCCCGGTGCAGCCTGGCTGCTGTCTTCCAAGCTGGAGCTGACTCCTCCCGCGGAAGAGGCGGCAGCGGCGGCGCCGAGCAGCCCGTGGGCCCCGTCGGCGTCCCCGGCCGCTACGCTGTGCACCAGCCACGCATCCACTCGGGTGCTGGGGATGAAAGGGACCCCCAGCGCGCGCACCTCCCGAAGCAGCCAGCCCTCGGGCTCCGCCGCGGGGTCCGGTTCCCGGCCTTTGGGGTGCAGCTGCTCCACGCGCCCCCACCCTCCCGAGGCTGGGAAGGGGCTGAGCGCGTAGGCGAAGCTCGTCCGGCCGCCGGCCAGCAGCAGCTCATCCCAAAGCAGGGTGGGCGGCGGGAGCAGCAGGTAAAGGTCCAGGTCCAAGTCCAGGTCCAGGCGGAGCCCCGCCAAGCTCAGCAGGATGGTGAGGTGCAGGAGGCCGCCGCCGTCCGACCACCAAGGCTTCAGGTACTTCATCTCGCGCCGCGCGCCCGGGACGCCCCTGCCCGCGCCCGCGGGTCCCTGCTCTCCTGCCGCCGCTTTGGCACGTGCGGGCGCCGCGGGCACCTGCCCGGAAGAGAGAGAAGCGAAACAATGGACCCGGGTGCGTAGCAGCCGTCGCGGGCTCTCGGGGCCTGGCACAAAGGCGCTCCCTTGGCAGCCCGCACGGCGCTGGGGGCGGGGGGTCACGAGAGGCGGGAGAGAAGCCACCTGTAAGAAGAGTCTGCCTCCCCGGCCGCCCGGCAGCCGAGCGACGCGACCAAGCTCCGCCTCCCAGCTAGGCCCCGCCCCGAGCCGCGGGCGCAGCCGCCGGGGACACGCCCACTGCCGCCCCGGGCTTGCGCCCGTAGGAGGGGCCCGCAGGGGGCGGGGCCTCCCAGCTAAAGAGCTCTTTATTTGGGGAAACACAAAGCTTTCTGGGAGAAGAGAGTGTTCGGGGCCCAAGACGGTCGGAATTCAGTGCTTGTGGGCGGGGCGGCTGTAGCTGAATGTGCCGGGTGGGATAGGGGGTCAGGAGTAAAGATGGGTGGGAAGGAACAGAATGTGTAGACTGGGGGAAAGGTAGAGACACTGGGCGGCATGTAAAGGGCTACCGCTCACGTGAGAACACTGGCTGGCACAGTGAGCTTAGGAGGCCGACCCTTGGTTTCATATCCCAGCCCCATGATCAGCCAGTCGTGTGACCTTGAGTAGGTTACTTAACTTCTCTGTACCTCAGTTCTCTTATCTGTAAAATGGGGATAATAGTACCTGTCCAATAGGGATGTGGTTAAGTCAGATGAAATACTCTATGTAAAGCCCAGAGTTTGACATACAGATTCCATAGCTGCCTTTGAGATCAAACAGCTCTCCACCTAAACCCTAGTTCCAACCCACACCCCCACACCCCCCCACCTCACCTCTCCAGGTCCTGTGCTCCAGCATCACAACCCCTCACTGTCCCCTGGGCCCTCCCTGCCCACTGCTAGACCTTCCCTTCTGGTCTTCTTTGCTTGTTAAGGGCTAAGAGCACCATCTCTAGAGTTACCCTGTATGAGTTCAAATCCTCCACTCCCCCTCTTACTAGCCCGGACCTTGGATAAATTACTCTGTGCCTCAGTTTCCTCACTGTAAGGTGGGACTGATAATACACATTCCCCAGCAGGCCTGTTGTGAACCCCAAATGAGATGCATCTAAACCACCAACCACAGCACTTGGTATAGGAAGTCTTTTGAGTGTTACTCATTATTTATATTACCCATCCTCCAAGACTTAACCCCAAAGATACATCCTCTGAGTTTACACCATTTGGAATTAATCTCTTCCCCCATATGTTCTCCCACAGTGCTTTCTCCACACACCAACATTACAACACTTGGCACATTGCACTTTGTATTGTAGCTGAATATTGGTTTCATTTGCCCATTGTAAATTCTTGAGGACAAAAAAACAGAAACAAAAACAAACCTGTCTGGCTCACTTCTTTGCCCACACGGTACTCATCGGACGGGGGAGGGAGAAGGAGGAGATGACCAACTGAGGGTTAGCAGTTGTGTAAGGAGTTGAGCAAGAAAGACTTGTTTTTAAAGGTCCCTTTCTCTACCTGGTTCTCTCTTCTGGGTCTAGTATGAAAAGTTCACACTAGATTTCATTTTTCCCACTGGGAGCTAGGGGGACAGAAGCAGACTTCTTAAAGCTGCTTCTCTTTAAGCCCTGAAAGATGGGTTAGGGGGTGGCAAAAAGGCTAGAGGAGAGATGCTCACCAGGCTAGTGAGGTTTGGGACTGAAGCCTTGTTCACGGCACTTGGTCCCTGGACATGGGATTCATGTTCTGGATTCAGTTCATGTCCACTGAACTCAGGTTTTTAACTGAATGTCTACTACACCACTGGCCACTGTGCTGAAGACTGAAGAACATGAAATTCTTGGCGGTTTTATGATTTCATTATGGAGATTAGATAGAGGTGTGTGAAACACTCAGAAACTGGAGAAAGAATGTACTCACGTGCCAAAATATTGACATGTCCATGACAATAAAGGAAGTGCTGTAAACCAGGTGAGAACAGGGATGGTGTTTTCTTCAGGGTCAGAGCTTTCAGAATCTTGCACACAGAGTTGGTGCACAAAATATCTATTTTTTCAGTTGAATTGAGGAATTTAGATTGGAGAAGTGTTTTGAGGGATCTGAATAATAGATTAGCATCGGGAAAAGCATTCAAACTTCCTGTATAACATTCATTGGGAAGGGGGTTGACCCCTCATCTTTTTCTATTTTTTTGTAAGATTTTATTTACTTATTTGACAGAGATCACAAGTAGGCAGAGAGGCGGGCGGGGGGGGGGGGGGACAGGCTCCCTGCTGAGCAGAGAGCCTGATGCGGGGCTTGATCCCAGGACCGTGGGATCATGACCTGAGCCGAAGGCAGAGGCTTTAACCCACTGAGCCACCCTGGCGCCCCTCCCCTCTCATCTTTAAAAATGTGCTTAGATAATCATATTTATCAGACTGCTTCATTCAAAAGTGTCTTAATTCTAGCTTACGGACTGGTGAAGAGGGGAACACATAAAGGACCCTGCAGTAAAATCTTGAACAGGAGACTCAGAATCAATCCCACACACTCTTGACTTTAATCACAAGAGGTCCCAATTTTAGGTTTGCAGAGAGTAGTGTGATTAGAAGGAATGACTTCTACTTTGTTTTTTTAAAATTTCTAAAATCCCTCCATCCAGGAATAGCCAAATGAAAAGTGCAAACCATTATCTTGTAAAAGCCTTGAAAAGTCACCTATGTTTGTTAAAGTCCTTAAATCAGTATTAGTCAAGGGCTGGTCCAAGACTGGTGCCGGTCCACAGACTTTCTGGCTCAGATGAGATTGGTAATAGACTTGAGAGAGTTTAGACATTTTTATAGCAATTTGACATTGTGCGACATCCAACACATGATCAGTGGGTTTCCCTTTTTATGCCCTTGTCTTTAGAAATGAATTTTTATTTTACAAAAGCACTGACCTATGACAGACTGGGGAAAAAAAGAAAGCTGGTCCTTCACCAGGATTAGTTGGCAAAGCGTTGCCTTCAGTGGCATTCCTGTGAGATAGGCAGGTTCTAAGATGACTCCCAGTGCTTCCCAACCCCTGAGTGTGGGCCAAACCTAGTGATTTACTTCCACCAAACAGAATATGGCAAAAGTGATGGGATGCCATCCTCAAGGTTAGGTTACAAAATGACTCAGCGGCTTCTTGCTTGCTTGCTTAGTCTGTTCTGGTGGCTATAACAAAATGCCATAGGACCAGGCGGCTCATAAACAGCAGGAATCAATTGTTTTGGAGGCTGGAAATCCAAGATCAAGGTGCCAGCCTGGGCAGGTTTTGGTGAGAACCCTCTTCCAGGTTGCAAGCTGCTCGCTTCTTGTTGTATCCCCACATGGTGGAAGGGACAAGGGAGCTTGCCCAGTGGCTTTTATAAGGGCACTAATTTCATTCATGATAGTTCCACCCTCATGACCTAACCACCTCCCGGAGGCCCTACCTCCTAATAATATCATCTTGGAGGTTAGATTTCAACACATGAATTTTGGGGGCACACCAAAAATCCAACCACAACACTTTCCTCCTCTCTCCATCTCTTACTCTGCTCTTCTTGGAGAGAGCCGCCATGTTGTACATAATCTTGAGTAGAAGCTCAGGTGGTGAGACACTAGCATCTTCAGCCAAGTGAGAACCTGAGGCCTGCCAATGCCACTCGAGTGAGCTCTGAAGCAGATTTTTCCCTTCTTGAGATCTGAGATGACTGTAGCCCTCTCTGGCACCTCCATTGTACCTTGTGACAGACCCTCAAACCATAGGACAAAATTAGATGGCACATGGATATCTGACCCAAAAAGAACTTGAAGATAATGTTCTTTCAAGAGGCATCTGGGTGGCTCAGGTGGTTAAGTGTCTGCCTTCGGCTCCAGTCATGATCTCAGGGTCCTGGGATCAAGCCCTGCATCGGGCTCTCCACGCAGCAATGAGTCTGCTTCTCCCTCTCCCTCTGTAATCTCTCTCGCTTTCTCTCTCTCTCAAATAAATAAGTAAAATCTTTAAAGAAAATAAATATTCTTTCAAGCCACTAAGTCTTGGGGTAACTTGTTACACAGCCTCCATAACTAACATATCCTGTGGGTTAAGGAGATAGTCAATGAATAATTTATAACTACGAAGTAACATTGCAGTAGTACGTGCTGGTCCTGAGACACAATAATCTAGTTTACCCCAGTTTAAAATGTAAGATTGTAGCTTGGCATGAAAGATAGTTACCACGAAAACACAGCCATCAACAGCTGCTGTGAATTGAGCACCAGTGCCGCCTTCTGCATCAATTTCTTATAAGTATCGATCCAAAACCAGCAAAGAAGAAAACAGGTTAGAACTTTGGCATCCTTCTTTTGAAAGTTTCTGCTAATGTTAGCTGTAGGAAATTTTGAATTTGTAGTAGAAATTCCAGGATTGAGCAAAAGAGCCTATTCAAAGTCCAAGATATGAATTGAGATAGAAGTCATTTTATCTAGGAGGAAGAATTCAGCATAGCTAGTTTCCAACCAGGCATAATCACTAGAATTTAAATGACTCTGCAATTGTTGAGACATTTTGCCAAAGGCTTCTGTGAAATAGATTTATAAATGGCCTCATTTGCTGTCTAGTACCCGCCTTTGTGATGATGAATCAGCTGATACCTAATCAAGAGGAAGAGTTTGTCTTCTTTCTCTCGTTAGTCCAGAATCTTCTGAAAGTTTGACTATGAAGCTGTTTTGAATGTTGTGATGATGATGACCGTCCTTGATACGCTCGCACGCAGCATTCATAGTAGAAGCTACGAGGTGCTGATCCCCACTATGTACTAAGACCTTCCCATGTGCGATACCATACTCAGAATGCAAACCCACAATCTCTCCACTTTTCACTGCAATCCACACCTCCTCTGGGCTGTTTGGCTGGTTTCTTCATCACTCACCCTCCTCCTCCAGCAAGAGGAAATGTCATTAGTCAATGCATGCTTCCCATGGCTTTTGAAACTGTCAAACCTGCTATAACCTTCTCGGCAAAGTTTCAGGGAAAATAACGTATTGGTATGTCCCTCATAGGATGCTCTTCCTTTTTGATCTCCTGCACAAAAAAAACCACTCCTGGATTTAGGGCACAGTTTTGAGTTCCGTGCTCACAGGATGAAGTGCACACCACGGATTTGGGAACCTAAGAATCCTCCTGTGTGAAATCAATTTGTTTGAGGCCAGGCCTATGCCAAGGAACTCCCAAGCGAGGGAGCTTTGCTGCCTCCCGTCTCACCTCTGTAGCGTGAATTAGAATTTTTACATTCCGGTTAAGCTTTCAGAGTTTAAAGTTGCTGTGTGCACATGTGTGTGTGCAGGCACGCACACGCGCACGTGTGTAAGGGGCCTGCAGAGGATGGAAAGGGAATCAGGAAGAGAGGTCGAGGGGACAGAGTGAGGCTGATCAGCAGGGAAGGAGGAATCTGCAGGTTTGCAGCAAACACAGCTGGGAGCAAAGGGAATTAGCATTGCCAACTTTGGTCCTGTCCATCACAACCAAAGTGTCTAGCCCCTAAACTATTCTGGGCCTGGTTCTGGTTAACTGCCCACACAAACCTGATCAGAGCGGCTAATCACTATAATAAATAACCCCCAAATCTCAGTGGCTTGGCCCAGTGCAAGTTTACTTCTTTCTTATTTCGCTGATCAAAAAAGTGTTTGGGATAAGGAGTGTCTGTGCTTTTCCAGATCATTTGAGGACACAGGTCCTATCCTTAGAGTAGCTCCATCTTCTTCCAGATCCTCAGCATCTTCTCCATTCAGCTGGTGATGGAGAAAGAGAGTGAAGACCAAGCATGGGACGAATCTGTGGGCCAGGCCAGGAAGTGGCCCCTGTGACTCCACTCACATTCCATTGGCCAGAGCTCAGCCTCATGGCCATGCTTCAAAGCCAGGAAAGCTGGAAGGTGGGCCTCGTGGTGTTCCCAAGACCGAGAGGAAACCATGGATACCAGTCTTGGGCACATCTGGGCAGCCTCTGTCCCTTGGTCTTATTCTGAATTCTTTTCATTTAGAAACCACTCGTTCAGCACCTACTTGGTATCTAGCTCTTTTTGACTGAAGATACTATTTTAGCCCTTCACAGTGACTTGATACACTTATGCAAACGCAGAGTGGCTTATTCAAAGCAGAGAAGCACTTTACTCTGACAGTCTAGGTGTTTAAGGAAGGCTGCCTGGTGAGAATGTTCAAAGCATATCATGAAGAGTGCTTGGGATTCCTGGTTCCCATCCTAGTTTAGCCCAAGCAAGTCATCTTGGAAGGGATACCTGTATATCTAGACCTCGGACCTCTTACCTGCACAGAGAGAACTTGAACTGGA
The DNA here is from genome assembly GCF_963455335.1 of Martes martes. Taxonomy (NCBI): domain Eukaryota; kingdom Metazoa; phylum Chordata; class Mammalia; order Carnivora; family Mustelidae; genus Martes; species Martes martes. Next base: position 58,953,327 of record NC_137899.1, on the reverse strand, counting down.
CGGGTTTCTAAGTTCCCACCTGGCCTTCAATGTGTCTGAAAGTCTTGGCCGTGAATGAGGAGATCTGTTAAACTACTTACTATCAAACTCATGTTCTCACCTGCCTATGAGGCTTTCAGTCCTGAAAACACCACTGCATAGTTTGGAAACTAAGATACACTCTATTCTGGATTCAATCTCCAGCTGCAAGGGGAACACGAAAGCATCTTTCTCTGACTTTATGATGTGACTTCCCTACTTTTTTGGTTAGTACATGTACCTGCCTGATGACGTCTGGAAAGTTTATCACCTTGATCTTCACTCTTGCATTTTCCCACTAGTTGATGATAGGGAAGCCGTACAGGAGTTGGGTTGTAAGGAAGGTCACTGATCATCCGGAAAGTAGAAAACCCAAGAATCCCTAATCAGGACTTAATAGAAGTCCAGATTCTAGCGGCCTGATTTATTGCCCCTTTGCTATCAAAAGCTAGTTTTGAGGCCAATGACTCTGATCATTATTTAGTGAAGCTGATGCGTTTTTTACTTCCCGAACTGATGGTTAAGTTTAGCACCTGAATTCTCTCATTTGCTTGATCTTCTCCTTCAAGCATATTTGCATTTTTGATAGTAGCTGTAATGTTCTCTGTGCTAATTCACATCATTAACCAATTCCTGCTGAACTGTATCTTTGTCCTTGTTGTTTTTCTCCAATTTCTAGTTTTATATCCTGGACTCCAGAAACTCTATCAGATCTTAACTCCAGGGCAGCTTGCTGGCTGCCAAACTACAAGAAAGAGGCAGGCTTTCTGGGCCCCGTAGAGCCTATTCCGAGCCCCCTGCCATCCCCTGCCAGCCTTCCACCTCCTGTATAGAAAGATAAATTCTCATCAGAGTTGTTGCTTCCTGAACAAATATCGTCTACAATATGATAGTGGGCCAAATAGTGTCCGCCCAAATTCACATCCACCCCAAACTTCAGACTGTGACCTAAATTGGAAATAGGGTCTCTGTGGATATAAAGTGAAGATCGAGATGAGATCATATGGGATTAGGGTGGACCCTGAGTCTGCTGAGAGTGTCCTTGTAAGAACCAGAAAAGCAGACACACAGAGAAGGAGGCCACGTGAAGACAGGCAGAGCTTCGAGCAATGTTGCTCTGAGCGCCAGGAGCCATCGGAAGTGGGAAAAGGCAAGGATGGTTCTTAGCAAGAGCCTGCAGGGGGAGCACAGCCCTGCCAGCCCCTTGATTTCAGACTTCTGACCTCCCACACAAGTGAGAAATACAGTGCCATTTCAAGTCACCAGGCTGCTGGAGTGGTCATTTGCTGGGGCATTTCTAGAAAACGGGTACAGATAAGTTTTCTATTTCCCTTAGTTCTTGTGTGGTTCTTGTTATTATATAAGAACTATTTTTCCCCTGAGTCAAGATTGGGATACTCTGTTCATGGCAGTTCATGGCAAGTTCATGGCAGCCAAGTTCATGGCAGCCTCAGAGCCAGGGCATGGGAGGGAGTGCTGCTGAAAGAGGGAGTTTCCACATTGGCTCTCAGGCCAGTTCAGGTCAGGGCAAATGGGGAGGAGGCTTGGCTTGGAAGGCCTCTGAACCCTTTGCCTCATCCCAGTGTCTAACCTTCAAGGCTCCCTCTGCCCTGACCTTTGTTTTGTTCTTCCCCCCTCTCCCGCTGCAGGGCCCCAACAAAATACCACATCAGGCTTTTGTGGGAGAAGTTGAATAAAAAGTTATCTGTGGGCGCCAGGGTGGCTCAGTCATTAAGCATCTGCCTTCTGTTCAGGTCATGATCCTGGGGTCCTGGGATCAAGCCCCACATCGGGTTCCCTACTTAGCGGGAAGCCTGCTTCTTCCTCTACCACTCTCCACCCCCCCTCCTGCTCCTCTTTCACTGTGTATCTCTCCATCAAATAAATAAATAAAACCTTAAAAAAAATAAAAGCTATCTGTGACTTCCTTTTTACAACTTGGAATAACTTTTAGTTTGCCTCCTCATGATGGAAGCAATATGTGCTTCTTATAAAACACCATGAACAGATAATACAGAAAGGAAACTGGAACTTAAAATCACCTAGAATTTCACTACCCGAAGTGTCGCACACACACATCATTTTTATAAAAATAATTTCTTTATAATTTCTATAACTTATGGGCGTTCTATAATAATTTTATAAAAATAATTTGGTTTTGTAACAAATTGCTCTTTGTGCCTGCTTTTTAAAAACTGCCAATATTGATTACATCTTCTGTATTAAACAAATATTGCCACACATTGTCATCTCTGTAGGTGGCAAAATATCCTCTAATGTGGGTGTATTTAATCTAGTGAAACAATTTGCTACTGATAAATGTTTCAGTTGTTGTCATACTTCCATTATTATAACTCCGTGATAAACTCTGTTTATACATATTTTGGGGATCTTAAAAAAAGTTTGGATTTTTTGGTCGCTTGTCTCCCCCTCTCCCTGACTATCCTCCCTCATTTCTGCTCAAAAGTGATTTGTGATCACAGAATATTGCTTACCACTTTGTGACTTTTACGAACATCAATTAACCATGAACATTACCCTCCTTAATGTATGTCAGTCGCAAGTGTACTTTCCCAATTCTATCAAACTATGTGTCTCCAAACCTTCAGGATTGCCAAGATGAGTTAGGAAAAAACAGGATCTGGATCTGTTTCCCACAAAAGCGTCAATATTTGCTAAAACAAAGAGCTGGGAGGACCCCCAGTGGGATGCCATCTGTCCTCGTCTTGCAGAGCCTGCCAGGAAATCTTTTCACAGCCAAGAGATGATTATTTGGCGTAGCTGACACTGGAATTCAGCAAGGTGGCTGAGAGATCAGAAACTGGCTGATATAAAGCGATGTTTTGCCATGTGAAAACTGGAAGTGTAGACGTGTGTTTCATGTTTGAAACTGCAAATTAAGGATTATTTATTTTCCTAAAGTATTTCCTATAGGATTCTTGTAACCAGCAGAATCACCTTGTTGAGTCAAACATTTGGATTATTAACAAGTCGTTTTGCTGTACAGCTTTTAGGAAGTGAGCTGCTGATGAGACACAGTTCCCCTCCCAGATTTCCACTATTTCAGCCGTGCTGTCTCCAGCAGAGAAGCTCACTGCTCTCTTCTATCACGTGTGGAAACTCAGTTCCTTGGCATTTTGGGGGGGAGGCGGAACATACAATGCCCAGCTTCTCAAGTGTGAGTTCTGAGCTGGGTTCCAAAGGAGGGTCTTAGCTACCTGGATTCCTTTGGGAAAAAACAAACAACAGCAACAAAAAACCACACACACACACACACACACACACACACACACACACACACAAAACAAAACAAAAAACAAAACCCAGATTCATTTGGACAGCAACCTGAAGAGTAGTTCAGGAGGTTAACTTGCATAGAAGTGAAATTCTTCAAAATAAGTTGGACAGCTATAACAGGGCCAGTTCTCCGACCATACAGTATTGCTCTGTGTAATACTTAGCACTCAGAGTTGCTTACCCATTTGTGCATTGTCCAACTCTCCCCTGAAAACAAATTCCTTTAAGAACCTCAAACCACAGGCGCCTGCATGGCTCAGTCAGTTAAGCGTCGACCTTGGGCTCAGGTCATGATCCTGGAGTCCCAGGATCGAGCCGCACATGGGCATTGGGCTCCCTGCTCAGCGGGGTGTCTGCTTCTCCCTCTGGCCCTCACCCTGCTCCTGGTCTCTCTCTCTTTCTCAAATAAATAAAATCTTAAAAAAAAAAAAAAGAACCTCAAACCATCTGTAGCATCTGAGTCCATAGCATTCTTGTGACCCCTAAACACTCTATCCAGCTGTGTCCTTTCTTCCCAGTTTGTTTCCAGCAGATGCTGCCACCCCTCAGTGGGACCTTCATCTAATCTCACTTTTCTCAAGGAAAGAACAGTCATCCCAGCCCCAACAGAGCTCAGAAGGTCTCCCCCAGCTGTCCCTCCCATAGGCTGAAGGGACTAGGAGCCCTCTCTCACTGCCAGGCACTTGGCTGCTCTGCAGACCTCTGGGCCCAGCTCAGGCACCTCCAGCTAATCCAGGAGGGTCTTGACCAGTATGGAAATATACTTCAGCCCCCCCATGGGGGGGCATGTTTACCTAAACACTTGTGGGTATGCACTAAATTAAATTAATTAAGTCAATAACTATTTAATGAGCACCTACTATGTGCTCAAAAAAACAGGCATCGTTTGAATAAACAAAGGCTAGGTCTATTGGAGTTTACAGTCCACGTGGGGCAGAAAAACAATCAACAAATAATTTGTCAGGGGGTGATAAATGCTAAAAAATAAACAAAGCAGGGGAAAAGAGATAAAGGAAAGGTGAGTGATGGTACATGTGTGGGAGCTCACACCTATGTTACATAAGGAAGTGCCTAGAGAAAGTCTGACTTCAAGCGGGTTAGGGAGAGGATCACACAGCTAGCTGGGGGAGAGAGTATCCTGGGCAGTGAGAATAGTGAGTGCAAAGGCCCTGAGGCAAGAGAGCACCAGCTGTTTTCAAAAAATAGTGGGGAGGCCAGTGCAGTAGGAAGGGAGAAGGGTTTCAGGTGCCAAGTCATACTGGACCCATCACAGACCATGGTAAGGAATTTGTATTTTGCTGAGTGAGATGGAAAGCTATTAGAGGACTGTGAACAAGAAATTAATACATGCATGCAGCAAACACTTAAACAATGCTTTTATTTTTGCTTTCCTTGACTCTACCCTGCCTTATGAGCATGGTATTTTTTTTGTCCCCTAATACAGCAGGAAGGGTGGAAAGCAAATATAAAAATCCTGATCTTAACATCTCTGGGTCTAATTTTAACATCCTACATCTACCAGAGATTTAGTTATTAGAAAACTACACCATGTCCAAGACTTAGGTCCTTCTTTTCATTTGTTGCTCCGCAATGTATTTTTAAAATGCTACTTACATGGACATTTTCAAACTTAATACAAAATTAGAACACCCAACTTCCAGCAATCATCAATTCATGGCTAGTCCTGTTTCTTTTAAACTGTCATCCATTTTCCTCCCCTTCCCTTTTTTTTTCTTAAGACTTATTTATTTAAGAAAAAGAGAGAGCTTGGAAGGGAGGAGCTGAAGGAGAGGGAGAAATTCTTAAGCAGACTCTGCTCTGAACGCGGAGCCCCATGTGGAGCTCGATCTCACCATTCTGAGATCAGGACCTGAGCTGAAACCAAGAGTCGGACATTTAACTGACTGAGCCACGCAGGCACCTCTCCTCCCCTTCCTTATTCTGAATTACCTTACAACAAATCCCAAACATATCTTTTTATCCGTGAATGCTTCACTATGTATTCCCAAAAATACATTTCTTTTTTTTTTAATATTTTATTTTATTTATTTGACAGAGATCACAAGTAGGCAGAGAGGCAGACAGAGAGAGAGGGGGAAGCAGGCTCCCCGATAAGCAGAGAGTCCGATGCGGGGCTCGATCCCAGGATGCTGGGATCATGACCTGAGCTGAAGGCAGAGGCTTTAATCCACTGAGCCACCCAGGTGCCCCCCAAAATACATTTCTTTATCACATCACCATAATGCCATTATCACACCTATAAATTTAACAATAATTCCTTAATACCATAAAAAATCCAGGCAGTAACCCAACTCCTCTGGCTGTCGCATTAATACTTAAAAAAATTTGTTGAGGGCCCCTGGGTGGCTCAGTCGGTTAAGTGTCTGCCTTCGGCTCAGGTCATGATCCCGGGGTCTTGGGACTGAGTTGCACATCAGGCTCCCTGCTCACCGGGGAGCCTGCTTCTCCCTCTGTCTCGGCGTCTCCCTCTGTCTCTCATGAATGAATGAATGAATGAATGAATAAATAAATAAACTTTTAAAAAAAGATTTTATTTATTTATTTGAGAGAGAGAGAACGAGAGAGAGAGCACGAGAAGGGGGAGGGGTCAGAGGGAGAAGCAGACGTCCTGCTGAGCAGAGAGCCCGATGTGGGACTCAATCCCAGGACTCCAGAATCATGACCTGAGCCGAAGGCAGTCGCCCAACCAACTGAGCCACCCAGGCACCCCAATAAACTTTTTAAAAAATGAATAAATCTTAAAAAAATTTTAGTTGATTTGTTTAAATCAGGATCCAAACATGATTCACACACTGCATTTGGCTGATAGGTCCTGTACATCTTTTAAACTCTGACTGTTCACCCTCCCTCTTTTTTCCCCTTACCTTTTATTTGTTAAAGAAACCCAGTGATTTATTCCTTTGATGCTCCTCATTTTCTAATTTTGTTGAATGCCTCTGCAGGGAGTTGTTGAATGTTCCTCTTTCCCCTGTTTTTCCTACAAACTGGTGGCTCTAGAGGCCTCATCGAGTGGGACTTTGTGGCAAGACTGCCCAGTTCCTGGTGCACCCCATCAGGAGGTACACCCCCCCTCTTCTCTCTCTCTTCACAGTAAAACACATATAACAGCAAATTTACCATTTTGGCCATAGTAAAGGGTTCCATTCCGTGGCATCTAGCACATGCCCAATATTGTACAAATATCACTACGAATTCCAGCACTTTTCCATCACCCCCCAAAGAAACCCTTGACCCATGAAGTCATCACTCTCCAATCGCTCCAGCTCCCAGCCCAGGGAAATGCCGCATTAAATGAAACTACACGGCCTGCTTGGCTGCAGAACTTCCCAGCGGCCTCACCACGTGAGGGGGCCCTGGGATCTGCAGCAAGGGGGGTCCATCGTATATAGCCTTTCCTACACTTTTTTTTTCTTTCCAGTTCTTCGCACCTAGGACATGTTCTGGAGAATGCTCTTCTTACGTCTAGGATACGTACAGGAATATTACTTAGTAAGACAGGCATTTGTTTCTTCACTGTTTGGAAGCAACATGACAGGCTGCCTCAGTGGCCAGAAGAGGACTGCATTCTTGGGAAAGCCCTGGACAGCAGAACAGGCAATATTTCTGGCAGAACGTTCTCGGAAACTCTAAATTGCAATTATGTTCCTGGGAATGAAAGCTAAAGCCAAGCAAGGAAATAGCAATGTCACTTACCCCGTCTGTCCCCTGGTGTTTGCAGGATGCCTTGGGTTACCTGCAGACAGGATAAGCCTGAGGGCAAGGCCTCGGGGATGGCGCTCCTCGCTGTTCCTCACCTCACTGCTGCACTCCACACAGCCCCAGACCACACACAGGGGCCCCCTCCTCGTGTCTCTCCCTGGGTCACACTGCTGTGGACTCTGTCTCACCGCTGACCCCGTCAGGGTGGTTTGAAGACGGTAAACATGGAGGTCACATGGAGAGAGGATCCAGAGGATTCCTGAATGACTCTCCAAGGTCAGAGATTTTTTTTTAAAGATTTTAATTAATTAGTTAATTAATTTATTTGACAGAGAGAGAGAGAGAAAGACAGCGAGAGAGGGCGCACAGGCAGGGGGAGTGGGAGAGGGAGAGCATGCTTTCCACTGAGCAGAGAGCCCGATGCGGGGCTTGATCCCAGGACCCCAGGATCAAGGCAGACGCTTAACCGATGAGCCACTTACGGCCCCAGGAGGTCAGAGATTTGACCACACTCCATCCGTGTGGCCTCTAGGAAGAAATGTCCCTCTGGAATACATTTCACCTCCCCATTTATTTTTAAAAAGGTTCTTGCCAGTCTACTAGCTGGAGTGTTGACTGTTTGCACCTCTGCGGTGAGAAGCAGAAGACAGTGCCTACCCTCACAGGAGGTTGAAGCCCCTCACAATTTAGGTGGGCTCAGTGCGGAAGTGGGGGCTTGTGAGGAGTGGGGTGGGAATGGGTGGTAGGATGAGTAATGAGCGAGCCAGTATGGGGAAAAGTGGCGACGCTGGGGCACCTCTCGGTTAAGAGGGTCCAGCCGTGTGACGGGTGCTCTGTTTCTGGGGCTTCCAGCCAGAGATGGACTCGAAGTCAGACAGGGTACAGTGGAGGGGCCCCAGGTGAGGGGTTGTGTTCAGCAGGACCCTAGTCAGTAGCTGGGGATAGACAGTTGGTGCCAGGCCCCAAGGGAACGGGCCTGCGAAGAGCTGGGCAGGATGCCAGGATTCCAACCATCACCTGCCTCAGTCCTGATGGGCTCAGGTATTAGGCAGGACCGTGCTTGTAGGAGCCCTCACTGGCTAAACTCATAGGGCCTCACAATGAACTTGAGGAGCCTAACATCTGGCATACTAGGACAGGCTGGTGTTGAGAGGTAAGGTAATGGCTGAGAGCAGAGATGTCTGTGCCAGACTCCGGGGTTCAAATCCTCACTCTGCCACTCACTAGCTGTATGAACTTGGGCCAGTCCCTCCACCTCTCTGTGCCCCAGTCTTTCTATCTGTAAAATGGGGATTAAAATAGTACCTACTTCACAGGGTTGTTACGAGGATTAAAGGAGTTAAGACAAGCAAAAGTACTCAGAGCAGAGTCTGGCACATGGTAGAGTGCCAAGTGTGACCTGTAATTATTTCATCGTGGGCTGAGAGAGCAGCTTGGGAAGTTAAGGGCAGAGGTGGGTAACCTGGGGGGATGGGGAGCGGCAAGTACCCCGGAGAAGATGGGCAGCCAGAAAAACAGGGAGGGAAGAGAGAGCATGTCAGTAGGGCTGTGTGGGGAGAAATGGGTCTTAAACTCACCATACGGCCGGGCGGTTGGGAATAGGGACAGTTACAGCACCCCCTTCCATGGCAACAGCTCCAGTTCACGGTTTGCTGTTTTCCAGGTTCAAAGTGGTGGTGGTGGCCAAGTTCAGTGTCTGCGTCCCTGGGTTACCTGATCTCCCCTCATGGCCTCCTCCTCCAGTAGTTCCCATGTGTCTCTCACTCTGTTCTCTTTAGAGTGGAGCTAAAGTTTCAACTAAACTTCGTATCAGATTGTAATTTTTTCTGATGACTTAGTGTGGTGGTTTTTTTTTTTTTTTTTCTGTTTCTTTTCTAGAGGAGAAAAGAAGATTTGGCTCATTCTAGAGAAAAGGAAACCCTTCCCTAGGATCTTTAAACATAGCTTTCCTTTCTCTGGATAATAGCTTGGTGAAGGTGGGCTGCTGGGTGTGCCGGAAACGGCCAGGCAAATGGAACTGAGCGTCCACACGTCCCAATGTCCTGACGCCTTCATGCCAACTGGCTGCCGGGCTTTCTGCAGCCACGGACCCCAGTTTCCCGGGGAGGAAACTGGCCCTTCAGTACCAGTCCTCACCAGCCTGCTCAGTTCAGGGCCCCAGCTCTATCCCCTCCTGATGACTGGGGATCTATCTCATCTCCTTAGAGACCTGGGTCACACCAGACCAGGACTGCTTTTGACAGCCTTTTGCCTCCTTCATCTACCCACTCCCACTTTTGTTTTAGAAAAATTTAGTCCTTTCCACTTTGGGATCCAGAAATACATTTTTGGTTTTTGTTAAAATTATTATTATTATTATTAGTCAGAGAGAGGGAGAAGGAGAGGGAGAGGTGGGGAGAGACAGAGGGAAAGAGAATCTTTAAAGATTTTATTTATTTATTTGACAGACAGAGATCACAAGTAGGCAGAGAGGTAGGCAGAGAGAGAGGAGGAAGCAGGCTCCCTGCTGAGCAGAGAGCCCAAAGCGGGGCTCCATCCCAGGACCCTGGGAACATGACCCGAGCTGAAGGCAGAGGCTTTAACCCACTGAGCCACCCAGGCGCCACGGGAAAGACAATCTTTTTTTTTTTTTTTTTTAAAGATTTTATTTATTTATTTGTCAGAGAGAGAGAGAGAGAGTGAGCACAGGCAGAGTGGCAGAGGGAGAAGCAGGCTCCCTGTGGAGCAAGGAGCCCGATGTGGGACTCGATCCCAGGACGCTGGGATCATGACCTGAGCCGAAGGCAGCCGCCCAACCAACTGAGCCACCCAGGCGTCCCCGGGAGAGACAATCTTAACGCAGAGCTCAATCTCACCACCCTGAGATCGTGACCTGAGCCAAAAATCCGCCTCCTCAGATGCTTAAATGACTGAGCACCCAGGATCTCCCCAAAGATTATTTTTGAGAATGCCAATGCAACTGCCTTCCGCTCTAACCCTGCCAATGGGCTGTCATTCTCCCCTCTGCCAGATCCTCTCTAGGGCACGGCCTCAGCACTGTGCTTGTGCATGAAAGAATTCTGGATATTGCACATCTAGTTTTTTTCACCTCTCACCTCTGATTATATGGCACTGCCTTCTCTCAGCACTACCTCCAGACCAGTCCAGTGTATCCCAGCCCTTGGCTCAGACCTCCCTGCTGTGAGGTCACAGAGCAGTTTGGTGTGTTAAAAGCAAACCTCACTGGCGTCTAGGAGACCTTGATGTCTCTAGTAGACTGCTTTGATTTTCCCTCATTGGCAGCACTGCAGCCCATGTCAGTCTGTGAGCCCCATAATTCATAATCATTATTAACATTAAAAAGTAGGAAAGGGTTTGGTAACGCCCATTTAGAAAGCACGAGATGCTGAAGTTCTTACTTTTCATTGAGAAGTTCTTTGGGACTCTGAATCAGCTTCTTATTCCTCTTACTGGGCCTCTGAGGGAGGAGGTCTGTGCGTCTGCTCTGGGTGAGGAGAAAGGTGGAGAGGTGATCCCATGGCCAAAGCCACAACTGCCTCCCTGTTATGACAGCCTCCGGTCCTGGGCTCAGGGCCAACTCTGAGGGATGGGGGTCCCAAACCCTAGGCTCTGCAGGGAGAAGAGATTCCACAACAGAAAGAAGTTGCCTCTTAAGAATGAAAGGACAGCTTCAAACAGGCTGTCAGTCATTCATCAAATGACAAGGATGAAACAACCGGTTCACATCCTGCTGGGCAGACAACCAGTCTGGTCTTGGGCTGAGCAGACCAATGGCAGATGAAAGGAGGAAGCACACCTGAACCAGCTTGCTCAGGGGCTGAAAGATGCAAATATAGCTACAAAGCATTTACTTCATTTCTGCACCTGCTCTGACTCAGCACACACTCAAGGGTTGAACCAGATTTGACACGATGCCCGTACTGGCAGCAGGAGCAGAAAATTTCACAGGGACACCAAATGGTGCCAGGGAAGGGACAAAGAAAGCCCACTGGGCTCTGACATCAGCTAGGGAGGACTTTTGGAAATCTTTCTCTGACCAGCAGGGAAGGCTTGGGCTGATATCTGACTTCCCCTGAGTAGTTTTGCAAAAGAAATTAGCATGGACCTGACATTTAAACATTTGCCAATTGCAGATTTGTCTAATGTATCCATGGGGTTTTGGTTCCGGGACTGCTGCTAAAACAATTTGGGCAACTCATATCATCTGTACTGTTTTCACTGATTTAATGACTGCTTAGAAAAGAAATTGCCAGACTTGGGAAAAGACATAGGCTTCATGCTTCACATTTCTCATGTGTTCAGGGTGGAGTCAGTATTGATCAAAATCTTTCAGCAGCCTTTACTCGACATTCAGTCGTTTTAAAGTGACATGAAATCCTCTGACTTATTTGTGGGACCTTCTTCGGGACTGCATTGCACAGTATCAAAGGAAGACTGTGGCTATTTATATAAATCTTTAAGTTCAGTATCCAGTGGGCTTCCATCAAAGGTAATCGAAACACTTCTGTGTGCACAATATGGAGAACCTTTAAAGTGCATGTGGGAGAAAATCTTGAAAAGAGGGTAGGCTGTTTATAGGAGAGGTAGAAAATGATGACCTGTCTGGGATATAGAAAAAAAACAACAACTATATGCATCTGCTGTAAGCCACTTTTTATTAGTGGAATGTGTGATTTACTTTATAAATAGTAAAACCTAAGCCTGGGCAGCAGTTTTAATTCTCCAGCAACCACAAGTTACATTAAAAGGGCTAATCTGGCTCCTGGTAACATCAGAATGGGTAATGGAATAATTAGACAGAAAACCCAACTCCAGTGTTGACAGAGTGGACCCAAGACTAAGTGCTATTACGGTGGGTGGGGTGCCTTCCATTTGGAGATACGTGAACTATTATCACAGAGTGGAAGAGGACTCACTGTAATTTTCTTTGGCTTCGCCAGCCATTAGTTCTGGAGTCTGTGACCATCTAGATGGTTGGACATGGCCGGACCTCACAGGCAGCCTATCTGGTGGTGCTTGCCCAGCTCCCCTGTGGCCTCTAAACTTACTGGACCTTCTCTCTGGCACATCCCAGAGTGAATCCATGTCTCTAAGACAGGTTCTCTAGTAGTTGACGTTGGGTCTCATGTGTCCCCTAACTTGCTCTTTTCCTTTTCCAGGCTGGTTCTGTGGATCTGGCTCCTGCTGAGGTAACTCACTTAATCAAAGAGGATGAATTTCCCAGAGAGAACAGTGCTTTAGCCAAACAAAGAGAGTAGCTGTGCTTCTGAATTAAACTCTCCAACAAGTTCATGAGTGCTTTCCACTCACTCTCATTCAGCCTTTCTCTTCTTTCAAAGTTTCCAGATCTCTTGCTATCCTGGTGGTCCACCACTAGCTGGCATCAATTAGTCAAAGGTCTTAAAAGGGATCCCCAGCAAAGAACTAAAAGATGGCACTGATATTCTGGTCAGAGCCCTCTCTTCTGGGCAGTATACTTCTAGATAGTCAGGTAAGATTCACCTGGGTCCTTCTGATGGTTATTTAACATGTCCTGAACATCTTTTACAAATTATTTTTATGACGTAAATTATGTCAAAAAGTACAACCTCGGGGTGCCTGGGTGGCTCAGTGGGTTAAAGCCTCTGCTTTCAGCTCAGGTCATGATCCCAGGGTCCTGGGATTGAGCTCATCGGGCTCTCTGGTCAGCGGGGAGCCTGCTTCCTCCTCTCTCTCTGCCTGCCTCTCTGCCTACTTGTGATCTCTGTCTGTCAATAAGCGAATAAAATCTTAAAAAAAAAAAAAAAAAAGAAGTACAACCACTTTGGAAAACAATGGCGCAGAGTAAAATGGACCCAGCATCTTTCATCTTTAGGGCCATACTCTACACATTTTCTTGCATAGGTGGAAGAGTGGAGACACGTAAAACAATGTCCATAGTCGCTTTGTCAGCTGTAGCAACAAAAACAAATGAATAAACAAAACTGGAACTATCCTAAACGTCTGCTCACAGGAGAATGAGTAGAGAACATTGCTCATTCACTTTTTTTAATTGCAGTAAAATGTACGTAAAATTTACCCTTTAATGACTGTTAAGCATTGAGTTTCATTGCATTAAGCACGTTCATGCTGTTGTGCAAGAGTCCCCCTGTCCGTCTCCAAAACTTTCCATCTTTCCCCACTGAAACTCTGTACCTATTAAACACTCACTCCCCCTACCTTTCTGCCCCAGCCCCTAGCAACCTCTAGTCTACTTTCTGTCTCTGGGGATTTGACTCTTGATGCCTCCTATAAGTGGAATCACAATATTTGTCCTTTTGTGATTGGTTTATTTTATTTAGTGTGATGTTTTCAAAGTTCATCCACCTTGTGACATGCATTAGAATTTTATTCCTTGACTAGTGTCCACTGAGACATAAACACACACTACATTTTGTTTATCCATTCATCCATTGATGGACGCTGGGATTGCTTCCACCTTTTGGCTCTTGGGAGTAATGCCACCATGAACATGGGTGTACAAATATCTCTTCGAGTCCCTGATTCCATTTCTTTTGGGTGTATACCCAAAACTGGAGTTACTGGACCATATGGTAATTCCATGTTTTGAGGAACTGTTATACTGTTTTCCACAGCAGCTGGGCCAACTTCTTCATTTTTTAAAAAAGATTTTATTTATTTATTTGACAGAGAGAGTGAGAGAGCATGGGTGAGAGTGAGGGGTGGAGAGAGAGGGAGAAATTGAGTTCCCACTGAGCAGGGAGCCTGATGCGGGGCTCGATCTTAGGACCCTGAGATCATGACCTGAGTCAAAGGCAGACACTTAACCAAATGAGCCACCCAGACATCCCTCATTTTTTCCTACATAAACTGTGCTCTACTATAAGTATAATGTAATTTATTAGCTATTGCCAACCTTTTTCCTATAATGATTGGCTAATATATATACCTACCAGCAGCGTATTAGGAGTTCCTAGTGATCCACATCTTCACTAGCACTGAGTATTATCAGTTTTCTGATTCTTTTTTGGACAGTTTAGAGGCTTTAAAATGATTATCCTACCATAGTCTTAATTTTCCCGATCACCATTACAGTTATTTATCATCATCTAGGTTTGAAAGTTTTGTTTTTCACACGGAAATTTTCACTCCATGAAGAATTAACTTTCATGGGGCGCCTGGGTGGCTCAGTCAGTAAGCGACGGCTCAGGTCACCATCCCAGGGTTCTGGGATCATGCCCCACATCTGGCTCCCTGCTCAGTGGGAGACCTGCTTCTCCTTCTCCCACTCCCCCTGCTTGTGCTCCTTCTCTCACTGTCTCTCTATCAAATAAATAAATAAATAATCTTAAAAAAAAAAAAAAGAATTAACTTTTCTGCCTGGTGTATGATGGGGTGAAGAGGTTCCTTCCTCTTCACGGGGTAACCAGGCGTGCTGACCCCTCCCGTCTCCCCTTGCCCCTTCTCTCATATGGCAAGTTTGCAGCTATGTTCGCTCTGCCTCTGAGCTCCCTCTTTGCTCACGTGGTTAATCTGTCTATGTTAATGGCTTCTCTTCCCTCTACTGTGAGGGGACAGGGATGCTGGGTTGATTGGGCACTTCCGGTGCAGTATCGTAAGGGCGCAGGGGTGCGGACTGGGTGGTTAGAACTGGCGCGCTGGAGGAATAAAGTATGGGCCATGCACTCCCTCATGAGCTCACGGACCCAGGTGTACATCCTGACGAGGCAATGTGACAAGTGGGCTCACTGAGGAATAGCTGATGCGCCATGAGAAACACAACGGGGGAGACCCCTCATGGCGGCATTAGTATCAGAACGCGATGGAGTGCCGAGGTTGACCATCCCAAACAGGAAGTGTGAGATATTGTGGCTGAGAGCTGCGTCTCCACTTACTCATTGTGTGACTCTGACAAATTCTCAAGACCTCCTTGGGCTTCAACTTCCTCATCTATGCAAAAGGGATAATAATACCTACCTCAGAAGGTGGCTGGGAAGATTAGAATGGACCAGGTATCTGCAGCATTGAGCCCAGCGCCTGGCAACATTGAAAGCACTCAGTAAATGTAAACCCATTCATTCGTTCGTTCATTCATTCATTCATTCATTCAGTAATATCAATGGAGGACCTCCTATGTGCCAGGCATGGCAATAGGCTATAGATCCAAGTATGAACAAAGCAAATGGTCTCTGCCCTCACGTAACTTTCAGTCAAATAGGATGTCTAGATGCTCATAAAATAAACACAAAATCCATCACTACAGACTTTGATGGGTGCCCTAAAGGGAAATTACAGCAAGGTAAGACAAAATAGAAGGAGGAAATCTGATTTATGATTATTATTTTGGGAGTCACTATATCTGAGCTGGGACTTGAAGGATAACTGGGAGTTTATGAGTGTGGCAGGCCAGGAAGGTTATTCCAGGAATATTGAACTTCAAAGGAAATGCACGGAGATATACTTTTTTTCCAAGGTCAGGAGCAAGGGAATGGGCCCCCCTCGCTGTCCAGAGGCTTTGGAGGGATTTCTCTTGCCTACCTTGCCCAGGGGATGAGCAGGAGAAGGAGGGTGAGTGACTGACTGTGTCCCTCAAATAAGTCAGTGGCTCAGAACCCTGATCTCTGGTCAGTGTGAGAAAATTTTTACTTGGGACTGACTCCAGTTTGGGCACTCCAAAGCTCATAGATAAAAGAAGTGCTCAGAGAAAGGAAGGTTAAGTGATTAAAGGTTTTTCTAGGTTATATGTGAAGCTGGCAATGATTGATATCTTCCAGTAGATATGGCAAAGTGTTATATTTGCAAGGGAAAAATAGATGATTGTGAGGGATTTTTCTGAACAAGTAGAGTTTAATTGTTCTCAAATTACTGTGTATATCAGAATCCCCCTGGGAGCCTATTAAAAATTTAGACTCCCTGGGTGGCTCAGTTGTTAACCATCTACCTTCGGCTCAGGTCATGATCTCAGGGTCCTGGGATTGAGCCCTGCATCGGGCTCCCTGCTCAGTGGGAAGCCTGCTTCTCCCTCTCCCACTCCCTTTGCTTGTGTTCCCTCTCTTGCCATCTCTCTCTCTGTGTCAGATAAATAAATAAAATATATAAAAAAAAATTTAGACTCCTTGGCCATCTCCAAGACTTAGTAGGTACTCTGTGGGTCCAGGGCTCTGTATTTTTAACAAGTTCCCCAGGGGTTTCTGATGGTGGAGAACCCTTTGAAAAACCTTATAGACTTTTCTGTCATACTTAGATCTTTATTTTGTCTTTGTTTGCAAAGTCTTCTTTTAGAAGAGTCTCGAGAACAGGATTTTTTCCAGTTCCCCTTCTCCTGCCTCAGTGTCAACCCAGGATCCCAAGCACAGTTGCCTGGCTAGGTCTCAGAAGTATGTGAAACAAAGAAGGTAGAGAATAGGAATTAAGCTGGTTGGGCAGCCAGCTTACCTTTCTGTTCACTTTGCTTTTCTAAACACTGTGCAGTCCAAGAACATATATCGGAGAGCTTTTTGTGGCTTGGTGCTGCCCATCACCTGACTGCTGATGTATACAATTGTGTAGAAGTTAGTGGTATAAACTCTGGGCTCAGCCAATGTCAATTGGAGTCCTATAACTTTGGATGAGTTAGGGATCCCCTCGAAGTCTTCTATTCTTGGCTCATGGGGCTTTATTTCGAGGACGTAAAAGGGTTATGCATGGATATGTTGAGGATGTGAGGTGGCAATTGGGAGATTAAGTTAAGTGATTAAGGGGCTGGCAATTTGGGGGATAAAGATTAAGTGAGGTGGTCACCTAACCTTCGACAAAGCAGGAAAGAACATCTGATGGGAAAAAGACAATCTCTTCAACAAATGGTGTTGGGAAAACTGGACAGCCATATGCAGAAGAATGAAACTGGACCACTTTCTTACACCACACACAAAAATAAACTCAAAATGGGTGAAAGACCTGAATGTGAGAAAGGAATCCAGAAAAATCCTATTGGAGAACACAATTTTTGACCTTGGCTGCAGCAAATTCTTGCTAGACACATTACCATAGGCACGGGAAACAAAAATAAAAATGAACTATTGGGACTTCATCAAGATAAAATCTTTTGCACTGCAAAGTAAACAAAACTAAAAGGTGACAAAACTAAAAGACAACCTACAGAATGGGAGAAGATATTTGCAAATGTCTTATCAGATAAATGGCCAGTATCCAAAATCTATGAAGAAGTCATCAAACTCAACATGCAAAAAACCAAATAATCCAGTCAAGAAATGGGTGGAAGACCTGAACAGGCATTTTTCCAGAGGAGAGATACAAATGGCCAACAGACACATGGAAAAATGCTCCACATCACTTGGCATCAGGGAAAATACAAATCAAAACCACAGTGAGATATCACCTCACACCAGTCAGAATGGCTAAAACTCAGGAAACAACAGATGTTGATGAGGATGCAGAGAAAGGGGAATCCTCCTACACTGTTGGTGGGAATGCAAGCTAGGGCAACCACTCTGGAAAACAGTATGGAGGTTCCTCAAAAAGTTAAAAATAGAGCTATCCTAAAACCCAGCAACTGGGGGCGCTGGGTGGCTCAGTGGGTTAAAGCCTCTGCCTTCAGCTCAGGTCATGATCTCAGGGTTCTGGGATTGAGCCCTGCATTGGGCTCTCTGCTCAGCGGGGAGCCTGTTTCCTCCTCTCTCTCTGCCTGCCTCTGCCTACTTGTGGTCTCTGTCTGTCAAATAAATTAAAAAAAAAAAATCTTAAAAAAAACTAACCCCCCCCCAAAACAAAACGAAACAAAAAAACCCCCAGCAACTGCACTACAAGGCATTTATCCAAAGGATACAAATATAGTGATTCGAAGGGGCACATGCACCCCAATGTTCACAGCAACAATGTCCACAATAGCCAAACCATGGAAAGAGCCCAGATGTCCATCAACAGACAAATGGATAAAGATGT
Source organism: Martes martes (assembly GCF_963455335.1). NCBI lineage: Eukaryota > Metazoa > Chordata > Mammalia > Carnivora > Mustelidae > Martes > Martes martes. Next base: position 58,935,372 of record NC_137899.1, on the reverse strand, counting down.
GGTATATATATAGAATAGAATAATACTCAGCTGTCAAAAAGAATGAAATCTTGCCATTTACAACAACATAGATAGAATTAGAGGATATTATGCTAAGCGAAATGAGTCAGAGAAAGACAAATACCATATGATTTTACTCATATGTGGAATTTAAGAAACAAAACAGATGAACATAGGGGAAGGGAAGGAAAAATAAGACGAAAACAGAGAGGGAGACAAACCATAAGAGACTGTCAACTCTGGAAACAAACTGAGGGTTGCTGGAGGGGAGGTGGATTGGGGGATGGGGTAACTGGGTGCTGGGCATTAAGGAGGGCACATGATCAAATGAGTGTGTTATGGTGTTATAAGCAACTGACGAATCACTAAATTCTACCTCTGAAACTAAGGATGCATATATGTTAATTAAATTAAATTTAAATTTAAAAATTAAAAAAAAACAAAGATTAAGCGAGGGAGATTCAGTTAGATGATTGAGTAGTGGGTCACTTGCAGGTCACTGGCAGGAATATCATTGACATAGACCGCGGAGAGCAACAGACATCTATCTCACTGTCCTGCACACAGCCCCTCTCATCCTGCTCTCCCTACTTTCTTTTTAAATTCAGGTATAACTGACATACAACATCATGTTAATTTCAGATGTGCAACATTATATTCGATATTTGTATATATTGCAAAATGATTGCCATAATAAGACTAGTTAACATTTGTCAACATACATAGTTACAGAACTTTTTTTCTTATGATGAGAACTTTTACAATCTACTCTTTTACAATTTCAATTATGCAATACAGTATTAACACTCACCATGCTGTACATTTATTTTTTAATTAATTAAATTTATTTTTAAATTAATTAAATTAAAGCTTGTTCATTTTGGTTCCCTTCACCCATTTGTCTCACCCACAACACCCCACTTCCAGCAACTACAATTCTATGAGCTCAATTTTTCTTTTTTTAAGATTCTACATGTAAGGAAGATCATTCAGTAATTGTCTAAAATGTTTGACTTCTTTCATTAGTGCAATGCCCTTGAGGTCCGTGTTGTTGCAAATGGCAAGATTTCACTCTTTTTTATGTTTCTATAATATTCCATTATATACATACCACACTTTCTTTATCCATTCATCCTTTGATGAATTTATATACCAAATCTTGGTTATTGTAAATAATGCTGCAGTGAACATGAGAGTACAGGTATTTTTTAGAATTAGTGATTTCATGTTCTCCATCTAAATGCCCAGAAGTGAAATTGTTGGATCATATGGTAGTTTTATTTTTAATGTTTTTAAGAGTTATTTATTTATTTTAGGGAGGGAAGGGCAGAGGGAGAGAGCAAATCTTACGCAGTTTCCCCACGGAATGCGGAGCCCACAAGGAGCTCGATCTCACAACCCTGACATCACGACCTGAGCCTAAACCCAGAGTTGTACACTTAACTGACTACGCCACCCAGGTGCCCCTATTTTTAATTTTTGAAGGATCCATACTATGGATCCATACTATGCCCTCTGTACTTTTGCAGTTATTTCTCCAATAAACTTCCCTCCTTTCCATTCCTGTACACACTTAGCCAAATTATTTTCAGAGTTCAACTGAAGTCCTACTTCTTCTCTATGAGACCTTTTATTGGAACAGAAACTTCAGCTCCCACTGATGCTTTCCTTCTTTAGATCACTGTCCTGATTTCCAACCACATCTGCACCAGTTAGGTTCTGATTACATTCTGCCTCATTCTGATCTTAAATTATTAGGTGGGTGTGTTTTGTCATCTCATCTAAAACGAGACTCTTGGAGGTCAGTGTGAATATTTTGCTTCTAATAATTGCAGGGAAAGCCTGTATACGTGAAAGGGAGATATAAGTTGCACTGACCGACTTGAAGTAATATTTTTTTGCTTAATAAAGAGCCGCGGCTCTGAATTTTCATATAGTTTTCATATAATTCTCACATATGAATTATCATCTAATTCTCAAAGAAGCATGCTTTCTCTCTATCCAATTTATTCAGCCATGGATTCCTGTGTATTATAAATACAGAAATATGAGAAATGCAGTAGCAACCTATAGCTACCCTTTTCTCCTCAGTACACACCACAACCTCCCCACCCCCAAAGGAGGGACAATTGAGGGTCAAGATTCTAATAATAAAGATATTGGTACCGAGACGCTGATAAGCGCTTCCCACCCCTGGGCTGCACCTTTGATCGCCTACTCTCTTCCTCCGCGCCACCCCCACTGCCCCCGCAAGCCCAAGTTCTTTTATGAAGTGCGACCTCTAGAGGCCAGCGCAGGCATCCCAGTTAAATCGCGCGGAGGTTCTCACGGGTCTTGACACCAAGTGTAAGCAGCCCCCGGGGAAGTGGGTCCGGGAAATGGGGGAAACGCTCTTTTATTTATCTATTTTTTTGTTTTGTTTTAAGGATTTTATTTATTTATTAGACAGAGAGATGGAGAAAGAGCACAAGTAAGCAGAAAAGCAGGCAGAGGGAGAGGGAGAAGCAGGCTCTCTGCTGCGCCTGGAGCCCAACGTGGGGCTTGATCCCTCGACCTTGGAATCACAACCGGAGCCAAAAGCAAACGCTTCATGCACTGAGCCACACAGGCGCCCAGAAACAATCTTATAAAGTCATGATTTCCCTTAGAAGAAGAATCTCAGTTGTAACTCTGACAGCCAGTTTCTCTGGTACATTTTCACATGAAGTTGAACTGCCCTGTCCTGCAACTTTCTGAGACCCGAAAACACGTAATTTTCAGTCTCTATTCCTTGTTTGTAAATTAGAGAATCTCTCCGTATGTTTGTCAAACCCTGAAGACCTCCTAGGCGGGCTTGATTTTATCCTCTACAAAACACCCGGATGGGAAATTTAGGATGAGGAAGAAAAGCCGAAACAGACCCACTTTCACACCCCACCCCCCGGGTGTGTCTTCACGAACTCACCAAACGCATTTTGTTTTGGTTCAGTCAGTGAAGGAATGAAAAGAACCGGAGGTGTGGCAAGATTCTCAGAAGGAGCAAGTCAGGGAAGGCCAGGACGGGGTCCTGCCAGCACCAGAGATGCACAGACCTGGCCTTTTCTGGAGAGCAGGGACGCTTCCCTCACCCACTGTTCCGGAAAAGATGGCGCGCAGAACCCCAGTTCAGAGCCAGAGCCAAAAGAGCACGCGAAGTGGCCTACACTGAGGGGAGAGAGTGGCCAGGTGTTTTGAGTTACGAGGTTGCTAATACTCACCTTAAGGGAGAAATTCACATTAGTTGAACTAACTCTCTATGCTTCCAATTCAATTTTAAAAACCTGACGTTGCCAGATAGGAATGTAGGCCCTTACTCATTTCTCAAGCAGAATGAAATAAAATTGATTGTCTATAAAATATTTATCAGACCTACGCTAGTGTTTGAATTATATCTCCTGCAGGCTTTAAAAGGTCCTCTCTCTGCTTATTTCATTATTGATTAGGCAGACAAAATTTTTACTTAATGCAGTAACTATAATGTGTTTACTGGGATTAATTTACTCACTCTTGAGGATTACTTTAATCCTTTCACGAAAACAATTTGTCTTGGGACTTTTTTCCCCCAAAGGGTCACATCAAAATTTATTAGACTGTTATACAATTCACAGTAATTTGGGGGTCACTGAATAATTTATACCTGTGTTTGCCAAGCCTGGCTGCCCATCAGAATTACCTAGGGAGTGTCCTAAAAATACAGATTCCCCAGTCTCACCACAGACCCCTTGAAGTAGAATCTCTCGGGGATGTGGCCTGGGAATTTTTGTATTTCATGGTTGCTCCCCAGTGGTTTAGGGGCAACCCAGCTTCTCTTGGTGGACTAGGGTTTGGGAACTGATCAATATTGGGTAATGTTAATGTTATTGTCATTAACTGTATAATTTTCTGTCGGTAACACCACATGTCTTTAAATCTTTACCTCCTCTGGCCCATGAGAATTACCCAAGCATCTCTCCCTTCTTCGGAGGAGGAGGACAAAGGAAGAGAAGGAGGTTACATTGGAACTGTGTCATCACTGCCAACCGAGGAGCCAGCGACAGCAGGCAGAGCAGCTACCTGATGAGCTCTGCTCTCTCCCTCCTGCAAGCCTGGTCTGCACTAAGTTCTTTGGGTCCTGTCCCTCCATTCGGTTGGGTCCCTGAAGACCTTCAGGAGAGCTAGATGCGTCCTGGGTTACGTGCTAGAAGAGTTCAGCGTGTTTGCTGAGGGGAATTGGTACCTGGACACTGGACTTGAAGAATACTGACCTGTCAAATCACTTGATGAATCGAGACACAGTCTTACCATTTCAAGGCTATCAAGACTAAAACCCTCAGTTATATACCCATAAAAGAAATAAAAACGTAACAAGTACAACCTCAACAATGACAACAAAACACTAAAAAACGTAACAAGTACAACCTTGACAATGACAACAAAACACTAAAAAACTAAAGTGTGTTTCCCTCCCCCTCATGTTAATGAATAGGTTTTCTTAACCAAACCAAGGCCATCCATCTATTTGAACTGGGAATCCATCTCTGGGTTTGATCAAGGATTTGGGGGAAATAAATGTATCTACTAGAAAAGCCTTACAAATAGTACAAAAAGTAAATCACTTAAAGGCCTGCATTTAGGGGGCACAGGGCAAATTCCAACCATTCAAAAGGCATATGATGAAAAAGAAAGCTCCTTCTTATCCTTTCGAGCTTTTGTTCCTTAGAGATATTCACTGAGACTGATTTCTTGGCTCTTCTTTGAAAATATTTAATGCTTGTATGACATATCACCTCATAATGTGCAAGCAGATTCTTGAGAAACAAGTTGTTTCTGGCCTTCTTGCTATCATAAAAAAAATGCTCTAATGAGATGCCTGTGTCCCCATACATACCTGTGCCACGAGTCTCTGAATCCATGGGGTAGTGTATTTGAAGGGCGCATTTCTGGAAATGAAATTAACAGGCTCATTGACGATATGCATACTTAATTTTGATAGATGGTCCAAATCCCACCCCCCCAATGCCTCCTCCCCACCCCAGGGGCTGAGCCAGTTTATCCGTCATGAGAATGTGAGGGTCATCTTACTGAATGCTCTTACTGATTCTAATAGTCTTTCTGTTGATTTTCTGTGTGTTTTTCCAGTTATAAAATACATCATTGCAGATAAGGAAAATTTTACCTCCTTATTTCCAATTTTAATTCTATTTTCCTTTTGCATTGCCTTGTAATTCTAGAGTAATGCTAAAGAACAGTGGGGAGGATGGGCATCTTTGCCTTTTTCCTGACTGTATTATCTCCTTATTAAATACAAAAATAACTTCTATCATCTCCTTAACAAATACAAAAATATATTTTTTCTTTTCTGAGAATTAAAAAAAAATAAAAAATAAAACGTTAAGTTTTATCAAATATCTTTCTGGATTCTATATAAGTTACTTTATTTTATATGAAAATAATTTATTATATTAAATTAAGATTGCTAAGGAGATTGAAGATTTCTGGTTGCCCTGAATCTATCAAAAATTATTATGGTTACAACATTATTTGTAATAGAAAACAGAAACAAAAACAAAAATCTAGAAACTATGAAAATGTTTCTCAACAGGGAAGTGGTTAAATAAATTATAACACTTTCATATAGTGGGAAGCTATTGACCTCTTTAAAAAATAATGAAGTAGATTATATATGCCAAGATCCATCAATCTGAGATCCAAGGTCAAGTAAAACTAGCAAATGCAATATAGTGTGTGCCCTCGTTTGTGTAAGCAATAAAAAGGGACATGCTCCTGTAAATATGCATGTATATACAAAGAAAAATTCTGCAAAGACACAGAAGAAACTATTAGTAATGTTTACTTCTTGATGAAAGGTAGATGTCTGGGGATCTGAGATACTCTGCACTGTTTTGGATTTTTTAAAAACCAAATACATTTATTCCTTTTTCAGGGAAAAAAAGAATAACACACAAGTAGTGGTTAAAAGAAGAAAAATTGTTCTTGTTAAAGGTTTAGATGCTAAAAGGCAAAAGACAAGCAATACTAAACATAACTAATTATGGGCCATGTTTTTCATACAGAGGTTTTTGTTGTTTTCTTTTTGCACCTGAGGTAGATATCTTACTCCTCTCATCCTAGTCCCAGTCCTATGAAAAAGCTCCAGCTTCTGGAATTTTCCAGAAACCCCTATACTCCTCTGCAGAGGGAAATTAATCCAGCTGAGTTGGTCTCACGCTTACATCTGGGGGAGTCATGAAGAGTTTTTATAGTAAATATTCCCCAAATAAAGTTTAAAACTCCATTCCTTTTTTAAAAAGATCTTATTTATTTATTTGAGAAAGAGAGACAGAGCGCACAAGCATGGGGAGGGGCAGAGGGAGAGGGAGAACAGACTCCCCACTGAGCAGGGACCCAATGTGGGGCTCTCGATCCCAGGACCTGAGCCCAAGGCAGGTGCTTAACCCACTGAGCCACCCAGGTGCTCCTCCAAATATCTTCTTAACGTTAGCCTTACATTAGTGTATTTTGTCAACAAATAAAAAAGAGGTGGTAGAATAAATTTTTAAATAAATTTAAAATACGTTTTTAAAAAAATTGGGGGGGATCCTGATATGAAAAGAGGAAATATATTTTCTTATTTCCTTTTAATGTCTGATATGGAGAAGGGAAGTGCCCAGGCTCAAGGTCACACATCGTTAAGAAACTCAAGGGAGCATCTCCATTCAGGGAAGTCTTGTAATTGGCACTTCCAAGAAAAAGAACTGGGCTTCTGCCATAGCAAAGCCGGGGCAGCTCTGAGTATACAGTCCCAGTAATGGGGTGCTCAGCTTCGGAGCTCCCTAACAAGGAGCTCCTGCCATGGTCACAGTTTGTACCAGAGTGACTGCTTCTGCTGCTCGTTCGTCATTTGCAGGTCATCTGTCTCTCCATGTCTTGATGCAGGTCCCTACTGTCCTCCTGGTTGATGTAAAGTATTTGCTACTGGAAGATGCTTGTTCAGCAACTTAGGGAAAGCTTCTGGAAATTCTCCTTGGATGTCCAGAGAGCTTTGACTCCTGGAAGCGCTTGACTCTTGGTGACCTGATTGTTTACCACTGTCAGGGACAGTGTTTGCTTCCTTTCATTCCCTGACACATTCTCTCTCTCAGCTGATAGGGTAAACGGCACTGATTTCTGCTCATTGGATATCAGGCATATCAGGCAAGACCCAACCTTCCTGAAGTTCTTCCCTCCTATTCTGAAAAAAGGAAGAGTGCCCAGGGATTTATATATTTCTGCTTCTTTCCTGGGTACAACGACCGCGTCCATACAGATAAGAGAAAGCACCAGCATCCTTTCTGCTGGTAACAAAGGGCTGCTTTGCTGACTACTGTGGGAGGAGGACCTGCACTAGAGCAAATCCTCTTCCCCCTTCTACACTGTGTCCTTTGGTCTGGATCAGTGGGAAAGGTGGTGTTCATAAAAGGATGCCTGAGACCCTCCTACTCTGGTCAGTTTAGAAAATGACCAGAGCGGGAGGGAAGTCTCCACCACTGAGGCTTAGGAATTTGTAGCTGGGAGATTGCTTATATTGTAGGGGAAACTGAAAATATGAAGTCTGGGCTGAGAGAAGGGCAAAGCTTTGGGAAAATGTGATATCCAGGGATATGTTTTTGTAACCAACTCTCAGCCGCATAATCAACGTTTGGCAGAAAGCATGGAAGAGCGGTGGAAAGCTATCAGTGGAGAAATCCCAGGGCGTGATGGGGCAGGGGAAATTTTACAGAAAGCATCAAAAAGTGCCTTTCTGGGGTTTAAAAATCTGAATATTCCTTTTGGTCTTAAGAACAAGGGATTATAAAACAATCCAGTTAGGGATTTACCTGAGATAGTATTATATACATAAGAGACTGAGAGGAGGGAGGGGAGGAGGCAGGGAAAGAGAGAAAGAGAGAGAGGAAGAACGAGTTTTTTTTGTTTGTTTGTTTTGTTTTGTTTTTTAATTTTTAAAGTTCTGGGGAAAAATTTTAAAGAAAAACTCAAAGATATGAAATCAGAGGTGTTGGGACCACTCAGGTGCACTGTGACACAGATCTCTGAAATCAATTGACCAATCTCCAGGAAATGGAGGAATCCACCAAGTGCCCAGAAATTCATTCTGAGTTGGGAATTTGGGCATCAGGTTTCTCATTTGGCAACTAGGCTTTTTGAGGGCCTCTCTGTGGCCTGTCCAGTTGCAGCGCGAGGACTTTGTCTAGCTAGTTACCATGATAGTGTGTGAAATGCCTTCAACCAGAGCTTCCCAGAAGTCCTCTGTGAGGAGTGTGTGGTTGTGAGGTGGGCTGACAGCAGTCCCCTGGTCATCACACCCCTCAGGGTCATCTCTCTTCCACCTTTCCTTCCAGAATATCTGACTTTGCTCCATGGCAGCCTTGAGGCAATGCCTCTGTGATCTACAAAAGTCTTCATATTTCATGAGTCGTCTTCAAGATCCATATGGGACTATTTACTGACTGGGCAAAGGCCAAGTTTCCACCTAACATCCCGGCCTTTTTTATCTCTTTTTTTCCACAATACTTTTGAGCAATGGCCAGATTCACATCAGTTTGGGACATCTGTTGTTTTGGTCCAACCACTATCCCTTTTCCCGTCCTTGGGAAACAGACTCTCTCGGTGGAACCACCATATTTCACTGCACAAGTGATGGAACTGTCAATGAGGGGTTGAAGGGAGACCTGAGACCCAAACTGGGCCAATGAGACTCTTCTGGGAATTTGAATCACCAGTGGAATAACATCAAGTCACAAAAATAGTTTAAATCCAGTGAGGCACCACGACTTCCTGGCCCTCAGTGTAGCCTACTGAGGAAGCTGTGTAGACTTTGGGGTATGGGCTGTGGGCCAAATTGTTTGAGTTAGAAACCCAGCTCCGCCACTCCCGAATAGGACCTCAGGCAAGTTAATTAATCTCCTCATGCCTCGGTTTCCTCAGATTGTAAACAGGGGGTAATAATGCTTCCCACATAGGGTTGTTGTTGGCATTCCATGAACCAGTGCAAGTATATCAGGCCAAGCTCCTGTCAGGAAAACATGAACCACTCTGAGCATTGAAAGCAGAAAAGCAACTTGATGCATGGAATTAGGAACATAAAAATGAAAGGCTAGAGAGACGAGCAGTTTATGGAACACACTTCCTAACTGGTCTGCAGGGAGAGCTGCTTCTTTTGCCAACAGCAGGAAGGCAGACCATTAGTAGACCATCACAGGGACAGCTGACTTTAAGCACACAATGCCTCAGGGGCGCCTGCCCACTCAATTGGGTAAACTTCCAACTCTTGATTTCCGCTCAGGTCACGATTTCAGGATTATGAGATAGAGCCCGGCGTCAGGCTCCATGCTCACTGTGGAGTCTGCTGGAGAGTCTCCCTCTCTCCCTTTCCCTCTGCTCCTCCCCTCCTCTCGCACTAAATAAATAAAATCTTAAAAAAAAAAAAAGGGAACAAAATGCCTCAGCTGAGACAGTGACCATGAAGGCACTTGGCTGCTACTGTGACTGCCTTTCAGCACTCAAGAAGTTGGGACTGGACAGTGGACAGGACTCTACCCAAGAGCATTAAGATCACCGAGGTTTAATTGTTAAGGTTGAAATCATCGCTGCTAGCAAAAGTGCTTGCATTAGTAAACAAGTGATATGATTTGTAACTGAACGATCTTACTCCAAGTGTGCTCTCAGCCCTATAATTTCATAATTCCCACGACACATGCAAAAATGTTTCATTAACTTGTAATTATGCTTCGTATCTTCCATGATTACAAAGAGGGAGGATGGTAATTCCTGGGCCCTCCAGCAGAAGAGAAGCATTTATTGCTTACATTTTCCTGGCTCCCTTGAAATGCAGTTTTAGTAGTGTAATTCACTTTTGTAATACTGGTCTGGAGAGCTGCAGGCTTTAGCAGTCAAATATGCTATTGAGGCTTCCACTGAGCCCAAGGAGAAGCATCTGGACTGCAGAACCATGAGACTGGGCAGGGAGGTGGGTGAGCAAGCTGATCCTGATAGAGACCTTACAGTCAGGTGCCAGCTAAGGGAGGGGGGGTGGGGACTTATCCACCCTACAGACTGGGGCAGGTGCAGTGTGGGAGGGGGAGGACTGAACAATACATTGGGTTCAAAGACCACAGAGTCTACTGTGACTCGGGCTTCCATTCATACCAGATCTAACCTAACAGCAGAACCTTTCTTTCTTTCCTTTTTTTTTTTTTTTTGAATATTTTATTTATTTTTTTGACAGAGAGATCACAAGTAGGCAGAGCACCAGGCAGAGAGAGGGGGTGAAGCAGGCTCCCTGCTGAACAGAGACCCCGATGATGGGCTCAATCCCAGGACCCTGAGATCATGACCTGAGCTGAAGGCAGAGGCTTAACCCACTGAGCCACCCAGGCGCCCCACAGCATAACCTTTGATGGTAACCTTGGCCCTGAGAATGTCTGGAGCTCAGTGAGTAGAGATGAGCTCAGGGGTCTATACACAGTAGGACTTCCCTAGTGAGGAGAGGGTGCTGGGGAATGAGGAGAAGGAGTCGTGAGGAACAGGAGGTCTTGCAGAACTGAGCCCGGCATCAGGCCCTTTCCTCCTGCAAGTCACCCGGGATTTAGCCTGGGTACCAGATATCCTGAGCAGAAACCACTAAACCTGCATTTTTTTCACTTGAATAGACTACAGACCTGTTTGTCTGTTTAATCAGGAAAGGAATTCTATGTTAACTAGGCCTATTGTGGTGATAATTTCACGGTATATTCAAATATAGAATCATTATGTTGACACCTAAAACCAATTTAATGTTACATGTCAATTATACCTCAATAAAATAAGAAATCCTTACAAGCTGAATATTGGATCAAATTGTTTTTATTGTAGCTACTTAAGTATGTAAAAATACAAAACTATATACATTTTGGCACACAGTGTTTCTATCGTTCCATATCTTCATCTGTCTATGGGATATATGTACCCCGTGCTGCGCCAGGCCCTATATATAGGGGTGTGTGTATACATATAAAACGATATAAGTACAGAACAGTAGTGCTGTGGTTAGGAACACAGGTTCTGGAACCCAACCTGCCTGGGTTCAAATCCTAGAGCTGCCACTCACATGGTATGGAAACTTAGGCAAGCTCTTTCTGTGCTGCAGTTTGCTTTGGGCAAAGTGCTGGTCATACTACCTATTTGCGAGAGTTGTGAGGATCTAATGAGCTAATCGATGTAAAGCGCTTAGTACAGTTCCTGGCCTGTAATAAGCTCTCAGTAAGTACCAAGCTATTACATTATCATAAGAACAAAGCCGATGTATGAATGAAACACAAACACATCTGCAAAACCAATCGTATTCAAGTAAGCCAATTAATGTGCCAGAGGAGGTTTCTGTTCCGGAACTAACAGGTCGTGTTGGGTTTAACAGGGTGGTCTCAGGTCTCTGTCTGGATTTACTTTGGCCTTTGGGTTCAACGCGAACGCAGACAATGCCTGTTACACTGGCCCTATTGGCTAGTTCAGAAAAATCAGACCTCATAGTTATTTAAAGCTCTGCCCTTGAGCATTCCTGAAGTGCCGATTTTAATGCAGTGCCTCTTGATAACTCTATGGAATTGTCTGGTTCATTCAAGAGTAGGGTTCGCATTGTCGCATCCTGGGAAATCTGCAGTTAAGTGAGCGTCTTGTTGCATTATTGCTAGAAGGACAAGCAAAAAAGCTCTTTATTGCTCTCTTACTGCTACGTTCTCCATAAATGAACTTTTACAAGCTGGTAGGTGCAAAATGGGCTCTACGAAGAGAGTGAGAATGTGGTTCTGATTAATACAAGGTTCTGAGTTTGGGTCCCAGAATGCTTGGCTTTCTAACTACTTAAGACTGTTCCGGTGATTTTGGACTCTTCATTGTTCTTCATAACATGATACCACTTGGCTCTCACTTGGTGAGAATGCGTTTATAAATATAAATATAAACTCTAGGTTTTTGAGCGGACTCCTGGATTTTTTTTTTCCAGACTACTGGATTTTTAAAAAGGATTATCAACAAAGTGAAAAGATGAATTAAGGGACAAGAACAACTAACACTCTTTTGGAGAACTGCAGACCCCCGTGCCTCTGAGGACTTTCTCATCTTGCTGACTTGGGGCCTGGGGTACAGTGGGGTGCTCCACAGATATTTGTCTCTGCAAAAGACAAGAAACTAGCAAGGGACATGAAGGCAATACCACGGTCTGGGTCCTTGGGGGAGAGAGGGCCAGGGCAGGGATGATGCTGCTCCCTGTAGATCTGTGGGCCCTCAGGGCTCACCATTGCACTCCGGCTCTTTGCACCTTCCGGGAACAATTAGGAGCGGGGCTGGTTGGTCCCCAGGTGTCAGGTCTGGAAAGAATGACCTAATTCTCAGCCAAGTGGGTCGAGGGTGGGGCTGACATCCAGCCATTGGGATTGCGGCAGAACTGGGCCCATCGGCCCTGGAGCTGGTGCCCGTGAATCCAGCCGTCTGGGAAAAGCCGGGGGGTAAGGGGACGGGATGCAGGAGGGTGTGAGACAACCGTCCCCTCACTCCAGGGGCGGGGCACATCTCAGGGAACCACACCAGCTACGTTGGTATCAATGCTGTCAGCGGCTCCATTTTGTTGCCCTGAAGAAAGATTCACCTGAAGCTGAAGTTGAGGGCAGACAGAATCCGATACAGCACGGTTTCCCTAGGGGAACGAGATGGCGCACATGGACCGCCCGCGGAGAGGGACAGATTCCTGGGAATCAACTCCTGGAGCTCAGCAATTTTTGGAGCCAGGATCTGCCTTGCCAGCCGGCTCCCGCGGGGTCCCCCGCAGCGCGGACTCACACCCGGATCCTCTTTGTCCTCGACGGCCGAGCTGACCCCGCGGTAGCTGAGGAGGCTGCCGGGTTCGCTGATGAAACAGCAAGATGGTCTTTATAGATTTCCTACCACGAGCAGGGCTCCGGGGCTGGGTCTCGGCGACAGAGGCCATTGTGCGCCCGTCCCCAGCCGTCTGCTCAGGGCGCGCCCCGCATCCAGCGAGGCTGTCTTCCGCCCGTAACGAAGCCTTCCTCCTGTGACCCAGTTTTACCCCCTCGGTAGCTGTGTCGTCCTCCCGCGCCGGCATCCGTGCTGGGGCTTGGCTCTCTGCTCGCTCCTCCAGGGTCGGCGGCAGCGGGACTCCCTTGGGTTTGGCGCAGGTTCCTGCCCTGGGCCGGGCGGTCAGAGGAGCCGGGCCGGCTTCGCGAGGCTCCCTTCTACCCTCCAGCAGCTGCTGACGGGATGAGTGGCCCCGAGACGAACCGTCCAGCCCTCTGGACACAGGCCTGCGTTTGGCCGTCGCTGGGAGCGAAGAGCAGGTGCCTGTCTTGGGAGTTTGGGAGTTTGGAGTGAGGAGAGCTGAGAGGCCATGCTCATTGGGTAGTTTGGGGGGATTATAGTTTAGAAGTTGTTTCATGTATACCTACTTTTAAGGAATGAGTAAAAAGTACTTGCAGCAGGAAAGAAAGCTCTGCTAACCCTCTCCTCCTGTGACGAGGCATGCCTGTCCTTGTTTCCCCAGGGCTGCAAGTCCGGACTAGCACAGCGCACCGGCCTGCTGCAGGGAATGCGAGCATCCCTACCGTCCCTACCGTGTCTACACTCCACTTTCCTCCTCACCCGGCCCAACAGCCCGTCACCCCTGTCAGCTCACTCCCTGAAACATTACTTCTCTAACTCGGCTGGGCTTCCCTCACCCCTACCCGATGAGGCCTCAGGGTCCAAGGTGCCCTCATTTGGGGATGAACCCATCCTGTGACCAACCCTGCTTCTGGGGTAGCCTGGGATTTACGCTTCAGTGTAAAATGTTAAGTTTTTATTTCTGCTCTGTTCTTCTATTTTGGAACAGAAATAGCACTTCCTGATTTTTAAAAGACTAGGCCTTCTGCATTTCCATCTTTTTAACTAACATTGGAGTAACCGAATGTGATTTTAAAAGGAAATGTCATTAAAAAAAAGGAAATGACATTTTTCTTCAGGATGCTAAATTTTTAAAAAAGATTTATGTATGTATTTTAGAGAAAGAAAGAGAGAGAGAGAGAGAGAGAGCAGGGGCAGGGAGGGGCAGAGGGAGAGGGAGAGAGAGCATCTGAGCATGGACCGCCCCCTCCCCCCCAACATAGGGCTTGATCCTGCAATCCTGAGATCATGACCTGAGCCAGAACCAAGAGTTGGTCACTTAGCTGACTGAGCCATCCAGGTTGCCCCAGAATTTTGGAACTCTTGAATTCCAGAACTTGAAGGCCTGATTATATGGAAAGTCCCGTACAACTTCATTTGAGGGGGGGTGCTTTGAAAAACAAAGGTGTTCCCTATGATTCCTGATGTTAAAAATGCCAACTTGCATGTTTTCTTTAGCCGGCTATTGAAAAGTGGCAATCCATAAAAATTACACTTCTTGTTCTTTTCCTTAGCAACCCGCCAGCAGCACCTGTCCTGTTTCATGCTCCTAGAAGTCATTGCTGACGTGTAGTTGGCATGGATCTGATTGTCAGTCCTAGGATATGTCTGTTCCCTTTTTTCTCTCTTCTGCATCTTCCTTGCTAGAGTGTTCATCTCTCCAGCAATCGAACCAGATTGTTCCCAAAGCCAGCATCTCACCTCGGTGTCAAAGTTGGTATCTGCAGACACTGCTGCCCGCATGGTTGTGGTGTTTACTGGGCTTTCTGAGTTCTCTCAAGCTGAAAGGCAATTATATTCACGAGGCCATTTTCCCACTGACTGGGCAGCCACCCGGCCCTGGGACTTCTGCTTTTGCTGGAGCTGGAAGATGGCACCAATGATCATGTTGGAGTGTTCTCTTGTGGGTGTGTTGGAATATAAGAAACATTTACTGAGAGTAAACTAACTGTAAGGCTCTGTACTGGGTGCTGTAAATGAGGCAACAATAACTTTTATTCTAGGATCTTTTACAATAATAAAAGAGAAAAAAATTATAAAAATGATATCTGTAAGACTGTAAAATTCTAGAACCAGCAGGAAACTTGGAGATTATCTATTCTGCTGGCTTTAAATGTTTGACTGCAACCTGCACTAAGCAGGGAGTGTAACACTGTGACCCAATAGGTGTGGACGTGTATATGTCATTGAAACATGCTTTATAAACACTACTTCCTTACTATGTGTAATGTCCTCTAGTGTCTTTTCCACTTGTTTTGTTCCATTTTATCTCATTAATTACAAATGGTGTTTTTAATTCAGTAAATTAATTTCATGACCCATGAAAGTCAAGCTGCTGTCCGGGGTTTGAAACACTGATGTGTAAGCCCCTTACTTACACAGGGTGGCTCTGAGGTCCAGGGTGGGTAGTATGGTGTGGCCCACATATCATGCTGAAGTTGGGGCCCAGATCTAGCCTTCATATTCTTTCCTTGCTAGGGATTGTTAGTTCTTGGACGTAAGCACCAGCCAAAATAGACTAAACAGCCTAATGGATGATGGCAGGAGAGCTGACTTCCACTCTCCATGGGCAGCTGTAATATACCTTAGACCCTCAGCTGGGCACCTTTTTCCTGTGATCAATGCTTTGCTCTAGTTTGCCTGAAACTGAGGGATTTCTTGGGATGTGAGGCTTCTGGTGTTAAAACCGGGACAGTTCCAGGCGAACTGGGACAGTTAGTCACCCTAGGAAACATTTATATCCTACCACTCACGGGTAAACTGAGTAAGTGCCCTTTAAACTCCGCGTGCAAACAGCTATGGGTGCAAAGAAAGCTATTATTTTGATTTTCAGTATGTATTTTGACAACCACCGAGGTGTGACTTGCCTCCGCAGGACAACAGTAACCCAATGACAGAGACTTACCCGTGTGCACCCCGCCACCTGGTGTCACCAGAAAACACTACTTAAACTCTCACCTGCAATATTTTCCAAAATGGATCTAGGGTAGTATTTGGTGGCCTCGAAATTCTTCTGGCTGCTTACGAGCGTCTGACAGGTTGTTCTGATACAACAATTATGTCTGGGAGAAAAGGACTGGAGGTAAGAAATACTAAGAAATCCCGACTATAAGGATAATAACAAAGGTACTTAATCTGGAATTAGGATTTTACCTTTCTTGTGTGTTTTCCACTTCCTGTTTTTCCCCCTTGGTTGTGTTGGTTCAGCCATTGTATGGGATGAGGAAGTGTCCAGGGTCACCTAGCTGAAAGATCACTTTCCTGTCCCTGAGGCTGAGTTGGCACGTTGGCTTCTAGATCTCGTACTTTTTTCTGAGACCCTCGGGGATCTGGGGAGACTCACTTGACTGCTAAGGAGACTTAGCAAAATGGAGGATCCCTGGTACATTTTCATTATTGAGTATTTAAAGATTTATCATGTTAGTTGTAGAATGCTATGAAAAAAAGTTCTCGATGTTGCATTTTGTAGGTTTTTTTTTTTTTAAAGATTTTATTTATTTATTTGACAGACGGAGATCACAAATAGGCAGAGAAGCAGGCAGAGAGAGAGGAGGAAGCAGGCTCCCCGCTGAGCAGAGAGCCCAATGCGGGGCTCGATCCCAGGACCCTGGGACCATGACCCGAGCAGAAGGCAGAGGCCTTAACCCACTGAGCCACCCAGGTGCCCCTGTAGGTGTTTTTTTTTTTTTTTTTTTTTTAAGATTTTTATTTATTTATTTGACAGACAGAGATCACAAGTAGGCAGAGAGGCAGGCAGAGAGAGAGGAGGAAGCAGGCTCCCCGCTGAGCAGAGAGCCCAATGCGGGGCTCGATCCCAGGACCCTGAGATCATGACCTGAGCTGAAGGCAGAGGCTTTAACCCACTGAGCCACCCAGGCGCCCCCCCCGTAGGTGTTTTTTGAGACTATACACATCATGGGTCTGTACTCAGACTTGGGATAGGGCAGTGGTGAAGGGCACAGGTGGGTCTATTACGCTGAAACACCTTGTAAATGACAATCCTGACACCCAAGTGTTCAGTAGAATGACACTGGCGACGTGTTCTCCTTGGTGATCTTGTCCCCTCTCTAGGAGTGAGTAGATCTACCACAGCAACCCTTGGAAATGGCTTCTGGAACTGCTGCTTCAGATTTGCATTTTAGGGCTAGTGTAGCCGCTATGTGAGAAAATTAATTGGGATTACATCACAATCCCATTCCCCCTTTGGTTCAAAATGTGGAGCGCTCACTCGCCCATCTGTTCCTGATGCCCGTTGTCGAAAAGAATCAAATGTACCCTCCAAACATAAAGATTTGCCGTGATAACAGATTTCAAAAAGAAGAGGCCTCAGGCTCTGTATAAAATTTCTAAAGAGGAATTTTCCGATGCTTTGAGGAGTGCCATCGTTGGTAGAATGAGAGGGAGAGCCTCAAGTTTGCACTCAGGGGCATGTGTACGTTTCATGTGTTTGTTTAAAAATCTGTCACATTACTTCAGCCTTTCTGTCCTTCTCTCTAGGCTCAGTACAAATACTCCGAACCATATCTCAATTCGCTGTCGTTCGCATGCTGACTTTAGCTTGAGGGAAGAGCTGTGTGGCTTTCTCAATTGTTCTCCATGGAGTGTGAACATTTCTTGTAAGTTGAAATAACCACGTCATGTAATTTTATGTGACTTTTCATCTCTTGGTGATTTGAAATTGTTATGCTCACCTAGTTCCTGGAGCCTGTTTCACGGACATTAGGACAGATTTGAGCAAACAAAGTAATTTATTGGGCCGCGGACTCAGTGTGTGGCTATGCGGAAGGACTATTTTGGATGCCCTATCTGTGGTTCTAAAAGTTGTATTTCCCTTTGTGTTCGAGGACTTCCTCTAATCTCAGACCTGATGTGAAGTTCAAGGATTCCAAGCACAATTGAAACGAGAACAAAAAGTCCCCATAAGTCTTCTGAAAAGTGAAACCTTGCTTCTCCTGGCAGGCAGGCTAATTCTCAGATGACACGGGGTATATTTTTCTTCATTGGACTCCACTAATCAAAGCGTTAGCTTGTCTTGGACAAGCTTTCCCCAGCTCTGATGCCTTTCATCTTAGATCCTGAGGTTCTCTATAAACAGCAATTATGTCTCATAACACCCTTGTTGGTCCCATTTGATGGAGAGGTAAAGTGAGATGGGGCAATATCCCCTTGCTGACGGAGGAGCCATCAGTGAGTCTGGCTCTGAGGGTAACCCGGAAGCACCAGGTCGCTCATGCTACCCCAACGTAACAGCTCAGGAAATCCAGTCCTCTGGCTTCTTGCTTGGATTTTATGACCAGCTGGATTCACAGAATGGCCTCTTTTACATCCATCCTAGGGAGTAGTGGGGGATTGTGATGAGGTTCTGGAGATCTGTCCCTAAACATTCCCCTTTTCTTTGTATGCAGGGTGTGGGAAACTTACTTTGGCCTCTTTTAGAATGCGAATAGAAACATAGACCATCTTTTCAGAACACAAAAATTGCAGCACGGTGTGAAAATATGAGCAAGTTTACAGGAATGGTGGAAGAAAGATTCAGCAGTCGGGTTGTACCAGAAAATCCTCAGCATTTGGCAGCTCGAGGCATGGGGAGAGAGAATGTCTAAAGTAAGTTATAAATATAGATAAGATTTTGGGTCTCCCAAAGTGAATAGTATTGGATCCTGTCAAAAGTTGGTGGCGAGGTGGGGTGGGGAATAGAAATGTGGTGACCTTCAAAGTTCGGGCAAAAGAGAAGGAGTCAGGGACGCCTGGGTGGCTCAGTTGGTTAAGCGGCTGCCTTCGGCTCAGGTCATGATCCCAGCGTCCTGGGATCGAGTCCCACATCAGGCTCCTTGCTCAGCGGGGAGCCTGCTTCTCCCTCTGCCTCTGCCTGCCACTCTGTCTGCCTGTGCTCACTCACTCTCTCTCTAACAAATAAATAAATTAAAAAAAAAAAAAAAAGAGAAGGAGTCTGATTACAGATTCATGATCCTCAATAATTCAAGAGGGGCGGAGGTATGGACATCCAGGTTATGTATGCAAGGATTTATTTAAGCAAATATGTATGTTAAGCTCAATTTAGCTGTGGAAGATCAAACATTTTCTGGGTTTTAGCTATCATCAGTGCTCAAAAGTAACTTAATCATCATTTTTTCTTCACTCGTGCGCACACACACACACACACTTTTAAAAAGACCACCACCATCTAGCTTCCCCTTCTTGGGGCTCCCGGGTTTCTTTCTTTAACTGAAGGAAGCATCTAGCTGTAGACTACCCTGTTTCCCAGAAAAAAGTGGCCAAGTTGCTGTGGGCTGAGGAGTGAGACAGGTGGGGTGAAGGAAGGCAGAGGAAGAAGGATAATGGGGTAGGTGGGGTCTAGGGGAGATTATATGGGGGGAGGTTGTACAATTAACACAACCGTGCTTAATTTCTCCTCGATGGGCAGCAAGCACAGTCTCTCAAGAAGTATGCGGGGAGGTGCTTTTCCAAAATGCCCAAGAGAATAGAATTACTTTGGGTTATGTGAATTTTTACGGTAGTAACAATGATAAAGATGGTAAAATAATGATACTAGTAGTAAGAGCTATTTTTTATTGAGTACCTATGTGCCAGGCGTTGTCAATACTTTAATTCCTGACATCATTTATATCAGGCTTGCAAATCCAATCACACTCACACACTTGTATACGCAAGAAAATGCAGTTTCTTTACTTCATTAGAGCTGACCTGGTCTTTATCCCCACTCTGCCAAGTGTACAAGAACTTTGATATTTATGTCAACCTTAGTCTAGTTCAAAAGGTGAAACAATCTTTTTTTGATAAATCTCAGTCCCTGTGGGAGAAAATGATCAGACTTGCCAAATTCCACTTTGACTCAAGAACTTTCCTAGATACTAACTCAATGGGGGGACTTTTGGGTTGTTCCGGCCTTTGGCTATTGTTTCTTGACCTGGGTGTGTTTGCTTTGTGAAAATTCACTGAGTTTATAGTTTGTGCAACTTTTCTATCAATACATTTCATCAAAATGTTTGCTAAGATAGTGTCTGTTTACTATGTGCAGAAAAGTATCCCCATTATACCTGTAAGATGGATTTTGCAATTCGCATTGGATGGAAGAAGAAACTGAGGTCTGAGGGCTTCCGTGACTTGTGCAAGGCCGCCCGGCTACAGGTGACATAAGCAGGCTCTAAGCAGGCCTGCCTGGCCATGACCCCACAGCCTTCCCCTGGGCTCCTCCCTGCCAGGCCTCAGGTCCTTTTCCCTCAGGCCATGAAGGAATTTTCTGTAGAGAAACTTGTTCCTTTTATACAACAGCTACAGAACTAGAAGGCCTTCCATTTCCCACCTCCTCCCCCAAGAGTATAGACTCAGAGGGCCTGCAGTGACCACTACTTTGAGGCCTGTCCTAACATTGTGACCACCTCTACCATGTGACCAAGAGTCCTCTCTATCACTAGCACCTTTTTCCACCTCTAAATTTCCCTGAAGTCTTCAATAAGGGGAGCAGCATTCGAAACAGATGGATTGTATTCACCTGTCACTTAAGAGCTAAAAATAGAAAAGGGTAAGTGACAGTGATTTGCCATTGGTGGGATTATACCAGCTGATTGACACATCCTCATTGTGATTTCCAGCACAAGGAAATATCTAAAGCACAGCTGTCCTTGTCTTCCAACATGGCAGTAAATTCTGGTCATGCATTAATACAGTCTGAAGCAGAATGGGGGTATGCGGCTTATCTCTTGAACACGTAAGACAGTGATACACAGTGAAAAAGTGAAATCTAGACATGCTTAGCATAGACCCGTTGGATCATTGCCGTGTCCAAGGATGACTTTCTCTTCCACTCACAGGACAGGTAAGTAATGAAAGGCTCAGGCCAAGATTCTGCTGGAAAAACACAGGCCTTTCATTTTAAAATGTATTTTTCAGTATAAGCTGACTTGTTTAACTGAATTCAAATTTTAAGTGGAACTTTGAAATCTTCTGAATAGTTATTGGACCTTCTTGAGGCCTTACTTCCGTTAAGGTCAAGTCTATTCCTAACGTGCTCCTTTTTATGTAGATGTGTGTTGTTAAGTGATTAATGGGAATCCATGAGTTTGGCTCAGTGGTTGGGATGTAAGAAGGTGTCACCATAGAAACCTGAATCTAAATCTTGACATGAACAGTTTGCCAGGGTCAAGTCAACGCTTTGAGTTTTTGGTACTTGGCCTTCAGAAGTTCTGGGTGAGAAGGTTTTCCTGCCTCATGAGGGTCGTGCTTACTGAAAAGTGTTCCAGGGGCGCCTGGGTGGCTCAGTGGGTTAAAGCCTCTGCCTTCGGCTCAGGTCATGATCCTAGGGTCCTGGGATCGAGCCCCGCATCGGGCTCTCTGCTCAGCGGGGAGCCTGCTTCCCTTCCTCTCTCTCTGCCTGCCTCTCTGCCTACTTGTGCTCTCTATCCAAAAAAAAAAAAAAAAAAAAAGTGTTCCAGCAGGACTGACCTGCTTTGACATGGGGAAAGTCACTTCTCAAGGCCTATGTGGGCATATTGAAGATGGGACCCCCATTTGTTCAGGGGAAATAAACTCAACAAATACTAATTATATTTTTCATGCAATTGTAAAATCAGATGTCTTGAGAGGAAAAGGCGTAGCAGGAAGAAAGTAATAGTACTTTTTAAAAAATGATTTTATTCTCGGGGCGCCTGGGTGGCTCAGTGGGTTAAAGCCTCTGCCTTCAGCTCAGGTCCTGATCCCGGGGTCCTGGGATCGAGCCCCGCATCGGGCTCTCTGCTCAGCAGAGATCCTGCTTCCCTTCCTCTCTCTGCCTGCCTCTCTGCCTACCTGTGATCTCTGTCTGTCAAATAAATAAATAAAATCTTTAAAAAAAATAAAAAATGATTTTATTCTTAAGTAATCCCTATACCCAACATGGGGCTTGAATTTATAATCCTGAGTTGGAGACTTAACCACCTGTGCCACCCATATGCCCCATGTCTGGCTCTGCGATGGCATGGAGCCTGTTTAAGATTCTCTCTCCTTCTCCCTCTGCGACCCTCCCCCCAATAATACAAATGAAATAAAATCTTATCCTTGAGATGTGTCTACTTTCCCAAGTTACTTCTGCCAATTGTAGCAAAACTTTTCAATGAGTAGGATCTACAGTCAGGGTTAAAGCTGAGGGTAGCATATGCTTTAGGATAAGCTTGGTTTTATGAGATTTACTAGAGGGGCGCCTGGGTGGCTCAGTTGGCTAATTGTGTGCCTTCAGCTCAGGTCATAGGCTCTCTGCTCCTCAGGGAGCCTGCTTCTTCCTCTCCCTCTGCCTGCTGCTCCCCCTGCTTGTGCTTTCCACACCCTCCACCTCCCCATCCCCCACCTCCCATCAAAGGGACAAATAACATGTTGAGAAAAAAAAGAAAAAAAAAGATTTATTAGAAAATATGTACATGCGACTTGAATGCTGAATTTTTTTTTAGGAGATATAGAAACGATCTCATTATATTTCTTCATTTAAAAATTAAGTTGGAAGGGAATTCTTTGATTTTTAGACAAATGTGTTTTGGCATCTCAGGGGACGAGTTGAGAAAGGTTTTCTTTAATTGGATCTGAAACGTAGTGGCTGAGAACAGAGAGTGTTATTCATTTAGGAAAAACAGAGACATCTGCTGGTGAATTGGCAGACTGACTTTTCCAGATGCCCCAAAGGCCCCTGAAGGGGGAATGTTTGCAAGACGGACAACTTTTTTACAATTTATACTGTCTCCTTTCTAAAAGAGCTGTTGGCTAATCATGGAATAAGATGTTTAGTAAAAGGAAATTAAACTCACATATATAGTTTACTGAGTTGTGTTGCTTTGGTGAGACTTTCTCTTGAGTACACCTGGCTTGGGAGGCCAGAATGCTTTCAGAAAAGGGATGTTTCTGTCTGACTCCTTTTGGTCCAAAGTCTGCAGTGGAAGGGCCCAAGAGCAGAGATTTGTGAGAACGGGGTCATTCATTCCTCATGCAACTGACAGAACATACTGTGCAGCTTCTGGAACGGGAAGTGTTTGACTAGGGTCTAACCAATGTCTACCGACTCATTTCTTGACTCTCAATGTGTTAACTTACAGAAGCATTACCCCCCTCTAGGACTGTTACATGGATTAAATGAGATTTTGGGGTGCAAAGGTCAGGCACAGTTGAGAAAGGCTCCTAGGACCCTCAGAGCCACAGTCACCACCTTTAAGCTGGGCAGGAGCCTCCAAGCTTAGAGATTAGTTCTGTTCTTCATCTAGCACTTTCATCTCCCTGAACAAACACAAGGTCACCTCAGACTCAACCAACCCCGAACAGAATTCATCACCTCCAACTGCCTCCCTACCTTCAAGGGGCTTAGAAGCCATTCACAGGAGCCATTCTGGATAAGAAGCTGAGACACCTGGTTTGTTGCTAGAGCCTGTTCGTGTCACTAAGACCACAGGCTCTGGAGTCAGGACCTCAGTTTTCTCTTCTTTTGAATGGAGACAATAATACCACTCTTAGGATTGCTGTGATGATGCATCAAGATGGGTTCAGAGGCTCGTAGCCCAAGGTCAGGCCTACAGGAGGACTCAGGATGATTGCTTTTTTTTTTTTTTTTTAAGATTTTATTTATTTATTTGACAGACAGAGATCACAAGTAGGCAGAGAGGCAGGCAGAGAGAGAGAGAGGGGGAAGCAGGCTCCCCGCTGAGCAGAGAGCCCGATGTGAGGCTCGATCCCAGGACCCTGAGATCATGACCTGACCCGAAGGCAGAGGCTTAACCCACTGAGCCACCCAGGCACCCCGCTTATTTTTTAATAATAGGGTCTCACAGCTGGTTCTTTTCTTCCTGTCTATTGTCTTCAGACCTGGCTTAGCACAGCCACGGCCATGTTGGTCTCTGGGCCTTTAAGGGGCTGCCTCATCTTGTTCTTCTCAAAGACTGTTGCTAAGCTAATGTCCTTTATGTTTAGTTCTTTTGGGGCTATTTTCTAGAAAAGAACAGGGACAAGCTTCATATGTAAGCAGCCAACCCCTTTGCCTGGCTCTAAGTCCTTTATAGTCTCATTCCATATTACCCAAACTGACTTCTCACTAACCCGTGACACACAGTCTCCATTCCAGGCAGGAAGGCCCTCTGAGCATACCCTCTCCATTCTGGGCTCTGGACCCTGGTTTACCCTGTCTCCTTGATTCCTTATGCCTCTCTCTCCTACTTCCTGGATTATATTTTATTTATTTGACAGAGAGAGAGAGATGGTGAGAGAGGGAACACAGGCAGGGGGAGCGGGAGAGGGAGAAGCAGGCTTCCCGCCGAGCAGGGAGCCCGATGTGGGCCTTGATCCCAGGACCCTGAGATCATGACCTGAGCCAAAAGCAGACACTTAGTGGACTGAGCCACCCAGGAGCCCTTTGCCTGGATTTTAAGATGCAGCTAACGTACTACCTCCACCATGAACTTTTCTCCGGTTCTATGGGCTATAATTGTTTTCCTTATAGGGCTAACTCCTGTTGCCCCAATGATTCTAAGTTCCTATTGCAAGGGTGAATCCCATCCAGCAACCATTTGTTAGAATTTACTCGTTCTCAAATTCTCAAATGCTGATCGTAGCAGCTCCAGCTCCAGAGGATAGTGGTAAAGACGAGGTCAGTCAATAGATACAATCAAACGCCTGGCACCTAGAAAGTGTTCAAGAAGTGTTAGTTATTATTATCGTTCTGGGCACATAAGTAAGGGATCGATAACAGCTCGTTTGATCATCGCCCGTGAGTCACAGAGAAGCTATCAGGCTGGGCTCAAGTGCTTCACAGCAATCTGACCCGACATTGTGTATCTCGTAAACAAGACGTTAACTCATTGGACAAATATTTGCTGAGTGCCAACCAGGTACATCCTATACTGTCAATTCTGGCCTTAACTAGATTTTTACCTATGAGGCCAGCCAGCCATTCGCATCCAGAGTAAGCAGATATATCAAATGTAAATATATATATATTTAAATAGAAATTAAATATATATGTATATATATACCAAATATATTCATCAGGGAAGCTTTGAATGCGTATCTTGGTTCAACCATAATGGCTCTGAGCAAATAACCTTTAGTTCCTCTACTGGATAATAACTCTAAAGTTTGTTTCTCTATTTCACTACCTGTCAAAAGAACCAACTATAGTTTAAATTGCACACTGGTCAGGTATGTGTCCTCTGTCTCTTCTCTTGTTCACATCAGACCTGGATGTGAACAATGTCATCTCCTGGTCCTGATCTGATGCTCCACGGGCTCATTCTGGGACTGTGAGTTATTCTACCTGCTACTCTTTAGAAAGGGCCTCCAAGCCTCCAAGGAACTCCTCAACCTCATTCATATCATTACCCTTTTTAAATTGACAGATGGAGGAGATTGGATCTTGTCCCCCAGATGTTTTATGAGAAAGAAGGAAGCCCATACCCTTACCCATTTGTCATCTTCCTCTTCCTAGTCCCCTATTTTCTGCCCTTCCTGAATTAAATTACATATGTGCACATGCACACACTTCTACACACAGTTTGCTAACGTCCTCCTAAGCACAAGGCCCTAAGATCTATTTTTTTTCTTTTAAGATTGTATTTATTTGACAGAGAGAGCACAGTGAGAGAGGGAACACAGGGGGAGTGGGAGAGGGAGAAGCAGGCTTCCCGCTGAGCAAGGAGCCCGATGTGGGGCTCCATCCCAGGACCCTGGGATCATGACCTGAGCCGAAGGCAGAGGATTTAACCCACTGAGCCACCCAGGCGCCCCCTAAGATCTATTTTTCAAAAACTACCAGTGCCTCGTACCCCTCAGCCCCGTACACTTGCTCAATTCTGCTTGCGAATATATGGAAACTGACCTGTCACCATAGAAATGGAATGCTTTGCTTTTCCAGTGGTTTCCACATGATCGTGGACTGTGAACTCTACCCCCTTCTGAGTCACAGTTTCTGGAGGTAGGGCTTGGGAACCTGGATGTTTGACAAGCATCCAGGTAATTCCCCTGCACACTAAAGTTGTGTGTGGAGCCTGGCCCATGTGTCCCATTCACATCAACGCACACGGGCTAGACAAACCCTGTTCTCCATTGGTTCAGAGCTGCAGCTTCACTGAAAGGGCCAAACTGATGCCATTTGGCTCTGGCTTGTTGGATGGCCCCAATTACCAATGCCGACTTTTTAGATGCCAACTCCCTGTGACTCAGTCCTGAAGCATGGTGTTTCCACACACTCCCGCAGTGGGTTATATCACCAATGGGGTCTTTCCCTTCTGTTCTTGGCCTTTGTAATGTGTGGCTTTCCTAATAAGGTTGAAGTTCCTTTGGGTATGAGATCTGCTCACCTAGGCAGGGTCCAGTTGCTTGGATTCCTCCGGAACAGGTTGCTGCGTTCCAGGAGGTAGCGTATTCTAGAGCAGATTATGGATTTCAAAATTCTGAACCGTGACTTAGTGTAAGAAATCCGTTTCATGCTGAGACTCAGAGTCCACACACACACACACACACACACACACACACACACACACAAATATGCCCAGTGAACAAACAGATCTATCCATATGCCCTTTGATATCTTCTCCTCTGTTTCATTGGAAAGATAGTCTATAGGTACAAAATCTAGGCAGTCTAGAGTCTCCATCCAGAATTGGATAGAAGCTATAGTTCTACCCTTCATCATTTTCAAATGAGTTCTGAGTCCACAGTCTCCCTACACCCTCTACAGAGCCCAGATGATGCAGTTTCTTACTTGCACTCAAGAAAGCCCATCACACCGCTAGCAAGGGAGGGAGACATTGACATAGGCTTCTGGGGGTTAGATGTGAAATTATTTTTAAAATATGCTGTTCCCTCTCAACACACCTTCAGAATATCTGGTGACGAGTCTTGGGAACAGAAGTGGAACAGCTTCTCAAATAATCCCCCCCTCCCCGCCACCTGTCCTGGAGACAGGGCAGGGCCTACCTTCTGAAATTCACTATAGTTGGGAGCCACTTTCGTATTTGCAAGTGGACACAAAGTTGAGAATCTTTCCCCTGTGAATAGCAAAGTACTTGCAATATATACCACAACCAGCCGTGTGGGATCACACCACGGCTGACAAGCAGGTTCATCTGACCAGGCTACACCTTCCTCATGAGCCCTCCACACCTGCCACCCAGCCACCAGCCTCCCCTTTCCTCATGCCATTTCCCTTCCCTTCTGAGCTTTCTCTCTTCCTTTCTGAATGGTTCTCACCTCCCACGATTTCTCCCCCTGAAACCTTCTGGCACCTTCTGTCTGTGCTGGGGAACTCCCTGCTTGCATGATTGATGGTAAACATATGCAGCTTAAATCCAAATGAAGAGAGGGAAAAACTAGGTCTTCCTGTTCTTTGGATTAACTGCCATGTCCTAGAAATAGCAAGTGCTCAATGCAGAGTTCCCTCTACGAGCCAGACTCTAAGGTTGGCACTAGTGCCTTCTGGGTCCCTCCTCACTGGTACGCGGAGGCAATGTGGCAAAGTGCTCATCAGCACAGATTTGGGGGCTGGGTCATCCTGTTCGAGTCCTAGCTTTACATATAACAACATAGAAAGTTCTCGAAAAAAAAAATATTACTAAGGGTTGAAGGGGGGGAGAAACAAGCTATAGGGCAGTGCGCTTACTCTGCTTCACTTGTGAGTGAATGAACATGCGCACACGTTTGTTAATGGCATGGAATTTCTTCGAGTGAATCCAAAAGAAACTGGCACTAGCAGCTTCCTCTATGAAGGGAGAGAAGAAAGGAGTCTTACTCGCTTATTTTTCACTATACGCCTTTTGAATTTAGTTACACGTGCGTGTATGTCTAAGTCTACAAGTTTAAAAATTCAAAAGATTCCAGTTCTGCCGTTTACTAGCGGTGTACGTTTTAGAAAGTTGTTTGCTTTTCTGAATCCTCAGTTTTCTCGTCTGTAAAACGGAGCCAGGAAAGCCCCCCTGACTGGACTGGGCGGATTAAATACGATAATGTGTACGAAATACCCAGTGGAAAACGGCCTCGCACATGTATTGTGAGAGTTCACAGAATGGTAGCTATTAGCATTCCCGGCCTGGCCCAGGTATTTAGAATCTGTCCCTTGTCCTCTTATATTAGCTCGAAGGCTAGAACCAAGGAAAATCGTGGCCATGGCCTGCCTTCGCCACCTCTGTCGTGGTGCTGAGTGGCTTCTAGAAGGTCAATGCCCACAGTAGCTCCTGACACCCTTCATTTCACGTCTTCAAGAATTCTTCCATCCCCTTTTTACCCTCAGGCTACTCCGAGCTTTGTTCCTTCCAATGTTTGTTCTCTAACTTAATCCCTCACATACACCTCAGATGACTAATGAGCATTTAAAAAAACTGGAAATTCTTGAATTAAAGCAAAGAGCTTCTACCCCAAGGTACCTGACTTTCAACTGGTTGCCTTCACCCTGGTGAGAGAGCTCTCCAAGCAGTGATTCATTCCAGCTCTTGTTGCTAAGTCCGCCTAACCTTGTCAGAGGTGTTTGTGAGTCTCTGCCTTAATTAACTTTTTGTTGTTGTTGTTAAGGTGGTTATAAGCTGATTTATTTGCTTTACCTGAAGTCATGGGACATAAATAAAATGTCGAATTTCAAGGGGTTAGAAGTTGGTGCAAAATGACTGTCAACTCCTGCTGTGCAAGTTTTCTCCTGAAAACTTTTGGTGGTGGCAGCCATGTTGAAGCGGGTTACATTCCAGAGTCTTGTTCAAGGACATCTTATTCAAGCACAAGATGTATTCTTACTTGGGATGGAGGACAGGGAGGTGTAGAAGACTGATACTACGTGCTAGTACTTCATCACATTAAAACACGATAATGGCTCACCATTTATTGAGCGCTTATAATGCGCCAGACCCTAGGCTGGGCACTTAGTTTAGTTCTTACCCTCAGTCTACAAGGATTTGTCCCCATTTTACAGATAGGGAAATTAAGGGACTAGCCTGAGAAGTTAATAAGGGATAGGGCATCTACCCCGACCACTGGCCACAGAGCACCAGCTCTTAAGCACCTTCTAGTTCAGGGATCTAAAAACCTTTCCTATGAAGGACCATGTAATAAATATCTGAGGCTTTGACAGTGGAAAGCAGTCACAGGTAATATGTAAACAAATGAGTGTGTCTGTGTTCCAATAAAACTTTACTGATGAGGAGTAAAATTTGAATTTTATACAATTTTCATATGTTATTCCTTCTTCATTTTTCATATGTCATTTTTTATTTATTTATTTGACAGACGGAGATCACAAGTAGGCGGAGAGGCAGGCAGAGAGAGAGAGAGAGGAGGAAGCAGGCTCTCTGCCCAGGCAGAGAACCTGATGCGGGGCTCGATCCCAGGACCCTGAGATCATGACCTGAGCTGAAGGCAGAGGCTTTAACCCACTGAGCCACCCAGGTGCCCCTTCACATGTCATTCTTTTGATTTTATCCCCTACCATTACAAAATGTCAAAACCATTCATAGCTCCTAGGTACAGAAGAGGTGGTGGACCTGGTTTAGCCTGAGGACCCTAGTTGACCATCTCTTATTTTAGATCATTGAAAACAGGACCCATGGTGGGAGAATGAAAAATGTCTATAACAGGCTTGCCTAACCTTTTCTAGATCCTTTAGGACTTCAGCCAGGGCCCAAATGAAGAGATGGGGAGAAATGTGGCCTCCCCGTCTGCCTTAATTCTCATGCTCACAGTTCATTTTGTCACTTTTCACCCGAGGCCACTCTCTCAACACCCAGAGCCTCCCTGCTCTCCTGGGGTGCTCAGAGACCCTCAGGGGTCCCCCGCATGGACTGCCCACCCCAGCAGTTTTCCTGCCTCCCTCTCCTCTGCCTTCCATTTCCTCAGGGACCTGGCATCAGCTAAATTGCTTTCTAAAAATTGGCCTTAATGCATTTGCATTTTAAAGAAAGTTTTGTTCTGGACAGGGCCGTTCAAAGATTGGCCTCTCTGAAGCATTCAGCCTGGGATGATGGGTGAGGGGCATTGGGGATGGGAAAAAGGATGTTTCAAGAAAGAGATTCTTATTACCCTTAAAATCACACCTAGACAGAGCCATAGGTGAGGCCGCCCCTGACCAGAGAGTCCTAGAGCTTCCCGGGCCCCTGGATAAGTTTGGATGTGGATAAGGGATGGGCCACTGAGGACATCCTGTGAAAACCCTCAAAGGCTCTTCACCAGACGGGCTGACGTGGCCGAGTTCGTTCAGATCTCACAGTTCTGACCGACTGATATGATTGAATTGCTGACGGCCAGACGCAGGAGGCTTGCCTTTCTTCCTTGGTCCCTTAGTCAGATTTCCTCTGCGGTGACAACCACCCCCGAAGCCCACCTCTGTGGCCAGACAGCCCATGGGAAGATGTTGCATCAGCTTCGTGGTTCTTTTAGTTCCATCTGGCCGTTCCCAAGTACTCTATGTGGGGGAGGTTGTCTGAAGCCCTGGGACAGAGCAGAGGAGCAGAGCGCCAGTCTTCTCGAAGGGACGCAGGCTTGCCTGGCTGTCTTGTGTTTCCTGAGCTTTCTTGGGATTGTTCGTACTCCTCTCCCACCCCAAATATCAGTTATTGACATTTAATCTTATGTCAACTACGAATATGTTTCTGAGCCTACCGGATCCGTCTGCATCTCTTTTAGCCCCTTGTCTACCTCCCAAGAATAAATAAAGGTCTTCGTCATAAGTCTTCCTGGGAAGGTGGGAAAATACGTTTTATGATGGATCCAGCCTAGACCCTATGACTGGACAGAGCTTTTTCTTTAGTATTCCTCTGGTAATTTCAACTCGGGAAGGGAAATATTCAGCAAGCCCATGTTTAAGGAAGAGTAAGATAGGAAGAAATGCCTCACCATTATTCTCACAGAGTTAAACTTTCCCAAGCAAATGCCCTTTTTTGTTAAAAGGCTAATTTTTTTCTTCTCAGCCAGGTGTGGATGTGCATATATGTGGTGTGTGTATGTGTTTGGAACTGGGAAAACAATGGAATGAACTGTTGATTTTTATTTCCTTTGGTGTTTTTTGTTGTTGTTTTGTTTTTGTTATTCTCAGAGTAGGTCAGTTTGTAGGTAGTCTTTATAATCCCAGAAATCTTCTTTTATGGGGAGGAAAAAAAAAGTAAAATGAATAGTTAGCCTGGATGTTACTGGTATTACCACATAGCTTCAGAAAGAAAATGTGTAGAGTAAATATCTGTCTTTGATCCCTTTTACCTCCAGGATCAAGTTTGGCTTTCAGATGTGGCCTATAATATCTTTATATTAATATACTGTATTCAAAGCTCATCAATATTTCAACAACATTCTGAAGCAGATAGTGAGTGGGAAGTATATTCGGCTTTTGTGTCTGTCTCAGAGGTGTGGATTTGGGATGGACTGATTAATTCAGAATGTTAAGGCTAATAATGACGTTTTGGATTCAGAGTTTGGAGGTCTATAGATAGACTTTTTGCTGTTGAAAAATGGTGGCTCCATTCATTCCATGGAGCTTTTTCAAGACTGTACTCTTGCTACACCCACAGATTGGAATTTCTCTTCTTGTCTGAACAGAGGAAGGGAGCAGTGAATAGGCAGGCAAAAGGAAGCACGTGAGCGGGCAGCCCACTCACACGAATCACTTTCAGACAGCCCAAATTCTAAAAGAATGTCTAAAAGAGGGGTAGGCATTATTTAAATTTGTTTCAATTTAGTCTTCTACATAATTAGTCTAAGGACAGCAATGTTGCTATGGTGATGTCCCTTACACATGTGGGATGACGATCAGAGCTATAACGGTATATGATAATGAATACCATTTATTGAGCATCTACCACATACTAAGAAGCTATGCATGTTATCTCCAAGGTGGAGATCTGGAAGGTGGTATTTTCTTCATTTTGCAGATGAGGAAACTGAGGCTAAGAGAGATTGTGCTACTTGCCCCTACCCACAGAGCTAGTGACTTGCAGAGCAGCATTTTTGCTCAGGACTGCTGACGGTAGTGGGTCCCCGCTCTTCCCACCTCATTACGCCGCGCCACCTGATCCCGCTAACAGGGCGCATGCGCGAGGCTCGCAGACCTCCGGGAGTCTCAGTTCTCTTTTGTCTGCAGCCGGGCTCTGCGCGTCCTGGTCTGAAGCAGCCCGGCTTTGTTTTCCTGTCTGTTGCATTGTTTGCGAGACCTTTACTCACTCCCTGAGTGGTTTCTTCAGAGCACAGTATAAGAGATGTTTGGTGTTATCAAAATTTATGTTCACCGTCTTGTGACATGAAATGGTCCATGGGGCAAAGACAAAAAACCGTCTGCAACGACTAACATTTAATAAATTGTTACAGAAACGCTTCAAAACCTAGTGAGTTATGTGAGTTAAAAGAACCAGATATGTGGATCTGGGCAATGTAAAGACTTCTTGGAGGTTGTAACAATAGTGAAATGATGATAGCACAAATCCCTTGACTCTCTCCTGCCTCTGATTTTTATTTTATAATGCATTCTTTGAGATCTCATTATTTTTAATAATATCTTACTCTACTAAAAAGATTCTTCTTTTCCTATCGTACATGATTGTCTTTAAATTTCTCTTAAAAAAAGAACTGGGAAGGAATACTATTTCAGAGAAAAGTTTCTAGAAATCTCTACCATGACACTATTGCTTGTTAATAAACACTGTTGAGGAAGTTGGGGTGACTCCTTCAGAGCTATAAATTATGCAGAATATTGAATTAGAGTCCTAAACAAAGTGATTAGAAGTGAGTTGTGAGAGGAAGATATGTGAAGAAGAAGGAATTTTGAGTTTGCTTGGTCGTTAAGATACATTTACATGACAAAGCATCAGTATCAGGTTACCTCGTTTAGTTTTTGACACTTATTTAAATTTAAATTCCGTAACTATTCTAATAAAAGCTAGCATCCTAAATACCAAAAGTTTGAGTCCTTCCTTTCTTCTATACCTTTCCTTCCTCTTACCCCGTGCCCTCTTCTTCCCCCTTCTAATCATAAGACGCCATTCCCTGGTGGGAATGAGACAAGCATTTGAAAAAATATATTAATCTCTTTATTTGCTTAGAGATGCCATTTGAAGTGAAGTCTCCATACTTTTCTTCCTTTATACAAAAAAATAAAATGTTTATCTTGAAACGAGACTGGTATAAGTCTAAAAGACAGAGAGACCTATTTTAGCTGTAAGGTATTTTTATAGAGACTCTGATGGCAAATGAATTGAGGGAAATGCTAATTGATGCACTGTGGAAATGTAATGTTATTGTCTTGCTGTCAATGTAACCTGGAGTGATATATAGCCACCTCTCCCTGGCATGGGAGATTAATGAAATGACTCTAATTTTGGCAACCCTTGCACATGGAGAGTGGGTAACATAACTCTAAACTGATTTGTGCAGAGGGCGGAGCCGGCTTGAAAGAGCACTTCATAGCTTCTAGCCATTTTGGTGACATTCTTGGGGCTATCCGGTGCAGGCTGTCCTGAACCTCCTGTGCCTCTTTCCCTGCCTGTTCCAAGATGGCGCCGACTACAGTCAAACTCACATCCCCCACCAGAGGATAGGCCCTTTCAATGATTGTGTTTGCCAGTTAATAAATGGTTACTTGGTACTTTGGTCTACTGTAAAAGAATAAATCTTTTGGCTACAGTTTCACCTTGCCCTCTCAAGGTACTTTGTTTCTGTGGTAGCTAAGACAGTGGGCTTTGGAGGAAGACTGACTGGAGGTTCAAATTCTCCCCTAGCACCACTTCATAGAGGCGTTAGAGTGATTACATGAGGCCTGTGTGCGGCAGAACACAGTGCCTAGCACAGAGTAAAATTCTTTGTAATCATTTTTTTTTTTTTTTCCAAACAGAACCTCCTCAGGGTTGTGGTTCAATGATTTTCTCTAAACAGCCTACATTAACAGAGACCATCGATCAACAGTGGCCACCAACATCACAGAAAGAGACAACCAGGCACCATGACGCTTCTCATGGACGCACATGACACCTCTAATAAAGTAGTCTTGTCAAAAAAAATCAAACCTGAATCTAATCAGGGCTCCATCTAACCATCACCTCTCAGAAAATAATAGGACACAGAGGGCAAAACCCAGAATGTGGGAAATTCTAGGACAAATGACTCTATGTCTTCAATAACTGAATGGCCAGGAAAATTAAAGTGGAGGAGGGGCATCTATAGACTAAAAAAAGACTCGAAAGCTGTGACAGCCAACTGTAACACGTGGACCTTATTTGGATGATTTGGACAAACTGTAAAAAAAAAGCACGGAGGAGACAACTAGAAAAAATGAACACTGTGTGGATGTTTGATGAAATTAAAGAATTATTGTTAATTATTTAGTGGTGGTAATGGTTTGGGATTCGTACTTTTTTTAAAGTTTATTTTTAGCAATGTGTACTTAAATGGTTTAGAAATATGCACTTAAATATTCACTTAAAATTCATGGCTGAAATGATATGATGCCCAAGAATATATGAAACAAGAGTGGCCTGAGGTGGTAGTTCCTGGAGTGCCAAGATGGGTCAAAATGGGGATATTACTATATTGTCCTCTCTACTTTCATGTATGTTGAAATACTCCTTGAGAAGAGCTAAAAATGAATAAGAAGAAAGCAAAACAGTAACAATCATCAAAGCCAAAAACTCTGCCAAAATCTAGCACGCATTCAATCTAAAGCAACAAATTCCCAGAGTCCCTTAGCAACTGATCCTTTCCACCCAAATCATGGTGCCTGTTTCTAGGTCATTGATTACAAGAGGCTTCCTTACTCAGGTGGATGATTTCTCCCAACATGGTTTATTATCTTTAACTGAATTTGAGAAAATGGCTGTTTCAGGTTGGTTTCTGTCACCTGGCTCTGAGGTCAAATACTGCTATCAGGAGTTGACAGTTGCTATTTGGCTCGAAGTACTTGAGGTCATGGTCATTCCATTATTTTTCTAAGACTGCAATTTTTGAACAGGCCTTTACTGGATATCAGGTGCTCAGTTGGCCATTTTTTTAATAGATGACATCAATATCAAGTGGCATATAAAAGCTATCCCAAACTATGATTGCCTTATTAATCAATTCATAAAACTGATCAGGAAAATGTTCAGGGATCTGTTAATGTAGTAATTAGGAAATAAATCTAAAATCTACTTCTGTTGGATAAGTAGTCTTTTAAAAAAGTGTGGTGATAAAGTGCCAGCAAACAAATGCATCTTATTATTTAATTTGCTCTTCTCTCTCTTAACCTATACTTTTTGTTCTGTGGCAATGTGTCTAGTTAGCAACTAAAAATATTTCTCTTTTCTGAGTGAGGCTAACTGTAATTCGACAGACCAGGTTCCTTTTGTTGTTCTTTTCTTCTGTCTTGGAAAAGCTGAGCATATGATTTCAAGGTTATTTTTTATTTTTTATTTTTAAGCGCAAATGCAGTCCCCCACTTCCACAGATTATGCAGTCGACTTTCCCATATTTGGGAAAATTGCAGGGGTCAGCACATCTGGGGTGCAGCGGATAAGCCTTGCCCTGGGAAAACCTTTTTGATCATGGTATCTCCCCTGCCAGGTAAGTATCGATTTCAAGGTTATTAAAAGAAATCCAGAGCTAAAAGATTAGATATATATTTTGAATGTTTAAAAATCATTCCATATAAATACGATTCTTTCTTTGTGCCATCACATTTAACCAATATGGGCACCATGAGCCTTTCAGAAGTAATAATCAGTTTATCAGGACTCTGGACCAAACCATTTACTGTTAAATGAAAGAAAAATATTTATCTTATTAAAATCACTGTCCTGGAGAATTTGAATTAGTGATTTAAAAAATCCATGGCCCCATTAAAAGTTGAAAAGAATGATATTTGACCAGAGGAAGAATGGTGTGGGCATAATTGCTATAGTGCACTGGAAATTCCACATATTTGACAAAGGATATTAAATTTCAAGATAAAGTTGGAATCTCAGGAAGAGTTTCTGGTCCCAGCCAGCTCTGCAAGTTTCTAGATCTGCAGAACCCTGTGTCCCTGTCCTCTACAAAGTGTAGTGTATGTGTGTTCCTGGTTCCTGATACCAACCCAAACACATGTGGGTAGTTTCCTTCACCTTCTGACAGTGATCTCACGGCCAGTCTGGACAAACATTGGGACAGACTAGGAGTCTCCTTTCTCTGTTTGTCTAATTCCTCCACATTCTGCAGGAGCTGAATGTCTCCATGTTATTTCTTCTGTGAAGTTTCCTACTTTGCTAACCAGCCCCCAGCCCCGCATCTGTGCGACTCTGACCCTCAGCACTTAATCTGTTGTCTAAACACTGCGACATCGAGATAATCCCTAGCTCAGCCTGAGCTCCCTCAAGGTCTCCTGAGTTGCCCTTCTTGGTTACTCTAAGGGCCTTCACGGATGTTTATTGAACAAAGGTGTTTCCTGTTTCCGCTTTGGCCTCTATTTCTCTTCTGAGCCTCTTTATTTGCATTTGGGTGTTGCCCTTCGCTTTATACAGGGCTTTCCTTTCAAGGATCCCTTTAGCACCTCGTACCAACTACAGCCCTGAGCTTATGGTCCTGGACAATTTATCCAAGGTCTTACACCCAATTTGTGGGAGAAACATTACTGCCACCCACATCTCTCTGTTCTCCGAGGATAGGTGTTTTTTGTTTTTGTTTTTGTTTTGTACCGAACAGCTGTCAAAGTAATTTAAATATTAATAATATCTCTTACATCATCCCCGCTTGCTTGTGAGAGAGAAGGATCCAACTGTGGCTCCTTCCTCCACAGCAATCCTCTGGCTGACTTTGGAGCTCTGCGGGAAACCTTGGGGAGGCCCTGGGCCTCGGCTATCCCTGGGGGATCCTGAGGCTTGCTGGAGGGGGAGGCCTCCTGAGAGCTGAGTGAATCACCTCCAAGTACCCGGGAGTTTTCAGGCTCGTGGTGCTACCTTGATGAGAGAAGGATTCACAGTGGGGAAAGGAAAGTCCATCCCAGTTTCTTGCATTTCTCTTTCTGACTCAGAGTCAGGAGTATTTTTCCCAAAGTGTGTCACTAAAATGTGACAAATGGATAATGTCCATTTCACAAGTCGGTGGCTGTGACCCGAACAGAGTGGCCGAGTCATCTACAAAAGAGAATTATTCAGGCAGGCGGTCACTGACTCAGGTCCGAAATCAGCAGCCTGCCCTGTCTTTTGGGTACTGATGGGACTGATGTTTCAAGGCTGAAGCTCGATGCATTTTCTCTGAGCACACTCCCATCTGACTATAAAGAATTAGAGCAAGGACTCCGTGTGTAATTCGCACATGACTCTGCATACCGGTTTACAATAATCATGGAATAAAAATTGCTTCGCCGAGAGATGCCATGCAGCACTGTTTAGCAGCTTGCTTCCAATATTGCATTTACAAAAATTACATATTTCATATAATCAGGCCTGTCTCTTACTTAATCATCCCACACATCATATAAATCTTTAAAATGGACAGGTCTATAAATCACTAGCATTTTTCATTTACCACTTATTCTAAGCCAGGCAGTTTCTTATTTAAATTGCCATACGAATAAATCTAATAATCCTTATTCACTTACATCATCTCAAACTTTAAATCTTATTCTGGCTGAGGTCATAAGTGAAATCAGTATTGAGGGCAAAACTAGCAGCTGTAACAACTATAATAGCTTGCCAAATTATATTAAAGGGCCCAAATAACATTAAAAAAAATGAGGAAGAATTGCATTACATTATGAAAGTGTGATCTGCTGAATCAGGCCACTGCGGGGCCTCAGCAGGGCTCCGGCACGGGGCGTAGCTTCCGTGTAGGGCTTTGTGCCAACTGGAAGAGGGAATGGCTTGCCTAAATCCTCTGACTTACACACCTTGGTTAAAATCTAGATCAGGATTTCTCAACCTTGGCACTCGTGACGTTTTGGTTCAGACAAGTCTTCGTCGAGGGGGCCTGTCCCGGGCAGAGCTGGATGTTGAAAAGTGCTGTTCCTCTCTCCCTGCTGGATGCCAGGAGCGCACCCCCGCTCCCGACTTGTGGCAACCAAACATGTCTCCAGACATTGCCAAATGTCCCCTGGTGGAAAATCACCCCTGTTGATAACTACCGGTCTAGCCGATCAGACGGGATTGAATTCGGGCCTCTCCCAGGGAGCACTCAGGGAGGTTCTGGTGGCTCCGGGTCTTGTAAGGGAACTGGCCGACACCGGGCTCCCTTCCTTATCTCATGCTCACTGTCGTGGAGGAGCAGAGTGTCCAACGTGCTTCTCAGACCCACTGAAGGGTGGACAGGGAGAGGGGCCAGGGAAGAAAGAACCACGAGAGGGAAAGTAGAAAGAACATTCGGTGAACAGGAAAACTCCCTGGACTCCGAAGTTCAGAACAGACTCATTCCTCGCCTTTCCCCGTCAAATGAGCAGCCTGCGTCTCTGCCCTTTATGAGAGCACAAGGGCATCACAGACCTGACATTCACAACAACTAGGTCAGCAGGGCTGTAGGATAACAATTATTTTTGTATGCATCTTAAATGGCCCAGAAAGGTTGTACGATTTTGTAATGATCAAAGGAAGATGGCGTATGTTTGTCAAGGGGACGTTCAAATCTCAGGAACTGGGTTCGGAGAAACTTAGCATCATCAGGCCTGTGCAAATGTTGAGAATGAGGAATCTGGTTTCCTCTCTTCTTATGGCTGGCAGATTGCGTCTTATGATAGTGGGAGAGATGCCGACAGTTCATCTTCAAGCGGTGGAAGGCACTGGCTGCAATTAGTTTTCCCAGAAAGATTCTGCCAGGTCTTTGACAGACTAAGGAGTTATTCCCTATATAAATCATTCTTGCTCTGCCATCTTAAATGCACATGCTTTTCTAGAAGGACATCCATCCTGTATCACCCAGGTCTAAATAAAGTGAATAGTGCCATTACAATTTGGAGATGAGACTCACTGACAGCTCCATGTAACAGAATGCTGGGGTGGGGGTGGGGGTGGGGAGGCATTTGTAATTACGAGTTGGCAGTACTTCATGTCAAACTAATGGGACCAATGATATCATTTATACTGGGACCCAAAAGACAGAACCAGGAAACAATATCAGAATGAAATTTGTTGTGTCCAGGAACTCTCTGTGTTGAAAGGTTTTGGATGAGTATGGAGAATCACCCATTCCATTGTCTTAAGCCTATGGTGACTTCAGAGTCACTAGGTTGTCAAGCTGATTCATTTTGTATAGGAAAGAGGTTATTAATCCAGCTCAATTTTACCCATGAGTTTTGGAAACTCACTCCATCTTCCCCCCCTTTTTTTTCTCTGTATAAAATATTGTTTTCATTCATGTTCTTTAGAGATGAGTGGAAAGCTCTCAGTGACTTCATTTGGTCATCCATTGGAAGATACAGATTATACCTTCTGGTGCCTTCTTGCCTAATTAGAATGTTCCAGAATGCCTGTTATTTAAGGTAGCATTATCACTTCAAAAGTAGAGTATAAATCTCCCCCACAGCCCATTTTCCCCGAGTTGATGGAGACAGGACGAGAATGCAGGGAGTATCCAATGCTGCCCCGGTGTGGCCAGGCCCCAAGGCCACAGTCAAGTTGCTATCTCAGTCTCTATCTTATCTTTCTACCGACCATGAATAGCAGCAGTTCTTGGCATTTCTGGTTTCTGCATCTTGGTGAAACCCACTAGTGTGTTTTCCAAGCTGTAGCACTAGTATTCTGTAACTCAGAGGCTTGGGATAAAGAGGGACAGATGTTAAGACAGGATTTCCTGGCCTCCAAAGAGCAGCATCTATGGGTTCTGCTCGGTACCAGGGTGCTGAAACCCCTCACCCAAGGGCTCCTGTCAGCAGGAGAAAGTTCTTTCTCAAAATAAACTTCCAAGGGTAAAGCCATCTCCATGAGAGGAGCGCATCAAGTCCTTTTAAATCAGACATGCAGTCAGCTGTGTAAACCATGCATCACAAGTCACTGTCTTATCAGGGAGCTTGATTGAGCTGATGCTTGCTTTAATGACACAACATTTTGTGTCTTACACAAAAATATTTTGCATTGTTAATGACCTCTTTTATTCTAGGAGAGGAAAACACTTTTAGGCCCATATTGGTCTGTTTTTCTCTGTAGTCACTGATGCCTGATATGAGATATTTGTGCTCTCAAGTTGGTCACCTGAACCAATATGGCGGGGTGACGCCCACTAGAAGATTTCACTCCAGAGGCCCACAGATGGCATCCTAGCCGAAAAATGGGCTACGAGGTCCAGACTGCTTGCTATGGACAGCAGAGTCTGTCTTTTTCATCACTCATGCCTATTAAATATCATAACTACAATACCTTTCATTAAGCACTATTAAGTATCAGGCACAGTGCTAAACCCATTATGTGTATCTCATTTAATCTCATAGCAGCTTCATGAGGTCCTGAGCTGGTTGCTTGCCTATGTGCTCCCAGATCCATCTCTGTCCTTCCCCTGCTCTGCTCGGTACCCTGTTTCCCGGGTTCCTCGGCTTTTAGTTAGGTTTAACCAAGAAGAGGCAATGGTATAGGCTGGTGGGCAGAAAGGCGGAAAAGGTGAGGGTATTTCTCTTTTCTTTTTTATTTATTTTATTTTTCAAAAAAGGTCTTATTTACTTATTTGAGAGAGACCATGAATGGGGGAAGGAGGGGCTGGGGGAGAGGGAGAAGCAGACTTCCCGCTGAGCAGGGAGCCGGACACAGGACTCGATCCCAGGACCCCAGGATCATGACCTGAGCTGAAGGCAGATGCTTAACTGACTGAGCCACCCAGATGCCCTGAGTATTTCTCCTTTCTTGCTCTGCTGCAGGTGGTGGCCTTGGCTTCTGGGCAGGTGCCAACACCTGTCCTGACACCATTTAGATGTGGTGGTGGCTTCCTGGTGCAGATGGTCTCTGGATTCTTCAGAATCTTCTCAGCCCTTTCATCACTCAGGTAACCAGTTCTCCATATTAAGTGCCCTGTCTCTGAGATGTCTGGAGTGATGCTTCTGTCCTCAGTGGAGTCTGACTGACAGAGGTAAGTACTACAGCATTTATGTTCTCCACATGAGGAAACTAGGGCTCAGAGGCATTAAGAAGTGTGCCTAAGTCAGACCATCAGCCCGTGCCTCTTAACCAGGAGATAATCCTGCCTCAGTATACAAGTAAAAAGTCATTGAGTGATTAACTAACAAAGCAACTCTTGAACTTGGGTTCGTGGTGCTAAGAAAGCGTCTCCTATACCCGCACCATTGCTAGGCCATTCGAGAAGACCTCTGTTCTAGTCCTCTTTATTTTTTCCTCTAGCAAGTTGTGTGACTTTGGAGACATTCCTTAACCATTATAAAACTGCCTTGACCATCTCACAGAATGATTCAAATAAAAATACAAAGCAAATGGGAAGCGAGACTTAGCAATTTGGGTTCTTCCGAGAAACCATGCCCTTCAGGTTGAATCGTAATTGTACCGTAAAGTTCTATGGTACCTGTGTAGGAGATGCTGCGTATCTCGTTTTGGTTCAACCACAAGTTCAACAAATATTTTCAAATGCCCATGATGTGCCGGGTACTACTCCAGGCTCTTGGGGTTTAGCTGTGAACAAAACAGACAAAAACCACTGCCCTCAAACACAATCTATTTTCTCTTTTGTTTTAAGTGTCCATGATGTTAGAAATACTCTTCCTAGGGCCTCAATGTGTCATACAGTTGTTGTCCAAGAGCATTCTTTCTAAAGATGTGGCACCACTTACCAGCTGTGTCACCTTGGGCAAGTCGTTATCAAGGAGAGGAAATGACAATGCATTTAAGTCCTAGGACTGGTGAGAACCTCTAATGTGTTATTTTTACTTCATGATGATTCATTGAGACAGCAAATTTCATGGAGCTCCCTCAGATCAACACTTAAAGCTTTAAAATGAATGGTTCCATGAATGTGGAACACTGATGGTTTTTCTTAAAATTTACCCCTTCTGATTTTTTTCCTTTTCATTATTAGAAAATGTCCCCCTCTCTTTTCCTGTGACTCTCTTAGCCTCTGTGCTGAACAAATCCTCTTCTGAGGTACTGACATGACTGAGTATGCCCTTTTAGAAGAGCCTGGGCAGTTAGGACCCACCAATAAGATTTTATTGTAATTTAACTTAGTCCAAGGGGCTTTTATTAAGTATCTGCATGGGCACCTGAATCACTGAGGGACAGGTAGGGCCTGATCTATGCCGAGGTTACAGGAAGGGGAATCCAATTAGTCAGGAGTTACATGGAGTCAAACTGTCTTTAGCCATCTTTATAATCTATTTTTGCCAATTGTTTTCTTTACTTTGTTGGTCATCCATGTTGTACCATTTTTTCATTCACTCTAAAATCAACACCTACTATGCTTAGGCACTTCACTGGGTTCTTGGGGGTACGGTGTGAGCAAACAGACGTGGTTCCTGCCATTCCTAGCATCTGAGAGGTGGGAGAGTGTACCTGGTTGTACAAAGGAACATTCTCTTACATAAGAAGATAGCCCTTCCTCGTACCCCTCCAAACACACACAGTTAGCTTATGGAAGGCCCACGGGGTTTACGGAGAGAT
Organism: Martes martes; assembly: GCF_963455335.1. NCBI lineage: Eukaryota > Metazoa > Chordata > Mammalia > Carnivora > Mustelidae > Martes > Martes martes. The sequence goes on along the minus strand of NC_137899.1, from coordinate 58,892,917 downwards.
CTCTCAGCTCTAGTAAGACCACCCAGTATGAAAGAGAACTTTGCAAGGCATAACACTGACAGTGTCCCAGGATCCCCAAAAGTTCTTCCTTCTTGGGGAGCAGCAGGAGGGACTTTGGTGCCCTGTCCATGTCCATGCCTTCAGCCGTGAAGAGAATGCCGGTGACCTGGAGACGGTGTTCCTGATGGTGGATGGCGGGCAGGGGAGTCTCAGAGCTGCTGCTGAAGCCAGATTAGTGCTGATGGGTTAGAGAGTGGTGTCCCTCTGAGTGCTGGAATCCAATAGGAGACATTAATCTCCTTGGGGACAAATGAAATTAATCCTCTTCCCAGATGGCAGCAAAGTGACAAGAGTGCGGAGATTAAAAGAGATTGTGAGGTTGTAGGGTGACAGCACCATCAATCGGGTTATGAAACCCAGCACTTTATTCTCACCAAAGGCAAATGGCACCATTTCATTTTTGCAAGTCTGATGGGTTTGGGGTTCTGGAGAAAAGCTCCTTTCAAAGAACTTTCCTCTGATTTAACTCCTTTCCACTTCAGAATTTCTCCTTAGAAGAGACTATTCTCATTCATGTGTTAAATACTATTTATATATTGACCTCTTTATGTCAAACTTTTCCCTGATATTACCATTTTTATTTCTATTGACTTCCATAAGACAGCACGGCTGTCATGCTCCCCGGGAAGTCAAATTGTGAGATGAGATCTTGAGACCCCCATGGCAAACAGTCAGCCTGATGCAAACTCCCCATGACCTTGGACAAAGTGGCTTTCCTCAGCGGAGGCAACAGAGAGCGGTCAGCCTGCAGTGCTCCTTGGGGAATAAGCCCTTGGGCCCAGAGGGGAAAGTGTGGGTAGCACAGCACAGCATCCATGCTGACATGTAGCAGAGGCCTTCAAGATAACCTGCGCGTTTGGAACTTCCATGACTTCACTAATCCCTCATTCAAAGGCATCCGTGGTCATCCTTTATCTCTTAGTAGCTTTTCACAGCTGCTTCTCCATCCCTGTCAATAATTCGCTTCTCTTTCCAACCTTCTAATTCTTCCCTCTTTCATTGGCCTCTTTGCTGGTCCATAATTCTGGTCGCATCTCCGGAGACCCAGCCTTAGAGCTTCCTCCAGCCCCTTCTCTCTCAATGACCTCAGTCACCTCCGTGGCTTCGATGATGGTCCTGCCAGCAGGGATTCCAAATCTAGGTGGATGCCCAGATCTCTCTTCTGAGCTCAAGTGTGGCATCCCTAACCCGTCTGCTTCAAACTCAGCATGGTCAAACCTGCCTTGTCTCTCAAACCAGTTTCCCTTCCTGACTTCTCATCTCTTCCCTGTTTTACTGTTTTCCTAATCCCTAAGCTTTGAGAGCTCATATTCATTTTGAACCCCTTCCTACAGCCCATTTACCATCCTCTTGTCATCAAATCTTCTAAGTTCATCTGTCAGAAATATTTTTATTCCATTTCCATGACTATCATGTCACATCTGGACTACTGCAGTAGTAAAGATAGTAACGGTGTGACTTTGGAGACATTCCTTCTGTCTATGTAGTATTTATAAAGTGCCTGGAGACTAGAGCTTGTGCTCTTAACCATTAAGCTAAATTGCCTTAAGCTGAGGCTTGGCTGCTGGCGATGTCACCTTCATCGTCATTGTCGTCTTCCGTCAGCATCATCCTTGCTTACCTGACTTAGCAGTTACTTACTGCCTCCTGTCTCTCAGAAGTTTAATTCAAGGTGTGTCTATCTTATCTCCCCAAGTTGAATGAAAGCTCTCTGAGGGCAGAGATCCTATCTTAATCTTCAAACCTTTTCACAAAAGGCAGGAATTTGGTAAACTCCATTGATTACATTGTTTGAAAACCATGTCAACAGCTTCCTGATGGCTGTCATTTCCCACATGTGGTTAATTCTCCCTGTCACACACAGAATGACCATTTATTTATTTATTTATTTAAGAGTTTGTTTATTTGTTTATTTATTTGACAGAGAGAGAGAGAGCCTGGAAGTACAAGCAGGGGGAGCAGGAGAGAGAGGAGGAGAAGCTGGCTTCCAGCTGAGCAGGGAGCCCGATGTGGGGCTTGATCCCAGGACCCTGGGATCATGACCCCCGATGAAGGCAGTAGCTTAACCCACTGAGCCACCCAGGGGCCCCAGAATGACTTATTTATAATGGAAAGTAGTTTTACTTAATTGTCTGTTCAAAACTCTCCAGTGGATTCCTATAGAATCCCAAGTTCCTACCATTGCCAGGCTCTGTATCGTTGGGCTCCTAACCCTGGCCTCGTCTCCTGATGCCCTCTGTCTCCCTCATACCAGCCACCTGGCTTTCTGGCTGCCCTGCTGACAGCAGGTGCACAGCCCCCCGCAAAGCCCTGTCCCCGGCTGTGCCCATCACCAGGAATCCCACAGATCTGCCACCCCCCTTCATTCTGTTCAAACGTTCAGTCTTCCATCTACAGCAGCATCTGCCTTCCATCCTCCTCTACTTCTTCCCCTGCTCTGTCGTGAGTCACGGGTCTTCCGGTCATATTGATCCCTATTCGACACTTTTTTGCACATTTCCTTTTATCTCTCTCCCCTTCCACAACATAAGGGCTCCAAGAGGGCAGAGGCCTTGGCTGTCTTCTTTAACACGCTACCTCCAGAGCCTAGAAAAGCGCCTAGAACAGTGAGGGCACACAGCAAGCCTCCACAAATATTTGCGGGGAGAATGAAAGAACAGAGGGAAATGGGGCCGCTCAAAATGACTGCCACTGGGCCCATCCGGGGCTCTTCCTCTTTCAGCCAGCAGGGGGCTCTTCCACACTCTCTGGAATTCCGAAGGGTGGACCAGTACCTTCAGAGGACTGAGCCGGAAATACCTCCACCTCTTGAAACCAGAAATACCCACGTCTTCCTTCTTTCCCTCCACGTAGGATTTTTTTCAACCCAGGCAAATATTGACCTTTGTGTTAATAAACAGATTTTGTTTTTTATAGGTGGTTCTTTTAAGGATTTTTGGGTTTGGGTTTTTGGAGGGCGTGAGGTTTGCTGCTCGAAATTCCGCTTTTTTATTCACTCACAGAGACACGTTGCCATGAGCAAGATGTATGGGGGCAGTGGGACGAGAGCACAGCAGTAACGTGAGCTCAAGTAAGCGCTTCAGCCCCGCCGATTAAACAACTGACCGAAGGAAGTCCATCAATTACACCGTGTGTTTATGCGCTTTTGACAGGGAGATGCCTCCCTCTCTGATTTTTCTGGTCTTATATCTTGTTGGGAACAGATGTCAGAAATATGTTGGTAAACATAAGATTTGAAAGATTTGAAAAATAAATCCCTCCCCTTGAAATAGGGTGGTTTTCAAGTTTGTATCAATTCGAACATTGAAATATCCCCACTGGGCGACATGGCCAATGCCCTTGAATGGGCTTATTGTCTCTTGCCCATTTCCTTTACAGTCAGTTTTGGCAGGAGCGCCAGCCTCACTGGCAAGACGAAAGGAACTATATAGTACAGTGTCTGCTCTGCCAACACAAAGCAAAACGAGTTTGGCAACACTTAACTGTTGTTGGGAGGGCCCAGGTAACATAAGGATATTAATATGGCTAGTATTCTGTTACTCATGTGTGTTCTGTACAAATGGTCCTTAATTTTGTACCCAAGAAAATTTGCCTCTCTCGTTGGGCAGTAGTTTCCTGGAAAAACCACAGTAACCTTCTGTAAATGAACCAGAGTAAATGGATTCTTGTAGAGGAAGGAGCAAGGAGGAGCTCATGAGAATGGAGAGTTTAACTCGATGGAGAAGGCCGTCTAATAAGGCATTTTTTTTTAACAAGCAGGATCTCTTGCTTGCAAACCAATTTCAGTCCAGATGTTTATATATGTATCTCTTTCTTTCTGGAAAAAAAAAATGATTGAAACCACTGACTCTGGGCCAGGGGAAATGAACCCTATGACTCAGATGGGCTGAGGAAGGAGGTGAAGGTGTGTGTCGAGTCTGTTGACCTAAACCAGCAGCTGTTGTTTCAAGGGCTTCCTCGGAAGACAGTGCTTCATATGGAACTGTGTTAAAATGCTGTATTTTGTCCATTGATAACATTCACCCACTGTGGGACCCTTACTGGGGGGGTAGGGTATGTGTGCAGCAGTCACCTTGATGGAACAGACATAGTTCCTGCCCTTGGAAAGCTTACCAGACTGTGCATATCAAAGAGGCACACTTGAAAGAAGCTTAAGATGATTACAAAGCCTGATACTAATGACTGATCCAGGCCCATCTATTTCTAGAAAGTGTAGTCTTGACCCCATTTTTAAAAACTGAAATGGGGTGGAAGTTTAGGTCTAGCTGGTCTCCAGGAAGAACATTGATTATATCCAAAAGTATGTAGCCATGTGGCAGCTCTCTTGAGCACAAAGGCACCACTTCACAAGTTAGATCTGGAGTCGGTTGGGGTGGAAGGCCTTTGTATTTTAATAAGTATTACACAGAAATTCGTTTATTCCAAGGTTCTTAAAGAGCACCTACTCTGTGTTAGGGACAGGGTTAGAAGCCGTGAGGGACTGATAATTGGAAAGGGGACATGACACGTACATGCGCTGCTAAATGGAATGGACATAGGGGTGAGTGTCTGGGTAAAACGTTGAGAGCGTTCAGAGGAAGGGAACTACTCATGGGTGAGATGCCTGGGGAGGGTGTCCATGGCAGGCGGCTCTCGTAGAACAAATAGGACTTGGACACTTTGGAGACAGGCATGGCCCTGCGGCAGAGGGCAGAACAGTAGCAGCTTCTGAAACTTCAGGCCCCCGTCCGTGTGAGTCAGCCACCCAGCCAGGATTCCGTCCCGACACACATGGGCCTTGATTGAAACTTCCCTCAGTCTCTGCCCCCATGCATAATCCTCTCCCTGTGTAACCTTCAGTAGTGATTTCTTTGGGTTATTTTAGTTCATTCATTTGACAGTCATCTCTTCTAGTAGATACTGATGAATAAATGGTGTCTATCCTCCTTATATACGAGGGCGGTTATCACTCAGGTTCACAAGGGCATGGGCCCTTTTACAGAGGCGGCATTGTCCTGTCCAGATGGAGTGATGATTAAGGTGCTTTATGCTTTCGCACACCTTGTTCGCATGATGGTCCTGTGCTGTCGTCTCCATACTGGAGACTGGAAGCTGTCTCCATGTCCTTTTGCCTAAATGGCAAACTGAGGGACGGTCCTGAAGGCAAAGTAGGAAATGGAAAGGAGCAAAGGAGACCTGGGTTTGGAGGATGGAGGTTCCCGTCTGAACCGCTGACGCCTCCCAGCAGGTGTCAGCTTCCCTGGGAGACTAGGGCTTCCCACAGACACCCCAGGTTCAACATGGCCCCAAAGAACTACATTTCACATCGGGTGGTGAGATGGCAAGATCCCGAAGCAAGTGAGACCGCCCACCAGGAGCAGATGGTTGCTCCGACACAACTGAGAGTGGACAGTGAGCCTTGGACATGGAAGTGACATGATAAGCGTGCTTTTTAAGAGCAGAAGCACTCTGATCATAATACTTCAGAACCAAGAAAGGGTTTGACACATATTGGATGCTTTGCAAGTATCATTAGCGTCATCTGCATGTGGAAAGGATGACTTTTCAGGAGCTCGCTGCTGCTGCCCGCCTACTGACAGACGCCCTTCAATGACTGGCATTTGCAAAGAAACCGAGCTGTCACCACCCTTCCACATAATGCTAACTCAGCTGCTCCCCAGACTGTGGTTCCATACCCATTTCATGTGCTTGGAATCCCTGCTGAAGCCTCATAAACCATTTGATGGAAAACAGAAACAATCAACCTTGCTGACTGCCTAAAGACTTTAGACATCACCAAACAACCTAACTACCGCACTTTTTTTTTTTTTTTTTAAATCAAGGTTCCTGTATTTATGAGAATATCCATCTGCTTTTATTGTCCCTCGGTCATGCTGCAGTAAGTTGTTGTCACACTGAAATTCTTCCAAATTCTGTTTCTTGGATGGAGAGTCACAGACCACCTGGGTTTGCCCCTTGGTAACCTGTAACTACTACTTCTACGTATCTTTGCTGAAGTCCTTCTCTGCCTGCATCCACTCTCCTCTCCACCAGCAGGTCGCCTGCTGTCAACCAAGGCAGGCTTCCACGTGGATCGCTTCAAACCACCTGTAGTGCCGTCCCCCGCCCCAACCTGGGCTCAAACTGCTGCTTCTTTTTGGATATGCAGAAGGAAATGTGGCCACACCCTGCATTTCCTTAGACTCAGCTAATTGTGAATTTAGAACCTGGAAGTAATTAGATTTTGTAACCTTCTTCAAAATAAATTAGCATCCAGGTCACCCTTCAGTATCTGAGAGCACTATGTGTTACTTCTGTTAAAGGGCACAAAAATCCATATTTTTGTTTAAAAAACGGATCTACTTTTATGCAGCATCCAAATTTAATTATTCTTAAAGCATTTTAGGATCCCAGATGAAAGATGCGAGTGCAGTGTAAGTCCTAATATTATTTATTTCCCTAGTCATCAACATTAGTTGGTTTCTCCTTTCTTGCAACCTATTTATCATTTGAATAAATATAGTATTTGAGGGAGCTTCCTGCATTAGATCATCTCCTATCCTTTTAGTGCCCTTGACATTGACTGCACTTTCCCAGTGAGGCTTGCTGAGACATTAATGTGGTGGCCTCTCCTGTGTTAATACCATTGGAAGGGCTTTAATGTTACTTATTGCTGTGACAGGAGTGTTGATGATTCTTTTTCTTGTGTTTGTCCTATGTAGAACACTGATCTTCTTCCTTACTGGGGTGACCAGACTTTTCTCCTGATGGAATATTCATTGACATTTACTAATGCCTCCTGTGGTATGCTAGGCACTGTGCCAGGTTCTGGAGTTGCTAAACGATTTGGGGGCCCTTAACCTTCTTCAGAAGCCAACTCCAATTGTGTGTCCTCTGAGAGGTGACATACAGCCTCCTGTCTCCCACCCACCTGCCAGTGTAGTACGGCAGACAGATGCCAAGGTAGCTCCCGTGATCCTATCTCCTCGTATTCATACCTTTCTGTAATTCCCTCCCCTGGGGCGTGAGAAGGGCCTGCGACTTTCTGAACCAATAAAATATGGCAAAGGTGTTGGGATGTAACTTCATGATCATGTTACATAAGACTGGGATGCCTGTCTTGCCGAGGGACTTCTCCCTTGTTGGCTTTGAGGAAGCAAGCAGCCATGCTGGGGAAGTAGATGTGGCGAAGTACTGAAGACGGCCTCTGGCTGACAGCCAGAAAGACATCGAGGTCCTCAGTCCAACACTCAAGAAGGAACTGAATGTTGCCAAAAACCGTGTAAGCTTAGAAGTAGATCCTTTCCCCGTTGAGCCTTTGGATGAAGAGTTTCTTTTCCTTTCCTTTCCTTTCCTTTCCTTTCCTTTCCTTTCCTTTCCTTTCCTTTCCTATTTCTAATAAAGTCTACACCCACTGTGGGGCTTGAACTCACAACCCTGAGATCAAGAGTCGCATGCTCTATTGTCTGAGCCAGAAAGGTGCCCCTCTTTAGCCAGTACCTTGATGGAAGCCTTACAGAGGATTCAACTAAGCCATATCCTGACTCCTGACCCACAGAAACTGTGGGATAATGTGTATTACTTTAAACTGCTTTGTTTGTGGTAACATTGTCACACAATGATAGAAAACTAATATATGTAGCTAATTTCCCCCTCTTGCATAAGGCACATAGCTCTATTACTGTATTTAGATTGCATTATGTTCTTTTTTTGCGGTCTGGCTTCCCCATATAGAATGGAGACCATAATAGTAACAACTAAAGCAGAGTAGAATTGTACATTGTATCTCTCAATGTGCAGGAAAGAAGCAAGTAGATTTCTGTTTTTTCCTCCCACCACTCTCAGGTGAGTCCCAAGGCCACACCCTGCGGCTGGTTGGGTGCACCTGGGAGGAGTTACTTAAACTTGCAGATAAAAGGTAACTCTTCAAACTGTGTCCAGTTGGCTTGGTCTGTTTCCTTTCAAAGCTTTCCTCTCTTCCATGGCCAAAGTTGGGTCAGGTACAGCGCAGGACTGTGTGGTCTCGTGGCTATGGAGGAGGACGGCTAGCTCACATGAGGGTCTGATGCTGTCCTCTGCATCTGCGCTGGCTGCCTGGGCACCGCACAAGTGGGCGACTGTCTCAGCCCGATCAGGAACCGTGGGCCTTCTTTTTGCTAACGGAGTACCACACTGGCCCTTGCTGGCTCCGCAGACACTCTGCTTCTCTTCCACGTTCTCCATCCAGTACTCGCCTGGAGTGTCTATTCTGTGGTCTCTGCTCTGTGTCACTTTGACAACAGCCAGGCCAGGCCTGTAGCAGTCTTGTGAGTGATCAGTGATCAGCCGGCTTCTATGTCACCCATGGAAGAGCACAGTGGATCATGTAAATTCCTTCCATGCCACAAGGGGACAAGGGGAGGCTCAGGACTCTTTCTGTCCCACCTTGACAGGGGGACACCCTGGGAAATGGCTTTCCCATATAGTTCTGAAGAAGTGGCACAGGCCTCATTTTCAGCTTCCCTTTTACTCCATGTTATAATCTTATGGCCAGTGTAAGGTCTGAGTCTGAAAGACTTAAGTATAATCTTCTCTTTACCTCCTTCTCTCCAAATTTCTCTCCATCACCATCACCCCTCCTGTCAGGGTTTCAGAGTCCTCATTCATCTGTCTGGGAGAACTCTCTCGACCCTAAGTGGATCTTGCTCTTTTCTTCCCTGGAACTCCCTGCCTCATGGCTTAGCCTTGGTGATAGGGAGGCTGTAGGAAAAGAAATGATTCACCAATGAAGAAGGATGCACCAGGAGTTTTTATTTAAAAATCACGTCATACTGCCAAAGATGAGAATATTCTACCCCACTGAAATTAAGAATTTATGGTCAACAAAGGATTTCATAAAGAGATCAAAAGATGAGTTGCACATTGGGAGAAAGTATTTACACATGTGTAACTGACAAAAGGTTAGCATCCAGAATGTACACAGTGTCCCTAAGAAGAGAGAGAGGGAAAAAAAAGTCATTATCCAATAGAAAAATAGGTAAAGGACACAGACAGGGACCCAGAGAAGTATGAATGGCCAGTGGACATATAAACAGCTGTTTAACTTTCACAGTAGTCAGATGGAAATTAAAACCATGGTGAGATGCTGTTTACATCCATCAAATTAGCAAAAATTTAAGTCTGACCATGCTCAGTATTGGGTACAATGGGGACTTCGATATATGGATGGGAGTACAGATTAGTACAGTCACTTCAGAAAGCAAGTCGGCATGACATTTGAGGGTGTGTACATGCAGCGATTTCCCTTGTAGGGGGATCCTGAGAAATTCTCGGACCTGTGCTCGAGAAGCCATGCAGAAGAATGTTCACAACACGGATTTAGAAACAATTTAAATGCCCATGAACATGGGAATGGATAAATACATAAATTGTGGTATATGCGTATCACAGAATACTGTTCAGCAGTGACATGAAATTAATGTGTTGCGGCTACACAGGTCAATATGGATGCCACAGCCTACAGAGAAGAGGCACCATGAGTTCTTTCATCGATACGTAAAACCAGACAGACAAAGCAATAAAGACCCGAAAACTGAATAGGAAAGCAAGGGAATGGGATAACATTGAGGATCAGAATGACCTCTTCGTGGGGAGGGAAGGACGGAGGGAGAGGCAATCAAGGAGGGCCACATTTCCCTTTCTTGAGCCAGGGGCTGGCAACGTTTTCCAATTTTGGGGGGCCAGAGAGTAACAGTTTTAGACTTTGCAAGCTGTGTAGGTCCTGTTACAACTACGCAACTCTCCTGCTGTCGTATGAAAGTGGTGGTAGATGATAGGTAAGGAATGAGTGTGGCTACGTTGGCCATGTTCCAATAAAACTATTTATGGACTCAGATTTGAATTATATATAATTTTCACACATCATGAAATATTATTCTTGAGATTTTTTCAACCATTTAAAAATGTAAAACCATTAGCTTATGAGTCATATAAAAACAGACAGCCACCAGAGTTTGTGTGTATATATACATGTCTGTCTATCTATTTGCACTTTTGTGTGTGCTTGATATTGTTTGTAAGAATTTTTTTCAGAATAAGGGCACCTGGGTGGCTCAGTGGGTTAAAGCCTCTGCCTTCAGCTCAGGTCATGACCTCAGGGTCCTGGGATCGAGTCCGACATCGGGCTCTCTGCTTGGCAGGGAGCCGGCTTCCCCCCACCCCTGCCTGCCTCTCTGCCTACTTGTGATCTCTGTCTGTCAAATAAATTTAAAAAAAAAAAGAGTTTTTTTTTCAGAATAAGAAATTGGGGGTGCCTGGCTGGCTCAGTTAGTATAGCATGTAGCACGTGACTCTTGATTCCAGGGTCGTAAGTTTGAGCTCCACATTGGGTATGGAGATTACTTAAATAAATAAACTTAAAAAAAAAAAGAATAAAAACTTGTTATCCATCTTATGCTATCATCTATTTAAGAACTGCTTTGTGTCAAGCAAAAAGGTAGGGGCTACATATAATTTTAAGTGTTGGCAAAAGGCATGAAAGGCAGGTATTTTTTGTTCCTGTTAGGTGATGAAACTAAGCCACCCGGGGGTTAAGCGACTTAAAGAAGGGCCCACAGGAAGTAAGGGAAGACCTAGGTCTGTCCCAAGCCCACATGTCATACATTCTATCACTCGGCACCCCTGAAGTACAGCACACCCTGTTCACATCTCGCCCTCATGCCCAACTCAGAGCCTGGCACACAGTAGGCACTCCTTAAGCTTTGGTAGTATGTGGCTTCCTTATGGCACAAATGAGGCTGGGGTTTTAGCATCTTTTTCCCAAATGTATGGGCTAAGGTTCTGGTTGCAAGCGCCCCAACCATCTCTGGCTGACTCAAGACAAAAAAGACTTTTCTGGTAAAGATATTGGGTATTCTTTCCATAGAGCTCAATAGTCAGATCTTGGGAAGAACTAGGGTAGCTGGAACAACAGATAATTCTCTCTGTAGCGCCTTCCTTAGAATGACTCACTCCCACCCCTTTCCCCTGTGAACTCTTTTGTTTCTAGAAGGGCAAGTGGTTGGCCTTTCTGGGGTCATGGATGAGACCTCTGGATGAGAAGACACCGAGGTTGGTTGTCCCGCCAAGGCCACATGGGGTGGGAGAGGGAATATCTCCCCAAGGGAAAGCTGCTGTCCACTACTCCTTGGGAAGAGACGATCTGACTCCCCTGCTCCTGGGTCAGAACCTCAGAAGTTAGAAGGAGTAGCCTTCACCGCTTTTAGAGAAGGGGTCAGAGCTCTGGCAGCAGGCTCGCAGCAGCAGAGTCATGATGGAAGGATACTTTAAAGCAAAACTATATTTTTTATTGGTAGACTTTATTTTTCAGAACTGTTTACTTATGTTTTTCAATTTTTTAAGGATTTAATTAATTTATTTATTTTAGGAAGAGAGTGTGTGTATGAGAGAGGGTGCTGCGGGGGCAGGGTGGGGTGGGGAGAGGGACAAGCAGACTCCGGGCTGATCATGGAGCCCAACACAGGGCTCAGTCTCATGACCCTGAGATCATGACCTGCGCCAAAACCAAGAGTTGGAGGCTTAACCAACTGAACCACCCAGGAGCCCCTAGAAGTGTTTTAGATTCAAGGAAAAATTGAGCCGATAATACAGAGATCCCATAGAAACTCCACCACTCCCCTCTTAGTTTCCTCTGTTATTAATATCTTCATTAGTGTGGTGCATTTGTTACAATTAAGGAACCAATATTGTTACATGATTACCCAGTATGACCACAGTTTGCATTAAGAGTTCTCTGTTGCACAGTTCTATGGGTCTTGACAGAAATATAATGTCTTATAAACATCATTTCAGTGAATTGACTGAGTAGTTTCACAGCCCTAGAAGTCATCTGTGCTCACCCTATTCATTCCTTCCTCCTTCTAACCCCTGGGCACCCCGGATCTTTTCACTGTCTCCACAGAATTGCTTTTTCCAGAATGTGATATGGTTGGAATCATACCAGATGTAAGCCTTTTCAGATTGGCTTCTTTCACTTAGTGATATGCACTTGAGTTTCCTCTTGGTCTTTTATTACTTGATGGCTCCGGGTTTGTTTTTTTTGTTGTTGTTGGTGGTGGTTTTTTTGGTAGTACTGAACAATATTCTATTGTCTGGATGTGCTGCTTTATTTAACCACTCATCTACCAAAGGACTTCTTGGTGGCTTCCAAATTTTGACGGTCATGAATAAAACTCCTATAAACATCCGTGTGCAGGTTTTTGTGCGGACGTAAGTTTTCAAGCCCTCTACGTAAATACTAAGGAGTGTGATTGTTGGAGTGTGTGATAAGAGTATGTCTAATCTTGTAAGAAAGTGCCAAACTGTCTTCCCGAGTGGCTGGACCATATTGTGTTCTCATGAGCAATGCATGGGTTCTGTTGCTCCACATCCTCGCCAGCTTTTGTTGTTGTCAGTGTCTTGGATTTTTGCCATTCTAATAGGTATATAGTGGTATCTCATTGTTTGAGTTTGCAATTCTCCCATGACATATGACGTGAAGCATCTTTTCATATGCTTATTCACCATCTGTGTATCTTCTTCGGTCAGGTGTCTATTCAGATCTTAAACCCACTTTAACATTAGGTTCGTTTATTTTCTTACTCTTGAGTTGAGAGTTCTGTGTATATTTTGGATAGTAGTCCTTCATCAGATATGTCTTTTGCAAATATTTTCTTCTATTCCGTGACTCGTCTTCTCATTCTCTTAACAGTGTTTTTCTCAGAGCAGACGTTTTTAATTTTAATCAGGTTCAGCTTATCCGTTTTTTTGTTCATGGATTGTGCCTTTGGTGTTGTATCCAAAAAGGCATCTCCACACCCAAGGTCTTCTTGTTTTCTCCTTTATTATCTTGTAGGAGTTTTGCATCTTACATTTGAGTCTATAATCCATTTTGAGTTAACTTTTGGGTGGGAAGACTAAGGTCTGCGTCTAGATGAGTTTTTTGTTTTTGTTTTTGTTTTTGCATGTGGATGTCCTGTTGTTCAGCACAATTTGCTGAAAAGACTACCTTTTTTCCATTGCATTGCCTTTGCTCCTTTGTCAGAGTGGACTATATTTGGGTGGGTCTATTTCTGGATTCTCTATTTTCTGCCATGGGTCTGGCTGTCTATTCTTTCTCCAAGAAAGAATTCCTGTAACTGTCTGATTCCTGTAACTCTGTACTAAGTCTCGAAGTCGGAGAGTGCCAGTCCTTCAATATCATGTTTTTCTTCAGTATAATGGTGGCTATTCTGGATCTTTTGCCTTTCTCCATATAAAGTTTAGGATCAATTTGTTGATATCCTCAAAATCCGGAAATAATTTGAAATGTAAGTTTTCTAAATAGAGATACTTGCTGCCTTTTCACAGGAGACTTTTATGTATCTTATGCATTTTTTTAAAGTTTTATTTATGTATGTAGTCTTTATACCTGACTAGGGGCTCAAACTCACAACCCCCAGATCAAGAGTTGCATGCTCCTCCAACTGAGCCTGGCTGGTGTCCCATATCTTATGCATTTTCACACTTTGTGATATACTAGGAAACATTTTCTTTGCGAAGTTACAGGGCTAATGTCATTGCTTAAAAGATATAGATTCTACGGCCTATAGTAGAGACAATGCTTTTGTACAATTTCAGCACATTGAAAAGAATTTCTAAGATTTTTTACGCGTAAAATACACATAACACAAAACTGACCATCATAACCATTTTTGTGTCGAGTTCAGTAATATTAAGTGTCTTTGTATTATTGTGCAACGAATCTCTAGAACTTCTTTCATTTTGCAGAACTGAAATGCTATACCCATTAAACAGCAGCTTTCCATTCCCTTCTCCCCCAGGCCCTGGTAACTTCCATTCTACTTTCTGTCCTATAGTTTGGCTACTCTAAGTACCTCATATAAGTGGAATTGTACAGGTTTGTCTTTTTGTGACTGGCTTATTTCACTTAGCATAATATCCTTGAGGGGATTCCATGTCATGGCATATGACAGTCTTTCCTTCCTTTTTAAGGCTGAAAATATTTCATCATATGTATAGACCACATCGTGTTGATCCAACCATCCATTGTTGGAGTCAACTTGAATCCATTCTGACGTGGAGTTTGTGAGATATGTGCTCACTGCACTTTCCCTCATGGCGGCAGATAAGGTGCAGTGGGAACGAGGAAGGACGGAAGAGCTTGAAGTCCCGCCTCTGCAGGGGCTGCTTTGTGCGGGGAGCTATAACCACGGCGATAGATGCGTTTTAGTTTAAGAAATCGGACAGAATCAAGATAAACAAATGCAGAGTGTTTTGCTCTATTTCTCTCCATTGAAAAAGACAGATAACATTTGAGGGGCTGTGGGAAGAGGAGTTAAGGGACGAGTCTTGGCCTCTTCACGTTGTGAAGCTGGTGACACCCCCAACGACATCTCCACATTGCTATATAGTTTATGGCTCTAATTATGCTTATCTCCTGTACTAAAATGCTTGACTATGTAAGTAATTATATTCATAAACCCAGGATATAATCATGTAGCAGATGACGATTCCAGGCACGGCTTTGGATATGTGGACTGAACTAAGACAAGATAATGTTTAAATAAACAAAAGCTGAATATAAAATACAGTCTGAATCTTTAAGACAATGATATTGTTAACTTTGGTATGTTCAATTTGAGAGTAGCTTTTGAAATCACAATGAATAAATAATAATATCTGTGAGAAGAACAACCTGAAGGTATTAAGATCTGCCGAATGCCAAAGGGGAGTGTGAGCCCCAGTCTGATGTGTAAAGACAGATACTGTCTGAACCAATGACACAGAGCAAATTCAAGTAGCTTAAAACAATGCATTTTGAAGAAAGAAGTCTAAACCCAAGTACATGATTTAAAATCTTAGAAAAGAAGTCGTTGCTCTCAGTGAATGGAAAAGAGAGAAAAGATCATCATAAATGTGGCACTGAATCGTGGCAGTGGCCCATAGCCCCAAACTCTATCTCTGTAGTGACCCTGTGGGGGTGTTTGGTGGCAGGTCATGCTTGGCCCCAAGGTTCCACACTACACAGTCATCAGAACATCATCTATGGATTGATACAAATGTCAGTTTCTATTTTCACTTTGCCTTAGCTTCAGCGCAATGCTTCCTATAGGCAATACTTATCTTGTACTGAACCAAGAGCTAGGATTTTCAAGTTTCACATCTTTTCCTCACATTTTACAGTCTTGGGATTTGGAGAACAGATCTTTGATCCACATAACTGTTTCTCCCATGGTTTTCAAACTTTAGTTGTTTAATTTTTTTTTTCTTTTTTGAGAGAGAGAGAGAGAGAAAGTGCATGTGCATGGGTGAGGGAGGGGCAGAGAGAGAGGGAGAGCGCGAATCTTAAGTAGGCTCCATGCCAAGTGCAATGCCCGATGTGGGGCTTGATTTCACGACTCTGAGGTCATGACCTGAGCTGAAGTCAAGAGTGGGACGCTTAACTGAGCTACCCAGGAGCCCCTCAAAGTTTAATCTTAACACTCTCAGCTTTAACATCCAAACTCCCTGTTTGTCTCATATATAGGAATCACACCATCTCCTGACTGCTTTGGTGTCTTCTCTCTGTCTCTTCTTGAATACTTTGTCATCTTCCTTGAGTTCTAACCTCAGAAATCTTTGCAGTTTTCCAAATGGAGATGCATCACAACTTTGCACAAAGTGGGGAAGAGTGAATGCTACTGTACCCCTCCCAGCGTATCACAGGATGAAGCCGGATGAAGTATAAGCAGGCATAAAGAAATACATATATTTTTTCTCACTTCAAAATAATAAATAAATAATATATGCTCATTGAAAAGAAAAGCATAAAAGGAATACATAATGAAAAGCAAAATTTCTAGAAGTCATGTCTGGGGCTAGCTTGGTTATACTCCTGTGGATTTTTTGTTTCCCTCTCTGGCTAATAACATATAACGCAATTGCAGAAATGAGATCATTCTACAACCTGTATTTTCTCTTGCTTCATTCATTTCATACACTGTGACATCTTTCTAGGTCAGTGCGCAGAGAGCTACCACATTCTTTTTCACGCCTCTGTGGGATCCGAACTGCATGGGTGCCCCTGTAAATTATTTAATCCATTTTCTAGTGGTGGCCATTTGAGGCCTGTTTCCAATTTTTTACTTTTTGAAACAAAGCTTCAATAAACAGCATTGTGTTGTGACATTTTTACATTCTTGAGTGGTTATCTCTGTGTATCCCTAGGAAAGGAGCTGCCAGCTAGAAGGTAGGCATCCTTCAGTTTTGGTAGGGGAGTTCGGCCCTGTGGCTCCGTACCACTCTCTGTTCTAGTCCTTTTTGAAAGTAATGTTAAAACGAGCTCCAAGCCTCCTGAGGCTTGTTTTCTAAACTCTTCCTTTTGGAGTATCCAAAGTAGTACCTGGATATTCCTGAGGTTCCTCTCGAGTGGAGTGAGGACCTGGTGATATTTTTCTTTCCTTCTCCATTCAGAATGGTGACTCTCTGATGATCCTTTCACACTGTACTTTCTGGGCTCCTTCCTGTTTATTACTTAGAACTGTGTCTGGTGTATCCTCTTTCCTTGTAGTTTCTAAAACGACCTGTACTTGGAAGTTATCATTTAAATCTCTCTCCCACATAGGGCTGGCAGAGCTTCCCCATGGAGGGAACTGACTGAAGTGACAGGTATAATTTCTCCCACAAACCTGCTATCTTGCATTCATTTACTAAATACTAAGTGCTTAATATAAACTGAGATGTAGTGATGAACAAGACAAACAAGATCCTTGCTTACCTAGCTTGCATTCTAGTGGGTGTTTATTGGAAGGTGGAGCATGTGGGAAGATGGCTCTGCAAGCCAGGGGCTCTGGATGGTGTCAGCATGATAGAAGTGCTGAAAAGGGTGTTGCCACAGAGCATGATTGGGAGGGCTACTTAGATCAGGAGAGGCCTCTGTGAGGAGGTGATATTCAGATTGACACATACGTGATGCAAAAAGCTAGCCATGTGTCAAGCCCAGGGAAAATCTTTCCAGGGGCAGGGAGCAGCTAGTGCAAAGGCCCTGGGGCAGGACAACTTTGGACCATTCAGAGAACTGAAAGGTAAAACAGCGTGACTGGAGTGGAGTTAGCGCCAGAAAGACAGGAGATGAGATCAGAGAGGTAGTGGGCCAGATCATGTTAGGGCCTTGAGGTCAATAATAAGACGTTTGCATTTTACATCCAGTGAAATGGGAAATCGTTAAAGGAGAGTACCATCTAATTTATGTTTTTAAGAGGCTGTTGTGGCTCTTATGTAGGTAACAGATTATGAAGGAGCAAGCAAGGAATCAAGGACCAGTGGAAGGACCTTTCCAGTCCAGATGTAATATTATGGTGGCTTAGACTAGAGCAGATTAGAGCAGACAGACTTGCTGATGGATTAGATGTAGAGGGTGAATTAGGAGAAGGATCATGAACACCACCTACTGTGGTTTGAGTACCTGAATGGATGCTGCATGTTATTTACCAAGATAGAAGTGGAGGAACTGGCTGTGGGGAAAAGATTAAGAGTTTTGTTTAAGTCAGAAGGATCCAGCAGGCTCTGGGTCTGGAACTCAGACTAACTTTATGTTACATGTGCCGGGAGCTGGGCTCCGTCATATAAAGCTCATAGCAGCAACATGATGCTTGAACAAAGAAGAGACTTCCTAAGTGCTTAAGGGGTTAAGCTGTCCTCATTACAATGTAAATATGCGCCCAAAGTGTTAACTCATCATGTGTAATGTTAGTCATTCTCACCTTAGTATGAATTTACATGTCTATTTTATAACAATGGTTTGAAAGCTACTGTTTGCAAAGGGCTACTAAAAGGACTTTAGGAGCACTAGACTCCTTTGAAGGTATACACTGAGCCCTGTGGGTATCCTCAGAAGGGAGGGGAAGAAGGGTGTGCTAAAAAACGGCAAAAAACACAAATTATAGAAATGTTAATTTTACCTAGGGCTGCTATGATCCTTAATTTTCAGTTGAAGTAGTCTTTTTCAAATATATAATCACGGTCTGCCTTGTTAAAAAAACAAAAAAACTATTGACTTATGTAACATTTCCAATTTAGTCTCTTTATTCTAGTAGCCATTCTATTGCATAGTTGCACTTTGTTTTTTTTTTTTTGTAACTTATAGAATTGGTACCTACAGAGATTCATAAAATGCTTTGCTTACTTGAGAACACTGTTATATAATACTAAAATTAAAATCGATGAAGTAGCCCTCCCTGAGCTAGTAGTATATGCTACCATCCCGTTTTTGGAGGAAATAGTCCTTTATAAGCATTTATGAATACTCACTCAGTGACAGTTGGTGTACTTAGCCGTCAGTTCTGGGTTTCTTGAGAACAGCAAAGGGACTTTGTCTCAAAGATTCTCGGGGGCTGGCCCAGTGGAGACCTAATGCTTTCGATGAAAAAGGCAGATGTAAAATAAGACCGATAATAAATAATGAAGCTGTTCTTTGGGAATCAAAACTAAATAAAACAAAGTCTCCCAAATTAGGTTTTTGGGTCACCCTCTACTCTTTGGATCCAGCTTCCCTGTGCTGTGGGTATGAATCTGCTTGTCTACACTGGGTGCAAGTATAGTTCCATTTCTTTGATTTTCCAAGTGGAATTAAATAGAATTATGTCCCTGTGATCCATGGTAAGGAGGAGTTTAATCCTGGGCAGTCTTTGAGGGGCCCTGCCCACTGCTGAAGGACAGTTTTTCAAAAAGGTGAAATCATGACTCCCAAATAAATAGAAAATGTCAAGGTGAAAGGTTTTCTTTAACTCTTTCATTCCCGAGGAAACAAGATGTAACGATGTACTGATTCAAGGGAGAATTCAAAAATCGCACGTCCATATAGGTCATCAGGAGTGCTGGAAGGATTTTACCTTCAGCCCCAGAGCAGGGCAGTGATTCACAGGACAAGAATCAGGCGTGTCCACTGTGTTCCACTGCAGTTCAGTGGACAAGAATCATTTGCATTACGACCTGGGTTAGCGTCCTGGGACCACTGTAAGAAAGCACAAACTAGGGGGCTTAAAACAACAGAAATTTATTCTCTTACCCTTCTGGAGGCTAGAATGCCAAAATGAGGGTATGGGCAGGAACCAGCTTCCCCCCACGCCTGCAGTGGAGAGCCCTTCCTTGCTGCTCCCTCCCGGCTGCCCATGGGTTCGCCCGCCATCTTTGGTGTTCCTCTGCTGCTGCTGCCCGCTGTAGCATTGCAGTCTCTGGCTCTCTCACCACAGGCCGTTCTCCCTTTGAGGATCTGCCTCTCTGTGCCTCTTCTCTTCTTCTAACAACACCAGTCATACTGGATCAAGGGCCCACTGTACTCCAGCATGACCTCATCTTAACTAATTACATTGCAGCGACCCCATTTCCAAGAAAGGTCACATTCTAAGGTACTGGGGGTTAGGACTTCAAAATGTCTTTTGAGGGGCCACAATTCAAGCCCTAACACCAGTCACTTTTTGCAACTCCGGAGTTGTGAAATAGCCCAAAGACAAGGAAGGACATGACACCCAGTACCCCGGGTTTTCTGCCCATCTCCATCTTTCACAAGTTTTCCTCACCCCCTTCCTGGGGTTGCCCCCAGATTGGGGGATCTTGAGTCCATGCTGGTAACCACTGCCATGCCCGCTACAAAGCAAGAAGCATTCCTCTTTCTGGGCAGGCTGGGCCCAGAGGTCTTGGCTGAGGCTGAACTCCGGGGCGGCTCTAAGGTTGCCGGCAAAGGCTTGGGGCACTGCTGGTGAGCTGCGCTTCCTGAGGCGGCTGATTCCACCCCCAATTCCACCTCTGTCTCAGGGGCACCGACTGGCCTCTCTGGCCTCCAAACACTTCAAGCATTTGTCACTGTTCCTTTCCTGGCAAATCTCTCCAGACGTCTGCAGATACCCTCTCTCTTCCGTCTTCAGTGACAGTCAGTGGGTGAGTTTCTCCTGCTCATTCACCTCCGCCCCATATACTCCGAGGACCGGTGCAGGAAAACTGTGCTGCGCCCTTGCCACGGCAAGATTCCGCACCCCATAGCTGTGCTGCATTCAGAGGCTGCAGAGCAGACGCGCGAGTCGGAGAAAGCTTGATGTTGGAAGGGGCTTCCGGTCATCTGGGGTAAAGAGCAGAGCACTCCACGCCCCGCGCATTCTGAGCATTAGGTTTATGCTGTGGTGGCTTAGTGACTCCCCTCACCTGAAACTGCCTCCTCTTCTCTCTGTTCCGCTTCCTTCTCTGGGAAGCGATGGTATCCAACAGGTGCGCACGGGAGGCCAGTCCCACCACGGGTGATGTCTTTTCTGACTTCTTCAGGGCACCCGGTCCTGGTTGTGCTTCTCAGCCTGACCTACTTGCGATCCCCAGGGGGCCCATTCCCTTAACCCCGGCTGGCCTGCAGGGTGAGAATGATCTGTGCAGGTTGACACTAACTGTTGAGAAATGCCTAGTCCGTCTTAAGCACATTTAATCTTAGCAGCTTGAAGACTTGTTTTCTAGTCGATAGAGTCCTCATTTATCCAAATAGCTTCCAAAACCCTTCAAAGACCCCTTATCTTTGCAGTTTAAAATAGTGGATTTATTTAGTCATTTATGTTTATTATTGACATATAACGTATTGGTTCAGGGGTACAGGTCTGTGATTCCTCAGTCTTACACACACAGCACTCACCACAACACATACCCTCCCCAATGTCCATCACCCAGTCACCCCATCCCTCCTACTCCCTTCTCCTCCAGCAACCCTCAGTTTGTTTCCTGAGATTAAGAGTCTCTTATGGTTTGTCTCCCTCTCTAGTTTCGTGTTGTTCCATTTCCCCCTCTCTTCCCCTATGATCCTCTGCCTTTTTTCTTAAATTCCACATATCATTGAGGTTATATGATAAATGTCTTTCTCTGGTTGACTTATTTTACTCAGCATAATACCCTCTAGTTCCATCCAAGTCATTGCAAATGGCAAGATTTCATTTTTTGATGGCTGCATAATATTGCATTTTGTGTGTATGTGTGTGTGTGTGTGTGTGTGTGTGTGTGTGTATACCACATCTTTATCCATTCATCGGTTGATTGACATCTAGGCTTTTTCCGTAGTTTGTCCTATTGTGGACATTGCTACTATAAACACTGGGGTGCACATGCCCCTTTAGATCACTACCTTTGTATCTTTGGGGTAAATACCCAGTAATGCAATTGCTGGGTGGTAGGGTAGCTCTATTTTTAACTTTTTGAGGAACTTCCATACTGTTTTCCAGAGTGGCTGCACCAGCTTGCATTCCCACTAATAGTGTAGGAGGGTTCCCCTTTCTCTGCATCCTTGCCAACATCTGTCATTTCCTGACTTGTTAATTTTAGCCATTCTGACTGGTGTGAGGTGGTATCTCACTGTGGTTTTGATTTGTATTTCCCTGATGCCGAGTGATGTTGAGCACTTTTTCATGTGTCTGTTGGCCTTTTGAATGTCTTTGCAGAAATGTCTGGTTTTGTCTTCTGCCCATTTCTTGATTGGATTATTTGTTCTTTGGGTGTTGAGTTTGATAAGTTATTTATAGATTTTGGATACTAGCCCTTTATCTGATATGTCTTTTGAGAATATCTTCTCCCATTCTGTCAGTTGTCTTTTGGTTTTATTGACTATTTCCTTCACTGTGCAAAAGCTTTTGATCTTGATGAAGTCCCAATTAGTTCATTTTTGCCCTTGCTTACCATGCCTTTGGAGATGTTTCTAGGAAGAAGTTGCTGTGGCTGAGGTCAAGGAGGTTGCTGCCTGTGTTCTCCTCAAGGATTTTGATGGATTCCTTTCTCACATTGAGGTCTTTCATCCATTTTGAGTCTGTATTTGTGTATGGTGTAAAGAAATGGCCCAGTTTCATTCTTCTGCATGTGGCTGTCCAACACTGTTGCCCAACAGTATTTGTTGAAGAGACTGTCTTTTTTCTATTGGATATTCTTTCCTGCTTTGTTGAAGATTAGTTGACCATAGAATTGAGGGTCCATTCTGAGTTCTTTATTGTGTTCCATTGATCTATGTGTCTGTTTTTGTGCCAGTACCATACTATATTGATGATTACAGCTTTGTAATAGAGCTTGAAGTCCAGAATTGTGATGCCACCAGCTTTGGTTTTCTTTTCCAACTTTCCTCTGACTATTTGGGGTCTTTTCTGGTTCCATACACATTTTAGGATTATTTGTTCCATTTCTGTGAAAAAGGTTGATGGTATTTTGATAGGGATTGCATTAAATGTGTAGATTGCTCTAGTAGCATAGACATTTAAAAAATATTTGTTCTTCCAATCCATGAGCATGGAATGTTTTTCCATTTCTTTGTGTCTTCCTCAATTTCCTTCATGAATATTGTATAGTTTTCTGGGTAGAGATTCTTTCCCTCTTTGGTTAGATTTATTCCTAGGTATCTTATGGTTTTTGGTGCAATTGTAAATGGGATTAACTCCTTAATTTCTCTCTTCTGTCTTGTTGTTGGTGTATAGAAATGCAACTGAATTCTATGCATTGATTTTATATCCTGCAACTTAATTGAATTATTGTATGTGTTTTTAGCAGTTTTGGGTTTTCCACATAAAGTATCATATCATCTGCAAAGATGTGAGAATCTGACTTCTTCTTTGCCGATTCAGATGCCTTTTATTTCTTTTTGTTCTCTGATTGCTGAGGTTAAGACTTCTAGTACTATGTTGAACAGCAGTGGTGGTAGGGGACATCCCTGCTGTGTTCCTGACCTTAGGGGGAAAGCTCTCAGTTTTTTGCCTATTGAGAATGATATTCACTATGGGTTTTTCATAGATGGCTTTGATGACATTGAGGTATGTACCCTCTGTTCTTATGCTGTGAAGACTTTTAATCAGGAAAGGATGCTGTATTTCGTTAAATGCTTTTTCTGCACCTATTGAGAGGATCATATGGTTCTTGTCCTTTCTTTTATTTGCGTATTGTATCACATTGATTGATTTGCAAATGTTGAACCAAACTTGCAGCCCTGGAATAAATCCCACTTGGTCATGGTAAAGAATCTTTTTAATGTACTGTTGGATCCTATTGGCTAGTATTTTGGTGAGAATTTTTGCATCCATGTTCATCAGGGATATTGGTCTGTAATTCTCCTTTTTGATGGGGTCTTTGTCTGGTTTGGGGATCAAGGTAATGCTGGCCTCATAAGAATAGCTTAGAAGTTTTCCTTCCATTTCTATTTTTTTTTGGAACAGCTTCAGATGAATAGGTATTAATTCTTCTTTAACTTTGTTTGATATAATAATAATAATAATATATCAAATAATATATTATATTATATATAATATATTATATTATATAATATGATATATTATATCAAATAATGTTTGATATAATTCCCCTGGGAAGCCATCTGGCCCTGGTTTCTTGTTTGTTGGGAGATTTTTGATGACTGCTTCAATTTCCTTGCTGGTTATGGGTCTGTTCAGGTTTTCTATTTCTTCCTGATTCATTTTTGGTAGTTTATATGTCTCTAGGAATGCATCTATTTCTTCCAGATTGTCTGGTTTATTGTCATATAGTTGCTCATAATATGTTTTTATAATTGTGTGTATATCTTCAGTGTTGGTTGTGATCTCCCCTCTTTCATTCATGATTGTATTTATTTGGGTCTTTTCTCTTTTCTTTTTGATAAGTCTGGCCAAGGGTTTACTAATCTTTTAATTCTTTCAAAGAACCAGCTCCTAGCTTCATTGATCTGTTCTATTGTTCTTTTGTTTTCTATTTCATTGATTTCTCCTCTAATCTTTATTATTTCTCTTCTCCTGCTCAGTTTAGGCTTTATTTGCTGAACTTTCTTCAGCTCCTTTAGGTATAGGTTTAGGTTGTGTATTTGAGAACTTTCTTGTTTCTTGAGAAAGGCTTGTATTGCTATATATTTCCCTCTTAGGACTGCTTTTGCTGCATCCCAAAGGTTTCTTCTTTAATTTCCTGGTTGAACATTTATTCTTTGGTAGGATGCTCTTTGACCTCCCCATATTTGAGTTCATTCCAACTCAATCTTCTTGTGATTGAGTTCCACTTTCAAAGCATTGTGGTCTGAAAATATGCAGGGAATGATCCCAATCTTTTGGTACCAGTTGCTACTTGATCTGTGAATGTGATCTATTCTGGAGAATGCTCCATGTGCTCTAGAGAAGAATGTGTATTCTGTTGCTTTGGGATGGAATGTTCTGAATATAACTGTGAACTCCATCTGGTCCAGTGTGCCATGTAAAACCCTTATTTCTTTGTTGATCTTTTGCTTAAGTGATCTGTCTGTTTCAGTGAGGAGGATGTTAAAGTGTCCCCTACTATTATTATATTATTATTGATGTGTTTCTTTGATTTTATTATTAATTGGCTTATATAATTGGCTTATATAATACGCCCTCAACATGGGCATAATATTTACAATTGTTAGATAGATCCTTTAATTATGATATAATGTCCTTCCTCATCTCTTACTACAATCTTTAGCTTAAAATCCAATTTGTCTGATATAAGGATTGCCACCCCAGCTTTCTTTTGATGTGCATTGGCATGATAGTTTTCCACCCCCTCACTTTAAATCTGGGGGTGTCTTTGGGTCTAAAATGAGTCTCTTGTGGACAGCATATCGATAGGTCTTGGTGTATCCAATCTGATACATGTGTCTTTGATTGAGGCAATTAGCCCATTTACATTCAGGGTCACTATTGAAAGATATGAATTTAGTGCCATAGTATTGCCTGTAAGGTGACTGCTACTGTATGCTGTCTCTGTTCCTTTCTGGTCTTTGTTACTTTTGGGCTCTCTCTTTGCTTAGAGGACCCCTTTCAATATTTCTTGCAGGGCTGGTTTGGTCATCACAATACTTTTAGTTTCTGTTTGTCCTGGAAGCTTTTTATCACTCCTTCTACTTTCAATGGCAGTCTAGCTAGACAAAGTATTACTGGCTGCATATTTTTCTCATTTAGTACCCTGAATATATGATGCCAATCCCTTCTGGCCTGCCAGGTCTCTCTGTGAACAGGTCTGCTGCCCATCTAATGTTTCTACCATTGTAGGTTACAGACCACTTGTCCCGAGCTGCTTTCAGGATTTTTTCTTTGTCTCTGAGATTTGTAAGTTTTACTATTAGATGTCAGGGTGCTGACCTATTTTTATTGATTTTGAGGGGGATTGTCTGTGCCTCCTGGATTTTGATGCCTGTTTCCTTCCCTGAATAAATGAGGTTCTCCACTATAATTTGTTTCAATATACCTTCTGCCCTCCTCTCTCTTTCTTCTTCTTCTGGGATCACAGTTATTCTAATATTGTTTTGCTTTATGGTATCACTTATCTCTTGAAATGTCCCTTCGTGATCCAGTATTTGTTTATCTCTCTTTTTCTCAGCTTCTTTATTCTCCATCATTTGGGCTTCTATATCACTAATTCTCTCTTCCACCTCATTTATCCTAGCAGTTAGAGCCTCCATTTTTTTATTGCATTCTCATTATTACCTTTTTGGTTTTGACTTGGTTAGATTTTAATTCTTTGATTTCTACAGAAAGGGATTCTCTAGTGTCTTCTATGCTTTTTTCAAACCCAGCTAGTATCTTTATAATCGTTATTCTGAACTCTAGTTCTGATATCTTACTAATGTCCATACTGATTAGGTCCCCAGTGGTCAGTACTGCCTCTTGTTCTCTTTACTGAGGTGAATTTTTCTGTCTTGTCATTATATCCAGAGAAGAATAGATGGACAAGAGAACAAAATACTAAAAGTGTAACAATGACCCCAGAGAAATATACACTAAGCAAATTAGAAGAGACCCAAAACTGGAGGAAGGGAGGAAGAGAATATGATCAGGCTGGTGAATAGAACAGAGCCATACACTAAATTTTGGGTGTATTTTGGTCTGTTAGAAGAAACTGCATCCCAAAATTTTAAAGAAAAAAAAATATATAATAAGGATAATATGATGAAGAGATAGAATATGACTGTAAAAATGAAAATTAAAAAAAATTTAAAAAAGGAATTGGTAAGATAAGAAGTTGGTTGAAAAAGAAAGCAGAAAAATAAAAAAAGAAAAAAGACAAAATAGAGAAAATTAAAAATGAATTCTATGTGCTGTATTCCTCTAGCTCTGGAGTTCCACAGTTCTCATAGATTGGTGAACTTGGTCTTGGCTGGATGTTCTTGCTGATCTTCTGGGGGAAGGGCCTGTTGCAGTGCTTCTCAAATGTCTTTGCCTGAGGAGAATTGCACTGCCCTTGCCAGGGGCCAGACTAAGTAATCTGTTTGAGTTTGCTCTTGGGAGCTTTTGTTCCCTGAACGCTTTCCATAGAGCTCTGGAGGATGGGAATGAAAATGGCAGTCTCCCAATTTCCAGCCCAGGCTCGGGGCCCCACCCCTCAGTGCACCCTCAGAGATAAGCAATCACTCTCATCTCCCTGGTCTCTGGTTGGGCTCCGAGCTCACCAGGCCTGTGACCGAGCATTTCTGTCTCTGGCCCATGGCCCTATTTGGAGTCTCCAAACGAAGCAGATTCCAAAGGCACACTCCCGCACCACTCCTCCTGGGGGAAGAAGGGGGGGGCCCGGATCTGTCACTTGTGGGGTCCCTGCTCGAAGAGCAGTGTCCCGACTCTGTCACAGATCACAGTTTAAGGTAACCCTGAGCTAATAGCCCCCCCTTCAGCTCCGTCTCTGCAGCTGGCTTCCCTGCTGGGTTACCTGGGAACTCTGCTGCACACAGGCACCCCCAGTCTTTCTGTGACCCAGCAGGTCCTGAGACCACACTGTCCCCATGAGGGCTCCACCCTGCTTAGTCTCTGGAGCCACGTCCCTCAGTGGAGCAGACTTCTGAAAAGTTCCAATTCTGTGCTCCGCTGCTCTACCACTTGCCAGGAACTGGCTGACGGATGCTCCCCCTGCCCCACCCCTGTCTTCCCATATAGGACCTCAGATTCACTTCTCCGTACATCTTACCTTCCAAAAAGTGGTCACTTTTCTGTTCATAGAATTTCTGCTATTCTTTTCTTCGATCTCCTTTTGAGTTTGTAGGTGTTCAGAGAGTTTGATAGCTATCTAGCTGAATTCCAGGGATGGGAGGAAATTTAGGCCTCCTATTCCTCCACCATCTTGGACTCCTCTGGAAATAGTGGATTTTAAATAAGTGCTTTTGCCTCCCTCCTCCGCAGGGGACATGTGGCAATTATCTGGAGACATTTTTTTTTTTTTTTAAATCATTGCAGCTGTGGGGTTGTGGCTGGCACCTAGTGGGTAGAGGCCAGGGATGTGGCTAGACATCCTACAGTGGCTCCTGACCCCACCACAGCAATAATCACAGACAAATTGTCGACAGTGCTAAGGTTAAGAAACCTTGGTTTAAAAGAAAGAAAAAAGATAACCACTTTTTAAAAAATTACAAAATAATGTATGCCCCATATGGAAAAAATTGAAAATACAGACAAGCTAAAAAGAAAAATAGAAACCTCTTGAAATCCCAGGAAAGTACATTTTCTGCTAAGGTTAAAACATTTTTTTCTTAAAGCTGTATTAAGAATAATTTGCATTCTTTCTCACTCCCAGTAAAACTTAGTTTTATTCCCGTTCCATTTGTAAAACTCAATGGATTGAAGCAAGTTGGCCCAAGTTTGCATGGGCCCAGAGGAGGGGAAAGCAAAGTTACAAATAAGGATCAAAGCTCTTTCTTTAAGGCACTGGACTAATTCCAGATGTATTTCTAGATATGAAATGCCACTGAATGTCCGGAGCAGAGACTGTTGTCACAGGGGTAGGAGACTGCTCAGCCTACCCGCTTCTCAGGGAGCCGCTGGAAAGTGAAGACGTTAGCAGTGGATGCTGGGGCTTCAGCAGGAGAAGGAGGTTGGCTATTGGCTATTTTTAAAAGAGAAGCCTTCTAAAATAGTAAGATGTTAAAATAATGACCTGTGAAAGGAGAGAGGCCCTTTTGTGGAGTAGAAAGCTGGAGACAATGTGGCACCCACTGGGGAGTGTCTCTGAGTGACATTTTGGCCACGTGAGGGTTCAGGAAAGTGGGTGGCTGAGTCTACGTGGGGGCTCAGTGTCTGGCGGCAGATGAAAATTCTCGATGAGTGTGAGCTGATGAGTGTGGTCCCAGCAAGAAGCCGCCCCTGCGAGCTCCCTTCGGCCCCGGAGTATCTTGGAGAAAGTGCAGTACTGAGGCAACCAGACACATCCCCTCAACCAGAACTTCCCCAGCCCCCACTCTGTGGCAGCCTTTGTGCGGTGCTGGGTGTGAGGGGCACAATGATGAATCAGGCTTTTGTCTGAGTGAAAGAAGACATAGAGTTCGTTGAGTCTGGGGCCATGTCTACTTTCCTAAACAGGAAGTTGCCTGCTCTTGAAATTTAAGGCTGGTACAGAAACTTTAGAGCTCCTTTTGTTCGTGTAGGTTGTATCAACATAATTAATTGAGAGTGAATCTAGGCAGACGCTGTCAAGGAGTTCATCAAGAGGGCTTTTTGCTTTGGAGGGAAGCATGGCGGGAGGGGTCAGTGCTCCTCAGTGAGTCACGTTTCCTCAGCTGGAACAAGGGCTCAAGCCACATAGATGGCCATGGCTGCAGAACGCAAGACAGATGTGAATAAAGGCCAGTCAGCAAAGAAGGGGTGAGAAGCCGAACTCTGAGATTAAGGGTGGGAGTGGAACCAGAGCAATAGCTTGTTTAAAAATTTAGGTGACATCAGTGTGGTTTGTAATAAGACACTCTATACTTGTCAGCTGCCCAATGGCTATGTAATTAAACAAGCTATTATGGAAAATTTGAAACATAAATAAAAGTAGAAAGCATAGCATAAAGAATCCAGTGTACTCATCACCAAGTCTCACTGATTTTTAATAAACTGCCCATTTTGTTTTAGTTCTCCCCACACCTACTCAATCTCCCAGTAATTTTAGAAGCAAATTCCAGACACCATGTCATCTGTAAATATTTCATTATGTATCTCTAAAAAAGAAATCGTATATACTTTGAATTTTAGGTCTTTGTGTAGTGCAGAGGTATGCTCTAACCGTCTGACACTGTTGATCTGAAAACACACCGAAGAGAAGAAAAAGTGTCGTCTCCTTAGAAAAACCTCCACCTGCTCCTTCCCAGGTTGAAATGAAGGCCCTTTGTGCCTTCTGTGTATACCTTGATCACTGTCCTCAACACATTGCATAGAAATTGTTGATTCCTTGTCTGTGTCCTTTGTCAGTGTGACATTGACGTTTAATGCTCCGTAAATACCCATATGCTCCCCCACATTTCCCAGCCTCCCTTGCAGGTAGGCTGGGGCCATGTGACTATTTCAGGCCGTTGACCTGTGAGTGGGACTAATTCATCATTTCTGGTCCCAAGCCTAGAAAAAACCATGGTGCTGCCTCCACGTTTGTTCTTGTCTTCTCAAGGCTCTGGTCATGTGTGACATGGTGGCATTCCAATATTGAGAGTCCCCACATCCCATGTCACTGAATGAACGAGAGTCTTACTGGTCCTTGAGGGACTCTGTAGAAGTGAGAAATTAGGTGGTGTCATGCTAACTGACAGTAACTTGTTACCTCAGCATCAGAGAGCCTCTCCTCAAGAACACAAACTAAATTCGAGGTTCTTCCGAGTCAGGGGCCATGTGCTCCATCACTATATCCTTGGTACACTCCTTGTGCTTGGCATAGAGTAGGTTCTTAGAAATGTTTGGGAAAAAGGAAGAGAAAATAAAAAGAAGGAAGGAGGGAAGAAAAGAAGAAAGGATGGAAAAAGGGACACAAGGAAGCAAGCATGTTCTGAAGCCCCAAGATTTAATGCATGAGTTCACAATGTCTGACCCTTTGGGGATGCCGGTAGTAAAAACAAACAAGCAAACCCAGAAAGCTCTCTTTTAGAAGTTTTCTGAAGACCAATCCCAGGAAATGTCTCTTACATAATGGCTTTGCTTTTCCCACCGAGACTTGGGCAAAGCTAAGACTGAGGAGTCAGCCTCTCCTTCCGGCTGCAGCCCTCCACAGGGCCACTTGGCTGGCATCCTCTTGGGCCCATTGGCATCGCCTCCTTCAGCTCCTCGTTTGCTCTCTGGCACCCAGCTCCCGAGCACACTGTCTCCAGGGGCTGGGGTACAGGAGTGAGTAAGAAAGGGCCCCATCTGGTCCCCCCGCGAGCTGTGTGGCAAGGAGGAGGACTTTCCAGAGAAAGCCTCCCGGCAGATCCTGGAGTAGAAGTTCCTCAGGGTCCAGGCTGCCTCTTCAGCACCTTCCTCCGGGGTCTCCAGGATCCACACTGCTCAGGTTTGTGTCCATGGAGCTTTGAGTACTTCCTCCTGCCCTCGCAGAGCGACAGCTGATCACTTCCATTTCGGCTGGCAACAAAGATCACTCCCAGTTCGGCTGGCGACAAAGCTCCCTGTCTATTCCCAGTGTTAGCTGCAGCTCTCTGGGAGGCGCGCCGGCAGGGACGGTGCATGCATATGCGACCCCGAAGCCGTGGTAGGCACGCCGGGCTCTGCAAACCAGCCTCATGCACTGGACCCCTGTGCAGGCAGAGGGAGTCGCTGGGAGACGGGAAAGAAGTTATCACCATAACCATAACCACGGTGTCGTCCTCATTTTTCAACATCTTCGTACATATTTCACAAAACACCTAGCAATGGTAGAATTTTCTGGTCTTTTTCGGTCCATGTAGAAGAAAGGAACCCACCGCTCCAGAGGGTCTGTTTACACGGAGCCCTATAGATACCCTCCTGAAGTTGGTTCCAGCAGTTATCTATCTAGTGTTGGAGCTGGGAGAGGGTCAGAAGTTTAAGGCCAGTGTGGTTTGTGAAATCCTGGAGATTCTGTTTAGCTTTATTTACAGCCTGAGCTCTTCAGCATGCCAGGGTACGTGTGAGCAGCCCACCAGTCATTGGGTTATAGCCTATCCAATGACTTCTTCTTAACTTGATTAGGTTGAGAAATACCCTATTTCCAGATAGGTCACATTCCTTGGTGCCGGGGGTTAGGACTTCAGTATACTGTTTTTTAGGGAGGAGTAGAGGACGCAATTCATCCCATCACGAACAGCTTCTTCCCCCCCGCCTTCCCCCACTGCCCCCCTCCCCTTCTTCAGGGCTTCACTTAAAGTCTATCCACTCAGTGCAGTCGAGTCTGATGGCATCATTTAATGTCCCAGTCTGCCCCATCCTTCCGCCCCAACTTCCAGTAATTTTCAGGGGCTCTTCCCCCTGCTATAGCACACATAACATGCTAGATAATTTATCTATTAATTATGCCTATCCTTGACTGTCTGTCTCAACCTGCCACCCTCCCCTGACCTTGAGGAGTGAAGGAGGAAGTCTTTGGCTCCTCACCAATATATCCCATCTCCTGGCCCAGAGCCTGACCCACAGATGTTATATGACATAAAATATATTTGTAGAACTAATTGATGGCTTTTGTATTTTTTTTAATGGAAAGGTAAATCTGAAAAAAAAAAAGAAAAGAAAAGGTAAATCTGTATGTTAGGCAGTTCATGATATTGTAGCCGTGAAATTTCAGGTTGGTGCCATGTGGGAGCATGGTATGTGAGGAAGACCAATGCAAGCCTTTCCTTAGGCCTCTTTTCCATACATTTATTATTTGTTCTGGGTGCTTTAAGAAATAGCAACCCACGTAGTTACATTTCTCAATCCCATACTTAGGACAAAGTATATAATAGTCTTGGGTTGTGGTTTCAATTAACATAGCAAACCCAGTACAGACTTTCTTCCTGGCATCCAAATTGAAGAGGCTGCTTTCACTTTCTAGCCCAGTTTTTCTTTCCACTTTCTCTTTTTCTCACTAAAAACATCTATGGTATCCACCCTATATTGGTAGGTTAAAAACGCCAAGTCCTCAGACAGAATCCACATTATTATTCCATTTTTGTAGATGAAAAAGAATAGAGGTATAGAGCACATATGTCGTTTTACGACACAGGAAGGGTCTGGAACCAGATGCATCAAACATGCGATGGGGAGAGACTTTATTTATACATTTTTACATTGAAAAAATTTTTTTAACCAACAGGTATTACTTTGGCAATAAGATGAAGAGGCCAATAAAAATTGAAAAAGCCTTCCTTGATAGACTAAGTTTCCCATGGCAGAAGGAACAACGCTGGTGGATTGAACACAGCCTGTTCTTCCACGAGGAAAGATGAAGAAGAAACTGCTTTTCTCTTTACTGCCCTGGGAACTAGTAACGAGCAGGGATCTAGATCTCAGCCATGGTTTTTAAAAGCACACCGAAAGACCGGAGGGAAACCCAAGTACAGGACCAACCAGGGTCATTGCCTTGCGCTGGGATGACAGACGATTTCTGTTGTGTGTTTTAGTTTTGTTTTAATCCTTTTCTGTGTTAAAAATGGGCACCCAGTAGATGATGTTGGCCGGGAACAAGAATGTCTTCATGTCACTGCTCTCCAGGCTCAGAGAGGCTCCTGGGCCCGAGGAAGCCCTCGTCTGCCCTGCGGAGGTGGGGGTCTGTGTTCACAGGCTCCCCATGCAAGGGATTTACCGCTGGGCATTCCTCCAGAGAGGGGCAACCCTGTTAAGGCTCCTCACACAAGTCCCTGTGTTAGAGATATGGAAATTCTTCCATGTCAGGGCTGGTGAGGGTTTTCCTAACCCAGAGAGGGCTTGGGAAGGAACTAAACCAAGGGATCCACCCCCCTTCCTGCTGGCTTCCCAGAAGCCACCCACGCCGCACCAACAGTCAGGCAGGAGGGGTCCACGTGGGCTGACCTGACTCAGGGGACTCTTGAAATGGCAGGGCCAACCCTCTTCAACTCCAGGTAGGCGGTACCGTTGGCAAGCTGGTTCACTGCCAGAGTCTGGAGCCTAGTGCCTCGGGCAGGACAAACTCTGGCTTTGATACAGAGGCTGCAAAAGCAGAGGCTGTGATGCGTGCTCTGGAAAGCTGGTGTGCCTCCGAATCACCTGGGGAGCTTCTCTGGCCTCACCCACAGTCCCATTCCCTAGTTCGCACCAACGGCCTGGGAACTGGAGTTTTAATAAATATCCTTGTGCTGTTTATCAGCACGAATTCCCCAACACCAGTCTTCATATTCTACACGAACTACTGCGCTTGGTGTCAGACTCCACAGGTTTAAGGGCCCAGACCCCCCCAAGGATGGCCCTCTCTTCAGAGGCCAGTGGCAAGTGCAGGGTCTCTAGGTCTCCCAAATTCTCTCTGACTTGTCTACAAATTCAAAGGTTTCTATACCCTACCCGCACCTCCCCAGTTTTGATAATTCACTAAATGACTCATAAAACTTAGGAAAAATCCTACACTGAATGCTTTTTAGAAAGAACACAACTCAGGAACAGCCTAACGGGAAATCTATAGCGTAAGGTAAGGAGCGGGGGGCACATAGCTTCCGTGTCCTTGCTGGGTGCACCACCCTCCCAGCACATGAATGTGCTCACAAACCTAGAAGCTCCCAGAAGCTCCTCGTTCAGAAGTTTTTATCCAGACTTCATCAGTAGGCACGATTGATTCAATCACTGGCCATTTGTGATTGGACTGGATCGTGCAGCACTTACCCCCACCCCGCTCCCTGGCCCCCCGGGCTGCAAGTCAATCCTTCAATCACGTGCTTGATCCTTCTGTTGTGTTCAGACCTTCCCTTGAAACTCAAGGGCCACCAACAGTTGCATTGCTAGCATAAACTCAGATATGATTCAGAAGGGGATTTTTTTTTTTTTCATGAGTACCAAAAGATGCTCCTATCACTCAGAAAGTGCCAAGAGTTTTAGGAGCTCTGTGTCAAGAATCAGGGACAAAGACCAAATATAGTTTACTATAGCACAACCTCCCCAAATGATTCTGATGCAGTTGCCATACATTGAGAACCATTGTGTAAGAAGATATTGATAATGCTTGAAAACTCCAAGTATCTGGGCACCTGGGTGGCTCAGCTGGTTAAGCATCTGCCTTCAGCTCAGGTCATGATCCCAGGGTCCTGGGATTGAGCCCCACATCTGGCTCCCTGCTCAGCAGGAGGTCTGCTTCTCCCTCTCCATCTGTGTGTGAGCTCTCAATCTCTTTCTTTCAAATAAACGAATAAATCTTTAAAAAAAGAAAGAAATAAAAAGAAAACTCTAAGTATCAACACCATTTTGGTGAGCAGAGAATTCTGTCTTTGATGTAGGCTTCTCCCTGCCTTATAATGTCGTTCTCTCCTCTTCCCTCCAGTAACTTTCTTCAAGATACAACTATAACTTATTTCTCAGTCCCCATGGGGCTCCCTCTTCTTGGTGTTAGTGTGGTACTGATTTGTAAAATTCTCTGGCCCCTTGTGCAATGTTTTCAATGCTCCTCTGCCCCTCTCTTGCGTGTGTCTGCCTCTCTCATCACATCAGCTGTCCAGGGACCCTGCTTTATGTTTCTTTAATGACCCCTGATGCAAGATTTAGTATCCTTGGGCATGGTGCTAAGTCAGCTTTCAATAATAGTCAGTAGGAATAAATGAAGGCATGAATGTTTGACCTAATATAGGAGGAAGGAGCAAGTGTTCTGCATGTAATTTGGATGTCATACATTTTTGTCGACTACCTGAGTGAATCCAACATTAAGACTAAATCCCTTACCTGGGGGTGCCAGGTGGCTCAGTGGGTTAAAGCCTCTGCCTTCGGCTCAGATCATGATCTCAGGGTCCTGGGATGGAGCCCCACTTTGGGCTCTCTGCTCAATGGGGAGCCTGCTTCCTCCCTCTCTCTGCCTACTTGTGATCTCTGTCAAATAAATAAATAAAATCTTTTAAAAAATTAATAAATTCCTTGCCTGGAACCAGATAATTTTTAATAAATGTCAAAGCAGAACTTCTACTTTGGACTGACCACAGTTGACTGCGAGGCAACCCAGCTTGGTGTATTTATTAATAAGTGTGAAAATCAGTAGAATGGTCACTAGACTTGAAATCGGAGAATATAGGGTCATGGCCTGGATCTGCCCTTGGGAGTTGTGAGATCCTGGGGGATGTTGTTTGCTTGAATAAGTTTTATTCACCTATGCATTGTTTTGGCCATCTGTACTGAGAAACCACTGCGTATTGGCACTGTGCTATACACTTTAAACACGATCTCACTTCGTCATCACACCTCTTTTAAGTAGATAGTTATTTTCCCAATTTATACTTTTTTTTGACATTTTATGTATTTTAAAGCAAGAGTGAGAGTAAGAGTGAGAGTGTGCAGGAGAGTGGGGGGAGGGGGTGAGGGGGAGGGAGAGGATCTCAAGCAGACTGCCCCTGAAGGCAGAGCCTGATGTAGGGCTTGATCTCTTGACCCTGAGATCATGACCTGAGCTGAATCCAAGAGTTGGATGCGTAACTGACTGAGTCACCCAGCCGTCCCCATTTTTAATTTTATTGTTGAAGAAAAATCACATTTTCAGGTCATTCTTGGCAGATGTGCCCTTCAGCCTCTAGACTGCCTTCCCAGGGTTCCTGACCTCTGAACCCCAAAGCACAGCTACTATTATTTATCCTGAATGGCCTCTGAGGCCTTAGAGTCTGTAAAAGGGCATCAATCTTGAATGAAGGAACAAGAGAGATGGTCTGATTCACCTACATTCAAATGAAGATTTGGAGACCAAGGTCCCAAATTGGGGAATAAGAGGAGACTCTTCCAGAAAACCCCCTTTGGTACCCCAGGTCTCTCTCACTTTGGGTTCTCCTCTCTGCCTTCAAGTTGACGTCATGGCAACCAGACGGCAGCGTTCACAGGAAGTGCCGTCAGATTCACCCTCGTGAAGGCCGGCAGCTCTGAAATTTCCAACCAGACATTGAGGACTAAAGTGGAATCAAACATGGTCCTCACCTGTATTCAGCCAAACTCGACACTCTTCGTTAATTCCTAACTGATTTTCCCATTTCTCAGCAGGCTAAGCACTGTAAGCCAACCAAACCTATGCGTCCTGGCGGGCTGGGAAAGGAGCGGAAACCGTCAATTCATCAGAAGAAGAAACTCATGATTGTTGCTGAACTGGATGAAAATTGTGAGGTCCCCCAGCCAAAACGATGGGATTCTCTTCAACACTCACTCCCAGTAAGGT
Source organism: Martes martes (assembly GCF_963455335.1). Taxonomy (NCBI): domain Eukaryota; kingdom Metazoa; phylum Chordata; class Mammalia; order Carnivora; family Mustelidae; genus Martes; species Martes martes. The sequence continues at coordinate 58,856,827 of NC_137899.1, read as the reverse complement.
TAGAAACCAGAGCTGAAAAAAGGCAGGATTAAACAATCATCCGGCTAAACAAAATAAAGACGCAGTGTTTAGCTCTCACTTCTAAATGTATGAGCATTTGTTGTTCTGTTAAAAAAAAAACAAATCCTGAGGGAAGTGTAGTTACACGGGGCTAGTTTGGATAAACTGCGCCACTCCCTCATCCCCAGAACAAAATGAGCCAACAGCAACAAGAATCCTACAGCTGGAATGCATTCTGGATTTCTGATCTGAATATTTACCCAGGATTATACATTGTTCCCCGCCCCCCACAGCGTTCCCATACCCATAAGCATACATTTAAAACCAAGATCCCAAAGCCCTTAAATCAAACCTTTTTCATGAGTCACATGCTTTATCCAATTCAAACTTAGGAGCTTGAAGAAAAAAAAAAAAAACCAATCACTAACTACAGCTGGAATTCACAAGCAAGTTCTCCTGCCGGTCGACTCACCGCAGTCTTCATTTGATGAGCCAGAAGGCAGGTTCTTGTGTGTGTGCTTGCACAACAGTGAGCTCTGAAGACGTAAATGTGTGACTTTGGAAGCCATCGAGTGACCTTCGGGCATGTTGTTGTTGGTATTAGCAGCACATTTGCCCTCCAGATCAGGTGGGACATGAGCTGGTGTTCCCAATCATTTTTGCTCTCCCAGAGTGACCCAGGTCACAAGCAGGAGAGGGGACGGAGGGGACAACCGAAGCAAGCAGCCCTCATAGTGAGGACCCCAACATTACTTGCTGAACGAGCCTGACACATAGAAGTACTCCGTAGGTTTGGTAAAGCCCGTTTCTTGGGTCAAACTGATTTTTGCCTGGGGCTTGTCCTGTTGCTAAGAAGTAAGAGACTATCTGCAGCGGGCGCTGGAGAGATACAAACTGTACATTTGCTTCGGGGCTTTTCCTCAACGATCTGTGCCTGGACAAACACAGAACTGCATTTCTTGGCTTCCTGCCCATCTGGAGCAGGGAAGCATCCTGCTACATTGGCAAGACATCAACCGGACTCCACAGGAGAATGAACAAAAAGAATGGCCTCCTATCCTCGGCTGGAGAAAAACCACTCACAGGATTTCAGGTCCGCCGCGCACCGTGGAGAAAACACCTTATCGGTAGGTAAGAGAGGCTTCCCTGCCCTTCTTGGAGCGTTCCCTCCATGGTCCAAATGTCATCCATGCTTTAGAGCCAAACCAAAGTCTCCACTAAGCGCTCAGAAGGCAGGCAAGCGAGTCCTCGTTTATGGCCAACGTGGTGGGACCTAGGAAGAGTCCTGGTTGTGTCACACTCTGACCCGTGGGAGTTCTTCACCTCTCGATGGGCACATCTGGGTATTCAGTGAAGTGAGGGGTTGCCAGACTTCTCAAGTCTTCAGAGCAAGGTGGGGGAGATAATGTTGAAGCTTCTGGGGGGAGGTGACCGGGGGTGTGGGGCTCAGAGAACAGGTGGGTCCTGCTTTACAACACTCAAGTTCAATTCAGAACAACAGCAGCAGCAGCACCAGTGACCCTCCAGGTGTTCTATACATGGCCTCTGCTCTCAGTCCAGACATTTGTGCCTTGCCTGCCACCAAGGCCAGTACCGCTGGGGACAGGCACAGCAAGTCTGGTCACTGGAGGATTTTGCAGGTTTCATGTCTTAAAACATGAGCCCCGTGTTCTGGCCACCCCAACTAGCAGGCAGCCACAGAGGCTGCTCCTTACCGGGCACTACAGTAGAATTGGTAACCAATCTAAAGAGTGTTACCCAAGCATCTATCATGTGCCAGGTCCTGAACAAAGTGGGCGGATTCACTACAGCTTCCCAGCAAGTGCGTGGCAAGGCTGCAACTTGAATCCAGCCCGGCTGACAGCAGACTTCCTGTTCTGGACCATGGCTGTGAAGGTGAGTTTCCTACTCATTGCATCCTTCACCGAATGTAAGGCAGTGTGCCCCATGTAGCCTGTGCCGGGCATTTCCAGGACGTAGGGAGCACTGCAGGAAGGGGTCCGTGTGTCCAAGGTGGCTCTGTAGTTCCACTTGGGGAGAGAGTCTGCCCCGGAGTGAGGCTGATCTGCTGCAGCATTTCAGAGCCTCTGGATAGTAGATCCTTGAAGGCAGGGTCCAGGCATGCAGGAGTGCGTCATGGTGTTCAAACGACAGAGCTGCCTTTCCAGCACACAAATCCTCACTGGCCCCCCATGCTCCGCTGTTAGAAACCGGGGCTATTGGCCGGCCCACGAGGGAGTCACATTGTGCTCTCTGGAGCCTTCGCTAGTAAGTTCCAGCACGGCTCAAAGATGGCGGTGCAGAGCTAGGTTGGCATAGAAGGAGCGAGTTCCCAAACAATGACAGTCACAGTCCCACACAACAGCCGGCTTCACCTAAACAGGAAGCTGGGTACAAAACTAGAGCAGAAGTGATAAAGGTCCTGAAAAGCCAGGATTACCCTTCCTTTTCCTCTAAAGCCAAGAGGAAGAAGACTATGGGCTCTTTCACTCCAGAGGAGCAGCCAAAACGAATGAATTCTGGATAATTTATGAATAAGAACTCATCATGGGGCACCTGGGTGGCTCAGTCAGTCAACCATCTGTCTTCGAGTCAGGTCATGATTCCAGGGTCCTGGGATCGAGCCCCACATCGGGCTCCCTGCTCAGCAGTGGAGTTGGCTTCTCCCTCTCCCACTCTCCCCTGCTTGTGTTTTCTCTCTCGCTCACTACTTCTCTCAAATAAATAAGCAAAATCTTAAAAAAAAAAAAAAAAAAGAGAACGAGAACTCATCAAGCACACAAACAGGTGGGAAATAAAAAGCGTGTTTTCATGCACACTCTACATGTTCAGCTTCGTAGTCTGCAGGTGTTCTATGTAAGTCAGAACCAACTTTTCTGGACTTTTCTTTTAACACTAAGAAATATGTTTCCATTGCCAATAATGCTCTTCGTTTCGGTCAGTGTTTTAACATAAGGTCTCTTCAATTTCACAAAAGAATCCAGTTTTAAACTTAATAAAATGTTTTGTAACTAAAACACCAGCAGAAAAAATTGCTTAAGGAAATAAGAAAATGCAAAGAAGCATTTGCAATGAATTCTTGGCAAAAAATACAATACAAATGCAAAATAGTTCCCCTGTGGTTTGAGCGAAACTATACCTCAGGTATTTAGTTAAACAACCTGGTTAGAACCAGGAGAATTCCCCCAGAGTAAAATAGTTCACTGGGAACCAAGACATTTCACACCGAGGTCAGGGACTATCTGGGGAGAGATTGATCAGAGTTTTAATCCCCACGGAAATATTCCAGGACAGTGAAAAGACAAAGTTGATCACCTACATGGTCTTCAGCAGGGCAAAGAGACAGAAGTTTCAATAATGCAGGTGTCAGTGCTTTGCTTGCCTGAGCTGCGGTCTGGGTGATGGGGCACTGTTTTTCATAAGCGGGTAGATCTGAGTGTGTGATTCTTCCTTCTGCTGCAATTTGCACAGTGCACAACCACGTGTCATGTCTCCCCAGCGGTGGTTTCTCCCATGCTGACTCATCATGAAGAATTTGCTTTGGTTGACTCTCATCCCATCAATTATTTTTGGAACGACATTGGCCAGGCACTATACTGGGGAAAAAATTACTATCTTCCACTACCACCATCCCTCTCCTCAATTATTGCCATAATTTACCCTCACCCTATTCTTACGTTGAAGAAAGATCATTTCCCTCCTATGCTTTTTGACCTGGCAGGAGTTCCCCAGTTCACTCAGAGTAAAGGCTTGGAAGGCCCTTCATCACATGCCCTCTCCCCCAAGCCTTCTACCTGACCTGTCTCCCGCCGCCTCGGGGCTCCATGCTCGCCCCCCACTGCAGCCACACTGTCCTCCTTGCTGAACATCGAGTACAACAGGCTCACTCCTTCTTGCCTCAATTCCACCTGGCTCGCTTGCTCCCATTCTTAAGTCTTTGCTCGGGTGTTCTCTGATGATCCTGTTTAATACAAACTTCCCCACTACTCCCCTGCTTCTTCCTGATCGCTCTTACCTACCTTTATGTCCCATTTTTCCCCAAAACACATATTACCTTCTAACACCCTATACAGTTTACTTATTTCTTGTGCTTATCATCTGCCTTTCCGTTGGAGATGCCAGGTCTATGAGGGCAGAGATCTTTGTTGTATCCACGATGTGTCCCAGTCCCCTAGAACTGTGCCTAGCCCTCAGTAGGTACTCAACAGATACGGTCAAATGAATAAAACACACCAAGGCCCCCCCTTCTTGCCACCACCCACAGAGATCATTGGTTTTCACCAACCACAGTGCTGGGGGTGTTTCCAGTCCCTGCTGGCTCCATATTTTACAAGCAGTGGCCACACAATCCCACCATCCAGATGCTCCCTGAGAGTGGGGCCAAGCCGAGCTTGTAGAAAGGAGGGGGATAGTACACGCATGTCCCCCATCCCCACAACCCCAAGTGGTGTCAAATCTAAGAGAAAGGTGCAGAAGAGATGCCAATGAGCAAGGAAGGAAGATGCTTCATATATAATGGCCTGTGAAGTAATTGTATCTTACACACACCAGCGGTCGTCATCTAGCAAATAGCTCTTAAGCCCTAGCTTTTGCTATAGTATATCCTGAATCTTCTCGTCAGGCCTAGTCCCCATCCTGAGGGAATGAATGACTATTACCCAGATTAACAACATGGGGGAGGGACACTGATGCATCCATCGTCTCTTTAGTGGAGGGCTAATTTCCTTCATCACATCACACACCAGGAACTGGTGTAGCCTGCTGGCAGAGAGTGTGGGTTCCTGAGGCCTGAAGCCTGGATTCACATCCTGCCCCTATCACATATAGATTATGTGGCCGGAGCACCTTGAGTATGGTCTCAGGGTTTGAGCTCCTCCAGTGTCCTCAGGGGGGAAATCAGCCTCTCTTGTATGACGTCATCACTGTAAAGTGCTCAGAGCGGAGCCTGCCTGCGACAACCCCCCATCCGTGTGAACCGTCATTGCTGTGCTACTCAGAAATCTACATATAACCTTGAATATCTTTGCCTGACCTTCAAGTTCCCCATCAGTTCACCGTCACTCCCGACCTTATTTCTCAGCATCAGCTCTTCATTGTGCCAGACCCGTCTCTCCCGCTGAGCCTGGACTAGTCGTTTTACTCATTCTTGCCTTTTCCTCATTGTACTTCCTTACTTTATCAACTCCACCCTAGAGTTTCTTCTTTATTCATTCTCTCAGTCCTTCCAGAATGAACCCAGACCCTGCTGAAGCTCCATCATCTCCTGCGTGGCTCCTCCCACCCCATCCCTTCTCTCCCTTCCCTGCAGGCGTGTGGAGCTTATCTCCTGGCATACACATGAGAGCTGTTGCTTGGAAGCCAGCCATACATTTTCCTGCCTCTTTCAAGGACCTTCTGAGAAAGAACATTGGTCCTGCAATTGTCAACTTTCGCTGAACCTTTATCTTCATTCTTGTTTTCCCAGGTGCAGCCTGGCCTTGGAAAAAGCCCTACATAGCCCAAGGGTAGAGGGCAGGGTTTCATTAATTTATTCAACAAATATTTATAGAGCACAAATGAAATGCCTGGTATAGAACCAGGCATATATCATTCCTTCCCCACAGGAGTTTACGGCTTATGGAGTTGGTGCTGAAATATATATTAATTTATAATGCAGCACTGCGGACAAGAGGAAATTGCAGCCTGGCTTATCAGGATGAATATAGGTTTGGATGCAGCCTCAGCGGGGTTTGAACAGTGGCTTTGCTACTACTGGTATTTGACCTCGGGTGGGTTGGTTAACCTCTGAGAAACTCAGTTTTCTCATCTACAAAATGGAGCAATAACCCACGCTTCCCAGAATTAATATTTTCTATATTCTTCTACTTTCTATTGGTCTTGGGCTTCAGCTCTGCTGGTTAGTCCAGGGGTGGGTGGGTGAGGTGGAAAAGCAGGTTCCTTAAACTTGACAATGAGAATGTCTTCGTTTCTTCCTGTGCTTGTGTCTCAGAGTGAAAGAGCTGTTTCTGGGACGGATGCTAAGTTTGTCAGGGTCTCTACCCTCAACCCTCATTTCAAAGTGGTGTCTAGGCCTAGCGCGGTGTTTCTAATTCGGCAGTGATTTTATTTCCCCCAAATGTTTGACAATATCTGCAGACATTTTTGAATACCATGAGAGCAGTGGGGGAGGGGGGGAACTACTGGCATTAGTGTGTAGAAGTCAGTGAAACTGCTAATTATCATCCCAAAATGAACACAATGGACTCCTTCGATTAAAAAAAAAAATTATTAGACCTGGGGGCACCTGGGAGCTTCTGTCAGTTAAATGTCCGACTCTTGAATATGACTCAAGTCATGATCTCAGGGTCGTGAGATCAAGCCCCACATTGGGCTCCTTGCTCAGTATGGAGTCTGCTTGAGATTCTCTCTCTCCTTCTTCCTCTATTCCAACCCTAAAAGGCTACACATGCACTCTCCTTTTCACTCTCTCTCTCTCTCTCAATATACATGTTATTATTATATTTAAAATATTTTTTAAAATTTTTAGACCTGGATGGCAATAGTCTGAGTATCAACATTGGCCCAGTGGAAAGAGTACAATAAGTCATGGCAAGGGATGTACTTGCTGATTCTGTGGCTGAAGAAACAATGAGGTTTTGCTAAACCAACCCCCTAACCCCAACTCCACCTTTAACTAGAACCCTAACCTCAACGCCGAACTCAATGCTAACAATAATGCTAAACAAACACAACCCTAAACATACCCAAAGCTAACCCCAATCCCAGCGCTAACCCAAACTCTAAACTTAATACAAACTCCAACCCCAACAGCAACCCTAATCCTAACTCTTCCACCCCATTCTAACCCTAATCCCAACTCTAACCCAATCCTAACCCTATTCCTAAGGTCAACACTGACCCCCAAACCCAACCCCAAGTGAACTCTAACCCCAACCCTAACTCTAACTCCAACCCAAACTCTAACCCCAACCCTAACCATAACCATAACCCTAACTGGCTGGGCCTGGTGCTCTTTGAGTTCTCCGTCTTGGCTTTCACTGGCTCTACAGACCGGTCTGAATTTCAACTTTGACCTCTTACAGCCCTCTGTCATAGAGTTGACTCATCCCTTAGCACCTCAGCTCGTTGGCAGGTGTGTACCCTCTACTCCCCAACCCCACATAGGAGCCAAGGAAGGTACAGAAGCATTGGCTCAGGGCCCTTCTCAGTCTAGCTGTGCTGGGCTGCCATTTTTGCTCTGCAGTGTCTATACTGTACTGGCACCATGATGCCAGCAAAGAGAGTCACTTCCTGGAGACCACCATGAAGAGTGGAGTAATAAAGCCTCCCAGACCATCTTCCCTCCAATCTTTCTAAAGCCCAGGTCCACCCCCATGCCAAGATTTCTGTCCAGAGTAGGGGGAGGGCCTGGACCAATGGGTTTGACTATTTGCTCCCTAGACTTCTGTTCCATCAACTTTCTTTCGGAACTAGAAGGCTTTCTTTTACTTCCCCGTCCGTCTGGCATATCAAACCTCCCTGTGTTGTATTCTTGTTTTTCCTGGATGGCAATTCCTTTCTCTTTTTCCTGGAGCTGTGGAATGTCTGCGGGGAATGTGATGTGGGAGTGGAATGAAAAAACCACACCATTAATATTTTCAAAATATTATTCTTGTTGGTGGTGTATATTCTAGACCTTCTAGGATAGGCCTAGACCATCATGTACCCTCCACCCTCCATGAATGTTAGCTTTCCTCTGGCTATGGGAGCAGAACAAAGGGGGTGATAGGACAGCAGCTTCTCGGCACATGTCTGGTAACGAATCATTCCTGGATTTCTCCTGGAAACTCATTCTTCACTTCCCTGAGTTAGGAAGGTGCCCTCTAACCAAGTCACCTGCCTTGATCCTAGACTTAGAGCAGGAGTAGGGCAGGTCAACACCTGCGCACTGTTTGCCTGGTTTATCTTGTTTTCTATGGGAGAAGTTGCAGCTTTTCACTCTTAAGAAAGAGTTTTAACTGCAGTCACCTCATGGCAGGAGTTGAGACTTTGACCCTGAGCTTTATTTAACAACTGTGCTCTATTTTGCAGATGCCAACTTATCTTTGGGGAATGTGTTCCAAGAAATCAATCATACTAGTCTTGCTGTGGACTCCTGAAATCTTAAAATAAGAAAAGATATAAAAATATACATGTAATATAATAATAATATGTATCTTAAGAAAACACTTTCATTACATTATAATTTCTGATCTCAGTAACTATGATTTGGCAAATTTATTTTTCATTATATAAGTGGCAAAATGCAGTTAAGTGGTATCAGGTATAAGTGAAAAATTACATTTTCCTCCAATAAATCCTTTAAGGAAAAACTTTAGGACTTTGCATTCTTTTAATGGCTTTTATAATTTAAAACCCCTGCTTATATTGCTTTACTTTTACGAGGGTGATTTAAAAGCATTGCTGGTCATTTTTATACATTGTCATTTTATGATCATCAGAAATACAAACTTGCAAACTTGTGTTCATGTTTATATGTCAACATCCTTAAGGACCAGCAGATGTTCTGTGATCAATAATGCACAATTTATATACATTTTCCTGAAGTGTCCTTGGCTGGAAATGATGGTTGGCAGTATCCAAATCATGGCTGAATATGAATAATGGTGATCAACAAGAAAGGTAGCTTCAATATGGCCATTGTGGCAAGTTTTATTTCAGCAGGGGAAGTAAGTAGCTATTGATTTCAATTAAGTTTGGTAAGCCCAAACATGATTTTAAATAGACTAGTGGATCCAGTTGGGAGTTTAATGGTACTCAAATGAAACTTGGTGTTCCTAGGGACATACAATTGCTAACAATCTTGCATTATGTTGCAGAAAGGTTGCTCCTTAAGTAAATTTAGACCCAATAAAGTGTCTGAAATATATTGTTTGCATTTGCAGTTAGTAAACAAAATATGCCAGACTTTTTTCCTGATGCCTCATAATCTCAATCAAGAATAGATGAATGTGATGTATTAAATATCTCGAGGTGGGGCTACTGTTTCATTTTAGGGCAATGGTTCCCAGCCCTGATTGGTATTAGAATCACCTGGAGAACATAAACAAAATAAAACAATGTCAAAAATCCACCAGACCAGGGGCGCCTGGGTGGCTCAGTGGATTAAGCCGCTGCCTTCAGCTCAGGTCACCATCTCAGGGTCCTGGGATGGAGCCCCGCATCTGCCTCAGCATCCCTGCTGAGCAGAGAGCCTGCTTCCCCTCTCTCTCTCTCTGCCTGATTCTCTGCCTACTTGTGATCTCTCTCTCTGTCAAGTAAATAAATAAAATCTTAAAAAAAAAAAATCCACCAGACCAATCGAATCATCTCTCTGGGGTTGGGTCCTGGGCATTAACATTTAAAAAAATATATACAGGGTGTTTGGGGGGAGGTGCAGAAGGGGAGGGAGAGAGAGAATCTTAAGCGGGCACCGAGCGGGGCAGACGAGGGGTTCGATCTCACGACCCTGAGATCATGACCTGAACCAAAATCAAGAGTCAGATGCTTAACTGACTGTACCACCCAGACACCCCTATTACAAGGTATTTTTAATGTGCATCTTGGTATTAGAACTTCTGCCTTATGTGAACTATCTCCGACAAATAATCCTGTTGAGGAAAGCTTTTAAGTATTGCAACTCGTTTGCAATCAAATTACCTTCTATTACAGTTTTATTTCAGCTGACATACAAGTGGTGTTTTTAAAAAAATTAATGTGTGTAAGATCAAAATGAGGATATAACTTAGGTTTTCGCTGTGTGTCCAGAGCATTCACAAAAACAGGTGAACCTGATTGTGGTCTTCTGGAAACATCTGAGTTAAATAATCCATCAAAATGATAAGGATCTGTGTTCTTAGTGGGATTTTCCTTCTTTTGCTCCTTGGGAGGGTAGAGTGATTCCTGTTGGGCTCCTTGAGAGTTAAAAGAATTCTCTACCACGTGTCTAAAGAGTCAGGTCTGAATCTCAGTGCTGTTGCTTCCTGGTCCTGACCCAGTGCTGTGGTGTGTAGACCCCTAGCATTGCTTGAGGACAGGTTAGAAATGCAGAGTCTCAGGCCCCATTCCGACCCACCAAATCTGACTTGTGCATTGTGACAAGGTCCCCAGGGTATTCTGGGAACGTCTAAAGCAAGTCAGTGGATTCTTTTGAGCCTTCCTTTCCATGTCTTTGCAGTGAAAGATCCTACTATCGCCTCTACTTCCCCATACGGCATTTGGACCAAATGCATGAGATATAAGTATTTTTCATAAAGTGTTTTTTATTGTGGTAAAATATGCACAACATAAAACTGATCATTTTAAGCATTTCTAAGTGTATAGTGGCATTAAGACCATTCATCTCGTTATGCAACGATCACCACCATCCATCTCTAGAACCTTCATCCTCCCAAACTGAAACTCTGTGTCCTTTAGACAGTAACTCCCTGTTCTCTCCTCCCCCCAGCCCCTGGCAACCACCATCTTATTTTCTGTCTCTACGAGTTTGACTACTTTAGGTACCTCACATGAGTAGACTCGTACAGTATTTATCCTTTTGTGATTGACTTATGTCATTTAGCATGATGTCCTCAACGTTCATCTATGTTGTAACAGGGTAAGAATTTCATTCCTTTCTAGGGCTCAGTATTATTCCATTGTATGGATAGGCTACATTTTGCTTGTCCATTTTTTCTTTTTTGCATTCAACTTTGCATTCTATCTTTGGCTATTATGAATACTGCTGCTATGAACAAGGGTGTGCAAATTTCTTTTTAGGTCCCCGCTTTCAATTTTTGGGGAAATAGCTGGATCACATGGTAATTCTGTGGTAATTTTTTTGGAGGGAGCTGCCATATTGTTTTCCACGGCAACTGCACAATCTTACACTCCCACCAGCACTACCCAAGGATTTCAATTTCTCCACATTTTCTCCATAGTTAGACACGTGATTTACTAGTTTTTCTTTTTCTTTTTAATACACTAGCCATCCTAACGAGTGTGAAGTGGTACCTCGTTATGGGCTTGACTTGCATCGACCCATTGTTAGTGATGGTGAGTAGCTTTTTGCAATACTTATTAGCTATAGACTATTTTATACCATGTACACTGTTGCCATTTTGAGATTATTCTACTGAATTTTGAACATACCGACTACTTTGTTCAAGAAATGTTACAGAATTCCGTTATCTATTTTTAGGATTAAATTAGCCACATTTTCTTCTGGAGACTGAGTGAGCTGTAAACACCATCTGAGAGTTGAATCATGCAGTCTGAAATACCTTCATGTTTGGCTTAAATTCCTTCCTCCATAAAGTGGAGGAAATAATCCTACCTTGTAGAGTTGTTTTGAGAATTAAGTGAAGTAATAGATGTAAAATGCTCAGTGAGTAAACAAGAAGCATTATTTGCTCTTCTTATACATAGTGGACAGATCATTGCACCTTTGCCTGGAGAAGGCGAGGGACTCTTGGGGTTGGGGGATGCGGAGTGCGCAAGGTGACAATGGCAGGGGAAGGAGAAGGGAGGATACATCGAGGCCACTAAGCCAGCGATGAGCTGTGTGCAGTATGCTTGGTGGATTTGTTCATAGGTGTGGGAAGTAGTGGTAGGTAAGATTGGGAGGATGGGTGTGGACCAGGTGGCAGGAGTATGGAGGGTGAATCCACCAAAAAGTGTGGGCTTTTGAAAGCAATGGGGAACCATTGAAGGTTCTGTATTGGGAGGGACACGATCAAAGCCATCCTGTGTTTATTGTTCTTCCCAGGCAGGTATGACCCTCAAACCGTAATAGCAGCATGTAATAGCTGAGGCTTTGATCTTGACTAATACCATTGTTTGCCTTTTGGGGAGTACCCTGGATATTTACAAAGTGCCATGTAGTCAGTTTCATTAGTTAAGAGATAAGATTAATTAGATTTTTGAGGCAAGCAAAGGACTGGATTTGGCTTTGAAAATCACAGGCACTAAAGGAGGGACTGCAGGAGGCTCAGGAACTGGTTCTCTCTACAGATCTGAAGTGTGACTTCCTCAGTAATATTTTTGGTATGCAGAACAGCATACCAAGAGTTTCCCAAAAGGGATAAACCTGCCTTCAAGAAGATTACAATCTTATCCACCAGGGGTGGGAGTGCTGCATTAAAACAGGATGGAGTATTTTCAAATATATACTGTTTAATGTTTATGGCAAGTGCTGGGTTAGGAAGGAGGGTGGTCGTCTGAGAGAGGCTTCTTTCCACTACATTTTAGTAGAATTGGCAAAGAATGTCATAGAAATTGTCCAACTTTCTTCTCTTTTTAATGAAAATACTGCAAGAATTACAGATGAATATCTGGGACTTTAAGTACAACAACACATTAAACTTAGATGGGAGAGCAATAAATATGTAAGGTATTTGTGTTTCCAAAGTGAAAGGTTTTGTCTTAAGGAATGGCTGTTAGTGGCTCTTAGTAAATAAAACCCTCATTTGATTTCTAAATATATGTTTGAGGGGCATCTGGGTGCCTCAATTGGCTAAGCGCCTGCCTTCAGCTCAGGTCATAGGATCGAGCCCCGGGTTAGGCTCCTTGCTCAGCAGAGAGTCTGCTTCTCCCTCTCCCTCTGCTGCTCTCCCTGCTTGTCTGTGTGCTTTCTTTCTCTCTCTGTGTCAAATAGATAAATGAAAACTAAAAAAAGTTTGAATTTATAAGTTGTACTTTTCTTACCAAGAGACCTTGTTCAGTTTATATTTTATATAATATGATTCTATAGTTAAATTATTAGAAATAGTTATATTAGTTAAATAAATGATTTTAATTGAGGTGCCAATGGGATAATGAACAAATTTTGCTAACTTTTCGTCACTGCCATGGACAACTCTGGTCTTCAGTTTTCTGGGCTAGCCCACAGTAATATGCATGCCAAAGGATGGCCACTGGAGTGATTAATTCAAGGATCATTTCTGCAAAAGGCACATTTTGAGTGTGAAACTTACACACTAGTGGAGATCACTCAGGGTTCAGTTAGTAAAACAGAAACCACCTTAGGTATTTCAAATAGGAAAGGATTCAACAGAAGGAATTTGATGCTTGTAAAAAGAAATTGAAAAGCCTGAGGTTGCAAATGAGGTCAGTCAGAGGAGGCACCTGCTAGCTTTCAGGTTCACCACCGCAGTCTCATTACACGAAGTTGCTGCTACCACCCATATCAGGAAAATTACAGGAAACTGCTGCCATGGTCACGGCTGGTCAGAGCCACCCTGCAGCACCCAGGCTGGTAACTAGAAAGGGAAAACTTAGAAGTTGCTGGGAAACGTCACATTTGCTAAAGCCGGAACTTCCAAATCAGAATGGATTTCCTATCAAGAACCATGACAGCAATGGAGTCTGGGACATGTAATTAGCAGCCTCCCAGTTCTGGCATATACGGATGAATGTTGAAAGAGATAAGGACGAATGCCGGTTGCCAGAGAATAATTGCCGAAAGAACCATGGAGTGTCATTCCCATTTTATAAATGAGGAAACTGAAGCATGGATGTCAGTATGTTACCCAAAGACTCAAAATTCTGGTGTCAGAACTAGAGGTTTTTAGCAATTATATTGGGAATTATCCATCACATGGCGTATAGCTCCAAAACTTAATTTGCTTCCTTGGCTTTAACGCTCATCAGCTCACATTCCTTTAGGCTATATAATTCAAAACAGACCGTTACGAAAGGATTATTTTGGCAACTTATTTGGTGGTATTTCCAAATTGGCTAACCTTTTCAACTCCTTCCAGAAAATGTGATCTGGGTAGCTCTTGCAATTATGGTAAGCTCCCAAGATACAAAATCTTGGGTTGGTGAGATTTTAGGGAGTAGGGTGAAGAATGATTTGTGTTACAACTCCCAAGTCCATGCTGAAAGTCAAATTATAGCACAGACAGTATCTATGAAATCTCTAAAACATGTCCAATTTTCCTTATTGAGTTCCTTATTGACCTTGACTTAGGATAAAGTTAGAAGTAAAGGAACAAAATTGACATTTACTGATTATGAGCCCCCCAAACACAAGCCCCAGTAGAAAGAATGTATATTCGGTATAATTCTCGTAATTCATTCACGAACAAACAATAATTACTATGTACCTTGCTGGATTCACTCATTCACTCAACACATATTCATCATGCAATGGTCATTCTCCATTTTTCACCCACCCCCTCCTCCCCATGTTCACACAGATCCATTGCCCTCCCTTCTCTGACCTGCTCTGTCCCCGGGAAGCTGACTCCTGCATGATCTGGGCCGCTGGGCTTGCTGCCTTCCATTTGGTTTGGTTGATGGGAGGAACCAGCAGTCAACCCAAAGGCCAGAGAGGCAAGATGGGGCAGTGTTTCCTCTCTCTTTCCTTCCCACATGCACCTCATTTCTGACCATGGACGTGTGCTTCCAGGAGTACAGATTCTGTTGGGCGGCCCGCTGCCCTACAGTTCCCACTGTCACTGGGGGACACCAGGGACACTGTTTTCTCCCCTGTCCCTTCAGCCCTAGCATGACAATGGCTTCCCACATTTGCCGGTCCCTGGGTGTCTCATGATCCCTTGTTTATTCCACTAATCATGCCCTCACTTCTGTGAAGAGTCCCTTCATTAAATTGCCTTTATTTAAACCGTCTAGGTTATCAACTGCTGAGTCTCTTATGAGACCACCAGAATCACCTGCTGATCAAACAAGCCGAGTGAGGGGTTAGTAATATCTCGGGAGAATATTCATAGAGTTCCGGGTCTGAATTTAGTGGTTTAGGGTGGGTCTTTAAATTCTGGAATCCATTTAGAATTGGGCACAGTGTGTGATAAGATTGCTTAGCGTCAGTGGATACAGCAGACGGGAGAGTTTCAAAATGAGACTCGATGAATAAATGATTATTTGAGAGGCAAGCAGATTTGCCCCATCGAGGGGACCACTGTCCTGAGAGGTGGGCTGTTTGCCCAGATAAACGACCTACTGTCCTGAGAAGACAACTGGCCAAGCAATCTTCATTCAGATTAATGAGTATTATTGGAAGATCTTCTTGGTTTAAGACCTTATTTTTGCGGGCCATAATTCCCTCAAACGAACAACAGACTCATGTTGATAGAAGAGCCACTGGGCTGTAGGCATCTGCGCGGTCACGCAGGGCCCACTGCGGTCATCCTGCAGCCCAAGCTGGAGGGCAGACCCTTGCCTTCCAGGGGGCATCCTCAGTCCAGATCTCCTCCACCGCTTGAGTTCTGATTGTGCACCAGTTTCTGGGGGCGCTTATTTCAACCCGTACAGAGGCCAGGTGTTCTCATACTTATTGCTGGGGGATCCTCTCTTAGCTCATTGAATGAGGCAGTGGCCGCAGAGCAGCCGTAAAGTTTCCGGAGATCACACATACAAACACAGCAACACAGACAAATAGGAAAAGAAGGATTATATTCAGAGTTCATAGTATATTTCTGTGCCAGGAGCCAAGAGTGCCCGAATTAAATCAGGAGAGCAGACCGACCCTTGTCTGAAGAGCCCTCAGAGCCGGGTATGGGGGTATTAGCCAAATCACCTCATTTTATATTTTTGTTTTATTTTGTTTTGTTGGCTTTCTGGATTTTTTTTTTTTTTTAAATAAGAGCAGAGATCCCAGAGGGCTCTGTGGGGATGTAAGGACAACATTCTTCCACTAATAGAGCCCCTATTCCCCTTCAAGAGGCAAAGAGCATATCTAAAGTAGCCCTACTTGGCGATGATGCGAGACAAGCTGTTTGGAGTGAAATGTTTTGCTGGCTTAAGTGGGAAACAGAAGGGGCTTCTCATGGTTGTGTGTTAACCTTGAACTCATCTTGTCAGGTCATTTATCACAATGTCCTCTGATTTTCCCATTTTTAAGATGAAGGAGGTTGGGTGTTTTTATTTTTATTTTTATTTTTTTAGTGTTTTTCAAGCTGGGTTGTGGTCGATTCATGCGCAGTGAAATCAATAAGGTACGTCACAACCAATTAAAAAACAAGAAATAGATTAGAACATAAATATCTTGTGGCTTCACATAGTAAGGGTAAGTATTCTCTTGTAAGAGTACATATGGCAGGCCAGGGGAAACAGGTTTACAAAACACTGGATTAGATCATCTTTCACGGCCGTTCCTATGATTCTCAAATTCCCATAATGAACGTGCTTCACGTGCTCATCGCACAGCATAAACTTCTACATGTTTCTGAACAATGCTCTGGTGTTACATGGAAAAGATAAATAGGCTTGGGTTTTGGAAGGTCCAGGTTGTGAGGGATTGAAATGCCTTGCCTCAGCAGATGAACCTTTCTAGATCGTCACTGGAGATCTTCTGTTTTTAAATATTTGGTGTGATTAAAACCAACCATTATGAACATGAGCAATTTGATTTTTTTAAAAATTTCCAAATTTTAAACATTTACTTTCTTTTGAATTCTCTCCCAGTTGTTCATGTGTGTTTACACATCTTACCTGGTTGTTAACAAGAACGTGTATTTATGTTCAGGGTCACAACACTTTCTTTCTCTAAAGATTTTATTGGTTTATTTGAAAGGGAGAGAGAGTACATGGCAGGAGTACAAGGGAGGGGAGGTCAGAGGGTGAGAGAGAAGCAGACTGCCCCCCTCCCCAGCACGGAGCCGGATGAGGGACTCGATTGCAGGACCTGAGCCGAAGGCAGCTGCTTAACCCCCTGAGCCACCCAGGTGCCCCCTTCACAGCACTTTCTTATAAAGATTGCTACTTAGTGAAAACGGACCCAGGTTAGAGCTGTTGTGGCTAGAGAGCATTCAGTTGTGTTCATATGTAAACAGCGTGTTTCAAACCACACAATGGTCTCTACCATCAGAAGTTTTGCGCTGACCATCTCTGACAAATAGTTGGGTGTTTTCCTTGATCAAACACTGTGCTGATTTTAAAAGCTGGTAGTTTCTGATGCTGGCTGAGTCAAGTGTTTAGAAGGACAGGGATCCTCCGTCCGACCGCTAGACCTGTTAAAGCGTCCTTATCAGTAAAGCTGAGTGTCAAGCTGAAACGCAGGCCGGGGTAGGCAGGGAGGAATGCTCAGAGGTGAGCTGTGGCCAGCACAGCTGGTTCTGGAGGGAAGAAAACCCTAGAAGCACAAGGGTCAGAGCCAGAATTATCTTGAGTATCTCCTCATTGAACCCAATCCCCATTTTCCATGTAGGAAACAGGCTCAGATGGTGACTTTTCTTGTTTATATAATGCAGATAACGAAAATTGGATCTTCTGCCGACACCATCGCTGATGCTGCTTCCGAAGTTTCAGGAGAGGATGATCATGCAGACACCAGAAATGCACAAGACACAAGAGAATACAAAACATATGCAATCCAGAAAGTTCAGGCATAAGTCCAGGAGTGGGCCATTTTCATGGTCGAAGTGGCAGAAGAGGTTGGGACTACAGAGATCCCTCAACCCAGAAAGCGTAAGGCAACCACTTGCAAGTTCAGCGCTCAGGCAAAGTTTGGGGACTGGATGTTCCCCCCTGTGCGGACAGGAGCTGGGGTTAAGGCATGAACCGCCACAAATCTGCAGGGATGCTGAGAGGCCAAGGAAGGAAAGGTGAATCTTTCTGCTACATGGTTCTGACAGAGACAAAAACAAAGACACTTCCCGGTGGGAAGCAGGGAGCAAATTATCATATGGGATTGCTAGATAAAATACAGGACACCCCATTAAGTTTGAATGTCAGATAGACCACAGATAATTTTTTAGTGTAAGTATGTCTTATGCAATATTGTCCAGGGTAATATGGTACATATATATAAGCAAATAACAATTCTTTGTGGTTTGTCTGAAATTCAAATGTAAATGGTCATCTCGTGTTTTTATTTCCTAAATCTCGCAACTCTACTCTCCCAGCTAGACTAGTAAGAAACACGATTATTCTCTAGGGCGCTAGACGTTCAGACTCGGGGGCTTGGGAGCCACGTAGCTCTCTCCGGCACCGGGACAGCCTACATATTTGCGCACAAGAAACGTACAAACCATTGCCAGAGCTTCATCTTCCCTCCCGCATAAATAGGTTGTAGTTTTACCAAGGACTCAGTTATTAACACGATCTTGACGCTGAGTTCTCAGACTTCTCAACCAGCTCTGTAAGTTTCCAGAGGCGTGTAAGTTCACTAACCGGTTACAGAGCCAGTGCATGGGTGGGGGGAAATAGTTCCCAGTGTGGAAAGGCCAGGGGACGATCAAAGCCTTGCAGGGCAAACACTTCCTGCCTCCGGCAAGGAGCAGCGGCTGTCCCAGCGCTAGACACAAAACTGGCTGACAGTTTGTGGGCACTCCGCTCCATTGATGTAAAAACACGCATTTGAAAAGGGTATTTCTATGCTCTATTAAGTTATTTCTAATTATTTTAAGGAAAACTGATATGGAAAAATCTGAACTTGGAAAGGAAGCCCCGGAATTGCTTCTCTTATAGGAAATGTCGCAGCAGAATGTCTCTGGCAGTATTGTTAGCGGTGGTAGGAAAAAAAAAAAAAAAAAAAGACAAGGGAAAAGCGGAATGTCCATCTGAAGGGACAAAGTTGAGCAAATCATTATGTATTTACATGTGAGATATTTGTTAACTCTGGCTCTTATCAAACATAATTAGCACCGTGAGCACTTAAATGGGGGGATTACTGTGCTGTATAATTCAGTGGGAAAAGAAGAAAGGATAATGTGTACAATAGATTTTGTTTTAATAAGAAGGGTAAAAACAAGAACTAAAATTCTGCCATGCTTCAGTAAACACAGGTGTATATTTGTGTATATTTTTATGAGCATGGGAAGATCCACATTGGATGGTCAGTATCTGTTACCAGAGGTGAAGTGGGAGTTGGTGGAGAGATTTTTTGCTTTCTGTTTGTAAGTCTCTGGATTCTCTGACTTACTGCAACAAGTGTGTATTACTTATGAAACTAAGGAAAAATTAATGTCAAATAAAACATAAAACATTGCATGACATGTAGATAAAAAAGGCTTCATTGAAGGGCTTCTTTAAATAGCAGACTCCCTACAGAACTCCCTCTTCTCCAATTCAATGAACGTATTTAAAATGTATTTCAATTCACAAAATTTTAGCTGACAATTTTTCAAGGAATGGAACTTGCACTATGGTATATTCATGCCATTTATCCATGGGAGCTAACCAGAAGAAGAGTTTGGAAAATGCTAGGTATCATGAGAAAATGGAGATGAGTTAATGGTAATAAACAGCTTTATCAGGATCACAAAGCTGGGACTCAGTTATCTGTGAAGTTACAGAGCACGCACACTCTGTGTATCTTTCTTGCAATGAAAAAACAGTACATGTTTGTATATATTTATAAAGTCTTACTTTAAAAAAAAAAGATGTTATTTATTTATTTGACAGAGAGAGAGACAGAGAGAGAGGGAACACAAGCAGGGGGAGTGGGAGAGGGAGAAACAGGCTTCCTGCTGAGCAGGGAGCCCAATGTGGGCCTCGATCCCACGACCCTGGGATCATGACCTGAGCTGAAAGCAGATGCTTAATGACTGAGCCACCCAGGTGCCCCAAAGTCTTACTTTTAAGGATGTGTCCATTCTCTGCTTGTATCATTCAACTAGTGTCTGAAGGCCTGATTTTTGAGGTCCCCATTCTCAATGCTGAGCAGTGTTCTAATCTGGCATTGTATAGAGTAACCATCACCAAGTCTGTGCTCTAGAGAGTTTTATGTATTTAGATCCAAGATCAGAAAAGTATTAGGTGCTTTTTTATATCTCTGTATATTTTATATATTTATATTTAAAAAGTATGTATATATTTCCTTTGTTTCCTACAACGACCACAGATTTTCTTTTTTTGGAATGGGGTACGTAAATAAAAATAAATATGAAGTGTGTAATGATGTGGTTTTTGTTTTGTTTTGTTTTGTTTTTTGTAATGATGTTGTTTATGGGGAGAGGACAGATGTCAAATATGGTTAATAGATAAATAGAATGAGGGTCAATCACCTTTATATTTCCCTCAATTTCCAGCTGAATGGAAGTACTGAATTGGTTTCCATATACAGGTGGAGGTGGGGGGGAGGAGGCGGCTTTCTGCTTTGAACTCACGCTAGATCACTAAATTTGTCAGACATCTGTCCTGTCCATAAAATTGCAAGAAGGGGATACCAAATATCCATACCAAAAGCAAAAATCATTGCAAAGACAATGAGATAAAATGCATGAATTGTTCTGAGACCCTTGGAACTGGTGGGATCAGTCCATGGAATACTGTTGTTAATTTGCTGCCTTGTGGGGCCCCCAAACCAAACAGAAATAAGAGAAAGCCCTCACAGGTACGTATTTAACAATATTCTATCTCGCATTAAGTAAAGATATTTTTCAGTTATGTGAGATTTATTGTTAAGACACATAAAGACTCTGGGCTGCCCCCAGATTAAATGTTTACGGCTCCAGGAATGACTTCACGGCATTGTAGCCCTTTGAACAGTGCAGAGCATCCCACGTCTTGGTTTCCTCTAACACGTTGTCGAGGGACTTGACCTAACCTGTTCCGAATGCCAGAATGGTGCCTGTCCTTCTAGCCTGAGGGCATTTCCGCAGCCTCCTGGAGCTCCTGCCACTGGACCACTTCTGATCCATGGGAATTCTCGACATTTTGAAGCCACGGGGGGAAACTATTCTTTGGACTGGAAATATTGGAGGAGATTGAAATGTATGCAAGTTTTTAAACGCGCTTTCCACATCTGAAACCGTTTTATGGACACAAGAGGATAATACTGGAATGTACATAATTTGGTTTCCTCATAAAGTTTGGTATTTTTGAGACTGAACTGAAAATGTTTTTTGTGAGAAACGTGAGCTTCTCTTTTAATCACAGAGTCCAAGAAAACATTTGATTTACTTAATGGTTCCATTTTTGCAAAAAAAAAAAAAAAAAAAATCACCTCAGGTCTTCTTTCCTCTGTGAGAAGAGAAAGTTCCAGCAAGGCCAGTCGTCCTTCAGGAGAAGGTGTGCCTGGGGTTGTGGTGTCCCTGTGAAACAAGCTCCACCTTCCTGTGGCCATATCTGCTCCGTAGCTCTAGTCACTGCTCCCTATTCTGCTCTGTACCCCTTAGGGTCGAAGGGTTTGGTGGTAAATCCATGGTCAAAACCACCTTACTATTAGTCCAACAGCATGCATGCGCACACATGAAGTCCAGAAGAAAGAACAAAACAGCTCTGTACATCACTTCACGTGGATTACAGCCCAGAAGCATCTATCAGATAAAGATTTGACAGGGTCTACTTTGCTCTGTTCGGTTCATGTGAGCTCCTCAGTGGCTCGGGTGCTCTGGACTCTGAGTTACATTTGGATTTCACAGGAATGAATGCAGGCGATATTTGGGACATAAATTAATTTGGTATTATGTGCATGCATTGTTTATCTGAAATTCAAATGTCCGTGTGTGCTTTGTATTTTATTTGTAAAATCTGGCAACCCTAGTCTGGGACCTCCATTCTGGGCTTTTGCAGCCACTCCACATTGCTTCACTCACTCACTCACTCACTCACTCATTCAAGAAACCCTTTTGGAGCATTTACTCTGTGCCAGGCTCTGTGCTAGGCCCCATAGAGGCAGAGGCTCCCATAGAGGTCCCATAGAGGCACTGTTCTTGCGTTTTTCTAGAACTTTTGGTCTTGTTGGGAAAATAGACAAAAAAAGGTATTCAAAAAAGAAAAGAAAGAAAGAAAAAAAGAGGAAGGAAAGAAGGAAAGAAAGAAAGAAAGAAAAAGAAATACAGACCCAGCAAGGTAACTTCAGGTGGTGATGTTGGCACAAATATTGAAGAAGAGAGAGGCTGGTGGTCAGAGAAGGACCCCTGGGAGCATGGACTGAGCTGAGGCTTGAAGGATGAGGAAGAGATAGCCACGGCAGGTGCTGAAGGGAGAGTGTTCCAGGCAGGGGGATGAGCAAGCGGGAAGGTTTTGAGGCAAGAATGGGGCTAGATGTGCAAAGAACAGAGAGACGACCGTGCGGCTGGATGGGCAAGCAGGGGAGCACGTGGTAACGGAGAGGTCAGGGAGGAACTCGGGGTCATTGCTGGAGCTGGGAAGATCTGATTTATGGTTTTCTTTTTTATTCATTTTCTTTATTTTTTTTAATAGATGGAGGGGTAGGGGAGGGGCAGAGGAAGAGGGAGAATCTTAAGCAGGTTCCACACCCACTGCGGAGCCTGACACAGAGCTCCGTCTCACAACCCTGAAATCATGACCTGAGCCAAAATCAAGTTGGATGCTTAAGCGACTGAGCCACCCAGGGGCCCCTGACTTGCAGTTTTAAAAGATCACTCTGGCTGCTCCAGGGGGAATGTATTTTAAGGAGGAAGGAATGGAGGCTCAGAGGCCATGTAAGAGGCTGTGCCCCTCCCGGACAGCGGTGCTGCACCGGGCACGTGGTGGAGGAGGGGGCGGACAGATCTGGAACTTGGTTGGAGATCCTTGATGGAGGACTTGCTGGAGAGCCCTGTTGTGGGTGAGGCACACAGAGAATCCAGACGATACCCTTCAGCTTCTCAAAGAGGCTGTGTCCTTGCCCTCCTCAACCTTCCAGATCCTCCTTTTTGCTGGCGTGCAGGCCAGGTTTTCAGTGAGTTCCAGACCTGCCTTTTGCGGAGAGGAGGGGGGCCTGGGATTCTAAGGGCAGGAAAGGAGCGGGAGGAAGGGGTCCTCCCCCACAGCCTAGCTGCTTCTTGGCTCATCTTTTAGATGTTATTCTAAATGCACTGGGTCTGCCTTTCCTTCCATTATTCTAACGTCAGTCTATCATGCCAGGCTCCAGGAATGGACAAAAGCTGCGAACTTTTCCCGTTTTGTAATTGTCCAAAGAACAGCTACATTTGAAGTAAAAATTTCACACAAGAATGAGAAAAGGGTCAGGGCGCCTGGGTGGCTCAGTGGGTAAAGCCTCTGCCTTCAGCTCGGGTCATGATCTCAGGGTCCTGGGATCGAGCCCCACGTCAGGCTCTCTGTTCAGCAGGGAGCCTGCTTCCCTCTCTCTCTGCCTGCCTCTCTGCCTGCTTGTGCTCTCTCTCTCTGTCAAATAAATAAATAAAATCTTAAAAAAAATGAGAAAAGGGTCAGTGGATGGCCCTTGTCCCTTGAATCTTATGCTTGTGGTAGTTCTGTTTGGATTCATGATTCCAACCGAGATGTTTCTTTGCATTGCCAAGGTTAGGAGGAAGGGTAAAGGTAAAAACGGTAACTAAATCTGCTCAAGGAATAATGTATGTTGGAGGGAAGGAAGCAAGGAAGAAGGGAGGAAGAAAGGAGAGAGGAAAGGAGAGAGGGAGAGGGAGGAAGAAAGAGAGAGAGTGACAGCAAGCTTCCCCAGAATAACACATGAACAAGAATCTGCAGCTCTATTTTTTTAATCTAATGGTCACCAAACCCCACCAGCACAGACATAAAGCAGAAGTCATCTGAGAGCCAGTACTGATTCATATCTGGGAGAGAGGGAGGCCGTGACTTAGCGGGAAAGCAAAACAAAGCAAAATAAGAACAAAAACAAAATCGTCCTAACTTGGGTTTGATCTTGACTCCGTAGCAGCTGGTGCTGGGAGCCCCCGGCGGGCAGGGCTGCCTGCGTCTCCCGTCCCCACAGCCCTGTGTTTCCTGGAGGATGGGCCACGGGCAGCATTCAGTGCGTGTGGAAGGGAGAAGGAAGGCGCCAAGAGCACCTCTCTGGGCCCCATTACCTCATGTTTCGGGGAAGGGGTTGAACTGAGTGAGCTCAAAGGTCCCTTTCAGCTTCAACACTACTAGGTTCCCACACCTCTTCTGTTTTCTCTCCACTGCTTCATGCTCACAAATTTCTCTGCAGCCAACCCTGTTTAAAAGACTTTCTCTCTTTTCCTTGCCTCTTTTCCGTGCCTTGGGCATTGAGCAGAAGTCCCAGAAGTTTCTCTCTTCTGCTGTTGGCTGTTTATTATATCTAGATCTTGAGGAGGACAGATAAAGAGATGGGTTGGCGGGTCAGTCATGTACACTAAAATCTTCATATTACTATAGAGTTAAGTGCCAGAGGAAAAAATCTGGGAAATTCAGATTTTAAATACTGGTTTCCAAAATGCAGCAACTGTGATGATCACATCAAGCCCCCTTCTTGAAGCCCCAGAAAGCGACTTCCAGAAACACTAACTACCAAGTTCTGCAAGGTTTGGAGCCTGGCAGCTGGCCAGAAAAATGGCTTCCTCCCCACCACGTACTTAGGATAACTGCCTGTGAGTTAATACAGAAGCAAATCAATTCTGTATTGCCTGACCTGGGCCTTCTCCTTAGTCACATATTGAGGAAAAAAAGAAAAAAGAGAGAAGGAAAAGAAAAAAAAAATGGAGTCTTACTCAAAAAAAGGGTTATCCCATCAAAACCATTTTGGTCAGCCACTGAGGATTTTTTTTTCTCCATCTTTTCACAATAGATGGTGGTACATTGAAATGGATCACAAAAGAATTATCCAAATAATTACCTGATTTTCTCCTTATGTTTCAGAGAAAAACTTGAATATAAATGAAGAAGAAGGATAGCATACCCAGAGGTCAGCCTCTGACACTGTTGTCACTAGATGGAATGCTTTTGTCAGCAAGTAATAGGGAACCCATTTAAATTTGACTTTAACAATATATTATTTATTTAACATAATACCCACGATCTTAACAGAAAAATTCTGTGGATTCTGAGGCTCCATTGTGTCATCAAGGACACAATTTTTCTCTCTCTTTCTACTCTGATGCATTTTCTTAAGCCAGCTCTTCTCAAGGTCCCCAAAATGGCTGCTATTATCCAGGCAGCACACTGCGATGTCAGCAATCATGGCAGAAAAAGGAATTTCTCGTTGTTTTCTGTATATTCCATCTGAAGAGAGAGGAAAACCTTCTAGAAGGCTTACCATCAACCTGCCCCCATTTTCATTGGTTATAATGGCATTACATTCTAATACCAATCTACATCCTATATCCTTCACCTGGTATGGGAATAAGACCACCATGATTGGCTTGAACGTGCGCTATCTCCTAGAAATATAATATGAGTCATATATATTCTTTTAAACTTTCTAGCAATCACATTAACAACAAGAAGAAGACACAGGTGATATTAATTTTATTAGTATATTTTACTGATCCCAAATATATCTAAAATACTATTTCAACATATATCCAACAAATGATTAATGTTATATTTTACATTTAAAAAAATACCAAGTCTTGGGGCGCCTGAGTGGCTCAGTGGGTTAAAGCCTCTGCCTTTGGCTCAGGTCATGATCCCAGGGTCCTGGGATCGAGCCCTGCATCGGGCTCTCTGCTCAGCGGGGAGCCTGCTTCCTCCTCTCTCTCTACCTGCCTCTCTGCCTACTTGTGATCTCTGTCTGTCAAATAAATAAATTAAATCTTTTAAAAAAATAAAACAAAATACTAAGTCTTTCAAATCTAATGTATATTTACATTTACAGAACATCCCACTTTGGATTAGTCACACTCTGAGTGAGCAAGAGCCACATGTGTCCAGTGGTACTATCTTGGACAGTGTGGGTCTAGATCTAACAAGATTTGGCTGTGTACTGGAAAGGGGTTGAGCCTCCCCTGAATTCATGGCCCCTCAGAGGAGGGAGAACAAAATTGGGGTTCCCTCAGCAAAGAAGAAAAGGTGAATGGCCACGGGGATGGCAACTCTAACCTGTACCTCTTCTCATACTCCCTGGTTTGAGGAAATTACCACCACCTACTTAGTCAGCAAGAGAAATAGGGAATCATTCTGGACTCCTTTCTGTTCTTCATTTCTCGCACACAAGCAGTCACCAAGTTTTGTCAGTTCTGCCTCCTAAATGTCTCTCAAATGTGTCTTCTCCTCCTTATCCCATCTGCCACGGCTATGATTCAGAACTTTCTATCACAATCCCACCTGAATCTGATCATGCCACTGACTTCTGTAAGGCTCCTCAGGGCTCCCCCAAATTTCAGGACACAGTTCATATCCTTTAGCACAGCACGTAACATTACACTTGGCTTTGTACCCACGGGCACTCTCCAGTCTGGCCATGAGGAGCTGTACTTGGAATATCTTTGCTCTTTTATGCCTTCTTCATTCATTCTTCTGTATTATTCCTTGTCTTTAGGTTACCCTCTTTTTCTTTTTCCTTTCCCTCTTCCATGTTCCTCTTCTAGCAAGCCTTCCTTACCCCTCTTTCCAGGTAGGATCAAGCACCATAGAGCTATGTGCATCCTCTGCTCTAGCACGTGTCAAACTGAATTGTACTTGCTGTACCGTCTCCATTAGATGGTGAGTTTCCTGAGGGTAGGGGCTGTGCTTTGATCGCTCTAACCCCACTGCAGAGCATGTACGGCCCGCCTGTCACAATACCTGGTGAAGAAGAGGCTCCATGTCTATTGGATGGATGGATGGATGGATGGGTGGATAGATGGATGGATGGATGAATTCTATTTTCCTATCTAGTCTTTCTCCATCTATGATCGGAAAGCAGCCCTTCCCACCTTCCTGCCTTTGAAAACTGTTATTTTCCCGTGGCTGTCATAACAAAGTACCATGAACTGAGTGGCTTAAATAACAGGAATTTTTTTTCAGTTCTGCTGGATAGAAGCTAGGGTTGGTTGGTTCCTTTTGAGGATTGTGAAGGATAATCTGTTCCAGGTCACTCTCCTAGCTTCTGGCACTCAGGCATTCCGTGGCTTGTAGATGGCAGCCTTCTCGCTGTGGCTTCCCCCTGTAGATATCTGTGTTTCCCCTCCTTATAAGGACACCAGTCAAATTGGATTGGAGCCCATTCCAGAGACTTTATCTTAATTTGGTAATCTGCAAAGACCCTATTTTTTAAAAAAAAATATTTATTTATTTGATAGAGAGAGATTGAGAAAGAGCATGAGAAGGGAGAAGGTCAGAGGGAGATGCAGACTCCCCATGGAGCTGGGAGCCCGAGGCAGGACTCAATCCCAGGACTCCAGGATCATGGACCTGAGCCAAAGGCAGTTGCTTAACCAGCCGAGCCACCCAGGTGCCCCAAGACCCTCTTTTCAAGTAAGGCAACATTTGCAGGAGTTAGGGTTTCAACATCTTTTGCGGGAGACAATTTAACTTATATTAAGACTCATAGTTGAAGTCAGGTTTATTTATTTTCTATTGCTGGGTGACAAATCACCACAAATGTAGCAACTTAAAACAACACACACTTATTATCTCATTTCCATAGGTCAGGAGTCTGGGCGCTGCTTAGCTGGAACCCCTGCTCATTCTCACAAGGCCCCAATCAAGGTGTTGACCAGAATGTGTTCCCATTTGGAGGCTTGGAGAGGGTCTGCTTCAAGCTCATTCAGGTTGTCCTGGTCCCGCCCTTGTCCTACAGGACAGAGTGCCCTGGAGGCTGCCTGCCGTTCCCTGCCCCATGGTCCTCTCTGTAGGCAGTTCACAGAGGGGGTGTTTGCTTCATCATGTCTTGTAGGGGAGAGTCTCTTTCTGTGGCTCCAGATGGAGTCACTCCCTTTTTATGCTCTCTCTCTCTCCTTCTTTCTCCAGTTATGGGAGCTGCATATTCTACTGCCATATTCTAGTGATCGTAAGCAAGTCACAGGAGATTATATGGGGAGGTGACCCCTGGGTCATAGTAGGTGTATTTCTTTTTGGGTCTCCCAACTTGCCCATAGCAGCTTTGTTCTGCTGCCATCTCACGGATTCAACAAAATCTGCCAAGGATTGTGGGGACGAAGAAGGAGAGGGGGTCATGCTCAAGAGAGTCCAGTGGCCTCAGAAGAGCATAATTTAAAAAATTAAGCACAAATTAAATTGATTTTCATCTAATATTAAATCAAAGATTTAAGTTAAATTACTATTCAGTAAATAGTAATTACATTAATATTATTAAATATTGACTTAATATTAAATATTAATTATTATCAGATGAAGTATTTATATGCAACATTTAAATAACATTTATGAAAAAGCAATATTTAATACTGAAATATTCATACAGACATCATCATCATCATCATAGCTGATAGCAAGGGCTGACCACGTGCCAAGCATCATTCCAATGCAGTGTAGAATATGGTATTTCATTTCATCCCTACCACTGACCTATGCAATGGAAACTATGACTATTCCCATTTTACAGATGATGATACTGAGGTACAGAGGAGCCCGTGAAAATGTCCTGAAGTCACACTGAAGGTAGAGCTAAGAAATACGAGTTTCAAATTTCTGAACCCCACAAGATTGCTTGATGGCAAAACCCACATACTTAACTGTTAAGCTTGACTGGCTGCCCTTGGAATGGTGCTTCTCCAAGGATTAATGTGGACACTGCTAGCATTTCTCTGTGATTCTCTTTTCCACAGTCTTTCCTTAGGACTGATCTATTTTTCATGAATGATTAACCCATTCAAATCACAGAAAAAGGTATAAACAATTTACAAGGCAAAAGGGATTCATTTGTAATTAGGTATTTCTTAGCTGGTATTGCCGACATTCAGATGGTTCTCTACAGTGGGACTTTTTAAAAAAAGATTTATTTATTTGAGAGAAAGAGAGAGAGAGAGAAGATACCTAGTCCCAGGATTTCTGATTCAGCAGGTCTGAGATGGGAACTGAGGTTCTGGATTTCTATAACACTGAATGATAGCTCCAAGTGATATGGAAGAACATACAAGAGATGGTTATATCAATAAAGACAAATCCTGTTTAGTGTATGTTCTTTTAGTCTTTGATATATTCATGGGGCAGACACTGGGTTACATGTAAGGCAGCAACAGTGCCCAACTGAGAAACCAAATTGCACAGGTCACCTTACAGCTGGTCCTGTCACTGCAGTCATGTGACACAGTTTGGGCCAATGAAATATTAAGCAGAAGTGTTCGTGAGTATAGCCTTTTGGAAATACTATCATCTTCCTGGCTAGGAAGGAAAAAAAAGATTCAACTTGCCTTTGCCTTTTGTACATGGCCCTTCCCTCTTCATCCTGCCTGGAGCTTAGATGCAAGTCCTGGGAAGGATGGTGGCCATCTTGTGACCACACATGGAGGATGGTGGTCTGGGAAGCTAGCAGGTGGTTGGTTTGTTGAGCAACTACACCAGTTCTGCACTGCCTACCTTTTTTAGTTGAAAACAAACAAACAAAAAATACTTTCCATGTCAATTTTTAGACACTTTCTGCATTTGTTTTAACGTCTACATAGTATTCCATTTTTTGGACATACCGTAACTGAATTTTGTGAACAAATCCTTCATTGATGGACATTCAAGTTCTATTTTTTTTTTTCTTTTTTGTACATATGAAAAAGAACACAACTCCTGAGGTTTATTCTGGGAAGGGGGAGACTTCGCCATCTTCGGAGTTTCTGCTCACAAAGACTGAAGTGTGCTTGTTTCCTGTCCCAGGATAATCAATGATAGGAACAGGAATATAGACCTGTAGTATATGTCTGGCTTTTCTGGCTTGAATAAGGAAATTCCAATAATTGATTACAGAGTTCCCCAAATCTGGGTCATTTTAAGAAATACTGTATGTTTAGTCCCTTCTCACAGTTTGGTATAAAAAGAGGGTCAGAAGGTTTCTGGCCTCCCAGAAAAGTCCAGACTTATCTCTCATAGGGGCAAATACTTGGACAAAAAGACACACATTTACTGCTAAAACTGATTTTCAGAGATGGTTTAGTCTAAACCCACATAGAAAGAAATTAAAATTTAAAAGTTCTCCAATGACATGATCTTACTCAAAATGAATCCAATTCTCTTTTTAAACACGCTGCTTAACCTAACTGCATTCAGAGTTGACAACGCCCTCACAGGGTTGTCTAAAACAATGGTGGATATTGCTTTACATTTGTATTAATAGACGGATCATTTTGAAAATTTTTGTCCAAACAAAGGAAGCTGACTACAAAGGCAAATTGATCTCTTCTTTTTCTCGGATAAAAAAAATTTGCCAGGCATTAAAAATGAAATAAAAATTCCTCAGTTTCAAGTATTTGAAGCCCCACCGGGTCCCCCAATAAATAAACGTATAACCGGTTTCCCTTTTTGCTTTTGCTTCTCTAACTAAATCTGAATCCCTTTGTGATTTGAATAATCACAAAGACTTTATGGCACAAGATTCCAGAAGTTAGTGAGCCCTTAACTACAAGCAAGGAAAATTATTGAGCCTTTTAAATGAGCAAAAGCAATGATCAAACATCTTTTCAAAGGAATGTTAAAGACTCTGGGATTATGTGATGTTCTAGGAATGTGCATCCTTGTTTATCTTTGAGTAGACCTACTGCTCCTTAAAACATTTACAGAAAGCTGACAGTAATGCAAATAACTCTTGCCTATAAAGATACAAATAGTTTGTCTGCAGAATGTAATTGATGAGCGCTCCATGGGTGGACCATGTTTTACAAATGCATCTCAACATCTCTTCACTGTATTTTCCTTTGTACTCTATTTGTAATCTGTATTTACAATTTGTTCGTTCTTTTCTGCAGGTCAGCTACCGCTCCTCTCTCTGTTAACCATCCTCCATCCATCTCCTGTTGTCTTTTCTGGAGCCTCTTTCTGCTTGCGGCCTGATAACTTGGTATTACCACTTGAGTCATTTGCTGAGACTTCAGGAAGGTGAGTGGATGGATGTGTGTATTCTGTCTTCTGGAAAGTCCTCCACACTTTCTTCATTTACATTTTCTGTGACAGGTTGGATCGAATCCCTTCAAAATTCCTGTGTTGAAGTCCTAACCCCCAGGACCTCAGAATGTGATCCTATTTGTAAATAGGGTCCTTGCAGATGAACTTAGGTAAGACGAAATCACACTAGAGTAAAGCGGGCCCCGCGTCCAATAAGATGGGTGTCCTGAAAAAGGGGAAATTTGGATGCTGACGCGCACACGTCAAGAATGTCACGTGAAGACTGTAGTTATGCTACGAAAAGCCAAGAGACCCCCAGAAACAAGGAGAAGGCCTAGAAGAGGTCCTTCCCCAGCTCTTCCAGAAGGAACCCACCTTGCCCAAACCCGCTTTGGTGCTTCCAGCCTTCAGAACTGTGAGACAATACATTCCTGTTGTTGAAGCCCTGTGTCTTGTGGTGGCAGCCCTGGGAAACCGAAACGCTTTCAAACTCTCCTTTTGATGTGTGTATTCTCGTAGGTCACCTCAAATCTTTTAGGGCAGAAGGTGGAAAATAAGTAAATAAAAGTAAGATTGAGGCTTTGGTTATACCCAGCAGCGGTGTCCTGACTGCTGGTCGGTGTGCGGGGTCGGACAGGGACTGTTTTGTCGCTCAGTGTGGATCCCGGCGCTTAGCTTGTGTTCAGTATGTTGTTAGTATAACTGATTGTATCTGGTATTCTTCAGTTTCTTTCAAAATTTAATTTGGAGAATTTTTATAGCGTCTCTGATGGGACTTTTCCACCTAAATCTTTGAGTCTCTGAGTCAAGCAGGCTCTGGGCTCGATTCCTGCCTCGGGGACAGGGAAACTCTAAACAAACACGAATCGGGTGTGGCTCCTTCTCTCAAAAGCCAATAATCAAAAAAAAAAAAAAAAAAAGCCAATAATCAGCACTGTCTTCTCAGTTTTATTGGGTTCCTCCCACCCCCTCCCCGCTCCAGTCCTGGTGAAAGGTTTTAAGGAGGCAACACACATCCGAGAGTGATCTCACATCGCTGGTGTCCCGTTAAAGCGCCTCTCTAAAGGAGAAAGTCAGCTACCCTTAGAGATGGAGGGTGACGCTCAAAATCCCTGCATGAAAGATGCTGCACATTCATGATGTGACCACTTGACATATCGGTCATTTCTTAATGGTATTTTAATTTCTTCTTGAAACCAGCTCCGTGCTTGGGATGCTTTTCCAGACAGGTAATATGGGAAAGGCAAGCTCTTCAAGGCAAACTCCCCGGGAGCAGCCTTCTGAAGCCTCAGGACCGCGGTGGCAGTCCTGTGCCCGCTCGGCGGGTCTTGGCTCTGGACGGCAGCCCCTGTGCGCTCGGAGCTGAGGCCAGAGCTGGGAAGACCCCGGTGGGCACGAGTGTGTTCTGTGCCCAGCACGCCCTCCATCCTTTGCTGTGCAGCTGGGGCCATTTGCATCAGCCTGTGCTATTTCTGACACTTCATACTCGCTCAGAAAGAACCGTCTCATTTTCTGCCTGCAGCTGCCCACACGGGTCTGGCTGCCGCCGGGGGTTTCCGGCGGGCCACCACGCTGCCACATCACTTCAGATCATTTTCCACGCATTCTCGGTGGTTCTGCCAATCCAGCTGAGTGGGGATTCATGTCAGCACATTCATTCATTCAACCACTGCACAAGCAGCACCTACAATGTGCCACACATGGCTTGAAGCCCAGGGAATGCTAAGACAGACGAGATGCAAATCCCCCCCTGAGCAGCCTGCAGGCTACCGGGGAGCCTGGCAGGAGACTGATTGCGTGGCTTCTCTGCTCTCGGTGTTAGTCTCTACTCGATCTTCCTTCTGTTTTCCAATGAGATCCTGTGCGGAAAGCTGCCACCCAGCAAGCTCGTCTTTCCATTCATTTTCAGACTTTACAACTGGACTGCACCTGGTCATTGAAGTTCCGCAGCGCGCCTTCTCGTCTACACACCCGCCCTTCCGGTAAGAGCCCGGGTCACACCTGCCCCTCCCCACCGAGGAGTCCACTGCCTTTCCTTGGGTTTCATTTATCTTTTGACCCAGTACAACACCTGTCTGTCTCTGCAGATGGTGCCTGTTCTGTCCTGGAAGCCTCGATTTCATCCTGACCTCCCTTCTTTCTGAACCAGAACACAGTCAATTCAAACATGGTCTCCCCCAGCTCATGGGAGGTGTCACAGTTTCTCATGCAGCGTCTTTCATACTGATGCCTGGCAGTGTTATTTGAGTTGTATTGTGACTTGACTTTTCATGTAGATCATGCATGGTCCTTGTTCTCAGAGCTAATAAGCAACCTCTTCCTGTTGAATTTGCTGGATGAGGTTAGAGTTCACCGCCCCCCCCCCTTCTTTTCTGTTAGTTGGCTAGTGTGCCTGGCCTGGTCTGTGAGCCCTCAGATCCATGTCTTGCCCTTCCCTGCTCTGCTCTGTATTGCAGGAGACTGACCCCTGCAGGCTGAGTCTCCTAGGATACTGTGTCAGCTGGTTTCTGGCCGAGTTTGGTCAATGGAAGGCACCAATGGGAACTGGATGGTGGGAGGAAGGGAGAAGCCATGATATTTCTCCTTGTCCTTCCTTGAATCCATAGGTGCTCCCTGATGGCTTCCATGGCCTCTCCTTCGTGGACACAGCACCCCCCTTCCTCCCCTAGTCCAGCACACTGTGACTCCTGCTTCCAGAGGGTCAGCTGGCTTCTGGATTCTGGTAGCACCATCTGCTCCTTTTGCCTCTCTACCCTAGCGGTGGTAGTAAGTTCTTGCCACTGCTAATTTCTAGGTTGCCTTGTCACCTTCTAGCAGCTGCTCAGAAACCAAAAAACTCAAAATGGTTTCTGTTTCTTGGCTTGACCATGGCTGATTTAATTATTCCTTCCTTCCTCCTTCCTTCCCTCCCTTCCTGAAAATAGCAGAAATTATAAGGGGATTATTTTTTGATTTTGTGCCACAGATTGTCTTCCCAAGACAGAGTACTACTCTTTGAATCCTTCATATTTCTTTGATCTCCCAACATCATCACCATAACCAATTAATTAGATGTCTATGGCTGGTCTGGGACCCTCTTATCCTTTCCATACTGCATCTATGGGCACCTATAGAGGACACTCTCTATTCCAAAGATACAAATGAAAAATTTGGAGATGATCTATTTGTAAATGGTCAATTTGCTGGAATAACAATAATACAGGCCTGGTCTTTTGAGAACTACTGATTATTAAAGACCAGAGAAGTTGCCATGTTCTTCCTGGCTGGTTTCACTTCACCTGGGACTGACATTAAAGCAAGTGTATTGTTTTGAGTATGGATACAGGTTCTTCCCCACATCTGTCTGTTGGGGACGTACTGGAGCATGAACGTCAGAGAAAAGGCAATATTTTTTCTTCAAAGTTGCGTATCCCTTTTGGAAATAATACTTGATGACGACGACGACTTCTTCTTCTTCTTAATGTCACGGAATTGCTAGTGTCATTAGCAGCAAATCCGGCTTGTGGAGCCTTCTATCCACCATGCTAGTAGTCGTTCTGTGAAATGCCACCTCCTTGGTAATACTGAATTGCGCTGTTAGATTGCGTCCCTCGAAGAGGAAATGAGAAGTGAAGCAAACGTTATATACGCCATCCTTCCACTCAGCTGTAAGAGCTGTTCTTCTATTTTCTTCTGAGGACTGATTATTCTCCATCTCGTGGCAATTTCCATGTCATTCTTTGAAAAGAAGTAAAGCAATATAATGAGAAGGAAACAAGAACTTGGCATTGCTGATCCCTTCACAGACACAGGGATGGATTACGTTCTGACATATTTGCCACAAATACGGATATGGACGGAAGCTGCCCATTGCAAGAGTCAACATGTGTCTGCCAAAGCAAACACAGTGATGTTCTATTAAAGATGTCTGTCTTTAGAAAGCACTGAAGTGTACCAATTTTTAAAAACTGATTTTTAAAGGTTATCATCAAATCTTTTGATTTATTCTCCCCGTTCCCCCAGAAGGGAATAATTTCTTACACAGTTGTCCCGGCAGATAGGGCTTGGAATAGGCATGACATTTACTGTGCTGTGGCGGGGTATGGTAGACTAAGGGAAGAGGGGATAATGTTGCCGAGGGTTTTATGAAAGGAATTGGATAGCTTGGAAGGTGAGCCAGAAACCCACACTCCAGGGCAATTTCATAATGATCACAGCAGGAATTTCTGTGGTAATTTTGCGTATATAACTTTCATACCTAATCTTCAGTGCTCTGCACAAGTGGCCCATATGTTTACCCCCAAAGCACTTTTTTGCCTCCAGCTGGAACATGTTCAGAAACAACCTATGACATTTTCATGTTCACAAGCTAAAAGCACCCATATCTATTCCTCAGCATAGCCACACATGTCCATTCACTTCTGGTTCATTTTCTGTTCTGTTGTCATTTCACAGGAATAGGTTGAAAGGTGCCCTAAAGGTGATCTTCATGGCTCCCAGTCAAGTGCAGAAAGCCAACGTAGACAGAGGCCAATTGTTGGAAAAGGTCATTGCTGCTTTCATCAGCTGACACATGAACCGGTGAATGGGTGCCTTATCAATGGGGGAAAAAAAAAGCCACAGGCAAATTCAGCATGCCGCATCCTCAGTTTTGTATCCTGGGCAGGTTGGAGATCAGCCTTGCTTCTGGTGAGAGAAAGAGGGGGAGAGGGAGAGAGGAAGAGAGAGGATTTGCTTTGGCTGAAGCAGACGTTTTGTGGGTCTTTTTTTTTTTTTTTTGAAACAGGATAAAATTGGGCGGAACAGGAAGACACAAGCTTTTATTTAAGGAAAATATGCTGGTTGCTAAAATTTAGGGCTTCATTTTTAATGATTAAAGTATCTCAATGGAAATACTACTTTTGGCGAGGTAATAAGGTCAGAGTCAACGGCAGTTACTATGGGTGAAACCCGCGTTGGGGAACCCTCCAGGAACGATGGGCTGCGAGGTGGCTGAGCTTTGCTGAGGCTGCCCCAGTCTCACACTATTGCTGGATGGCTCTTTGTCTCAGAGGGACCACACCCTCACGTTTGTACCTCAGTAGAGTCCCCTAGTGTCTTACTGAGAGGCCCCTTTTCACCACAGGGATGCCCACCAGCCCTTATTTGACTAGGCTTACCTAAAGATCATTGGAAGGACTTGTTGCTCAGGTTTTTTGTTTTTGCATTATAGATGTCCGTGCAGGGAAGCTTACATGAGCCAGCAAACTGGAGCCTAGTTGCAGATGTAATTTCAAACACTCATAAAACAAACATACCATATACATATGTGTGTATATACATACAATTTATATAAATATGTAATTATATATAATTTATATTTTTTAGGTTTGTAATAAAT
Organism: Martes martes; assembly: GCF_963455335.1. NCBI lineage: Eukaryota > Metazoa > Chordata > Mammalia > Carnivora > Mustelidae > Martes > Martes martes. The sequence continues at coordinate 58,820,865 of NC_137899.1, read as the reverse complement.
ATATAGTATATATATAATGAGTACAATATTTATATTTCTCTATATATTTATATATACAGAAAGCTCTCTAGACACCAAAGTTTGCAACCAAAATTGATTTGTGTATGAGGATTTGGGCATGATGCTCTATTTATTTATTTATTTATTTTAAAGGATGGATTTATTTATTTGACAGAAAGAGAGAGAACGCACGGGGTGGAGGGCAGAGGGAGACAGCATCTTAAGCAGACTCCCCGCTGAGCTCGGAGCCCAACTTGGGGCTGGATCCCACGACCCTGAGATCTCAACTTGAGCAGAAGACAGCTGAGTCACCCAGGTGCCTGGACAGATGACATTCTTTTTAGTTCTCCCTTGAGTAACTTCGATTTTCTGCCATGAACACAAAATCTATGTGTTTCTGTAATAGGGCACCCTTCACAGGACTAGCACAGCATCTGCTCATTGTCTTGCAAGAACGGTGTTTACTATAAATAATTAGCTGAGTTAGACGATTTCACCGCCTGGATTTTCATCCTGGTTCTGCCATCAAGCAGTAGCTGTGTAACCTTGTCCAGATCACTTAACATTTTTTGACTTGGGTTTCCTGTTCTATGACCTAAGAGGATTAAAATAGATTAAAATAGAGTCCCAACCTGTAGGCTTCAGCCTCTTAGTGAATTATGAAATCTATTTACTGAGTTATGATCAGCAATTTTTTAAAATCTTATGTAGGCTCCATCCTCAGCATGGAGCACGGCGTGGGGCTCGATCCGAGGACCCTGAGATCATGACCTGAGTTGAAATCAAGAGTCCAATGCTTAACTGACTGAGCCACCCAGGTGCCCTGGTCAGCAGTTTTTTTTTAAAATAAAGACTAGAATAGAAAGTATTAGAGTGCATTCCGTGTTGTGTGTTATTTCCAAATAACATTTGGAAATGTTATTTCCAAAAACTTTTGTTCCAGTTAAATCTAGGTTTACATAGTCATGTGTGTACAGTGCTGTGATGCAAAATTTTTTCTTACCGTGGGGTGATGTCAGAGAGGCTTAAAAATACTGAAATAAATGACCTTTAGGGTTAAGACCTACGACTCCCTGAAATGGGGCCCCGTAGTCACGCTGTTACGTGGAGCAACGCATGTCATCCAAGGACCCAGAGCATGGCTGGGAGAAAGGGAGTGGAGAGGCCTGTGTAGCTCCCCACATCGGGATGAGTCTCTAGCTCACTGAGAGAAGGACTCTCCAGAGAGTACCCCCTATTGGCCTAGACCAAGGAGAGGAGCGTCCAGGGCACCAGTTCACCCAGAAGGTTCTCCAGGATACTGTGAAGATCCCTATAACACTACCTTCTCACACTTCCGTCCCTTCCCTTCTCTCCTGCAGTCTCCCTCCTTCCCCCAAAGACCTCGCAGGAGGGAGAAATGATCAGGTTATTTTTGGAATGGTCTCAGGCCTGAGAAGAAAGCACCATTGCATTTTTTCTCGTGTTCTCTTCGAAAAGCCAAAGCACAAAACCATCGCTAACAAAGTGAAAGATCCCTGTATGGCTGACAACCCGCAAAGCATGCACTTGAAAATCAAGTGCCTTGTCTCTTTAAAAAAGAAAAAAAAACCTCACACAAAATGCTGCCCTGGTTTCATTATTCTGGAAGAGATTTGGTCTTTACAGGAAAAGACCTCACTCCTGTTAACAAGATGTATCTCGCAACTGAACTTAACAAAAAAATGTTGTCGACCGATCCCTCTCCTGTTTCGCGGTGGAGGTGCGGGCTGAAGAGGAAGGAAGAAGAATGGCCTCCTTGCCCTGTTATTCTCCCTCAACTTGATGAAAATACGTGGTTGGTAATATCCCACCCTTCTCTGTCTCCTCCAGAGGAAGGGGGTGTCTGTGTCTAATTTATACAAAGGTGCCATATGAGCTATATGGGTGTCAATTTTTTTTAAGACTTTATTTATTTGACAGAGAGAGAGAGCACAAGCAGAGGGAGCGGCAGGCAGAGAGGGAGAGAAACAGGCTCCCCGCCAAGCAGGGAGCCCAACGTGGGGCTCGATCCGAGGACCCTGGGATCATGACCTGAGCCAAAGGCAGATGCTTAACTGACTGAGCCACCCAGGTGCCCCTTGCGTGTCAATTCTTGATCGCAAAACTCTGTTAGATGCTATAGGAAGATTGGTTGGAAATGTTACTGAAGCGTAAAGGGGAAAGCAACTGAGTGCTGCCTGGTCAGCCAAAAGGCAAGCAGAACTCCAAGCGAGAGCAGCAGAACGCTGGACCTCGTGGTGTTGTGTGTCCTGCAAAAGGCTCTCCTGCATTGGTGTCCCTGAGTCTTGCAGTCCCAATGCCATCAGTGAGTAGAAGTAAGCCTAAGCGTCAGCACCAACTCCGACATCCCAACTCATAGCAAGAAACAAAACCAAATCTGGAGCAGAGCTATCTGGGCTGTATAGGTTGGTTAATTTCAATGGAGCTGCATTTACAATACACTCCTCAGCTTTTGCTTTAACAACATTCCTCCGGATTTCCTGATCCTGAGGAAATCCAACACTATACTGTGACATTGACAATATAAGGAGAAATAAAATTATAAAAAGTGAATCAACTTGGAAGGTTAAATGAGTTCCAGCACAGTCTCCTCTATTTCTCTATTTCTCCTTCTTTCATTTTCTTGGAGAAATGAACTTTCTGACTGGTTTGGAGGCTTTTAGAAAGTACCATATGATTCTGTAGTCAAAATCATATTTTTTAAAGATTTATCTATGTATTTTTGTGAAAGAGAGAGAGAGAGAATGAGAGAGAGAATGGATGGGGGGGAGGGGCAGAGGGAGAAGCAGGCTCCCCGCTGAACAGGGAAACCAGTGCAGGACTCGATCCTAGGACCCTGGGATCATGACCTGAACCAAAGGCGGGTGCTTGACTGACTGAGCCAACCAGGAGTCCCTCTGTAGTCAATATTTTAAAAGAAATTGCTTTAAAAAGCATAGGAGCCATTTACATGGTCTTTGGTGAAGGTGACTTTTCTCCAGAAATAATAAAAGTACTTTAAGAGGCATATCAGGTTGGTGGAGATTGAGACATACAAAGAAAGAAAAATTCATTGAACTCGATGATATGAAAAGTGTATTTTATACACTTTAAATAAAAACGCTGCACATATTTTGATAACAGATTGTTTCTTTAAAAAATAAAAAATTCCCACAAAGAATGTATTTCTGAAAGCAGAAGCCATCTTTTTTCCTACTGTATTTAGGGGCAGGTTTAGAATGATCTTGACAGTTTTAGTGCCTGCTGGGTAATTCTTTGCTAGATATTCAACACACTGTCACATGAAAAAGTATTAGAAAATTTATTTTATGCAATTTGTCCTTCACTGTCTTTCTTTATATCGTCTAATCTCAGTTCATTTATTGACTCATTTAACAAATATTTAGAGAATGCTGACAACGTGTGTGCGCTGGTTCTCTGGAGACCCTCTGGGGTGAAAGACAAAGCTTCTGTCCTCAGGGAGCTTACAGTTTCTAGGAGAAAGGGGAGACGAATCACGGAGTAAGCAGGTCAGATGGTCAGAAGAAGGGTAAGGGAGGGTGGGAAGCTCTGAGTGTGGGGGTGGGGGAATTATTTCATCTAGTTCGGGGCAGGGTTCCAGCAGAGTGAGTGGCTATACCATTATTTTATCACTAAAAAAAAAAGGATAAATGCCATAGAGCAGAGAGAGGCAAGAGGGGAGGGAAGCTCTAAAGACCAGGAAAACAAATATGTCCAGACCTTTTAGCCTCAATGGGAATGAGGTATTAAGAAGATGGAAAATCAGGGGAAAAGGTTCTGAGAATTTAATATTAGCCTCTCTTTTGAGAAGTCTGTGCTATATGGTTTTCCTGAGTCCTTGGGCTTTTTGATGTCTCCTGGCAAGAGGGGCTTCTGGAAAAACAAGCTCTTCCTCATGTTAGAGCAGGGGAACAAAACAGGGGGGCAGAGAACAACACAGAGTAAGCACCTGGGGGGCTGATCAGGGCCCTCCATTCTTTGTAGGATGGCATTCAATACCCTGTAGAACATCCCAGCTTGGGGAACTGATTCCTCAAATCTCTCCTCCCTCATAAAGAAAACTGAGAACCTGGAGAAAAAGAAGAACGATTCTACTAGAAATGTACTGTTACTCTCATGGGACACGAAACTGAGGATTTCAAGAGAGGTTGAGGGTACTTAAACGTGTGGTTCTTCGAGGCAGGCATAGTGGGAGGTTGATTTTCAAAAGGTGCTACAAAGGGGCTTGTACATCTTCAGCAGAGTATTAGCAAGCTACATGATAGGTTTCCTTTTTTAAGATCAGCATCTGAGGGACAAAATCAGTGCTGATTCTGAAGTTTAATGATTAGAAGCTGGGGGTTTTCTGACTATGGTGTTGGAGAAGTTAAATAGCTTGAAATTTGTAACAGAACTGCCTGGTGATTTGTAAATGTGAGATACACCTGATGCCATTTGATCAATATATATAGATTTTTTTAATTGGGGGGGGTATTTGCACTTCAATTAGGCCTTACCTTCAGATGCTCTGAGCGAGCACCTTTGTGTGCAAATGAAAATCAGATGATTACCTATGTGACCCAGATTCCCTACTTCTCTGGCTTGGAAATCATGATCTCTATTAATGTTTTGTTTAGAGCACTTTGTTTGGCAGAGAATCTTTAGGAAAAATCTTTCCCACCTGTGGGTTTGTTTCAGGAAAGCCAGCAAGCAACAAGCAGGTCTGACCCGCTTCTGGGAATAAATCACCTCCTACGGTCTCCTGTACACTGAATAAAGACAGACTAGCTGGACAGGATTTTGAGTTGGGTTTCTACTTTAATTCTACTTTAGATCTACTGTAATTCCCCTTTTCCTTGAATTGTGGTTCTCAGATAGGCACAAACTTCCTCCCTAGAAGGCTGGGGTGCCTGCAGATTCTGGGTTGCTCCAGGCTTGACTCACGCCGTCTGAGTCATTAATTCACCCCCGTCGTTAAGATGCACAGATGGTGGCCCTCCTTGGGGGTGTAGCCTGGATGCCTGACCCTCTGCGGAAGCAGCCAGGAGCTCAGTGAGAGGGTTCGTAGGTGGGCAGGTCTCTTTATTGCTTTAGGAGGGCCACTGACATCAGCTCATCTTTCTTTGATGGATGGCATCATCTCCCACGGGACACCTACCTAATTTTTACAATTTCCTAACTTCTTGGTTGAAGACAGCTAAAAATGACCTCTTTGTGCCCCTTGAGAAAGAATCCTCTCTGAAACACTGTATCCAACATCAACTATGAGATAAGTTTATCCAGTTTTCTTGTTTCTCGTTCCCCCTCTTCATTTTTGATCTACTGTACTGAGTTTTACCTCATGTTTATAAACTGGATCCGAAGGACATTCCCCTTCTGATTTGACATCAAGATCAGATTGCATGCGGGGCGCCTGGGTGGCTCAGTGTTTAGGTTAAAGCCTCTGCCTTCGGCTCGGGTCGTGATCCCAGAGTCCTGGGATTGAGCCCCACATCGAGCTCTCTGCTCCATGGGGAGCCTGCTTCCCCCCTTCTCTCTCTCTGCCTGCCTCTCTGCCTACTTGTGATCTCTGTCTGTCAAATAAATAAATAAAATCTTTAAAAAAATAAAAAATAAAAAATAAAAAGAAATAAAAAAGATCAGATTGCATGGATAACAGTTCTTGTAGAAATAACCTATGGATAGGCCTTCGTGTGTGTGCCTCTCTCACTATGCATATACACAATGCATATATTCCATGATATGCTAATATATGTATATTATTTATACATATAGATACAATATATCTATACATATACACACTATACTACAATATTCATATACATGTGTGTATACAGATATATACACAAACATATATATACACATGCACACATATATATGTACACACATATATATTCTAGTTTAAATTCTGTACAACATTGTTTGTAATCAAACAATAGCCCCTTATAAAGTTTCTAACGCCTACTTTAAGCCTTTAGCAGTAATGTACTTGAATTTTAACACCGGTCAGTCTTTGTGAGTAATTGTAATGCAATGTCTTAAAATAATTTGAAACCATAATGAATTGCCATTCTCGTAGGTTGAAATGGGTCAACTATCAGCAACTTGATAGGGTACAACCTAGTATAATATCCACTTGCTCTGCAAACACTCGCATGCCTATGGTGTACATTAGGGTAGCTGCCAGGAAAGATTAAAAATTGAGAACGAGAGGTTCTCCCTTGGAGCCTCTAGTCTATATATCACAACTAGGGTATCAGTTAGAAAGTGATCTGTTCTTTAGGAGGGAAGAGCAGCCTCCTGGTTTGAAGGAGCAGACCATGCTTTCGATGATAATTCCCTACATGATTACAGTACCTAAAAGTCCAGAGAATCTCATGACAAAGCCCCATCCCTAACAAGCTTTGGTGTTCCCCCCCCAACAAAAAAAGGGGCACCTGGGTGGCTCAGTCGGTTAAGTGTCTGCCTTCGGCTCAGGTCATGATCTCAGGGTTCTGGGATCAAGCCCCACATCAGGCTCCCTGCTCAGTGGGAAGCCTACTTTCCCTCTCCCTCTGTAGCTCCGTTTCTGCCTGCTCTCTTTCTCTTTGTCAAATACATAAATAAAATCTTAAAAAAAGAGAGAGAGAGATAACTTAAAACAAAACACAACCTTTGGTGTCCCAATGCCTCCTGAGTCAAGTTCAGAGCCCTTAGTTTGGCATTCAAAGTACCTATCCAACATTATTCCTTTTTTTTTATGTCTTTACCTCTGTCTTCCCATCTGTTTCCGCTATTCCTTCCTCCTGCAATGTTCTTTCCTCTGACTTGAACGGCAGTCAAGAGTAGTTGTTAAACGTGTGGTTGCCAGACTCATACTGTTTGTGTTCAAATCTCAGCTCTCCACTTATTAGCTATGCAACCTCTGGCAAGGTGTTCGATATCTGGGTGCCTCCATGCATTCTGCTGTACAAGAGAGATAATACAAATGCAACTTCATAGGACTGTGTGTGTTAAATAATTTATTATATGTAAGGCTTTAGAACAAAGCTTGATTCAGACAAAGCACTCAATAAATGTTTATTACAATTTCTGGAAGTCCAAATCTCACTCATCTTTCCAGGCAAGGGCCATCTTTTCCCCAACACCTCCTCCAGTTTCCCTAATTCTGAGTTCTTTTTCTGGTCTTGTTTCTTGAAGCACACCTGTAACTTTTGCATAACTAGGCAGGTCTCGAACCCATGGCCCTGAAATCAAGACCTGAGCTGAGAACCAGAGTGGAACACTTAGCCGACTGAGTCACTCAGCACCCCCCCACTGCACGATGCTTTTAATTTTATTCACATCTATATCTTACCTTCTCTACTAACCTGTGAATTTCTGAAGAAGGCACGAGCTATATAACACCGCAGTGCAGTTCTGAGCTCCTGCAGACTCCACAGGTGAAGGGCACAGTCCTCAACAAAACTATTCTCACTTTAGGTTCAAACACCAGCTGCCCTGTAGGAGATCCCCAGGCCACCTGCCCTTCTGATCCACCAGCTACAAATTCAGGGGTTCTCATGAGCCCCTGAAGTTTGAGAATTCACTAGAAGGACTCACAGAACTTAGGAAAGTGGTCTGCTTATGATCACAGTTTTAAAAAGGTTGTAAATCAGGACTAGCCAAAAGAAGAGACACATAGAGTAAGGGTTCCAAACACGGCTTTCGCGTCTTCTTAGTGTGGGCTTAGGATGCATCGTCCTCTGGGCACACCGATGTGTTCACCAGCCAGGAAGCTCATCTGAGCTTTGGGTGTCCAAAATTTTTACTGCGGTTTCATTATTCAGGCCTGACTGATTGAATCATTGAATCTCAAGTTCTTCTTTCTTGTGTGGAGATCAGATTGGTACCATCTGGATCAAAGACCCAACCCTCTAATTATATAGTTTGTCTTTCCCTCGTGACCAGCCAGCCCCCTGGGTCATCTTATCATCATAAACTCAGGTATCTGTCTTCCCAAGGTCCACCATGAATAACAAAGTTACCCCTATCACTCAGAAAATTCCAAGGACTTAGAAACCCCTCCCAGGAGCCCAAGACAAAGACCAAATTCTTCATTATAGAACAGGAGCCACATCTGATTTGTCTTTGAATTCCCTCCTGTGTCTAGTCATTTGCACATAATAGACACCTACGTTTACTAAAAGGATAGGCAAAGGTGGAGTTTAGAAAGATAACTTTAGGTAGGATGGATTATAGAGATCAGCTAAGATTACTGTAATAAACCTCGGGTTATTTTGTTGACTTCTTAAATACTCTTTTGTTGACACTGAAGAAATAGAAATCTGAACAAAGTTAAGTCATTCTGTCTCTCCCCACTACCCAAATACAAAGTCCTGCATTGCTTTTTCATATCTTGAATTTAACCAAGAGCCTCCCAGGGAAGTTAAAGGTGGTCTTAAGTGTGAAGAACTTTGGCCTCTTATTATTTAACTGCTAAAAATAAACAGCTTGTAAATCATGTTGCAAAGAGGAATTGTGCTCAGGATTACCACTCTTGGGATCTTAGAGCTTGCTTATTGTGATGATGCATTCCCAACATCTATACCCCGTGATACTGGGAATTTGTTTCAAAATAATCCTGAAGGGGGTGTGGGGAGCAAAATAACAAGGCCATTCATGAGTTAATAATTACTGAAACTGGTGATGGGTAACAGATTTCATTACACTCTTTATATAATTTTTAGATAGATTTTATAGAGTATATTTATATGGTATTCTTTTTCTATTTGTGTATTTTAGGGAATTTTTCATGATAAAAAGTCAACAAAAAATAACTTGGCCTCCCAAACTGAAGACCTCACACGAACAGTGAATGAGTCAGGGGCCATTTCACAGAAGGTAGTGAGTCTTAAACAGCAGTACTCCACCCAGCTGATGGGTCTCTAGTGTCCAACGTCCAAAGATGGATGTAAGTGCCGATGTTCGGATGCCAGGTGTCACTGCTGCCCTGAAGACCCCTTCAACCATCCTCCCACACACACCTGGCACCAGCTTCACTTGGCAAACCCAATGCAAGCCGGTCCTCCCACTGGAAACTGCTGGTATTTAAGGCAGCCTTGAGTCCTGAGAAGTGCTCTTCACTGAAGGAAGGAGAAAACCAAATCAACACAGCGCCTTGTTCTTTGGAGACCGCGGCATCGCGGCTTCAAAGACGGAAGTCAAAAGCAACACGAATGCCAGGGTCCTGCAGGACTGGTATGGGGACCATGACTAAATGGACGAACCGTATGAAGTGACTGAGGGCAAGTCAAGGGAACGGGGAATGGGATTCTTCAACACTGAAATCAGAACTGTAATGAATCAGGGCGGTAACAAATTCACCTGGGATGGAGAGGAAATTTATGGACCGTGTATCTCGGCCCCTCCTGCAGAAGGCCTGCAAAATACGGCCGGCTCTGGGGGCCCGCAGAAGACAAGCTGCAAGAGACTTCTGGAAGTCCTGCTTCTGCGGCCATAAAACCCCCTTCGGGGTATGGATCTCGGAGAATAGGAGGTTCACTGGGAGCATAAACTGAAAACAACTGTTGCACAAGCCCGTGTGGAGGTGGCTGTTAAGAAGTCTGTTTAACCAGCAGGATTACAACTAGCATATTGGCAACAGAGTTCGATTTTATGAGTCTGGAAGGAACCTAAGCTAAACTGTAGCATCAACTACAAGAAATAAAGCATCCCGGACCAGAATACAGAAGCCCCTGCGCACTACTTTTTAAAAAATATATTTGTATTTATTTATTTGACAGAGAGAGACCCAGCGAGAGAAGGAACACAAGCAAGGGGAGTGGGAGAAACAGGCTTCCCGCCGAGCAGGCAGGACCCTGGGATCATGACCTGAGCCAAAGGCAGCCGCTTAACGACTGAGCCACCCAGGCGCCCAGCATTATTCTTTTTTAAAAACTTAATCAAATGTTTGTATGTACAAAAAATACATCTCACAGATATGCAAGTTATGAAGCATAATGAAAGGAACACTTATGAGCCTGACCAATTTAAGAACTGGAGCACGATCAGTTACACGCCCCTACCTTCCTTCCCTCCACTCCCTCAGCAGTAGTCACTATCCTGAATTTTCCACTTGCCATTTCTTTGTTTTTTTAAATCACTTATTAAGAATCCCTAAAAAAAAAAAAATACATTGTTTGATTTTGCTTGTGTTTGACTTAAAAAATGATATCATATTTGTACTCTCCTGGAATTTGTTTTTTTCCTACTTTTCTTGTTTTAAGGATTTTATTTATTTGACAGAGATCACAAGTAGGCAGAGAGGCATGCAGAGAGAGAGAGGGGGAAGCAGGCTCCCTGATGAACAGAGAGTCTGATGCGGGGCTTGATCCCAGGACCCTGAGATCATAACCTGACCCGAAGGCAGAGGCTTAACCCACTGAGCTACCCAGATGTCCCTGTTTTTTTCCCCTACTTAACATGTTTCTAAACTGTATCCATAGCCATGTCAGGAGCTGCAGTTCATTCATTTTCGTGACTATAGAATAATCTGTTGTGTGAACAGACCACAAATTTTACATTTTGCTGTGACCTGTTCTGTTTCAACCTTCTGAGTAAGGCTGCTATGACCATTCTCATACATGTCTCCCAGTGTGTGAGTTTCTCTGGGTAGACACACTGGACACCAGCTATAGGAAAGTTCACCTTTACCTGATAAACAATACGACATAATGCCAAACTGTTTTCCAAAGTAGTTGTACCAATTTATACTCCCAGCAGCACTGTGCAAACATTCCAATTCATTTATATCATCTCCAATTGCTTATGTTGTCAGACTTGTGAATTTTTGCCAGCCTAGTGGGTATAAAATGGAATCTCACTAAACATCTCAGTTAAATTGCATTTCCTTGTTACTAATGAGGCATCACATATTGACCTATGCTTATCTGCTGTTTGTTTTTCTTCTGCTTATGCTTTGTATCCATTTATTTTCCCGTAGGGCTGTCTTCTTTTCTTACTGATTTTGCGAGCATTCTTCATACACTAAGAACTGGAAGGACCTTGCAAAATATACATTTCATCTCTGTCATGTGACTGATGAGGAAAACTGAAATGCAGAGAAGTAAGATAACCTGCCTGATATCACAATTTGTGTTAGCAGCTGTGCTAAGAGGAGCACCTAAATATTTTAACTCCAAATTAAATTATTTTTTTATTATACTACAAAACCCCTCTTTATTCATTTGTCTCATTTTCCTTTAAATTTTTTTAAAGTACCCCAAGTGATATGTGTTAATGGTAGAAAAAGGAAAAACAAACATGAGCAACATGAAGACTGTAAAAATTTAATCCCACCTTCTAGATGCAACTACTGTTCACAGCCTGCATTTCCTTTCCAGATGGTATCTATAATAGATAATTATTAAGGAATGCTTACCATAGGCTGGTTAATTTGGAGTGCTCACTATATGTCAGGCACTGTACTAAACACTTGACACGCATTGATTATTTGATGTTCTTCACAACCTCATGACACAGATTGTCACCATTATCCTGAATATGATAGACAGAATGACAGCTTCCCAAAGATGTCCACATCCTTATCCCAGGAGCCTATGAATATATGTCACGTTACACGACAAAGGAAAATCAAGGTAGCAGATGGAATTAAAGTGGCTAGGAAGCTGATCTTAAAATAGGGAGAGTGTCCTGGATTACTCAGGCAGGTCCAAGGGAATCACAAGCGTTCTTAAATGTAAAGGAGTCAGTACGGGTGTGAATAATACAGTCTGAGAAGCCTTTGACCTAGGGGTGCTTGGGTGGCTTGGTCGGTTAAGCATCTGCCTTCAGCTCAGGTCATCATCCCAGGGTCGTGGGATCGAGTCCCACATCGGGTTCCCTGCTCAGCGGGGAACCTGCTTCTCCCTCTCCCTCTGCCTCCTGCTCCCCCTGCTTGTGCTCTCTCTCTTTCTGTGTCAAATAAATAAAATCTTAAAAAAAAAAGAAAAGAAAAAAAGAAGCCTTTGACTTACCATTGCTGGCTTTGAAGTTGAAGGAAGGGAGCGTGAGCCAAGGAATGCAAGCGGCCTGCAGAAGCTGGAAAGCTGGAAAAGATGAGAAGACAGTGTCCTGTAGAGTCTTCAGAAAGGAACACAACCCTACTGACTTCTTGATTTTTGCCCAACATGGTAGCTAGAGTAATAGCTGCAAAGATGTCCACATCCTACTCTCTTGAACCTACGAGTATGGCAGTTAACAGCGTCAAACTTTGCAGATGTGATTAAGAATCTGGAGATGAGGAGATTATCCTGGATTTGCCAGGTTGGCCCAATAAATTGCAAGAATCCTTTTAAAAAGGAGGCAGGTAGGATTCATGGAGGAGATATGACCACAAAAACAGAGGTTGGAGTACTGTGCTCTGAACATGGAGGAAGGATCCACAAGTTAAGGAATGCAGGTGGCCTCTAGAAAAGGTAAGCAAACAAATTCTCCCCTTGAACCTCTGTAGGGAGCATAACCCTGTCCACACCTTGATTTTGGCCCAGTGAAACCCATTTTGGAATTTTGATGTTCCAAATTGCAAGATAATAAATTTGTGTTGTTTTAAGTCACTGTGATATTCTGTTACAGCAGCAATAGGAAACAAATACACCTTGTTGACATCTGACCAAAGCCACACAGCTAGTTAATGGTAGAGCTATGAACTCAAGCCATGTGGCTCTAGAACCCATATCCTTTACCACTGTGAGACATTTATAAATAGAGATTTAAATAGTACATACATGGCAATAAATGCAAATCTTCCACATTATTTTAATACCCATTCAGCACTACAATATTAAATAGTTGTGTTTCACACCATATACCATTACCCTATGATATTTACTAAGTCCCCTATTATTGGATACTTAGGTTGTTTCTAATGTCTCAGTATTTTAAAATCGGCAGTGATAAACATCTTTCTAGTGATATTAGTAATTTCTTTAAGAAAAGCTCTTAGAAATGCTAAGTCAAGAGAAGTGCATTTAAAAAAAAAACAAACGGCCAAATTAACCTCCATAAAATGGCACTGGAATATAATTTAAAAGAAATAAAACACACACTCAGAGCAGGAAAATACCTACTTACCATTTCCACAATACATCCTGTAGTAATCCATTTTTCTTATCCACACTATATGTGTGACTTAATCGCATTTTTTGAAGGTTTTATCTATATTATTTTTTTCTGTACAATCATAGACGTTAGACCATGGATGAGTTTTTAGAGATATTGGGTTTAATCCTTTAATTTATAGACAAAGCTCCTGGACTAGAGAAGCTTCCCTTGGTGGGGCGTGTGTGGTCAGCACCCCCTGGCCTGGCCCCAATTCCAACGTCTTTCCACGTGGGCACACGAAGAGCCCTGAAGTGGTACCATTACCGATTTTTTCCCTTCAAATCATGCCAGAAATCTCTTGTGCTCACTAATCAGAAGCATATTTTAGGGGCTGCCAATTAATAATGATCTGTAACCCAGGAAGAAAAAATAAACCCTAGCCCTTTCCTGGAGGAAGCCTCTTTGTTATTTCCTCATTGTGAAATCTGGTAGGATTGATGGCTTACAATAACTTCCTCCTCCCCAGTGTTACACGTAGGAGTTTTGAGAGCGGATAATCAGAGGTTCTCCAACCTTTCCTTTCTCCCTAAGAGTGGATCATTCTCTAACACGGCTTGTGTGTTCCCCAACAGCGCTGCGGTTCCTCTGTCATGGAAGTTGAGGAACACAACCGTCCGCACGCTCCTTCCTTCTCTGCGAAGCAAACAATGAAATAGGAAGAAAACACGCTGCCATTTTCTGACTGACCTCAATCGCCGAGGGTGGACCCCGCACGTTACATCAGCAGGCCGGCTCCGTTACACTGCCCTGGGCTGTGCTCGAGCTACTGAAATATTGATTTTTACAGAGCCGGCGCGCACACACTGAAAAATCAATATTCCAGTGCACACAACAGAACAGGCGGCAGAGCCGGGACCAACTCCTAGGCCCAGCGAGCACTGCTGGCAGGCCTTGGCCGAGGAGGGGGTGGGGGGTTGGAGGAGACAAAGCAGGGGGAGAGGCCCCCCGCAAACCCGGGAGGGGTCAGATAAACAACCAAGTGTGCGGAGGGAGGAGAGTGGAGAGAAAGATCCTTGAGGATAAAACAGTTGGAAGGAGCAGTGATTTATCCTTCCATTGGGGGGGAATGGGGAGAAGGACAGAGTAAATTAAGAAGAGAGGATGGGAGGAATTTTACAGGTAAGAATCTTCCCATGATTTTTTTTTTTTTTTGGCTTTTCTGCATCATTCGGTCAGACTTAGAGGGTTCCCCTTATAAAGATGATACAGATATTTCCTTACACAAAGGGAAAAACTAGGCCAGCCGTGAGAAGGCTTTATATTTTTAAAAATGCAGCTCCTTTCCTTTTTCTTGGTGACTGGAAGCTGGCAGACATTGCAATAACCATCAAAGAGTCAGTATTTATAATCCGGGCTCTACCTGTGCAATGCTGTTCCTTTCTTTTCCATGGGGAAGGGGGAGGGAGGGAAGGCATCCCGGTCATGTGGCCATTCATCGATTCCCTTTCTTTCTAGAAAAGCACCTTTGCGTGCTTGGGGAACCACCTAAAGAACGGTTTCCTTTTACATGTCCCGTGACTTCTCAGGGAATTTGGGGTTCCTCAGAGTCACACCTCTACCCAGATGTGGGGAGGAGAACGTGTCCCAGGTTGCACTCCAGGTGTCCAGTGCTGAGCAGAGGGCGGGGTGGAGACGGGACCGGCCTTTCGGTTAGTCTATGTAGACATGTTTAAAGACAAACAAACAAACAAAACAAAACCAGAACTGGCACTTTTAGTTTGCATTTTGGCCTCTTTATATTAGGGGTGGTGGTGGTGGTAGGTAGTTAATTAAAAGGGAATACTTTTAGCCCCGATGAATTCTTGATTTTGCTTTGTCCTAGAATTCTCTTACCAGGAATCTCGCTATTAGTTCTAACTCCCTGCCAGAGGAGGAAACTGCCCTCTCTCGGAGGCTTCCATTTCGTTCTCTGCCCTGCAAGCAGCCTCGCGACTTCCTCCTCCCCAGCCCAGGAAAGACCCGGGGCCCAACCTGGGTTTGGGCTCAGGTCTGGTCTGGTGGAAGGGGCTCCAAAGGAAGCGGGCATTCTGAGGCACCTTGCAAAACGCGGGATCCTTAAGCCAGCCGAGGCTGCCGGGGAACTGGGGCCCGTAGTCTGCATCCGGAGGCAAGAGCGGCAGGAGAGCGGAGGTGGGTGGTCAGGGGGGCGGGGCAGGACGCCGAGCCAGGTGGCTACCTGGACGGCCCCGCCCCTCGCAGCCCCTCCCCGGCCCGTCCCCCGCCTCCGCCCCCGCGCCCCGCCCACTCCCGCCCCCGCCCCCGCCCCCAACCCCGCGCGGCCGCTCTATTTGCATAAGGAGGCGTCTCCAGGGCCCTCCCGGGGCGCACGTGACCCCGGGGGAGGCGGAGGGAACCTGCTGACTTGACACGAGCCGCTGTGCGGCTCCCCTTGGCGCGGAATAGCGAGAGCAGCCGTGACCTCCGACCCCGCCCGCCGGCAGCCAATAAGAGCGCAGGTCGTCTCCAAACCCAAAATTTCCACGTCGGCAAAAGTCAAGATGGAAGGGAGCGGAGCGGAGCGCGAAGGGGGGAGCCCGCCCGGAATGCCTGGCGGCCGGCGCTGGAGTGCCAAGCTGGGGAGCTTGCGGCGGGCGCGGAAGGTCCACAGGGGAGGGCACCCCGGCCTCCTTCGGCCGGAGCGCGACCACCCGCCCCCAGCCCCGGGCGCCTCTGGGAGCCCCGCACCTTGCCAGCCTCCTGTGCAGCCCGGCCCAGGGGACGCAGCCCCTGCACCTCCGGCCTTGGCTCTGGGGGGAAATAGTTGAAGGGACAGTGGCCGGAGGTTTCGGGGGGGGGGGGGAGGTGGGGAAGACACTTTCTAGACCTGTTGCACGGGTGCAACAGCTGTTCAGGTGCGGTACGTAGGGGGAGGGGGCTGTTGGGGTGGGGAAGAAGAGTGGTCTATACTTCAGGGACAGGGGGTGCAGGGTGGGGGCTACGAACGGAGGGCTGTGTGCAAGGGGAAAGGTTGTGTGCAGACGGGTTCCACGGGAATCTTTCTGCCTAATGGGGCAGAGAGAATCCCAAAGAGTGGATGGGTGTAGCGGAGGGGAGAAGACTGCATAGACGCGAATTCTGGGGCTGGGTGCGTGCTACGGGAAGACCAGGAATAAAGTGGGAGGGGAGACGCTGTGGCGGCCCCGCAAACGCTTGCTTTCCTGGACATCCCATCTGTGGGGCTTTTCCCGGGCTTGTATTCGCCCCCCGTTAACTCTCTTCAGCTCCGAGAATTCGTCCTCTTGCGGTCCCCTCCCCCACCAACTTTCCGGATGGGAAGGTAAAAAAGTTGCCACAAGTTGGATAGAGTTGAGTTAGTCGCTGGCAAAAGTTTAAATAGCAGGACCGAGGAGGAGGTGGGGTTCGACCGGGAATGAGTTCTAATCTAGGATGGGTGGGAAGGAGGGGGAGGGTGTGTGATTACTGCAGCCTGTTTGCTGTGACATTGCAACCAGAATTTGTCGAACCGGGCTGTTAAAACACCATTTCTGTTGGGCATTTGCTCCTGCTGACTGCGGCAGTAACTTTCCATAATTAATGACCCGTTCCATTATCGGTCGCATCCTGAGCTAAATTGCTTTTAACGAGTTATTCTTTGTCTTAGTGGTGGGTGGGGGAAGCACACCTGCAGGAAGAAACTTCTGGAGGAAGACAGCTTCTTTGGTCTTTTGAGGCAAAGTTCTGAGACACTCCGACTCTGAATATGATAGAAGTCAGTGCACTACAGAACTTTGTCTCTAGAGACTGTGGTCGCCACCACCATCGCCGCTAGGTTTTCGGACGCTGGGCAGGGTAGCCCTGGTGGCCACGTCGCTGCGCCTTTCCCCTGGGGGAGGGGCGAGGCCAAAGAGAGGTCCGAGTGTTGCTCAGGAACTTGGCAGCCCTTTTAAAAGCCGTGGGTTCAACCCCCTGAATGGGAACAAAATCCTCCCAGGTCTCCCTTAGTTCATTTTCGCCGGGTGGACTCCTGACTGCGGAGTTCTGGGGTTTAAAACAAAAACTTTGGGCTTTGCAAGGTTATTTAAAAGGTACTCAAAAGACTGGCCTCAATTATTGGAGGGGGGGAGAGCCACCAATTTATTAATTGGTGTGTGGGTGTGCAGTGCTTTACAGGAATTTAAACTCTCTACCCTTGAAGGAGGAAATGTATTTGTACAAAAACCATGGATAATGGTCCTTTAGTCAAGTGGCCTGCTAGATAAATGAGATCTTGCAAGGACTGAGTTTGGTAATCTGTTCTTAATTTTGTTTCTGATTTAGGTCTAATACACTTGTATTTTTTTTAAGTAGACTTTATTAATCGAAAGGAAGCACTTTTGCCAAGAAAGCATTTTGAAGGACGATCGGAGGGGCGGTATTTACATTCTGGGGTGGTAGAGATACTTTACACAGAGACACAGCTCTTCGGATCCCTGCCGGAATGTGGGTTTTGGTTGGTGAGTTCCTGTCAATAGCCTCCTCTATGCCATGGGCCAGTGACTGGCACCGGATTTTAGTCCTGTTCCATTAACATTGCGCTGTTTTGATTTTTTTGAGCTCTTGGCTGGAGCTGATTGATCCAAGGAATTACAAAAACTCCTTATTAGTAAAGGCATCTATCCAGCAAATATTCATGGAGTGCCTGCTGGGTGGCAGGCACAAGGTGGTAAGCAAAAGGGGATTGGTTCCTGGGCCATGTTGCTGACAGTTAAGTGAAGGGGTGACTCCCAGTTGATACAGCTTGTGGGATGCCTCGGAATCCTTGGGGTTGCCTGTGTGTGACCCTGAGACACAAACATTTAAAAAAATGACTTTTGTTTTTAAAAAGCCACTTTTTACTTGGTTATATTCCAGCTGGCCTATCTGTGGGAGGAGGTGGTATCATTGGGGTTGGGGGGCAGTAATCAGTTGCCTGATAGTAGAGCTTAATGGCGGGACTTAGCAGTTGCTTTTCATAGGAATGCTGTGTCCTGATGCTAAGGCAGCCCGTACACACTTTTTCCGTGGCTGGGAACCAGTCTCCCACCATTCCGTCTGACTGTTTTGCCTCAGTTCTTCAATCCTTTGCCCAAAAGATGGCAGAATTATATTTGTGCAGTAAAATAAAGTGATTCAAACTCATGTGCTTGTGTTCATTTGAGATGTAGTTTATACTTACTTGTGAAAAGGATTCTTTCCACTGATTTTTGTGGCTAAATGTGTCCATGAGATATTCTGAAAATTCCGACCTCCAACAAAACGTAAAACCAACTTTGTAAGAGGATGCGTGTGGATCATCGAGGGTGTGGGGAGGAGTGGTTGATGGGGAGAGCAGTCATCCAACTAAAGAGAGGAGGCAGTGTCTCCTCCAAAGAAGGGTAAGGTTTCGAGTCCCTGACATGATGGCTGGTTTGACTTGATGCTTAAATGCTTTGCTTAGAAATCTGCTTTGTCTCCGGCCTGTGGCTATTGGTGAGGAAGAGGACTGACTAGATAAGAAGGCTCAGGCTTACCTTGCACTGACGATGATGGAGTAGGAAGTAGGACAATTGGCGGTCTAGGGGTGCTGCCTGTAAACCCTGCCTTGCCCCACAGTCATTCTGCAACCTCTGTATTGTCACGTCCTGAATATCAGCTACCAATCAGCTACCAATCCTGAATATCTAGATGCTACCAACGTAGCAGTGAGCAAAGTAAGCCAAATTCGTGGTCCTCTTGGAGGTCATTCTTGTGCTGGAGGGAGACAATAAAAATATAAAATTAGAAGAGCAGGAAGCATGCCAGGAAAGGGGGAACAGTACACTGGAGAGGCAGGGTGCTCTTAGAGCCAGGGTGGCCGGCCCAAAGGACACCGTCCCCAGCAGCCTATTTTGCATGGCCTGGGCCCTCCTGTCTTTATTTTCAACATTGGAAGTGAGTAAACCAAATGATAGGCATATTGGAAAGCCTATGTATCACGACATGTTGGTGGCCTTCGACTTTTTTTTAAAAGAACATTTTTCCCCCATGTGCAAAGGTTGGGAAATGTGGGGGATGCTAGAAAATCTTCCATGACGAGCTGGGGAAGCGCATCATTAGATCACTGACACTTTCCTTGTATATGTACTGTCTAATCCCAATTTCCAGCAGCAAAATTCTAGGATTCTAGGAACCTTACATCTCTAAGAGTGTTTCTTCCAAAGAGCCCCCAGTGCTCTCAAATGTCCTTCAAATAGTGGGGGCTGAGGGCGGGTGGGCATGTATTTCTTGGGACCCCTAGGAACTAGGGGAGTTTACTGTCTCGTCCGCATGTGATTTCAGGAACCACTTTTTTGCTAAACTCTTGTTACTTGACTCAAATTTTTCTTACTCGTGGGCAGTACACACAGGGAGCTTTCATAGGATAATCACTACAGACACAGAGAAACCTTACAAATACAAAAGCTGTGGGCAGGAAAAGAAAAAAGCAGAACTCATTGTTCACACTGCTATATGTGACGTGTAAGGAATAAAAATCTGTCACTTTGGTAGCCTTGGAGGAAGCAGATGGAAGGAAGATGATGTCTAGTCTACAGACCCCATCGAGGATGCAGGTCTCATGATTCTGGTCTGTGAATTTTAAATGGGCACTAGGAGAGCTAAGAGTGGCTTCACTACAGCAAAAAGCCACTCCTGAAATGACTAACTGGCTCCTCAGCTGTGCCTCTCTTTTTGCCATTTAATAGGAAAATACAAAAAGTAGCTGGTGGTTAAACAGTACTTAATTTGTGCCAAACACTGTTACAATCATTTGCATATGTTAAGTCACTTACTCTGAGGTTAGTACTGTTAATATCATTCCCATCATACAGATAAGAAAACTGAGGAGTAAAGAGTTTAAATAACTTGCCCAAGGCACACAGCTAATCAGTAGCCAAAGCGAGGTACAGACTCAGGCAGTCTGGATCTGTCTGTGATCCTGGCAGCTATGCTGTACTGGGTATCATTCAGTTGTTCAACAGGTTACATACAGCAGAGTACAAAGCCTGGGAGTCTAGGTTCAAAGTTAAAAGCACTGAACATGATTAGGACTTAGCTCAGTGCAGATCTTGGGTCTGTCTTTAGCATGTGTGGTTGGTTTACAGAGCCCTGAGATAGCACTGCTTTGGGGATTAATTTACTATTTTGAGTCTGTTGGTTACTTTTGCCACTGGGCAGAATTGAATGCTGAGAGAAAAAAAAATAGCAGTTTCTTTAATAAATGTCCCGGTTGATATGGTATGAGAAATGCATTAGAAGCAGAAAACACCTAAATTGCATTAATGCATTCATTCCACAGACTTTGAGCTCCTACCATGTGAGGGCCCCTGAGGTAAGCAGTTTTGGACAGTGGGAAGTGCATGGGGTGCTGGGAACTACTGCTAACTCAAGCCAGAATCTCTGGGAGGGCTTCCCAGAGGAGGTGATAACTGAGCTGAATATGGAAGGATGAACAAAGATAGCTGAATGAAGGGCAGAGAGGGCAGTCTAGCTCAAAGGAACAGCAAAAACAGACTCATGGAAACATGCAACAGTAAGACGTGTTCGGGAATCAGCAAGTCCTCCTGTGTGGCAGGCAGAAACATCACGTGTAAGTCAGCGACAGGAAATGAGGCTAAGGAGATTGGCAGGGGTAGACCATGAGGGGCCTTGTGTGGTATGTTTAAAAATTTGAACTTTATCCTGACAACCAAGTGAAGCAACTAAAGAGGATCTTAAGCAGGGAAATGGCCTGATCAGCTCTGCTTTTTGATAAAATGTGTTCTGGCAGCAAAAGAAAGAGTGGATTATTTGGAGATGGACTAGCAAGTTTAGAAGCTGTCGGAGTCATACAGGGAGAGACCACGAGTGCCCGTGGGATGCATAGGAGAGGTGAGGAGGGGCTCAGACCAGCTGGCCTGGGGCATCCCAGAAGTTGTTCCCGAGGCCCTTACATACTGCTGCCGGTACTCACCCGGGGAATAAAATTGGCACTAAACTGCATCGTGTATGATATTTCGAAATATTAAACTTGCTTGGCTACGATCCCAAGTTAATTCTGGGAGTGTAATATTGAAAACATCTTTTTAACCCTCTGTGGCATTTTGGAGATTTTACCCTGGTTCATCAAATTTGAGAAGTCGACAGTTGTGAGATGCATCATTATTTGTGTTGCACTAGGAAAGAAAAAAAAATGCTGCCAATGAGACTATGGCACAGTGCTTATGTATCTACTTAGTTTTTCATTTTTTGAGAAGATCTCTCTTTGATTTACTTGGATATAGATTTTTAAAAATGAGTCAGAACCCCAGCAGGAAACAGAGAGGACCCTTACAAGGTGGGAGCATTAAAGAGGGTTTGATGAGAAGAATATTTGCAAAGTATGCGAGCAGGGAGGGGTGAAGGCCCTCAGGGGCTGGTGACCTGGGAAGGAGGTATCACTTCAGGCTGTAAGTGGTACACGCTGATCCCGGAGGGAATTGATGGGGGGTGGGGTGTAGAATATGGTTCCTGGTAGGAGCTGTGGCCTTCGGCAGAGGAATGCAGTCCTGTCTAACCCACTGTGCAGCAGGGAAGGAGCCAGGGCAGTGAGCACCCTGACCTTTCTCCTCTCTCTCCAGGCTCCGGCCATTGCTTCCCATTGGCTGATCCCAACAGGAAGCCAGACGCAAGGGGCCTGGCCACCACAGTCCCTAGAGGTCAGCCTCCAGTGGGTAGCAAAAGGTAGAGAGTACATCTGGAGGGTCAAATAGGGAATTGCCAGAACACAGTTGTTTTTGTTGTTGTTGTTTGTTTATTTGTTTTTGCCTCCTGTCACTTGTGTATAGACACGAAGGAAAACTCTCAGAGAAATAATTGCTTGAAGTATGCCACCAACCTCATATTCAGGATCCCCAATGTCTAATTTTTTCCACACAGCATCATCCCCTATGCCAACAGGAGCAGATGTCAAGATACAGTGTTTCTTAGAAAGGGTGCCCCATGACTGTCTCTGCATCTAAGCCGCTGACACCCTGCAAGGCTGCTGCTGGGCCTTTTTAAAAATTTGTGGCAAAATACACAGAATGTGTAATTTACCATTTTAACCATTTTTGAGTGTACACTTCAGTAGCATCAAATACGCTCACACTGTTGTGCGACCTATCACCAGGCTCCATCTCTAGCAGTTTTTCATCACCCCAAACTGAAACTCCATACCCGTTAAACAATAACTCTCCATGATGTTGGGACTTTCCTGACCTTACCAGAAGGGCCAACAGAAGACTTTCAGATCGAATTCACGCAAAGGTAGAAAATGTCAGGAAGACCATACCTGCTGGCTGGCTGACAGCATTTATAAGGTATGATTCATTGTAAGATGCATCCTAATATCAGAGATCTTCAAATGTGGAAAAATGGGTTGCTCAGAATCAATGGAATCTGACGAATCTCTAGAAAAGCACTTACAACTTGCATTCCATGAATGGGTTTCAGGTGAGCCAAAGTATTGTTCTCTGCTCTCAGGCAGGCAAGCCCTAAGGCAGCTGGAACCCTTAGGCTTGAGACCCTTGGCCTCCAGTATGGTATCATTATGCATTTACCCCAATGTGCCCTTAAACTATTACCATTTACGACGTAACATAGGAAAAGGCTAGGAAGTACAGCTTTGGAAGATGCCCTTCTTTAGTCTGGCTGGATTTCTGATTTTACATTTACTACCGTATCATCTGCATGCATCAGGAGGCAGGGAATACTGATGGAAAAGCTGTTCAAATACGCTTGGACAAATGTAGCAGCAAAGCTGCACCCTGTTCCAGAGGATAGAAGACACATTAAGCCACTGAGATCCTTTCTGCATTCATGCTATGGAAAGGTCAAACAGAAATGACTTAAGGATGCTTATCCGAAGCAAACCCATGCATACCCTTTCAGCCAGCAACTGCATTTGTATTGGTTAGGATAGTTTTGACTCTAAGCAATATAAACCCAAACTCACCCAGCTGAAATGAAAAAGCACTTCCTGCACTTTAGAAGAAGTCCAGAGGGAGGGATGCTTGGGGGCTGGTTAACTGAGCATCTCTGCTGTGCATGAAGAATGCAGGTTTCCCCTCTGCCCTCCTTGGTTTCTTTGCCTCATGTCCAGGCTAGGTCCTCTCCCGTCTGTGGACAGGTTGCAACAACTCCAGATGTGACAGAAGAATGTCCCCGAGCCCCTTGTATTCTCAAGGCTGCCAGCCTCTTCCTGCTGCAGAATGGAATTGGATGCCCGGGTATTCACCGATGACTGCCAGTGGGAATGGGACCACGTGACTGGCTAGACCAACCAGAGCTTCGTTTGAGTCAGAAGGCATTGAGGGGGACCCTGAACCAAACCAATTCTGTTAGCAAAGAGATGGGGGCAGAGCGTCTTTTGGGTAGGGCAAGGGAAGTGTCTGCTGGCCCACTTTTAGGGAGCCGTCTCCTAAAGCTGCAACTCCCTGACGATTGTACACTCACTGTAGTGTATTTTTAAAGGCAAACGTTTAGAATTAACCAAACTGCCCATCAGTAGAGGATCCAACACTATGGGATGGCACAGCCATAGAGTAAAATAGTTATTAGAAAGAGTGAGGGAGATACGTATACAACCAACAGGGAAGGATGTGAGATACGGATTTAGTAAAGGAACTGTAGAACCGTAAAGGGGGTTTGAGCCCATTCTGATCCTTCTACGTGCACTCATGTACACAAATACCCATAACAGAGTTCGTGAGTTCTGATCTGAAGGGGATTCAGATGGGGGTGGTGGGAAAGAGGAACTTTCACTTAACAGGTTATATACTTTCTATTGTTTGGCTTTTTAACTCAGGATAATGCTTTTGCAATTAAAAAAAAGAGTAAGTTTGCCACAGGGGAAGAAGTCAGATAGAATGCGACCCTGGCAATAGTGTATTACTCAGTAATGAGATAATACTCCTCTCCTACATGACAGTCACATGTATAAATAAATTAATCCCTATTTTATTACTTCTTTCTGGAAGCCTCATGCCCACCTCGGAGGCGTCTGTCTCTGCTAGCGGACAGTATAGCCTTTTGAGCGGGCTGATCAATCCCATAGCAACTAACCACACGTAGCTATTTGCATTTAGATTGATGACGATGAATAAAACAATGGCTCTGTCACATTAGCCACGTTTCAAGCCTCAGCAACTACGCGGGGCCAGTGGCTGCCGCGCTGGACGGCTTAGATTCTAGCGCATCAGTTGCTGCAGAGAGGTCCTGCAGGCTGTGTGACTCCAAGCCTGGCCGCTGGAGTTCAAGTGCAGGCTTCATTTCTCAGTAGCCGTGTGGTTCTGGGCAAGTGAGTTAACATCTTTCTTCCTTTCTAGGCATTGAAACAGGGATGATGAACTTTACCTCACAGAACTGTGGAGCAGATTAAAATTCTCAGTGGTTGGTACCTGGTACATCGTCGATGAAGTTTCCTGTAACTGTGATAACTGTTTTTAGGACCGTTTCTACCACCATTGATTGAACACTTCGCTAAGTATTGGGCATTTTCCTCACACCTTTATCTTATGGCTAAAACTGAGGTTTGACAAGCGAGGTAAAGCTACCTTGTCTCACTAGAACAGGCGGGGCAGAGTCTGAGGCTGGTCCCATCCCAAGGCTTGTGTTCCTCGGTGTTTAATCTGTGAGTGACCTTTTCTTAGGGGGTTGGGAGGACTGAGTAGTTAACCCTCCCTCTGGCATCTTTGCCTCCCCCAACCCCCAACTTTTTCCTCTCTTTCTGAACAAGAGCTGACTGATTCAAGAGGACGATAAGATTTGAGATTTCTACTGAATTTTCTTTTTCTTTTCTCTTTTTCTTCAATGGTGGAAGCAAAGGCTAGAGATGAGACGACAATGAAGTATGTTAGCAGCCAAGTACCCATTCTCTACGGTGTGCGAATATTCTCAGTTCCTTGTGGGTTTTCCTAAAGTCAAATAGTCCTTTTAAAACCACTTGTGACCAAATTAAAGAAGGGGAGCTATTGCTTGAAGATGAAGCAGGAAGAGACAATTATCTTCAACAGCTCCTAATCAAAGTTTAAAATCATCATATGTCTCCGCTTAAAGGTTCAGTTACACATAACCCTTGCTTGGGGGGAGGGGGTCTGTAGGAAAGCATGTGGGTCACCGCAGACAGTGATGAAAGAGGCTCATGGAAGAGAGGAGGCTGGAGGTGCCCTTTCACTCATGCACTTGGGAGGGGACTCGTGTTGAACACATCTTCTCGGGCTGCACCTGGCTTCCTTTTCATTGGTGGAAATGGCATCCTTTGCTGGGGAAACTTTAGAATTGCTTTCCTGGTGGTGCTGCATGCTGTCAAAAAGATGTGTTCCGTTTCAGCAGGGAGAATAAAACCTTGCAGCAGCACAGCAGAGAACTGGTATTTGCAGATAAGGTCTTGCTTTGTATTTCATTTCTTATGCTACAATTCCAGTTGGCTACTGTTTCCCTGTGAGTCAACATTTATATTGAAGTTATTACCATGAGCTGAAGTGCTACGGAAAACACGCCTTCAGGTTTTTTTCACTCTTTCTAAGCTGAGAGAGAAAGAGAGGGAGAGAGGGAGGAAGGGAAAGTGTGTGTGGTGTCTGTGTGTGTGTTTGTGTGTGCACGCGCTAGGGCAGAGGGAAGACCGCTAATGCGGCTTTTGACAGGCCATTGCGACTGGCTTGTTAGGGTGTCCTGGTGTTGTGTCTGGGGATCAGAAGAGGATGGTTAAGCAAGACCATCTTGGGCTGTTAAACCATGTGATGTTAACCGTTGACCGGGGTTTATCTGTGAAAACCCATTATGGAATTTAGTTCATCTCTCTAGCTTCCAAGTGGTGAATTTGAAATCATCGGAGGCGCTTCACCATAAAATGAACTGTGGTTAACTTACTTTGAAAAACTTGAATACAACTTGACTAGGAAAAAACAGCAACTAGTAGGAAACTTTTTCTCTCTTATACTGTATCTTCCTCTCCAATGCAAATCACGAGGGATTTTTTTTTGTTTTTGTTTCTGAAATATGATTTATTGAGAATAAATTGTAGCACAACGCCTGGAACATGGGCCATGCTGGCTTCGCGTCTAGGCTCCATGATGGCGGGGGTCATCTGTGCTTGACTTATTGCTACATTCTAACACCGATCACTGCTCCTGGAACATTGTAGCCATTCCATAAATATTTGAATGTGTGAATGGGTGTGTGGCTCCTAAGCTTTGTGTGTGGGTGTGGGTCTGTGGGTGTGTCTAAGTATCTTTACTTCGAGAGTTAATATAATTTCAAATTTGCACTGATGTTGGCTTCTCAGATGTTTGATGTGATGATAGGTGAGATCACCACATCCTTCCACATATGTGCTTGCCAAGTTTTTCTCCTGTGGAATTAGTTAAAGCATATATTTCGTTTCCAACATTTCTTTTTGGGTTGATCCCAGATGGAGAAGTTTCCAGCCTGGAATGATTACAATTCAAAGAAACTTTTTTTCCTTATTCTTCCTGATGCCGACACACCCACTTCTCTCTTTTAAAATGATAGCATTACATCTTGGATTAATGGAATAAAGCCCAGGGATCTTCAGACTGAGGGCTGCGCATTCCAGGGGGTAGATGAAGACTCCGTAGAGGGATACTCGGGCACTG
The DNA here is from genome assembly GCF_963455335.1 of Martes martes. Taxonomy (NCBI): domain Eukaryota; kingdom Metazoa; phylum Chordata; class Mammalia; order Carnivora; family Mustelidae; genus Martes; species Martes martes. Next base: position 58,794,175 of record NC_137899.1, on the reverse strand, counting down.
AAATGTGAGAATTGATTCTGTATCCGCAGTGTCCTCTTTGGTGATCTTCTAAAACAGACCCCCTTAGGATCCTGTGGGCTCTGGTTTTTTCTCCTCTCCTACCTCTCCTTTTCCTAGTGCTCTTCTCCCACTCTACAAAAGAAAGGCTCTTTATCTGACCCTCACCCATCTCAAATCTTTTTAAAGTGTGTTGCCTGGAGTATAAAAATCTTTGAGATACCAAACAAAGGGGCAATTTCATTTGACAACATATATTTATTAAATACCAACTATGAGGGTGCCTGGGTGGCTCAGCCAGTTAAGCATCTGACTCTTGGTTTCCGCTCAGGTCATGATCTCAGGGTCATGAGATCGAGCCCGGCATGGGGCTGCTCACTCAGTGTGGAGTCTGCTTGGGTTTCTTTCTCCCTCTCTTTCTGTCCCCACCTCCCATCCCCATGCTCTCTCATTCATATAAATAAATAAATTTATATATCTAAATATATATTTATATATATATATCTTCCAAAGAGAGAGAGAGAGAGAGGGAACACTTGGGACAGCTGGGTGGCTCAATCAGGTAAGTGTCTAGCTCTTGATCTCAGCTCAGGTCTTTATCTCAGTATGATGAGTTCAAGCCCCTCATTGGGCCCCGGGCTGGGTGCAGCATGGGCTACTTTTAAAAACAAAAGAGAGAGAACACTATAAATATCCCAATTATGAAATAAAGAGTTTGTTTATATATTTTTAAAATGGCTAATTTGTTGGTATCAAATTGCTATGACTTTTAAGTTTTACTGGATATATATGAAAGAATAATGTCACAATTTTATTTTAGAATCTCAATATTTACAATTACCAGAAAATGCATCCTATGAAATTAATTAAACTTAGGAAACATGTTAAGTACTTAAATTTGTGCTGAGGGCACACAATTTTTCAAAAATCCTGCGATGGAGTGAGGCAGGGGAGCCATGTAAATAACCCTGTGGAGACCACACCAGAGCTTCTGTGTTTTGGAAAGGGAGCTGCTAGGTGAGTGGCACAATGCACATGTGACAACATGGCCTGGTTGTAACTGATATTTGTACTAAAGCTTTCCCTGAATGGACAGGAAGAAAAGGGTGCAGACCACTTAAAAAACGTTGACTTAATAATCGCTGGTTTTAAATGTCCAATGTAAATACGAATGATGAAATTTTGCAGTCATTCTGGATTGTCATCTGTAGAGGCCAGAAAAGTATGATAACATAATTAAGATACTAGTCAAGGTAGGTGAGCCTCTCTGCAGCTATAACCTGGAAAGGATTATCCTCAGGCACTAGCACTGGGGGGTATAGAGCCCCCTTCCTAGGGAAATGGCATGAACACACTCAAGTTGGATAGAACCTTGCTCATGATGCACAGCCCCCTGTGTTGTCCAACATGGAAGCCCATTGTACTTTGCGCCTGCCACTAATATTAAGTGAGCACCTACTATGTGCCAGGTGTCGTGCTCAGGGGTGGTTGTGCACTGGCATGGAAAAGGACATGACCTGTTTGTGGCTGGGCTCAATGTCCACCTCCTTGAGACGATCAGATGAGCTTTGCTGGGGGAAAGATAAGCAAGGAGAAGCTGAAGACGCCATGCCTAGTGCTAGCATGCAGGCATGGCAGCTGTTATTAATTAATAAAAAGTAAAGCTGCTGCTACTGTTTACTGGTACCACCAGTATTAACTCTAGCCCCGGTTACTGCCTCCAGGATTACTACCTAGGTCGGATACATCTTATTTCCAGAGGCACCACTGGAAAGAGCACCAATCTGGATTTTTTTTTTTTTTTAATGCATCAGGCACTGTTTTAAACACTTTACAGACCTTGCCTCATTTATTCCTTGCAACAGGACATTATTGTGTCCCTTTCACAGATGAGGCAGCTGAGGCACAGGGAAGTTACGTTACTTGCTCGAGAACACACAGCTATTAAGGAGAGGAGCCTGGACTCAATCCCAGGCAATCCAGCTCCACGATATTGACCCTTCCCTCTTAATCACAATAGAATTAAGAGTTAATATTTATGGAGCACTTAATCTGGATCAGGCCTTGCGCTAGGCACTTTACATAAATTATCTGACTTAGTTTTCACAGTAAAGTAACTCTGGTGTATTATTTCCAATTTACAAGGAAACAGAGGCATAAGGCAGTTAAGTAACTTGACCGGGATCACAACACTGGCAAATGGCAAAACCAGGATATGGAGCAAGGATCACATCCAGATCCCGGGAAGGCCATTCTCTGGAGCTCAGTAGCAGCTCCTTGCCAGAGGTACTTCCACAGCTGATGGCTTTAATTCAGGACTTCCTTCATTAGGGCCCCCAGCCACCTTGCTTACCCGCCATCAGAAGCTGCCACAGTGCGGGGCACCTGGGTGGCTCGGTCGGCTGAGCCAACTCTTAATTTTGGCTCAGGTCATGATCTCAGGGGTGTGAGATGGAGTCTTGCGTCGGGCTCTGCACTGGATATAGAGCCTGTTTGGGATTCTTTCTCTCCCTCTCCCTTTGCCCCTTCCTGCCTCCCCCACCCTCTCATAAAGAAGAAGAAGAAGGAGGTGGAAGAGGAGGAGGAAGAGGAGGGGGAGGAGGAAGAGGAGGAGGAGGAGGGGGAGGAGGAGAAGGAGGAGAGGACAAAAAAGAAGAAGAGGAAAAAAAAAAAAGGAGCTGACGCAGTGTCTCAACACACAATTAAACTAACTTCAAACCACCTTGCCCTTAAAATCTTTAGTGTCACTGATACTGAACGGAGGATTTGAAAAGTGCCAACATTGCTTTAATGATCAGGGTAGGAGGTACAGAAATCACACGAATCTGAATCTTAATAGCTGCTATCTCAAACCTGGCTATGTCACTGTTTTCAAGATGGTACATTTTAGAGATGGGGTCATCATCAAACTACAGGGTAAGAACTAAAGCTGGTTCTTCTAACTACACTGATCATAATCTGACTTTGAAGCAATTGGTGTGAGGTGATGACTTTTGGCTGCTTGTTTCTACCCATGAGCCCCCACAAGTAAATAGAGATGCCCCCCACACTGCTGTCTCTGAGGTCCGCCACTGTTCAAGTAGCGGTTAGCACAGTTCACGGTTGAGATCCTGGCCAGAGAAGCAGCCAGCCACGGCTTAGGACCAAAGGGACACACACAATGTAGGCGTGCTGGCATGCTGCAGGGGCTCCGAGTTCGGGAAGCTTCTTCCTCTTGGCAAAGGATTTATTTTGTGAACATTTATTAAGGACCTGCTGCTCACCAGATACTGTCAAGTACTGGTTCTACAAAGATGAGTGGAATACAGTTCTTGCCCTACAGAAACTTGGAACCTGAAACGATAGATAAAAGTCTACACAGGGGCCATGGGTGGTGCCGTTGGTTAGGTATTCGATTCTTGGTTTTGGCTCAGGTTGTGATCTCAGGCTCCACGCTCGGCATGGAATCTGCCTGGGATTCTCTCGCTCTCCCTCTGCCCTTCCCACGTGTGCTCTTTCTCAAATAAATAAATAATTTTTTTTTAAGTGTACATAAGTCCCTGTCCCATAGAGTGGCAGGTAGGTATTTAAAAGGTTGGGGTTGACACCAAGGAAGCAGGGTACATCTAGTTTGAGAAGTGAGGGTCTGGGGATACATCCCGAAGTTGGTGTTATAGATTGAGTGTTTGTATCCCTCAAAATTTATATAATGACACCTAATCCCTAGTGTGATGGTGTTAGAAGGAAGAGATTAGGTCATGAGGGCAGAGGCTTCATGAATGGGATTAGTGCCCTTATAAAAGAGACCCCAGGGAGATCCCTTCTCTCCTCTCACCATGTGAAGACACAACAAACAGATCACTGTCTATAAACCATGAAGCTGGCTCTCTCCAGACACTAAATCTGCCAGCACCTTGATCTTGGACTGCCCAGCCTTCAGAATTCTAAGGAACAACATTTTGTTGTTCGTAAGCCACCCTGTCTATGGTAATCTTGAAGGTCTCGAAGGATAAACGGGAACCCAAAGATGAAGAGAAGGGAGCAGAGCACTCCAGATAGTGGCCTGAGGAAACACATGGGGTCACTGAATTGCACGTCGGATCAGGCACTCGCATGGCTGTTGTAACATGGTCTTGTAAGTGTTGGAGGCTGGTGACCAGGCAAGGGAGGCAGGCACAGACCACACATCATGATGGGCTCTATATGAGATGCTGGTGGACTTGAACTTTCTGTTGAATGCCGTGAGGAGCCTCTGAAGGTAGGAAAGGTAGGTAGGTAGGTAGGAAAACATGGGGTCAGATGAACATTTTGAAAAATAGCTCTGGCTACAGAGAACGGTATGATCTGGAGTGGGTATGTGGGGCGTCGGGCAGGGGAGCTGGGCAGGAAGTCTGGAGGATGACCGACCAGATGGGAGGTAAGGGTAGTCATCCTTCTGTGAAATTGCACGAGACCCTCAAGCAGTGGAATAAGCCAAACTTAGTATCAGCCTGAGTGTGGACAGTAAAAAGAAAAAAATAAAGTTTAGGCTGATCGATTTCTGGCTTGCAATGTTTCTGGGTTACCACATTGGGAGGGGGTGGTGGGAGCACAAAAGAGAAGGGAATTTTCAGTCACACGTCAGGGAACCTCATGCTAATTAATTCACACCATTTGTGGGACTGATACATGCTCTCATGAGAGGACTTGCAAATATTATCAGCTCCGATAAATCGTTTTATGGTTATTCAGTGAAAGATCTTCAACACATAAGATTTCATTTCTGTAACTCTGGTTTTCACTTCTACCAAATTCTCAGAACAAATCTTCCTGGGTCCTGGGTAATTCAAGGATAGGATGAAATGCATGTTTGGATCTTACTTCTCACCTCCTGTCTAATCCCAGAGAATCACAGCTGGTCTTCTGTTCGTCATGTCCACTTACTCTGTTTTTTGGTGCTTTGACACACTGGAACCTTGCTAACTCTGGAGAGACTTTCCTTTCCAGAGCAAGCTAATCCCTAGGGATAGCAGACAACTCACCTGGGAGCATGCCTTTCCTAGGCAAATCAACCAATCTGGGGCCCACACCTCCAACGATCTCCTGTTTTGGGGGTTCTTACTCATTGAGCCACTATTCCCCTACCCAAATCACCCCAGAGCCAGAATACCAGATAACTAGAGATCATCCCTACACACCAGAGACCCCTGAAATTATTCCAGCTCGCCAGGACTAAACCTGCTTACCTTGCTTTGTCCATTCCTTCCTGCGGAAACCACAGTGAAGGCTCTTGTCTGTGTTTTCCCTGCTCTCCCTCTGCCTCCTACTGACCTTGATGCTTCCCCAGGGGGGCCCGTATGGCACACTAAGCCTTCTGTTTCTAGGGATCTGATGGTATTAATAACTTCTTTTTTTATGGCAGGTCTTTTCTGTATCTGCCTGCCTCAGCATACCTAATTCAAACAAATCCCAGGTACCCTTAAAGCAGGGTGTGCCTGGATTCCCTGGCAGACGGACCAGTGTACAATTCTTCATCAGGACCCACGGCTAAGATATTTTGGAAAGGGAAAGACGCAAAAGCGGGAGGACCCGAGTAAATGATGTTCGTTGATTCATTCCCATTCATGGCGTTTGCTTTACCTAAGTGCTGAGTCGGTATTGCCAGGCGTTTGGGTTTTAGATTTGATGCATCATTAGTTATTAATGAAGTCGTGTTATTGAATCCTTAAAGTAAGTACCTACATACCCCTTTAGGTGCTTACTGTTTGTCTCCTCTGAATATTTGTTCTATTAATTCATGTTCACATAGCACTTATAAACTGCATAGGGTACATTTCCACAGGTAAATTAGATGCCTAATAAGAAGTAAAATATCTGCTCCTGGGAGCTTGTAGTTAAGAAAACTATGTTATTTAGAATTAATATTATATACTAGGTGGTTGTGACTAAGGTCGCCTTTCATGGAAAAGGAAAGAAATCCTTTCCCTGGGAGCCATGATGGAGCACATGAGTCCTGAATGAGTCATTGCCACACGTGGTACGGGAGGGCTGATCCACTGCCTTTCTTGTTCCAAGCTGCTGCTGCTGCCGAAACAATCATGCATTGAGCACAGCGGTTTGTTAGCAGAAACTGAGGACTAAGTGACACCTAGGACCCATTCAGTTCCAGTGTATATATAGTTAAAGCCAACCCAGGATAAAAACATCTGTATTTACACAACAGACAGATTAAGGATAATAGTTCACTTTCCAGAGGATTTACCACTGTATGCTCTTTTAAAATAAACTAACCCTGAGATGCCTGGGTGGCTCAGTCAGTTAAGCATCTGCCTTTGGCTCAGATCATGATCCCAGAGTCTTGGGATTGAGTCCCACGTGGGGCTCTCTGCTCAGTGGGGAGCCTACTTCTCCCTCTGCCTGCTGCTCCCCCTGCTTGTGCTCTTTCTCTGACAAATAAATACATAAAATCTTTTTAAAAAGTTAAATAAAATGAACGAACCTTATATAAAGTGTGACTTGATTTTTTAAAAGATTTTATTTATTTATTTATTTATTTATTTATTTGTCGGGGGGAGAGAGAGAGCACAAGCAGGCAGAGTGGTAGGCAGAGGCAGAGAGAGAAGCAGGCTCCCTGCTGAGCAAAGAGCCCGATGTGGGACTTGATCCCAGGATGCTGGTATCATGACCTGAGCTAAAGGCAGCTGCTTAACCAACTGAGCCACCTAGGTGCCCTGTGACTTGATTTTTTAAAGTATCTCTCCTGTAGGCAATTTTGCAGGGGGCGGGGCAGGGGGGCAGGAGGAGAGTCTGTGGTACAAAGGAAGGCAGGGGGAGAGATGGTCAGGGAAGACTTATAGACCTGGAATTGAGCAGTTTGTTTTTAGGTCGTTCATGTTCTGTTATCTTCCAAGTTGAGGCGTTCTTTAGAACATATTGTGGTATGCAGAGATGGAGGCTTGATGGAAGAGTATTAAAAGGTTAATTGAATATATAAAGTTCTAGCATTCCTAATGTAATGGGAATGCTAACAGTCTTTGGAAGGGTATAAATAACCCTGCCTTCAGTAGGGCAGCTTATAGATCTCCAAGGACGTGACATACATGATCTCATTGGTCTTCGTAACAATCCTATGGAGGAGAAAGCAAGGTGATATTTTCATCTCCATTTCGCTGATCGGGTCCACAGTCACATGGGTCACAAAAGGTGGGGCTGGGACTGGAACACAGTCCCTCCCCTCCCAGTCTAGGGCATGTCCTATAACCCCAGGAGCCCCCTCTCCCACTGCCCTTGGTGTGAGTGAGCCAGAAACCCCCGATTTATCATTTCAACTCCCTGAATTTTCTATCATTTTCATCACCTCTGCAAGAAAACCAGTCTTCCTTGCTACTTCACCAGTGTGTCTCAGTCAGCTCTGAAATGTGGCTTTAGCAATTGCTGGTTGTCATTTGTGACTGCAGATATTGATAGTAGAAAATATTTACTCCTGAATCCTTAAGGGAAAGTGATGTGAGTTGTGTGGCTTTCCTGCCAAACAATCATTGGCTTCTTCATAGTAAGAAGAAATGTTGAGAGATGCATTTACTTGTGGTGATGAATGTTTATATAAAATGAGAATTTGAAAACTATTTAGAAAATAATCCAGTTTTAGAGAAATTATATTAATGGTGTCCTCGTTAGTAATATATGGCAAATACTGTCTTAAGAATGGAAAATTCAATGCAAGCATTATTAAAATAGTTCTGCTGTAATAAAACATATCTTCAAAAGAAAGACTTAGGGGAGCCTGGGTGGCTCAGTCAGTTGAGTACCAACTCCTGGTTTCAGCTCGGGTCATGATCTCAGGGTTAAGGGATTGAGCCCTGTGTGGGGTCCATGCTCAGCACTGAGTCCGCTTGAGATTCTCTCTCCCTCTCTCTCTGCCCCTCCCACTTGTGCGTGGTCTCTCTCAAATAGAGTAAATCTTAAAAAAAAAAAAGACATATAATAAGTCAGATATAATTATTGTCCAATGAATATGTATGTTAGGATGGGCACCTTAGGAAGGGCAGATATGCCTGGAGTGAGACCTCAGGAGAAAACTTCCTTCACATCCTTCGCTCAGAGGGGAATTCTCCCCACAGTAATGGATAGGTACTGAACTCAAATCAATTTGACTCAAGTACGGATAACAGCTTCTTCGGTAACAAGAACCTTCTGTGGTTTCCCTTTTCAGACAAGAAGCTGTCCCCTGGAATGAGCTGAACTGCTGTTGAATGCCTGACACCAGAAAGGGTACCCTGTCCTACTTGACTGGGTGCAGAGGGAAAAAATATAGATATCATGGCAAACACCTGATTTTTAGAAAAAGATAGAATCCCATAACTTCTCTGACCCCATCAGAAGTTTTCAAGACCAACATTACAGGCCATGTGTGATCTTCATACTGACTGAATTTTGTTGAACTTCGTGCTTAGAAATATCTTTGGGATTTGTGGCCAATATGCCTTTGAGTTCTGAGTTTTGATTTTGTAAGCATCCTTGAGTTTTTTAGCAATTTCTTGACTTCTTGGCCAAACCCACTATAAATGCAAAATGAGGCAATGGAAGGGATAGCTATTGTGTAATTAATTAGTATAATGCAGTGGCAATATGATGTGGTAGAAAGGTTACAGGTGTTCACATCCTCACCTTGCTTCTTTCTAACCTTAGATATTTAGGTCTAACCTCAGATATCTAACCTTTGATAACCTAAGATATTGCTTAGTTATTTGTATCAAATTTTCCTTTTCTTAAACAGGATTGCAGATGCCTGATTTGCTAGGTCATTGTGAGTAGTACATGCATCAAATATATATGGCATTCACATATGCTTGGCACATAGAAGGTGCTTGAAAATGTAAGTCTGTGAAGGTCAAAGTAAGATTCAGCATGAGAAGATTCAAACTTGATTCATCCATGTAGTCTAGATATCCACCATAAATTCCTGAGAGCTAACAAGTGACAATGATTTTACTTGCTGTATATTCAACATGGTTCAGCCAAACAGGGAAAATGCTGTTCCCTAAGATAGGGATGTTAAATAGGTTTCATCTAATGTGTCATCTTAATCTGCTGGTTGGTGGTACCTGCCCGAGAGCTGCATCAAGGAGACCAGGACTATGTGCGGCTTCAAAGGATCGATTAGTCATGTCTGATGTGGTGTTGGGAGTAGAGAGTGGTGGCACGTGGGCACGCATTTTCCTTGCCTAGTCAACGATGTTCTTCCTTATGCCTTTACCCACAAAAGAGATTTCTCTGGTTCTCTTGTTGCTGAAATGCATGCAAGATACCCGGAAGTAATTCTTCATTATTGGAAAGAAAGGCAGCTTGTTTAAGTGAGATTATGGAAGGGCAGAGAGCATGAAAACTACTCTCCCTGGTTTCATGTTTCCAAATGTCTATGCTCTGCACCTAGCCCTTCAGCCACATTGAAATGTCTCCCATTTCCCAGGATGTCCTTTCCCTTTTGTAACCACATGCCTCGGCACGTGCTCTTTCTGCTCCTGAGAATATGATTTCCCATGTTTTGCCACTTGGCAAATTCCACTTACCCTTTGAGCTCAATCTCGAGTGGAGGTTCTTACTGGAGGGAGGCCTGGTGGCTTCTGATTTTCCTTATGTCCCTGATGCCCGGCTCAGACTAGTCCCGCAATAAATAGATGTTGTTTGAACAAGGGACGTGGGTATGAAGAGGGAGATGTGGATGAGCTGGAAATCAGGGGTTTACCAAGAAAATAATCTAGGTTTGGGTGCTATATTGCTTCCCCACGGTGTTTGTAAAAGCTTCTTGTTTGAGTGGCTTTGTATTTTGAAGGGGTACTAGTAGCTCTGATTCAGGGTCAAGATAAAAAGCAAAGTTAATATTTGAAATGGGCTTGCTGAATGATGATGATTGAGTCTTATAGGATATAAGACTAGCAAGATTTGAACCTTAAAAAAATTGTGTCAAAGTACAGCTAACATGAAATTTACCATCGTATCTATTTTTAAGTGTACATTTCAGTGGGCTTAAGTACATTCACACTGTTGCACAATTATTACCACTACCCATCTCCAGAAATCTTTTCATCTTGCAAAACTGAAACTCTATACTGATTAAACAGTGTTTCCTTATCCTCCCTCCCCTCAGCCCCTGGCAACCACCATCTGCTTTCTGTCTCTACGAGTCTGATTATTCTAGATAACTCTGCTAAATGGAATCATACAGTCCTTGTCTTCTCGCGATGGGCTCCTTTAGCTGACCGTAGTGTCCTCAAAGCTCATCAGCATGTTAGCATGCATCAGAATTTCCTGACTTTGTGAAGCAGATAGTCCATTACATGTGCATTTCACATCGTATTTATCCATTCATCTGTCCACAGACACTTGAATTGCCTCCACCCCCTGGCTATTGTGAATAATGTTGCTGTACCCAGGAGTGTACAAATAATATTTTCAAGTCTCTCCTTTCAGTTCTCTTGAGTGTGCACTCAGAGGTATAAGCAGTGGATTATACATTAATTTTTTTAAATTTTTTGAGAAACCGCCAGACTGTTTTTCACAGCACCTGCAGCATTTCACTTCCCCACTAATGGTGCACAAAGGGATCCAGTTTGCCCACATCCTTGCCAACACTTGTTATTTTCTGGGCTTTCCTGGACAATTGTCACCCTAATGGTTGTGAGGTGGTATTTGATTGCACTTTTGATTTGCATTTTCCTCATTATTTGTGGTCTTTATCATCTCTTCATGTGCTTATTGGCTGTTTATGTATCTTATTTGAAGAAATGTCCATTCAAATCCTTTGCCCATTTTTTAATCAGGTTGTTTGATTTTTGTTGTTAAGTTCTAGGGTTCTTTATATAGTCTAGATATTAACTCCTTACCTCAAATGTCACTTGCAAATATTCTCTCCCATTCTTCCTGTTGCCTGTTCACCCGACTATGCCTTTTGGTGCACAGAAGTTTTGGATTTTTATGCGGTCCAGCTTATCTTTCTTTGCTGTCACTTCCTGTGCTCTTGGTGCCAGATATCATTGCCAAATCCAATGTCATAGAGTTTTTCCTCATTGACAAATTTAATGTCATAAAGATTTTCCTGTATGTTTTCCCCTAAGAGATCCATTTTAAACTAATTTTTATATATGATGCAAGGTAAGGTACAACTTCATTGCTTCTCATATGAATATCCAGTTTCCCCAATACCGTTTGTTGAAAAGCCTGTCCTTTCCCCATTGAGCAGTGATAGCATTCTTGTTGAAAATCATTTGACCGTAAATGTGAGGGTTTATTTCCAGGCTACTGTATTCTGTTGATCTACATGTCTGTCTTTAGACTGGTACTGCACTGTTTTGATTTCTGTAGCATTGTAATAAGTTTGAAATAAGGAAGAGGGAGAGATTGGGAATTCTGGGTGGCCCAGAAAGGGCCATTCCATCTCCTTAATCTGTACAATCAACTGTCTCCGGATACGTGCATTTTGGCCTCTGAAAAAATGAATTTTTAGACATAACCTGCCTATCCTCTATTGATCATACCTGTGAATAACACTTGTTATTTCATAAAAATTCAATTGCCAGAGAACACCTTGGTATCCTCTGGATATAAAATACAAGAACAGCTTCAGTTTGGGCATTTAAGGAAGTTTGGGGCCACCGTTACAGGCAGGCTGGGTCTGATGGAAGGTATGAGAATTATTTTGCAAATGGAATGTCTGGAGTTTTTTTTTTTTCCCCACAGAGCGTATTTATTTCTCTTTGACAGTTTTGGAGGTTATGGACTCTATTTCTATCTAAAGGAAGAAAGTGGTATACAATAAAGTCTTGTGACATTAGGCCTGGTAAACCAGATGTACTGATTTTCTTTTAGAGGAGGACACCCATTTCAATAACTGAAGGAACTGAGAATGTTTGACGTTCTGTGAACACGCTAAGCTTACTTTAAGTGAAGGATGATCCCCAGTTCTTTCATTCTTGCTTTAAAAATAAACTATATAATTAAATGGCTATAGATACCACTTTTGTGGGGAGGAAAGCAGCAGCCGGATTCTTTGCAATCATGCCAACAAGGCAGTCGCCTTCCTATCCCTTTGGCGAAATAGAGAATCAATACCAATCAGGAAAAAAATGCTAACAAAAGGGAAAATCTCTTGGGAACCACAGGCCATAAAAGATTTAAAATGTGAATAAAACATCATAGGTCAGCATTAAAATAGACAATACATTTCTCTGCCAAGACAAAGATCTAGCCGCTAAGCAGAGGCAGGACACGGACTCAATTGGACTGAGGGGACAGAAAGAAAGACCTAGATCAACCATTTGCCCCTTCACTTCTGTGAGGAAATGAGTCTCCTTTCACAAGGAGTTGGTCACTCCAGAATCAACATTTGGCGTCAGACATTTCCCATTTTTGGAAGGTAAACATCTCTGGGAATAGAAATCTTGCCCGTATATGATTTCTAGGATTATTAGAACAAAGAAGTCAGACTTGCTTTTAAAAAGGGAAAGACGATTACCTGTTGGTTAGTTTTGTAAGGGAATAAGATGTTTTGAAATACAACCTGGGGAAATGATGAAGGAAAAAAAAAAAAGGTCCAGCATAGATAGGCTGCGTTCTGACTGAAAGGAAACTAAAGCCATCTCCAGTTAGAAGGGTTTTATGGACTAGTGGAGAGGAATGCTCAGTAGCTGATAATTCTTTGGGATCATCAGTTCTCACTGAGTGGCCTCTCATCATGGGAATTTCCATATTTCAAAGCCAAATTAAAAAAAAAAAAAAAGCAAAACAGAAAACACTCTTTTGGCATCCAGCCATTATCAAGGGAATGCATTTGGCAAATACAGATAAATTTTATTATTTTTTGCCAAGCGATGGAGCATGGGACTGTATCCTCACCACTAGAAAGAAAGTGATCAACCTTCAATCAGAGGCAGTGGATGGGAGGTGACCCCAGGTGACCTGATCTCACACGTGTCCCTTAAAGTTGCTGTTCTACCAGCGCTCCTGCCCTAATGGCCTCGGTTCCAGAGTCAGGCTGGCCAAGATAAACTAAATATCTATATTAATGAGTAGAGTGTATTAGACACCCGCACATGGACTGCACAGCACTACAAATTCAGAATTTAGAATGTTTTCAAAGTGGTTCGTAGAACTAAATCTATGTCCTTGTGATACAAAGAACTATAGAGTTTACTACAGAGGCATAATAACAACATCTAGTTCCTGTTCTTGTTTTTCAACTGGCCATCTGGCTTTTCTTAATCTTTTGAAGTTCATGTAATAGTGGCTACTGCTTACTGAGCACACACACATGTGCGTGGCGGTATGCTGAACCCTTTAATGATATGGGGTTTTGCATTTAATTCTCATAGCATCCCTGTGAGGTCGAGGATGTTATTATAGCCACTTCAGAAATACAGAAACCGAGGCTTGGTGAACTTGGCCAAGGCCACCCAGCTCTACCACCGAAAACAAGCCAAGGCAGTTTGAAGGCAGCGTGGGCTCCTGACAGGAGCTGCCCGCTGCTTGTCCTGATGAATTTCATCCCGTTTTCTTCTTTTTAGTTTTGTCTCACCCATCTCTTTCCCCTTTTCCAGAATTGTCTGTCTTACAGGATCTGCGGTTATCTAGAAACGCTTGTTTTCTGGGTGTTAAATGGAACTCGTGTCATTATTTGATGTACTGTCGTTGCTCTTCCAGCTTGCCGGGCTTCAGTGACAGCATTTTTCGTCCGGTTTAGAGGCAGCCTGTGGAGGCGATCACGTGACATCTGTTATTTACATATGAACGTGTGAGAGCTACAGATTATAACGACGGCATCTGATAATGCAGTGTCTCTACTGCCCTCTGCCTTGTTCTTCAGATGGTGACACAGACCACTAGCACCTGGCTGGGTGTTCTCCTGAGCAATCATAGTTGTGGAAAGCTCTAGAAGGCAAGGTTTCTTTTCTCTCCTTCTCTCTCTCTCTTGCTCTCCTAGTTTCTTTTTTTCTTTTATGGTTACTCTTCCTTCAGATAAAGTTGTTGTACAGCTGGCCTCCAACTGGGAATATTCTAATTAAGCAATGTAAGAAGAACTGAATGGTGCAAACGATATTTGTGAACAATGAAGTAAAAATTTTATGTCTCCTGTTCATGATAGCAATATGTATCAGAGCTAAAAATAGAGAATGATGTAAATATGTCTAAATAAGGGATTGGTTACATAAATTATATGACATCCATGTGTTAGAATATCATGCCGCCCTGAAAAGTCATATTTTATTTTATTTTTAAAAAGATTTTATTTATTTATTTGAGAGAGAGAGAGAGCGCACACAGAGGGGAGAGGAAGAGGAAGAGGGAGAGAGAATCTCAAGCGGACTCTGCACTGAGCACAGAGCTCAATACAGGGCTGAATCTCATGACCCTAAGATCATACATAACCGACCCCAAATTAAGAGCCAGCCAGGTGCACCCCAAAAGTCATATCTTAGAACAGATTTTAGAGGTATAGGAGAGGGACCCTGGGTTGCTCAGCCGGTTAATTGTTGGCCTTTGGCTCAGGTCATGAGCCCTGGGTCCCGGAATCGAGTCCCGCATCAGGATCCCTGCTCAGTGAGGTGCCTGCTTCTCCCTCTCCCTCAGCCCCTCCCCGCCGCTGGTGCTTTCTCTCTTGCTCTCTCTCACTCTCTCTCAAATAAATAAATAAAATCTTTTTTAAAAATACAAGAGAAATGTTTATGATAGACTATTAAGTGACAAAAACAAATGATAAAAATAGTATGAGCTATTCCTTAATCCAAGAATTATTTAGATGTGTATCTTTTCTAAAAATGTTGTTTTAAAATTTTTTTCTTTTCTGTTTATCATGGGCCTATAGCTTTTATATTGGTGTGGATAGACAAACTAGTCTCTACGTTATCGATTGCTTGGAATTTGCTGAAATTTTCTTCTGAGTTGGTAGTGGTCTTAGGGGCAGACCAATTTGTATACTGGTATAGTGGCTGGGTTTTCATTTTATATGATAGTTCAAAATTAACTCTCATATACAAGATTGAGCTCAGCATCCTGATCTTTCTCAGGTATCTCCCAAACCAAGGTGTATGGCTTTAATATTTGTGCTAGACACTTGTCTAGATTTTGGAATGTAAAGGACACGTCTTTGGGCAGTTCTAGTATACAATCCTATCAAAGCCTATGAGATTAACCATTTTGGTGGTCAGGAGTTGACATTTTATAATTTAAATATTAATCCCCAAATATTGATCCATTGATTGACTTTAGCTACAGATCAGGAATTTTCATCTTTGACAAGACTGACATTTTGAGCTGGATAGTTTTTTGTTGGGTGTAGGGGAGGGGCTGTCCTGCACCTGGTACAATGTTTGGCTATATCCTTGGCCTCTACCCACGAGATGCTAGTAACAAAGCCCCTCTCCCCAACTGTGACAATTAAAAATGTCTCTAGACATTGCCAAATGTCCCCTAGGTAGCAAGGTCACCCCCAGTGGAGAACCACTACTACAGAAAAGTGGCAAGTTCCCTTTTAAAACTAGTGACTAAGTGTTGAGTTTCACTGAGTCAGTAACACATTTATTGAGTATTTAATGTGTGTACGGCACTGTGCTCTCACCTAAGTAGTTTTATTTATGCATAGAGAAAGAAAGCTCTAGAGACGCCTGGGTGGCTCAGTGGGTTAAGCATCTGCCTTTGGTTCAGGTCCTAATCGCAGGGTCCTGGAATTGAGCCCCGCATCAGGCTCCCTGCTCGGTGGGAAGGCTGCTTCTCCCACTCCCCCCTTGTATCCCCTCTCTCGCTGTCTCTCTCTGTCAAATAAATAAATAAAATCTTAAAAATTAAAAAAAAGAAAGAAAGAAAGCTATAATCTGCCTTATATTCCTGAAATCATCAGTGGTACACAACAACATTGCAACACCAGGCTTTCATCTATACGATAGCGGCAATCCCTTTACCTTCTTAGGGCTCTTGGGAGAGTACATGCACAAGGGTCAGAGACTGTTTGGACGTAGCTGTCGCTCAATAAACTGCAGCAGCTTTACTGTTATCATCCAGTCTGAGTCATGCCTACAGACCAGGGCCCATCGACCAGCTTGGCTAGCCTGCCCCTTCAGCTCATGAGACACGCCCCACCCACACGGCTACCTGAAATGTCTTTATTGAAACAACCTCAGTGCCCACGAGCAAACAAACAAGCAAACCGATGAGTTAAAGAAAATGGTCTAAGCAAACAAGTGTCTGGCCAATAGTTAAAGCTCATGCCCCAAGGTCTCCCCTGCACGGGAAGAACAGTGATCTCTGCATCAGCATATGGCCCGCGCATGCTCTTCTGTCATGGGTGGCACATAGCCTCCATCCACAGCTGGAGAATGAATGGTTGTTAGGAGATTTCTTCAGCCTGGTTCATTATCTGTTTTAAACTAGGAGGGCTCCATCTGAGCGGGCCAACAGGAAGCCTGCTTTTGATTTAACAGGGCTCTGAGCAAGCTTCTTCTATGGCTTTCCAAGAATTAATTAAAGAGCTTAGGGAAGGCGCCTGCCGCCAAGTCCCACGGACGGCTTTATGAGCAATCACAGCAGCCGCACTGATGCCGGCAGAATAAGAATTTCCTTGGAAGATGGCTCGGAACAGGACCGGCTTGTGGAAATACAGACACACGGCGTTCCTATCTATAGCTTACTGGGGAATTTAAAGTCACAAAGCGAGAAGAGATCGGTGCCCCGTCGCACAACATCTGGGTTATTGGGCACCCATCGACTTGGGCTTGTGTAATGTGACCCCAAAAAAAGAAGAGAGACAGTTTCGATGTGCAGCAGTTGGAGCACTGTAGAGGGAAGGAAACACCCAAGTGCTCTTGGGGGAAGCAAGGAACGTCGAAGAACGCTGGGCTCGCATTGCGTGGCTGTGCGGTGCGGAATCCCGCGGACTGCCGAGCTTGCAACTCCGGGAATGAAGCAGACACACACACACACACACACACACACACACACGCACACACACACACGCACACACACGCTCTTAACTAACTGTGGCAAGAGAGTGATTTCCCGAGTGCACATTCGCTTCAGGAGGGCAAACCCCGTATTGCTGGATTGCTTGCCAAAACGTTTCAGTCCTTCGTGTTGGCGCCATGGGATGGCAAGGATGCAGAGGTGAGGCCGGTGGGAGGCCGCCTGAGAAGGTGGTTCCTTGGCTGAACCAGGAGAGCAAGCAGCCTCCCTGGAACGGGTGCCAGCTGCCCCCTGCAGGGCGCGCCGCTGCTCCCTGGGCTGTGGAGGGGCGGGGCGGAGCCCAAGTGACTTTCCATAGCTGCTTTGGGAGCAAATGCAGTGATAAATGATGCGGCACTGGGAACCTCGCAATCCAAGCTTCTTCTTCCCCCCCCCCCCTTTTTTTTAAAAAATCATTTTGGGGAGATTCTAGAGTAGTGGGAGAGCCTCCAGTCTCTGATTCATGATGGTAATGGTAGTAGATCTCAAAAGGGTAGAAACTTTTACGTAAGCATCTGCTGGTGCCCCAGAGAGCACATGGCAGTTACTTAAGGGTCTCTTCCCTTCAGGACCTGTGTGTACCCTCTCCCTTTTGCATACAGGGCCAGCTCTGCAGACATGAAACTTAGTCCTCCGGTGACAGTAACTAAAGAAAGTGGGCTCCGGGACTTTACTGCACTTTCTGGTTTTGCCTGATGCCAATATTTTCATGCACACAAGAAATTCTATGCTTGCTTCTCGCCCAAACATTTGTGAGTTTTCTGTACAGATGCCTTGGGCCCCTGGCCAAAGGCTGTGACCGTAATAGAGAAAAATAAATTTAAAAATTAAATGTGCTTCCCTGGTTTTGTTTTTCTTTCAGGGGCTGCTTAAAAAATAAATCATGGTCAAACAATCCTTTTGCTCTTAATCTTCTCTCCCTGTTCTTCCATCATGGGGAAAATGAAATTCTCTGTTTAGATGAGCGGGTCATTCTCATCAGCTTTTACCAGATAACGTAAGCCCCTTAGTGGTCTTGTCCAGTCTCCCTGCTTTCCCAGGGGGCTGACTCCCAAATTGACACCTCCTCCTAAGACAGGTTCACACCTTGCACATGGCCACATCCCAGTTCCTGAATTCACAACTGGCTCTCCACTCAGGCTCCCCGATCCAGGAAATGGTCTTCCAGCGGCTCAGACTAACAACCTTGGCATTGGCCTGCACTCTTCTCTTTTCCTTATCCCCTCCCCACACCAGCCAGGCCGCCAGGAAAATCTGTGGCTCTTTCTTCAGAATCTATCTAGAATCCAGCCATGTCTGCCCTCTCCTCAGCCAGCCCCCTGGCCTGGGGGCATCTTCGTCTCTCCGCTGGATTACTTCTATGTGATGTTCTAGTATCTTCTCACTGGTCACCTTGTCTCTACCCTTGCCTCTGAAATCCGTTCCCAACACAGAAGGCAGAATGGTCCTTGGAAACCCAAATCTTTTCCTGTCACTGCTCTGCCCACAGTCCCCCAGGGCCTCCCCATCTGATATAGAGTAGAGCCTGGTCCTCATAGTGGGCTGCTAGGCCCTGCGTCAGCCATGACCCCCACCCTGCTTAGCTCCCTGACCTCCTTCCTTCTACTTTCCCTCTTGCTCACCTTGCTTCAGCAACACGGCCTGCTGACTGCTCCCACCTTGGGGCCTGGCACTGACTGTTCACCCTGCTGTCATGTTCTCCCCTCGCCAGAAATCCACAAGCCCAACGGTCTCAACCTTCCAGGAAGCTCAAATATAGTCAGAGAGACCTGCTCTGGCCATCCCATTTAGAATTGCAATCTGCCCCACTTCCCCTCTAAATTCCATACTCTGCTTATCCGTTGACATTTTGTTTTTTCTCTAACTCACTTCACTTTTTAAAATACTATATAATTTACTTATTTACTGTGGTCATTCTTTCTTTCCTGTCTTTCACAGTTAAGATGTCATCTCCATGAGGATAGGTATTTTTGTCCATTCTGTTTAGCATTTCATCCCAACTGCCTAGAAATTTCCTTGCACACAGTGAGTCTACAAAAAGTATTCATTGAATAAATGAAACACTTTCCTTCACTATATTTAAATATGAATTTGTTACTATAGAAATAGGCAAAGGATTCAAGTGTTGAAAGGGTACTCTGATAAGAATCAACGTTTGGGATCAACTTCACTATTTTTTTCTTCTTGACCCCTGGTGTATGACAGGAGACTCAAATCTTTCAGGTTTTACATTCATTAGGCTGAAAACTGCTTGTATCTGCAAGGAGCAATCAGCCCAGTTTGGTACTGCCTTCTGACCCTGACACAGAGCTCTGCACACAGGAAATGTTCTAAAACATGAGTTGAATGAATAATGAATGAATCCAGGGCTTGGCCTTTCCCCTACACAAGTGTAAATGACAGACAGCTAATCCTGGTCATGGAAACACTTGAAATTATTTACATATGTATTTTTTTACTAAGAGGTAACTTCACTCATTTAAATTATTATTGTTGTTTTTCTTTAAATGAGGGGTGGAGTGGGGCAGGGGATACTACGGTGGAGAGAATAGCCCCGAGAGTTGAAAATTCTGGATACTGAGTCCGGCCCCCACATACTGTGTATAGTTTTTATTTATTCAAGTTATGGGGGGGGGACCTTGTAAAAACCATTTTACAGGGCACCTGGGTGGCTCAGTGGGTTAAGCCTCTGCCTTCGGCTCAGATCATGATCCCACAGTCCTGGGATCGAGCTCCACATGGGGCTCTTTGCTCAGCGGGGAGCCTGCTTCCCCCTCTCTCCCTACCTCTCTGCCTACTTGTGATCTTTTTCTCTCTTTCAGATAAATAAATAAAGTCTTAAAAAAAAACCCAACCATTTCATTTGTCTGAATATCTGTTTCCTTTTCTAAAAATCGTGAAAAGTAGCTGGAAAATTGGAAGGGTTGTTTCCAGCACTAAACCTTCTTTCTAAGAAAAAGAAGGAGCAGTAATTTTGCCCACTTTCCTTCCCTTCTTTTCTCCATCCTCCGACTTCCCTTCCACACCATCAAAGGATGAAGCTGTGTGAAAAGGGACACTAGTGGGGGGCTTTTCCACCCAACCGCAGAAGCGGCTACACCGTGTTTGAACCCAGAATCTGCTTCTTACCAGCTGCGTGACTTGGGGTTAATTATTTAACTTTGCTGAGCATTATTATCTTATCTGAAAAACGGAATCAGGAAATCCCACCCTACAGGACCACTGAGTGCATTAACATGAGGCCGCGCGCGTATTGCGTTGTACAAAATCTGGCACGAGGTTCCCAGGGGTAAATAGGAGCTGTCGCAAGAGGATGCGTGGGAAGGGGAGAAGGCAGAGCTTGTGTTTGACAATTGGAATAACTCAGAATTGGGAAGCATGGGTGGGAATTAAGTCTTAAAAGTGTGCAAACTGACCTGTAAGGTAGAGGTTCTCAAACTCACTGAGATTATGACACACATAGAAAATAACAAAAGAATTTTATGACTACATTTTTGTTTTCTTTTGTTTTGTTTTTAGGATTTCATTTTTAAGTCATCTCTGCACCCACCATGGGGTTGGAACTCACAACTCCAAGATCAAGCATTGCTTGCATGCTCCATTCACTGAGGTAGCCTGGCACTCTTATAACCACATTTTTGTAGAAAGAAAGAAAGAAAAAGAAAAACAAACCAAACAAAAAATTGTCACTGCCTTTTTCCTTCTTACTTTTTGCATCGGATAACAATTACAGAAAAGAATGTGGCCGTTCCGCAATAGACGGGTGTGTTTGACCAAATGCTCTCTTTCCGGTTCTAGAGCATACAATGCCCACCTGTGTGAGAAAGTACACGCCTGCCCTTTGAGACTCTAATCTGGACTCAGTATAATATAAGGCTATGATTTTCTAAATCGGAGGAAGTTTTTTTTTTTTTTTAAAAGTACCCAAGTGCATATTTTTCCTCAACAGCAGAATTCATGAACAAAACTGATGGCCTGAAGACTGCCTCATTCGTGGTGTCTGACAAAGCCCTCTCTCTCTCTGTACACGATCATTAGCCTCCTCTGTGAGATCTGAGGCCCGCGTATGTTTAATTAGATGTAATTTCTGGAGATAAAGAAGAATGATTAAATTATCCAGACTCCAGAAAAACAAAAGATCCTTATTTCAGCCATCTATCAGACCTCGACATCTGGAGTATTACATGCTATAACTCAAATGAAAATATTTCACCTAAAAGTACGGTGCCCCTGTCCATGATATCATTAAAGGAAATCATTAAGCATTTATGCAGCACTTTGTGCCGGAAAAGTGCTTTACAGTTATTTTTATTGCCCACCAAAACCCTCTGAGGCAGGTCCTTCTCTCCATCTTAAAACCAACGCTGAGAAGAGATGAAATTACTTAGGGTCTTGGAGAAAATAAACGACCATATCAGAGTAAGACCTTTGAGTGCCAAAGTCAGCCATTTTATTTAATCCACTGAACCATTAGTTTAGAATTTTATTCACTACATAAAGCATCGTCTGATTTAGGATTGACTCGTTTTTCTTGAACACCTAGATCTCTGGCAGTGTAGACCCAGCGCAAAAGCCACTTATTCACAGTCATCTTGAGCATCTTGAGCATCTCTGAAGAGCACCGAGCTCCTGAAGAAATGTAATTAAAAAGAAAAAAAAATCAATGCGTTTTAAAGGATTGGCTTTACTGCACTAAATAATAAATAACCACTGGAATCTGTGGCTTAACCCTCCTTCCAGGCAGGAGGGCGTCCCTCCATCCAGGGACTCAGGGATCCAAACGCCCTCCCTATCAATATAGGGTGTCCAGGGGGGTAGTGAAACAGGAGGCCGGCGAGGGCAGGCTGGGACCCTCTTCTGTGGATAAGCACCCTGGGCCACAGTGATGCACACACTGTTAGCCCTTCTGCCCAGAAGGCTTTCGGCCAGAGGTAGTCCCACGGATCCCTAGACCAGCACTCGGAGGCTGGAAATGTCAGCAAGAGCCTGGGCCATTTGGACAGCCCCACTGCCTCTTAACGCCTTCCGATCCGGATTTGACTTTAATTCTCTCTTTTCAACTTTGAATTCAAAATGTTAGCGGCAGCATTTAGTTAACTTTTGCCTGTGGTGGGCACCACGCTACCCTTGCCATCTTTCTTTCACGGCCTCACATCTCCTGACCTGCATGATGTTCAAAGTCCCTTTCCAGACTTCGTCTCATGGGATTGCAACAGCAAGAGAATTTCTGGTGGTCAAAGGGGCTGCTATACTTCCTTTCCATTTCCTCCAGTCCAGCAGCTGTGAGACCTGGGAAGCAAGGGCTACGGTGTAAGGAGGGCATATCCTGTTAGCTCAGCGCCTGGGACTGGTCTTCCACACCGGCTTCGAGTTGGGGGGCAGTATTAATGTTACTCCTGAAACTAGGTCTTGGTGGATGGCCACTACACCTCCCGCTCATGGTCAGCGACGTCGGCGACAGGCTGGGCTCCACTTCGCCTGTGTTTGTGGAAGCTGAGAAGGTGGGAGGCTGGAAGGCGGTGGGTGGCATGGGATTGGCACTGCTGAGTGTGGGGGCCAAGGTTAAACTCTGCTGCTCCCCAAACTGTGCAGAACCACGTGCTGGGTGCGGTTCACACCCTTATCTAGAGTCTTCGTTGCGGGGTTGTAAAAAAATGTTAGGAGGCGATTCTGAAAATAAAAGGGCACTGAACAGAAAACAAAATGTGCAATGGCATGGAAAGAAAGAAATAGTCGGAAATTCTGGATTACGGAACAATTCCCTCTGGGGGTGTGGCGAGGGCCAACTGAAGATTTCAACTTGTCCTTCTCATGTATTTTCTTAAGCCGGCAAAGCAGAGAGATCCCCCGGACTGGTTTCTGAAGAAGGCCAATAATGAATTTGTTTACAGATTGACTGGTCAGAGCTCTCTGACTTTAGCCTCCAGGTCTTCAACTAATGCTGACAACTTTGACCTAATTTGGGGAGGCGATTATATTTGGCTGGGTTGCTGAGTTCTTTCTCAGAACCTCTTCTCAGGACATTTGCCAAATGCTCTTTTTGTAACTGTGTTGTAAAGTCTGAGGAAAGTTGTCTTGGGTCATTGCCCAGGACCTAATGCCCCAATTATAGACATACATGCTTTGCAATCTTTGCAGCCTTCTCTCACAGCTCTTCAAAACTGGGAAGGCTCTCTGAACGCTATCAGTTGCCTGACAGGAAGCAAAAAACTTTACCTCTCTATATGGTAGCAATTCCTTCGTCCAGCACGGTCCTTCTCAGTGTCTTTAAAACCAGGGTTCTCTTTCCTAAATCACAGATTTCAAGCTTGATGTGTTGGAAAGGCTGGTATAGTTCGCTTCACTTCTATTCTGTCCTCTGACTGGAATAACTGGGGTGACTTTATGTTTCGTACAGTCACACATGTCCCAATTAAGCCTTTGGAAATTGGAACATACCTAGAATTGACACTGAAATCTGATCACATTTCATCTCTCCAAAATGTGAATATGACATTGTTGCCTTCAGAACACTTATATTTCTTTTGGAATCATGATTGTACTGAAAGCCAGCCTCTTCTTTAGCTTTGTTTAAAAAAAAAGAGGTGACATTTAATCAGAAAGGAGATATATATTTAGCAAGGAGGGGAGAAGGTGACTCAGGAGGAGTAGGGTGAGGAAAAGACAAGGAAAGAATAAAACTGCTCACATTAACTTTTGCTGCTGGGCTGTGAGCTATTCTTATCCTGTCAGCACAATTAATGAGGGAAAAATAGTCCCCAGAAGGAATGGGCTGGAGGCACTGGTCTGCCCTCCCTGCTCCCCACGCCAAGAGAGACAAGGTCTAGAGCAAGTTTCCCCAGTGGGAGGTACTGGGAAGGTGACTTCTTGTCCCCGGGGAAAACTTTCTGTCTTTGTCAACCTCAGGGACAACTTGATTTAGGATCAAGAGTGTACACAGAGCTGCAAATGCAAGGGAAGAATCCCTCTCCTCGAACTGTTGATGGTGTAGACAGGGAGGGAAGATTGACACACTAGAAACCAATGAAAGGAGTTTACAAAGCAGTGAGCAATCCAGAGCTGACCTGGGGGGTTCACAAGGAAGAATCTAGAAAAGAGAATGCTTTCACCACAGGGTAGTTGGAAAAGACTTCAGGAGAAAGGGGATCCTGGGCAAATCTCAAGGAATAAGCAGCAAAAGACCAATGGAGAGAAAGGGAAGAATGTGGAGGGCAGGTTGTGTTGGAACAATGGGAGCAGAATGCCCTGATTAGGGGAAGGCTTCGTACTGAATTGTGTTCGTTACGACTGAAAGTTTTCTTGAGCTTCTGCCACCTCCACCTAAGGACCAACGATGCCTGAATTCACCTTCGGTAAAAGGGTCAACTCTTTTAGTCTGCATGACCCAAGACAGCCAGCTTTATTTCGTACCTTACAGTTAGGGTCTTCTGAGATTTCAGAAACTGCATAAATTGTGTGTGTGTGAGCTTAGAAAGAAATGCGACAAAATATGCTAATAAGAAAGGCACTTTCTCTCTTTTTTTTTTTTTAATATTTTATTTATTTATTTGATGGAGAGAGAGAGAGCAGGGGAAGCAGGAGCAGGGGGAGGAGCAGAGGGAGAGGGAGAAGCAGACTCCCCAGCTGAGCAGGGAGCCAAACCCATGGGGCTCAAACCCAGGACCTTGGGATCATGATCTAAGCTGAAGGCTGATGTTTAACTGACTGAGCCACCCAGGCACCCCACTTTCTCTTATTTTTTAAAAGAAAACTTTAAATCAACATGTCTATACATTTCATTTTTTGTTTATGTTTCTTAGGTACTAGTAGCAATGGGTAGTCATAATAGATTACGGTAATAACAAAACATTACATTTTACATTTAGAGGGCATTTTCATATCTATTGTCTCATTTGGAGAGTTACTACCAGTCCAAACATTTATCCTTCCTGCAAAGGGTGTTCCACAAAGTCACAGAGGTGATTTATGGAAGATCCAAAATTCAAGCCCAGTTGACCGCCATCCCCACCGCTGGGCCGCACCACCTCTGCCAACAGCAGAAGTATCCATTACACTGGCTGGGATGAGAAACAGCAGTCCTCCACATGGATGAGAACCCAGCAAACCGACACATCTCAGTCACTACTGGTGGGAGCATAAATTGAGAGGCATCCTTTAGAAAAAGCAGTTTGGCAAAATGTATCAAGAAACTTAACACCAGGGGCGCCTGGGTGGCTCAGTCATTAAGTGTCTGTCTAGCTCAGGTCATGATCCCCAGGTCCTGGAATCAAGCCCCGCATCAGCCTGCTTCTCCCTCTCCCACTCCCCTTCCTTGTGTTCCTTCTCTCGCTGTGTCTCACTCTCTGTCAAATAAATAAATAAAATCTTACCAAAAAAAAAAAAAAAAAAAACACCACACACACAGAAACTTAACACTATTCCTATACTTTGACCCAATAATTTTATTTCTAGGAATCTATTGTAACTAATTACTGAGAGTTGTGGCCAATGACTTCCATAGAAATGAGTTTACTGGAATGCTACTTTTAATATCCACCAACAGGAGATCAGTTAAGTACATTCCAACGATGGAATATTATCAAAGTCATCAAGAATCTTGTTTTTGAAGATTATTGCTAAAAAATATTGAGAAGATATTTACAATATAAGATCAAATGAAAAAAAAATTTCAGCCTGCAGATAGTGTAACTGGCAGAGAGAGAGAGAGAGAGAGAAAGAAAAAGAAATACATCAAAATATTAGCAGTGCTTAAGTGTGGGTGATGAGATGACACAGTATTTTTTAAAATTTTATACCCATTTCCCATGTTTCCTATAGAGAAGATGTAGGAGTTTTATACTTAGAAAAAGATTATACTTAAAATTTGTAAAATGGTAGAAACGGTGGATTATACCCTAAAAATAAAGAGCGATGAAGGGGTTTAAGATCATTTTACCTAGATTGGTCTATAAACTGCACATCTCCTGTTCAGGGGAAAAACCAAAACCAAAGCCAAACCAACAAACAAACAAAAAAACCCTCAACAAATAAAAGCGGTGATAACTTGTTACATTTCCAAGGAGAAAAGTAAGAATTCCTAAGATGAAAACCACAATTGCAGTGGAGCGTGTGGCAAATGTTTAAAGCTAGAAAAGTCTGGCCCGAGCTAGTTGACTCACTTGCCGGGTCTATGCAAGCAGTGTTCAGCACGTCCGCGTCTAGGCAGCCTTTCTGTGAGACGTTCTTCAGCGTCCCTCCACCCCGAGGACATTTGGCCTCTTCCTGCATTGTGTTTGGCCCTCCTGATACACAGGAACAGACACCAGTGAGCCAGAGAAATCGCAAGCAAAAAAAAGCGCACAGATATTCTGGAACTTTCTAGGCGGGAGAGAAAGCAGCACAGAAAGGGCGGGAAGAGCCCAGGGTTAACGCTTGGCTTTTTGAGGAGCCTTCAGGCCTTGGAGGGCTTCCAGTCTGAACTCGCAGAGTTCGCCCACAGGAAAACAAATAGCTGGCGTGCTGCGTGTTTACTCTGCCTTTCTCAAGGTTGCAACATCAATTTCCCAACTGTGCAAGCTGGTAACGCCGAGGAGACGTTTTGTGAGCTCGGGGCCTTTCCTCCAGTCTGTGTGACCCACGTGTGGCCCCATCCCGGGAAAATCCAGGCAGCAGCCCTCTAGGTGCGAGGGAAGACAGTGGCCGCTCTGTGGCTCTCCCGGAGCAGACAGTGCGGGTGGGAGCGGGGCAGAACGATGGCTGGAGAACCTGAATTCTCCCAGTGAGAGCTCCCGGGCTGCCTTGGAAAAAATCCACTTAGGCCACAGGAGCAGAAGCTCCAAGACCTTCTCGCTGGATGAATTATAGCCGGCTTGCCATGCAGAATACCCAATGGTGTTTTAGTGAAGTGGTGTCCGAGTTGTAATATAGCGAGATCAATTCTGGAAGCCACCTTCTTCAACACCATGGGGATATTTGTGTCCTCGCTTTCAACGTTTCCAATTAGCAGAGAGGCTAATGCTGGCAACCACCACATATAATCCAGAAAACAACTGTCAACGTAACATTATAAAAATTGAATATGTGTCAGAAGGGGATTTAGATTCTTTAGGTTAATATTATTTTTGCTATTAGGTAATGAACGGACATTAATTTACTTGAGCCGTGTGATTAGGTTAATTTACCCCAGAATAATCTTGCATTTTAAAAATTAAAAATGGTAGCCGTATCTTCTCGGTATCAATCAAAGTAGCTGCAGGACCCCAGAAATATCACCATTTTGTACTCAATTGTGTTCTTATAGACAGATCAGCACTAAAAATGACAAATTACCCTGCTCAGATAGATCTTCATGTTTAAATACCTACAAATAACTGTCCATTTGTGAATGGTTAAACTTAACCAATGATTTTTCCTATAAGCAAGATACCCCTTTTCCTAAATAGAAATCTGCAAACAACAGTAGAGCAGTTTAAATCTTATACAGAGTAATGCCACAGCCTGGAAAAACAAAACAGGCTCACACACACCAAAGAAAGCTAACCGGTTTATCCTTTTTTGACCTTCACAAATATAAATGCTCTATCTAGGGCTCTATAAATTGTTTAAATCCTTTAATGACTCAAATGTGCTGATAATGTTCCTGCACTTGCTGGAACTATGGTTCTGTTAATATTTTGAAAATTACTTTAATTAACCTTATTTCATCTTGGAGTAGTTAGAGAACACTTTTATATATTTTAAGGATGCATTAATTTGTACCATCATTAACCTTGGATTTTGCCCTTGGTAATTATGGTAATTTGTAAGTTGGGTTGAGCCAGGTGCCGGCATCTGAGAGCAATACATATGGTGGGTGTTGTCTTGAGGAGGCAGGATTCTTCCATTTACAAGGGGCAGAAAAATAACTTAGAAGGGTAAGTAAGGGGGCGTGGCTCAACAGAAAATCCCCAGGGATGGATTTCATGGGGCCAATGGTGTGGTGAAGGAGGGATTCTTCTGGATGGCCACACCTGAGTTGGGCAGCCACCCCACTCACCCCAGCTCCTTCTCCCGAGACGAGAGAGGGAGGAACCCGTTACAGATGAAGAGGGGAAGGAGGAAAATCAGTGGGTAGGCCCAAACAGTGTCCACCATAACAGTTCATCCAATTTATTTTAATTGTTTGTATTTTAATAGTAAGAGCATGTGCTCTGCCCCTTTCTTTTCTTACACATCCAGAGCAGCCAATTACTGCCACTGTCTGTAACTGAGTTTGGGATTTTTACATCTGTCCCCCCAGCTCATCACAATTCTCAAAAACCCAAATTTTGACCCTCGCTGTCTAGAAACCTTAACAGTATCCAATGCAACAAATGCCTGCGAGGCTCTGTGAGGCCTCGGGGATGCTGAGGCCAAGTTCCCTGCCCTAAAGGAGTTTATGGAGGGATGGACACTGCAGTCAGCGGAGTAATTGGTGGGCATGCACTCCTTTTCTCTGGAAGTGCCCTGGCAGGCCAGAAGAGGGCGGAATGAGTTTCACAGAGGAGACCCAGCTGTAATTACATAGCTGCAAACAACACACTCCTTCCCTGATTTGGCTAACAGTCTGTGTGATGAAAATTCTCCAGTTCCATCTTTCTCTATATTAACATTACCTTCATTTTGAGCACATCATGTTCAGTGACAGGAAACGATATCACATGAACCACTGAAGATATGCTTAACATCTTAAGCTAAAGTTTTCTAGATGTCAAAGCGCTTAAAGAATCAGTGCTTTCAAAGAGCAGAATGCCTTCTACTCATTCTCCTCGTGCCCAACAGTTTTCGAGGCCTTGGTCAGCTGTCAGCCCTACTCTGGGTGGAAGGGGCTTATTGTTTCCCTTGCAGACCGCAGAGACGCAAGGGAGAGTAGGACATGCCAGGCTCGAGCCATTGAAAGATGTCCATCACCCTGACAGTACAACTTACGTCTCTCATTGCTGCCATGGTTGAGAAGAGTGCATTTGTCCATAGCTGCCCAGCAGGTGGAGAAAAGGTGTTAACATGAAAAGGAAAACTCTTGGGTGGATAGGAGTTTGGGCCAAGTCTTTCCGGGTCCAGACAACTTTGCTCCTACATAGAAGGATGAGTAGTGGGGGGTCAGAGCTGCAGTGGGTGGGAACTATAAGACTTTCCTGGAGCAGGATAAGGTCTTAGCCGTCCCTTGGTTCTATGCCCTTCTTTTACTAATGAGCAGGAAGATAGTGACAAATTCATTATCACAAAACTACCGCAAGGCCTCAGGGCCCCTGATGCCATCATCTTTCCTTGCATATCCTGTGTTAAAGGCTAGCTATTTAACAAACAACCCAAGTCACAGTCACTCACACGACAGAAGTTCTATCTTGCTTGTGGATCCCATTTAATGTCAGCGTTAGGTGGACAGCTTCCATGTGGTGGTTCAGGGACGCAGGCATCTTTTGTTCTGTGGCTCTTCCATTCCTGGCAGCCTAGAAGTTAGTTACTGGACTGAGAAAGGCAGAGAGGGAGAGTGAAAGATGGTGTAGCAGATGGGCAGGCCTGGAAGTGGGGTCCCTCCCTTCTACCCATACTCCCCTGGCTAGAAGCCACTCACAAGACCATACCTTACTGCAAGGGAGCTTGGGATATGTAGTCCAGCTGTGTGCAGAGCAGGGAAATAGATGGGTTGGTGAGAGAACAAAGCAGTGTCATTTTTAGGCTTTGGGAGGTTTATATTTAGTAGCAGAGGACATATGACCTTGGGAGGTGGACAGACTTTGGATACTGGTTTTGTGGCCTTGGACACAAGTCTCCGTTTGCTCGGCTGGGGCAATGGGGGTATTCTATGGGGTCACTGCAAACATTTAATGAGATAAGGAAGGCAACGTGTCTCACCTTACGTGTCTCAACGTACTCTCACCTTGTTTTTACAAGCCATTGGGATAAGATGGAGCCTGGAAGAGGAGGAGACGGGCAGCCTTCTCGTATCCCATTTTGACCAAGCCTGGGTGCCAGAGCTGCCAAGCAGGGCCCACATGAGTCCAGAAAACATGCTCCGTTAGATGCCAAGAGTGGGGGTACTTTCCTCAGTCTCTTGCTGAATTTCCAAATACTGTAATTCATTCTAATCAACATGGGACTTTGAAAGGAAAAAAAATCCAGAAAACCACAAGCATCCATTTCATTTGATTAATAAAAATTCAGTCACTTGGCATGCAGTTCCAGAAAGAGAGCTTTAATCCCTCATGCTCCGTCTGAGACCGTCACATATAGAAAGCAGTGATTTTATTATTTTCTTGTGGAAAGAAATGTATTTCTGGAAAATAGTGACAAGAAAAATGATCTAAACGAAATTGTTTGCTTTCACTTATGATTTTTGGTCCTCTAAGGCTAAATCAGGCTCACAGGAGCGAAGAGAATCACCTTCTCATCATGGTTAAGACCCTGAGGGATGAGATGCGGCTCCTGTCTCATGGTGTGCCCAGGGAGTGGCACACTAAGGGCTTCGATAAATATTGCTGGTACTGAATCCATAAGTGAGTGAAGATAGTTACAGAGGTAATAACAATGAAAAAAAAACCCCTTTGCCTGAAACATCAAGATTTTGTGGGGGGATATCCCCTGCGTCTTAGTCATGGATTCTCTGAATGGTTTCTTCTTCAGTTGTAAAGCTAACAATAAAACGTGTACACACACACACACACACACACACACACACCCCAGAGAGACATTCTGCAGAGAGGTAAAACAAAGAAGGTTGATTGTATCTTTTTTTAGGGCACTGTCCTTTAAAATAACCTTCCAAGCCCAGCTAGTTAAGGTGAGTGGCAATAGCATATTGAAAGTAATAAATAAAATGACATCCGGGGCTCAGAAGGTTAACAGTTTTTTCAAGAAATTATTTTCCCCGAGTCCAAGGGTAAAATGGCGCCTAAAATCACGAAACGTGGTCCTAGAGTGCCCCCTGGTGTCTCTTTTGTGGAATTGTTAAAGCCTGTAATTGTGCCCCGCTAGAGCCCTTAACATGACTCTTGATTTATTTATGAGTCTGGGACTTTGGGGGCCAGGCCTACTCGGAGGGGAAGGGGAGGACGCAGGAGGCTGGGGAAAATTCTTTCAACCCTTTTTCAAATGGGTTACCACCACAATGTCAAAAGTAATTAGTACATTAACCTTCATATAAGATTTAAATACTGGAACCATGTGTTATCATGAAGAGAAGCTCTTTCACCTGCAAAAAAATTATTGGCTTTTTTTTTTTTTTATTTTTCAGAAGGCAGATTATTAAGCAGTTTCTTTTGCCCGTTAAAAGGTTCTTTGTAAATCAGTTGGACAGAGGACAGTTTTTAATTTCGGAGATTAATTATCACACTTAATAATGGAGCCATCCTTGATTTTTTTCTCAAGACCTATTCGTTCAAATAAAAGCTAGTCTATGAAATGAGAATGAAGATTGTAGACCAAATTAAAATACAGTAAAAGGCAGTATTTTGTCATAAAAAAATGTTGCTGAAATTTATTCCAAGGACACCTGGCCGGCTCAGTTGGTAGAGTGGTCTCAGGGTTGCGAGTTCAAGCCCCATGTTGGGCATACAGCTCACTTAAAATTTAAAAAATGGTCTGTGTGTGTGTGTGTTTATGTTTAAAAAATAAGGATATTTCTATTCCCTGGAAAGGGAAACCAGTTAAATTATACATATTTAGCAAGTGAAAAATGGTGAATTTGAGGTTGTTAATGATCTATTGATAAATCTGGCTTAACTCTAAATGCTGCACCAAAATTGTGAAATACAGTGAAAAAAATGAATTTTCGTCTTCCACCCCTCTCTGTGATGATGAAAGTCAGTTGAATTCGGCTTGCAGATAGGTAATGTGTAACTCCAGGTGCCCACATTGCTTGACCGGCATAGTAGAGTCCCTGACCTTTAAGGAGCTTCAGACCCAGGAGGGAGAAACACTGGCAACACCCACCGTTCCCAGTCTCTGGGATGGATGCTGGGCTCGAGAGGGAACACACAGGACAAGCCTCTAAAGACGGAGGAATCGGGGGATACTTCCCTGGAGGACATGACCTTGGAAGACAGGAACTCGGTAGCCCACTGAGGGTGGGTTGGAGGGGAACCAGCTGAGGCAGAAGACAGATGTTCACTGGAATGAGTGTGGTGCCTCCAATTCTCTCTGAGAACAGTCATCAGTCGTTATGGAGAGCCTTGTAATCCGAAGAGGGAGTTCAGTGTGAAGAAAAGGCAAGAGCTTTGAAGCTCGACTGTCCTCATTCACACCCTGGCTTGGTCCCTGCCAACCTTGGGCAGGTTTCCTGATCTCTCTCAGTCTCAGTCTCTTTCACCAGTAAATGAGACATAATACCCACCTGAGAGGATTGGAGAATCCTGGTGCAAGCAATGTGATTGGCCTAGGAGCCGGCACATTGCAGGTGTCCTGTAAATGGTACTTAAGTTCAGTTAAAGTGAAAGCGAGTCACGTTATAAAGCCTCCAGACCAAGCCAGGGTGCTATGGGCGTTCTCACAGCTTCCCGAAACCATCCCATGGTGTGCGGTTCTCTAGCTCTATGTAATTATGCAATTGGAGTCTCATCCTTTTTCTGGCCTGTAAGCCCCATGAGGGCAGGGGCTAACTCAGTCACCACGGTTCAGATGTCCTGCAGGTGCTAAATTTAACTGTCAGCCCTGATCGGTCAGCACACAACTCCAAATGCTGGTGAGGATGTGGAGCGACAGGAACTCCCATTCATTGTTGCTGGGGATGCAAAATGGCGCAGCCACATTGGAAGACAGGTTGGCACTTTCTCACAAAACTAAACATGCTCTTACCACACAACTCAGTAATTGCCCTCCTTGGTGTTAACCTGAAGAAGTTGAAAAAGGGGTCTACACAAGAACCCACACACGGATTTCTATAGCAGCCTTATTTATAATTGCCACAATTTGGAAACAACCAAGATGACAACCCCAACAATGGACTATTATTCAGTTTTAGAAAGACCTGAACTATCAAGACACGAAAAGACATGGAGAACCTTAGATGCCTATCACTAAGTGGAAGAAGCCAATCGGAAAAGAAGACACACCATATGAGTCCAGCCAGATGACATTTTGGCAAAGGCAAAACTGTGGAAGCTAGAAAAAGATGAGTGCCTGCCAGGGGCTTGAGGGGCACAGAGATTAATACAGGGCACAGAGGATTTTTAGGACAGTGAAAATACTCTTACGATATCATCATGATGTGTACACTGATTAGACATTTGTCCAAATTCAGAAAATGTACACCAAGACTGGACCACAATGGAAACTATGGACTCTGGACGATAATGATGTGTACTGAAGGTTCACTGATGGTACCCGCTGTCCTTCTCTGGTGTGAGACCCTGATAGTGGGGGAGGCTGTGTGTGTTGGGGGCAGGAGCAATATGGGAAATCTCTATATCTTCCTCTCCGCGTTGCTGGGAACCCAAAACCACTTTAAAAAATTAAAGTCTTAAAAAAATAGCCACCAAATGAAGGACAAAGAAGAATGTTTGGAGAGCCATTTTGCAGGGCAATGACAAAACTAAAGAATAGTAAAGGAATCCTCCACCTGGGGCAGTATTTCCCAGAACCCTATGATCCTGGGGCTGATAACTTGCTTTGGAAACTGTAGTAGAATTAGGGGCATTGGCATCCTCACTGTGGACAGGTGGGAGGAGGGGCCGAGAGAGCTGGCTTCTTGGGCAGGAAGACCTGGCTTGGAGATCTATGTTACCACAGACTTCGCCCCTCCTTTTGCTCGTTAGCAGAGTAAGGATAAGATGCTTTATTAGCAGAATCCTTCTGAGGATTAAACGAGCTAATCCATAAAACCCGTAACACACTCACACCTGTTGCTATCGATCATCGAATTTACTGATAAAAAAAAAATCTTTCAGATTCTGGTTCCCTGCTCTCTAGCACCCACATTTATTCTCTGCAGTGAAGACAAAGTGTCCTGGGTTCAGCTTTAAATGGTAAAAAGAAACTCTTAAAAACAATAACTTCCTTTTAAAGATTTTTATTTTTTTAAAAAGATTTTGTTTATTTATTTGACAGAGCAAGAGAGCTCACGGAGGGAGCAGCAGACGAGAGGGAGAAGCATTCTTCCCACCAAGCAGGCAGGGAGCCCCATGCAGGGCTCGATCAGAGGACCCTGGGGTCATGACCTGACCTGAAGGCAGACGCTTAACCAACTGAGCCACCCAGGTGCCCCTAGACTAAAGTACATCTGACTGAAAATACTGCTGGGAGTGACACACGTGTTAACGAGAAAGAAAACATCATAAACATTCAAGCCAAGATGTCTTCTAAGGAGCATCAGAGAGGAATGAGAGCTCTGTGTGCTCTGACCTTAACATTTCCTTAATTTCTGTGACTTTCAACCTCAGTTCCAACATCTATAAAAGAGTAGGTTCAACTACAGCTTCTTGGATGCCTTTCTGCTAAAATTCTATGAACCGTCTACAGCAGCCGTTCTTACAGTAAATTGGTCTCATTTTTCTTAGATCCTGCGAGTGAACTTCTTACAAAGGCATGAATTTTTGAAAGTTTTTAATTGTAATTCCAGTATAGTTCACATAAAGTGTTGCATTAGTTTCGGGTGTACAGTATAGGGATCCAACAATTGTACACATTACCCAGTGCTCATTGTGAGAAGTTGTGTGAAAAGGCACAGATTTTTTCATACTGTTTTCTAGTAAAATTTCAAAGACACTTTCAAAAAATAAAGATCTGGCAGAAGCTGAAATAAAAACCTTCAATTTCTACACATCTACAGTTTTATGGACTTTTTACTTAGTGTAAAACCACGAGGCAGAATTTAATGAAAATGTATAGGTTCGGAATCTAGCTCTACCCATTCTTAGTTGTATGACCTTCTGCTGGTTGCCTAACTTCTCTTCTCAAAATGGGAATACTAGTTATCCCTAGTGTCTATATTAATAATAATTGCCCTCAGTAAGAACTTCTAGTATTGTGACATTTGAATGAGATGATGCTTATAAAGCACTTAAAATATACCATGTCACTCAGCTTTGCACAATGAAAAATCTCTAGGAATCTTTTACACAACCTGAACGTACTCAACACCACTGAGCTATATGCTTAGAAACGGCTAAGATGCTAAGCTTTATGTTATATGTTTCTTACCACAATTTTAAAAAATATTTTATTTATTTATTTGACACAGAGAGAGAGACAGCAGGAGAGGGAACACAAGCAGGGCGAGTGGGAGAGGGAGAAGCCAACTCCCCGATGAACAGGGAGCCCAATGCGGGGCTTGATCCCAGGACCCTGAGATCATGACCTGAGCTGAAGGCAGACGCTTAACGACTGAGCCACCCAGGTGCCTCTCTTACCACAATTTTTTAAAATTTATATATATATATGATATATGATACTTATCTCATGCCATGTAGTAAGTGCTTGATACACACCCTGTACCCATTATTATACTGCTTCTTTCTGTTTCCAAGTGGGGCTCATCCTGCTCATACATTCATCACACAAATAAGGACCAAGAGCCTGTATGTAGGACACCAGGCTAGGCTGGAGACCTGCTGTGAAGCACGATGTCACTGACCTCAAGAAGCTAAGCCTCAGGGTGCCTGGCGGGCTCAGTCAGGGGAGCATGTGACTCTTGATCTTGGGGTTATGAGTTCAAGCCCCACTTTGGGTGTAAAGATTACTTTAAAAAAAAAAGAAATTAATGTTAAAAAGATAAAAGTGGAAGCAACGGCTAAGGCTCTAGAAGGGGAGACAGGGGAGTAAAATGGCTGTCACTGAAGGTGCAAAGTGCTCTGGGCTCAATGTGACTGGGAGGATATGGAAACTCTAAGGAAAAGCTTTGCACTCTCTGAGTGCTTACTGTGGGGAGATCCTGGGACAGGAATGCAAGTAAAGGACAGGGAGGGTCAGCGAAGGTTCTTGGAAGGTTCGGGGACTTTGTCTCAGAGAACAAGATGGAGGTGACCAGGCAGAGATGATGCTTCTGGAATCTCTGATTCAGGCCTGGGGGACATCAGCGCTGGTTCCACACGTGGTTACAACCAGGATAGAGGCAAACCTATGCCTTAAACAAGCAGCAAATGCCCCCAGGAGTGAAAAGACACAGCTTTGTTTTGCTCAAGGGAGACCGAACTCCATACTTAAAAAAAAAAAAAGACACCCCTGTTTCTTCTGTGAACACCAGGGTTTATCCACCGCTGGGGGCATATGTGACCCAGGCAGGAGGTGTGCTGTGGGTACTGCTCGTTCGGCCCCACGGGCCTGGCTTTCACACTGTCCAGAATCTAATTAGGGTGGCATTTCCATCCACTTGCGATTCACTGACCAAAGTCGGCACAGACAAGCTCCCAGCACCCGCCTGCCGCCCTCGCTGCAGGGACATGAGATCCTGTGGGATGGCCTTCCTCTTGTACCCGCAGGAACACCGGAGTCTGTCTATCTCTGAGCCTCATGACTCAACAAATTATTTTGTGCATTTGCTTTATTGCAGACTAGTGGTCATAATGAAATTAGTTCTATTCCACATTATTGGTTCATAATTAGAACTACATGAGCAAAACAGATACAATCTCACCAAGTCTTCTACGCCTGAACAATTGAATTGACTGCACAAATTCCTCTTTTTTTTTTTTTTTCATTCCCTCAGCTTCCTGTTCAGGTTGTTTCCAAGTCCTCGATAGGATAAGGCCTATTTCAGCGGGCTCTTTCTACCCTTCGTAGGCAGGGCAACTACACAATTTAGCATCCAAACTGGGACAGTTGTGAAGCTGAAAAAGAGACCATTTAAAATTAGGCCAGGATGATAACATAAGCCAGAACTGCCCCAGGCAAGCTGCCTACTTTTATGGGGACAAGCCACCCTCTCCAACAGTCAGGACTTAGTCTTGCCAGGCACTGATGTTTTCCTAATTGTCTTTTTTAAAATGTTAATTTGGGGCAATCACCTTTATACATTAAAAATCCCATGCTGTGGGGTGCCTGGGGGGCTCAGTGGGTTAAGCCTCTGCCTTTGACTCAGGTCATGGTCTCAGGGTCCTGGGATCAGCCCAGCATCAGGGCTGTCTGCTCAGCAGGGAGCCTGCTTCCCCTCCCCCTCTGCCTGCTTCTCTGCCTACTTGTGATCTCTGTCTGTCAAATAAATAAATGAAATCTTTTTTAAAAAACCCCTTCTATATGGATGACTACTGTACAATTTCAGAACAAATTTGAGAAATTAAAATGACAAGAAGCAAAGAGTATACTTACATGCAGATATACGAGATCGCTCTGGACTTTCTTTAAGTGACCACGGCAAAGGGTAAGCGGAAATCTGGGCTGTGGCGTTCCTTTACTCCAAGCTCATGACCTGGGCCAACACATGGAAGTGTACTTACCATCCCTTGAGGCGTGGGGAACTGCACAGAGTAATATTATAGTCCTTCTCCATTTCACAAAAATCAGATTTGGGCAAATGAAACGCTCACCTTTTGGCTTGAAAATGGAAAATACATCAGTAAATATGAGAATGTGTTTTCCTGGGAAACAGCCCTCATTTAGAAAGAGCCAGGTGGCATCCAGAAATTCTGACCTCAACTCCGGGTTGACTCAAGTGAAACTGACTATTTAGGATCCCTGCCTTCAAGGCTGCCACCAGCCATCCGTTATCCACCCTTGGCTAGCCAAGGTAGGGTTTTCTGTATTAAAGCATGAGACCTTCCGCTTTAGGTTTCTCCAGTGATCCTGACATACGTGAACCTGAGGCAAAAAAAATAAAGCTCCCTAGCATCCTTGAAGCAGCAGGGATTTCTCCAAGCACAAGGGCTACATCTAAGATTACGCCCTGCCTACCGGCCTGCCTGTCACCTGGGCTTGTGTGAAGACCAGCTGTGATAATGACACATAGTACATGGATGTCCTTTGCTAACTGGAAAACACCGTAACAACATGATTTATTATTCTCATTTCGGTGTTTTCTGGATGAAGTTGAAATATTTGGGCAGTTGTAGAATGAACGGTAGCATATCCAAATCCATGCACGATACACTGTGTTTTCATGGGGTTGTGCTCCTCTGAAAGGCAGTTTTCGTATCTCTCTAACTGTCACAAGCAACCTACACTTAGCAGGTTCGTAGTAGCCTCCAGCAAAGACATAGATGGGATCTCCTTGAGCTCTAGGGAATAAATGACTTCCAAGGAAAGAAAGAACGAAAAGGAAGAAAAAGAAAGAGAGAAAGAGAGAGAGAGAACTCGTGATGCTTTCCACAGAACAGTTTGCAGGGTATCTTAAGAGCCAGGGACAACCACCCATATGACCATCCAAAGGAAACCCTTGTTAGAACGAGGTCGTATTTTCCCTCTGAATAAGAAGATAGAAAGTGGCAGGGGAACTGGAAATGGAGGATGACCTTGCAGTGTGGGGGAGAACCCTGGTTTCTCTGCACAGCGTGACGGGTCTCAGGCGCCCATGCTCACAGGGCAGGATGAAACCGCAAAGGGACCGCAGAAGCCCACACGTCAGACACCTACTGTAAGGAACTGTTGACAGAACAGATCTTCATCAGTGTATAAATTATCATCTTTTATTGAGATTGTTCACTCTCCTATCTCATGATAAACCTGTCCATGGTATGTGTGTGTGTGTGTGTGTGTATCTGTGGATGCGGGCTGTTGAGGGAGCGCCTGTATGTGCCCATGTGGGTTCGCTATCTCATTGGATGTGATTAAGGGAAAAAAAGCGGGGAGGGGGGGTGCCTGTTCTTTGTTTATTTTGCAGATAAATCTCATCTCTAATCCTGATGCAGAGCAATGTCTCTTGCAAAGGAAAGGAAGCCCCTCCCCCACCCCACGGCATCCATATAAATCACAGGTTTTATTCCTCTGCTGTGAGGGGCATTACGGGATCCGTAGGACGTTGCGGACTCTCATTGGGTGATGCTTCATTATTTGGAGGAAAATCCCCAGGGCCAAAACGTTATTTAAATGTGCTATGAAAATAAATCTGATTTATATGTGTGTCGTCTGCTGAGCCGCTCGCCCCTGTTACTGCAGGTGTTGCTGGGGCCAGGATTAGTGCCTGGATTTATCACCAGTTCGAGCTGCACACATGCTCCGTGACAGGACATTGTCTGCATCTCCAAAAGTTCCAGAAGGGAGACAGTGTTTGCTGAGTGGTGGGTTTTGGACATGCACTAGTGTGGTTGACTTTTATGGGCTGAAAATGTGCGCGCGTGCGTGCGTGTGCATATGTGTGTGTGTGTGTGTGTAGCCTGGACCGTGTTCATTTGACGCGTGCGGGGACCAGACACTTTGTACTCAGATGCATCCATTTCCAATGGCAGCAGAATGGTGTTTCTGGTCAAAAAGAGAAAGAAGAAAGCACGAATTTCCTTTCAGCTCAGGGCTGGGGCCCATATGTTTAGCTCAAAGTGAGTGGAAATCTCTGAAAAGCAGGCTTGGGCTAATAAATGTCAGCAAGCCTTCAGCCCAAATGGGATTTGATTAGCAGGAAGGAGTGTGGTTGGGGTGTTTCCATTACCAAAGAAAGAAATGCAGGGAAGGGCTTGTGGTAAGGGGGTGCAGAGCCTTGGTGATCCCCTCCTTTCTCCGTGGGCGCGCACTTATACTCAGTAAACCTGGGTCCCACCGTGACCCCTACCACAGGCCAGTGCGGTGCCATCCTCATTGCTCCAGACACGGAGACTCACGGTGGGAAGGGGTGGCAGAGCTAGACTAGACACCTCTTGTCACTCTGTAGGTGATAGGCCCAACCAAGACAAACTATCCTGTGTGGATTCTTAAAGCAGCCCTGCCTTTCTGCCCATTTCAGATGAAGAAACCAAGGGCCACAGAGGTAACCATCTCATAATTTGGAATTTTATAGTCACAGAGAATCCACGTCCTCTGCTTTCAGAACTCCTCTTCTCTGGACATTTGCTTAACTGGTGGCAGCCTGTGTTTTGCCGGTCTTGTCTCCAGCTCTCATATCCTCTAGTTTTCTTCAAGATTAAGTGTCCTAAATTATATCCAAAATAATAAGAACCATCATCAAATCCATTTTTAGATTGCTGGGGGAAAACAAATAGAGGAACTTACAAATACACTCTATTGGGCTTTTATTTTAAATAAGAGACAGCGGTGGTGGTGGAGGGACGGCGAAATGGGTGAAGGGGGTCAAAAGGTACAAACTTCCAGCTATAAAGTAAGTAAGTTCTGGGGATGTCAGGTGAAATGTGGTAACCCTAGTTAGCAATACTATGTTGCATATTTGAAAGTTGCTGAGAGTAGATCTTAAAAGTTCTCATCACAAGAAAAAAAGAATTCTGTAACTACGTATGGTGATGGATGTTGACTAGACTCACAGTGGTGATCACTTTGCAAGCTAGACAAATACTGAATCATTATGCTGTACATCTGAAGCCAACATAATGTTATATGTCAACTACACCTCCATTTAAAAAATAAAATTAAAAAAATAAAATTAGAGACAGTAACTCTGGAGACCTCAATAGGAAGACTTTTTTTTAACTTTCAGCTTTGAAATAATTTTAGATCCACGTGAAAGTGATAAAAATGGTACCAAGAATTCCTGTGTCCTCTTCGTTCAGATTCCTCCGGTGTTAGTATTATACCATATTTGCTGTATTATTGTGTGTGTGTGTGAATTACGTGTGCATATCTGTGTATTTGTGTCAATACTTTTCTAAATGGTTTGGGGCTAAGTTGTAGACATGCCTCCCCTCTACTCCTGAATATTTTAGGGTTTATTTCCTAAATTCATTTCTGTATCCAGAGTGCAGTTATGAAATCCAGGAATCAACATTACTAGAATACTATTATCTAACTTGCAGACCTTATTCCAATTTCAGGAATTGTCCTACTAATGTTTTTCTAGAAAAATTGGTTTTACTTTGAGTTTGTGTGAAACTTGTGTCTCACTTGTGTGGACTTGTGTGAGTTTGCTAAAGTTTTAGACTATAAACTAAAAACTGAATATTACTATATATATACATATATTTATAGGTATGTAATATGTACATAAGATAATATATATAAATACACACACACATAAAAAATCCTCCCTTATCATTGTAATTAAATGTCAATAACTGACAAATTAAAAATGTTTATATCCTTGCACCAAAAACTAGAGCCAGATTCTGGGTTACTCTGTGCATTCCTGTTCAGTGTTAAGTCTATTTATGCCCTTGGTCCGCCTGAGGATCTGCACCTTTGGCTTCTCAAGGCTTTCTGCAAGGACTCTGGCTCTGACCCAGAGTGGGCAAAACGAAGGGTTTTTTGGCAAAGTGTTACGAGAAAGGGCACTTCAGTCTGTAAACGGCTTTCTGTGAGACTCAGCTCCTAGTGAAATTGGGACACTGGAGGGGTGTCCCTCGTCAGAGCTGCGACAAGTAGGTGATCTGGCTCCCGAGATCACATTGTGTGTCCTAAGACCCAGAGATAGGCAATTGACAGGATGAAAAAACAACATTGCCCAAGGATTTAGTGCTGTCCACCAGCAAGGATTAGTGGAACGCCTTTATAATGCCGGTGCTGACAGACAGGACTAGCAACTGTTTTATGAGCTACGGACTGAGTTATATCAGGCCTCGCCTGTGGGTAGCCGTTATGTTTCAGCCAACATGATTTGACCTGTGGTTTATCCGAATCGGTGTCATAATAAGCTGGGTTCTAAGGGCGTTTACTTTTCCATATATATGCTCGAATATAGTAAACCTGTTCTAAAACCAAGCCAATCAGGGCTTCCGTTTCCCCCCACTGGTGCACGGGGAGGATGCGGGTGTCGGCAATGCCATCCCCTCCAAGACATGTCCATCCAGAAAGTCTGTAAAGCTCTTTATTCCTCAGAGGGAAATGATTTTGGTCTTAGGAAGGAAACACATGGCTTTCTTCTTACAGCTTCAAACTCTGTCTTGTCAGCTGCATTTCTTTCCCTCGGCCTGGCACTAATGAGAGGAGACTTTGATGAGCCCAATGAGTGGCCCATCCAGAGGGAGGGATGCAGACAGACTCCGCTCTCTGGAAGGTGCTCCCCTGAGAGAGTTTCTGCCTTATCTCTGACACACATCCCAGAGAAACATCCTGGGCTTTGAACGAAGAGCCCCCAGGGGCCTGATTTACCTGGCCAAGTGACTTTCTTTGGGTTCAGGTCCTTGGAGAAGCAGCCCTGGGAGGGCAAACCAGCTCCCACATTTTGCTGCCATGTCTCCCTGGTCCCCCCTGGGCCTGGTATGCCAGAAAGCAAATTCCTGCCCTTTTTTTGTTGTTGTTTAAATTTTTTTAAAGGTGTGAGCAATCTGTCCTACGTTCTCCCACCCCTGCTGGGATTTATGATCCAGTTCCCATTTTACTACATGATCTTGGCAGGCTCCCCTTGTTGAAATTCAAACCGAAGCAACTTGATGGGGGAACGGACATAAAAATATTAATTTGGTGGATATTAAAAAAAATCACACTGGTTATAAATCAGGGGCTGTCCACTGCTTCCTTTCATCATCTAAATGGTCCTTCTAACCAGACCACAAATCTTGCTGGGGAGGAGGAGGGGGTTTGGAAGGTGGGGGTTCCCTTCCTGAGGTTTTGGAGAGAGCTTACATCCAACACACTTCCTCAAACCTGGCTTTGTTTTCCAAAGGTAATAAAAAGTGAGTACTTCTGGTACAGGCAGGCTAATTAGCTGGCCTCACAGAACAGACGGGGCTTAAAAGAAAGTTGGCTTGGTCTAAAAGAAATCAGGTTGTGGAAATGTCTAAATTTTGATTAAAAATCGTGTTTGAGAGACTCAGGAGGAATGTTCTATTTCTCCAAGGCTGTGGAGACCATTGTGTTGCCATGGTGGAAGACGGAGATCGGGTGAAGTAGGGTTGGGGTGGTGTGCAGGAATGGGGGACGGCAGACCAGGGCAGGCACAGATACCTGTGACGGAGACCGAGGAGGAGGAAGGCTTGCCCCTGTCTCCATTGACACCTCCCAAGCCAGCCTTTGGATTTTAATAGGGAGCCATGGCTAGAGATAGCTAGGGGAGGGAGGGTGGTTACATTCCTGTGGGGTAGAATTCAGAAAAAGTGGCAGAGAATTTCTCTTCCTATAATGAGAATTTAATGGACTCTTTCATTTCCATCTTATGGCTGATCTTTACAGTTAAAAGACTCTTGATAGGTACTTTAAAATTTCATGAAAACTCTGGTAATTGGTTTTGAAAAACTGTGGGTAGTTGGGAGGCTAAATACTCCTATAAGAAGGCGATAATACAAATGGAAAGGCGTCCCCACTACGAAGGCCCACATATGCAAATGGGTGTGTAGCTATGTTGAGAAGTTCATTAGCATTCTAGAAGTCCAAGGGTTTATTTAATGCTACAAAATCTAATAAAGCAAACAAATCAGAAATTCGACCAGGCCAGGCTCACAGCTAACGTGGGTGCTGTAACAGAGCTCGGAAGACATCTGGGTCTTGACATTAAAGAGAGAGAAACCTGCAGTAGCTGGAAAAGAGGCACCCGGTTTTCTATAAAAATCAAAGCGAGGTCTCGATTCAAAATACTACCATGATAGCAGGAAGAGAAACGACTGTAGACCGTTTTTTGAAGGGAAAACATTTCTAACCAACAATTGGTTCATTTTACTTTTCTGCCATCTTTATAGGCAACGTTAGAGAAGGGGCCTCCTTTCTGCCTAATGAGGATAATGATGGGAATTATTTCGTCTTGAACAGCTTTTTCTACTTGGTTACTGTGCAATCTAATACTGACAGTGCCTTGGACTTGAAAAATGATATTCTCATCTCTGAGAAATGGAAAATGGGAGAAGGTGCAGTCGTTCTGAGCCTCACTCTAAAGCAATTATGATCTCTTCAGAACTCTCAGACAAGAATTGATTTTTATTTTTAGATTATTAAGCTGTGGGTGTAAGGAAGTCAGGATGTGTGACCTAGTTTTGACCTTGTTGATTGAATTCTCCAATTGATTCAATATTGGAAAGGAAAGCTTAAAAAAAAAAGTGTTTCTTGCCTTATAATCTCCCCAAATTGACTTTGCTTCTTTCCCACCTTTACCAAAATCTTCATGTTCATACAGAGAGACGAATAAACAGGGCAGTAGTGTGGAGTATTGGAATAGAACGTAAACATATCAGAATTAATTGCAATGTCCTAAGGAAACCCAGAAATAAGGAAAACTGCCAAAAGATGATGATGTTGGATATGTTCGATGCCATCAATGATGCGCTTCCTCTCAGACATCTACAGCAGTCAGGTATCCAGCTTTTATACTCACATTGTGGGTACTCACTTTACTATGTGTTTTGGGGAGTCATGGTGTTTACATGTGCTCTTATGTGCTGAACACAACTGTCTCACTGAGTCTAGAAGGGTCCTCTGGCTAGATTCAAAGCCCCAGCCAAGAGGTAAAAGGACCCGCTTGACGGTATGTCCCTGTGGGTCACTATCCTTCCTTCTCTGACCACGCTGAACAGCTCAGATATGCACCTCAATTGGGCCAACTTCCAGTTTTTTAAAATTTAAAATCAATTAACATATAGTGTATTATTTGTTTCAAGGATACAGGTTTGTGATTCATCAGTCTT
Organism: Martes martes; assembly: GCF_963455335.1. Lineage (NCBI taxonomy): Eukaryota > Metazoa > Chordata > Mammalia > Carnivora > Mustelidae > Martes > Martes martes. The sequence goes on along the minus strand of NC_137899.1, from coordinate 58,749,665 downwards.
ACACAACACACAGTGCTCACTGCAACACATACCCTCCCCGATGTCCATCACCAAGCCACCCCATCCCTCCAACCCTCTCCCCTCCAGCAACCCTCAGTTTGTTTCCTAGGATTAAGAGGCTCTTACGCGGCCATCAGAAAAAATGAAATCTTGCCATTTGCAACGACGTGGATGGAACAAGAGGGTATTACGCTAAGTGAAATAAATCGATCAGAGAAAGACAATTATCATATGATCTCACTGGTATGAGGAATTTAAGAAACAAGGCAGAGGATCATAGGGGAAGAGAGGAAAAAATGAACAAGACAAAACCAGAAAGGGAGACAAACCATAACCAACTTCCAATTCTAAAACCCAGCCTGGAGTGTGGACCCTAGAGCTCACCAATTTCCTGCCGTCCCAGCCTGGGCCTTGAAGCAGGCCGGCACCCTCCCTGCTCCTTGAGAACATGTATTCATTCCTCACTGGGCCTCTCTGATGGAATGTTTCCTCCTGCCCATACGGCTATCCAGCTCTCCCCAAACCTTCCAAGCGCTTCCCCTAAACCGTCTCCTCCAGCTTGAGCTCATCCTGCTCACTTCCCAGCCTCTGTGGCATTTCTGGCAGGGACAGCCTGGCTTAGCATTTCACAATGAGATTCTCTGTTCAGTTGCGTTTCTTCTCCCCTGGAGATAACGTCCCTGAGTTTCCCATTCGCCATCTGCAAAATGCTAATATATGCAGTGCTGCTGTGAGGATGAGAGCAGACAGAGCTCAAGGCTTGGCTCCCAGGAGGCGCTCAGGGAACGTGTTCGGCCCTCCCTTCTGCCTGAGGACCATGTCATGTTTCTGCTTTATCTTCCTCTCAACCTCACAGTGTAAATGAAAGTGGCTTTGTGTGTTGTGGTTGCAGTTGAATTGTTAAGCAAAAATGGAACCCCTGTACTCTATCCTACTTAAGTCTAGGCAGAACTACACTTCTCCTTGACTTGGGGGTGGGGAGGGAAGGGGTGGGTCAAATGCTTGGGTGGGGATGACCTGGAAAGATGTGGGTTAGCCTAGAAAAGGGAGAGAAAGCCGACCACTCACTGCAGAACAGTCCAGAATTCTGAGTCTCTGAGCTTGAGGGGCTTTGAAGATGAGCCAAAGCAAATGTCTCATATCGTTGAGCACTGCAGTCTCTAGGATACACTGTGGCGGGGAGGGCCCCAGTAGTAGACCAAAATAATCACCAATACAGTATTCACTACTTAGAGAAATGCGGTTATGACAAGGAAGGAGTCTCGGGACGTGTTGACCCCTCCTTATAACAAAAAGGCAGGAAACCTGGAACAGCTTAATTTTCTGAAAAGAGCTGTGACATTTGCATCCTGACTATCTGTCGAGCTGGTGATTATCCCCAAACAGGCAGCCTGCTCCTTTCCTCCTGAAAGGACCTCCCAGCAAAGCAGAGCCACGGGGAGCACTCGTGGTTCCACGAGATGGGACCATCCCCGCTAAGCGGGCTTCTGCTGAAAGCAGAGACCAGAGACTTGAATTCATATTTCACGCTCGTTGTATTTGGTTTCGTCTGGGAAAATGGACTAAAATGCAATGCATGTGCATACATAAATGCCATAAAATTAGTGTAGACAGCTGGCAAATCATTAATTAACAGCAGTAATGGTCTTCAAATAGCGCTCCGGGGAGGCCACAGAGAGAGGAAGTTTCCCGGACCCGGTTTCCTTTTGGTCCACGACCTGAATCGATCTTCCTAAAAAAGAAGGCAGGTGGGATGAGGCAAGGAGCAAAAGCCACAGAAATGTCACTCTAACACCTTCTGTCCGCCCTCCCTCCTCACCAGCCCAAAAGAGGACAAACGCTGAACAAGCCACACCAGCCGTCTGTCTGCAGGGCTTTTCCCAAACCAGACAGACGCCAAATAAGCAGCAGGCACGGGAGCATGGGCCCAGCACAGGATAATTGTGCCATAAATATAATTAAAGTCAGCAGGAAGACCATTATGGAGGAAACCAAACTTAGAAAAAAATTAGTGCTAGTGAAGAAAATATCATACATTCTTTTTATTTCCATCTAATTTTGTTTACATGATTCATACAGTTTCTAAGAGGATCCCTGGAGAACATTAGGCCAGCACCACATGCATAAACATTCATATATAACATGTAAATTAGAAACAATCTCAGGATTTATATAGAAATTACAGCCACTTCTAGCAAATTAATTCAATGACAGAAAAAGGGTTACTGTCTCTCTTCAAATCAAGAGGGGGAAATATTGAGCAAAGCAGATTTATTTATTCAAGAGGCTTATTCCTTGCCAGGAGCTGATGTCCCCTTGGCCTGGAGATTTCCATTTTTTTATTGGATATGTTTTGGTGATTGAATTTACTTTGAATACAGGAGCAGTCAATGAGGACCATAATGGGTGGTTTTAAGTTATAGTATTGCTAATACAGTCATAAAGTCGATTAGGCTAGAAGAGTTTGCTGTGGGGAAATGATGGAAAAAGGCAAGTTGTTCGAGTTAAAATATTCAAGAATATCGAATCTTAGAGCTGCATGGCCTTAAGAGTGTAAACTTACCATTTTATAGATGAAGAAACTGAGTGCCGGAGAAAAATTGATCTGCTCAAGAAAAAAAAGGAAATAGATGAACTACAAAGTCAGACTAGAACCCAGTCCTTCTCCCCGATAATTAATGCCCTAATCACACCATCAAGCCACTCCTCTTCTCTATTTTAATAGAATGGAAAAGCGACATTGGAGTGGGGTTTTTCTTATAGGGTTTTTATACTGACATATTTTGGTGGTGATTTTGCCATTGGGGGTTATGGTAGATTGATCGTCAAAATGGCCCCGATTCTCCACCTTCCTCCTATCTGTCTTTCTCAATGTGACTTTAGAGTCCTTGAATCTGGGCCGGGCTTATGACTTGCTTTGGCCAACAGAACCCATGGAGCCATGCATGTTTCCACTGCTCTTTCCCTACCCGATAGGGAAAAGCCAGGGTTCACCTGCTACAGAAAGAGAGACATAGCTGGGTTTGCAGCAAAAAGAAGAATGGGGACATACTTCTGTTTAAAAATTCCTTTTAAAAAAATTCCTTTTTTAGTCATCTGAAATTCTAATTGAACTTGGTGTCCTGTGTTTTATCTGCATGGGTGAGAGAAGATACTATTCTGTATCAGTTAGCCAACTCCTAAACGTACGTGAGAGCCCAGTCAAGATCAGCGCATCTGTCTGCCCCACCCACGGCTGAGCGCAGGTATGTAAGTGAGGCCCCGCAAGGCCAGCAAAACTGCCCTTAGACTCATGCTCAAAAATAAATATTTACCCGTACAGGACACTGAGGTTTGGCGATTGTTATGTGATACTATTGTGGCAGAAGCTAACTAACTTAGGGAGTAGCCAGTAAAAAACATTCTAGGAAAAGGAATTTGATTTGGGCTTCAGATGAGGACAGTCTAATTGTTGTGCTGTTCTGTATGCAAGCAGAAATAGCAGGAAAGAAATATCTTGACATACATTCCAAGGCTAGAGACTTCATGCATAAGTACATATTAATAGAATATGAGTCTTGTGCATATTTTTGCCTTTTGGGGTCTTGCCTTTGTTCTGGTGTTTTATTTTAAATGACCCATTTTGCAATTATGTCTTTGTGACAGAAGAGCTTTCCAGAATGAGATAATGTGACTTTTTTTTAAAAAAAACTTCTTTAGGCTTTTGATAAACTCCCTGGCCTAATGCTTACTTGTGCTCTTCCTTTCCTACCTTCATGTGTCTCCTTTCCCGTCCTTCGGGGAGGCAGGTGGTATAAGTGAAGGTTCATCCTGGGGCCCAGTAATTGTGCTTGATCTCCATTTACGGTGACATCTTTTCTAAGGTCAGCTCCACCAGTCAGAGGCCTGAGCTATATGTCTTGTCCTTGTATTTTGTACTTTCTAAAGCCCACTCACACTTACTGCCCTCTCTCTGTGAAAGCCATCAGGGCGGGCATTGGAATCTCTCTTTTGCAGATGAGGAAACCGAGGCTCGAAGACTTCACGTGACTTTCCCAAGGGCATACCGCCTAGCTCATCGCAGATTCAAAACTAGAACCCAGATTCTAGTCTACTAACTTTGGACTCTTTCTGGCACACTCTGCTGTCACCCTCACCCTAGGGCTTTGGAAAACTGATGTCATGTCTGGGTGGTTAATGAGCACTTGAGTAATGATTCTGTCTGCGATGAACGGGAGTGGAGGCAGGATGTTCTGAAAGTCGCTGCTAGGAATCCCTAGACCTGCACTAAAGCAGGGTTCAGTGCACATGACTGATGCCTGGATCAAGTGTTCACACTGTGACAGCCAATCTCAGCCTCTGTAGAACTCCAGAGCAGAGTTCTACATTGTGGATGAATCAGTCCATATCTCTGTTTTCAAATTATGCCATGGTCTCTTAAAGGTATGCTTTGAGATATAATATTCTGCCCGGAGCCACGGTCCATTTAAAAGCAGGGCTGCTTACAGGTTGTTGGTTGAGAACAACTGAAGGCAGATGAAAGGAAAAATACCAGGACATTACCCCCAGGAAATTTCTTTTTCTCCAAATCCATAAAACAAAGGCATGAGCCACCCATGCAAATGCAACACTTGTCTTGATTCTCTGCTTGATTCTGGAATATCAATACTGTTAGTATTGGGTTTAGGATGAACCAATTATCCTGATTTGTCCTAGACTAAGGTACTTCTTGGGCTATGGGACATTCAGGGCTAACACTGGATCTGTCCAGGCAAACTGAGATGCTGTCCCTCTCTCTGGTCTGCATAGCTCTTTTTTTTTTTTTTTTAAGATTTTATTTATTTGATGGAGAGAGACACAGAGAGAGGCAACACAAGCAGAGGGAATGGGAGAAGGAGAAGCAGGCTTCCATCCAAGCAGGGAGCCCGATGTGAGGCTTGATCCTAGACCCTGGGACATGACCTGAACTGAAGGCAGATGTGTAATGACTGAGCCACCCAGGCGCGCCCCGCGTAGCTCTTTGAGATCAGCTGACGAAGAGAGAGCTCCTCCACCTCCACCAAGGGGCACCAAGTCACGTCTCCCACACTGTTGGTCTTACACACAAAGATCCTTCCACAGAGAAGAGACACCATATGCATATTTTGAAAGAACGAGAAAAGAATGACTTGCCCTGGCCTCTCAGAACTCATAGGCACCTGAACCAGGGAAGAGGACCAGCTTGGGAACTAGGAGACTGACTCAGTTACAAAGTGGTTGTGTAAACTTTTGCCAAGTCATTCACTGACTGTGCCTCAGTTTTCTCATCTGCAAAGAGGGGCAGGGAGTAGAGGTTTCTAAGTTCCCTTCTCTGTTATATATTCTAGAGTTTTATAGTCTAGGGACCAATGAGGTCGTTCCACCTTGCCTTGACTCTTTTCATCCTGATGCCACGGGAGTCCCTCACCAAGCTCTTCTGGAGGCCTCTCTTTGAAATCAGCCCAAAGATGGAGCCTAGCTCAAGGTCAGACATGGGGCAGAGCCTCAGGGTTCTTGTTTGAGAGTAAACCCTTTAGATCAATGCTGTCTCACAAGATTTTCTCTGCTGGCAGATGTGTTCTATATCTACTGTCCAACATTATGGCCACCAGTCACATGTGACTATATAAAGTTAAACTTAATTAAAATAGAATGAATTTTAAAAGTTAGCTCCTGAATCCAAATAACCACATTTCAAGTCTTCTAGTAGCCACATGTGGCTAATGGCTGCCATATTGAACAGCGCCTCTCTAGGTCATTGCCATCATAGCAAAAAGTTCTATTGGACAGCACAGCTCTAGAGAGCCATCTTGAGCATTTTGTCAGTAGCCTGAGAGGTATCCAGGGTAGAAAAAAAGAGGAGGAAGGTAGAGAATGGGAGAGAGAAACTCCTTCATCATTAGTAATTGTTATGTATTGGTGGGATTGTGGGAATGAGGTAATCACATTACTGGAGATGGACCGTCTTAAGTCTTGGCACAGGCTATGGCCTTTTCAAAGTTAGTAAAAAGGACATGAAAATATGTGCTTCACTGAAGCCAAAGCAAAAGGCCATGATAACTTTTTTCCCACCCATATCGCCAACAGGGTTAACTTTTCGGTCAACTATAGAAAGTATCAAGAAAGAAAATTAAATGGCTAAATGTGAAAAGTTGTGGAAAATTCTCTCCCTTTGCAAGGATCATGGCTCAAAAGTTTTCCCAAGCATCCTGTAGGATGAAAAATGCAAGGAGACTGCTTTGTTTATCACTGAGATTAAGCAAAAATCAAAATGTCTGGTAAAGAGCTCAACTCCTGGAGTAGCATTACCATCCTTGCTGCGGAAGTGAATAAGGGATGCTTTGTGGAACGGAAACCCCAATGATGATGTGGGGGATGAAGAACTGGAACCCCAGAAGCACATTCTTAGTTCCAGCTCTGCCACTGGGGGCTGTGTGACCTTCAACAAGGGGGGCAGTCGCTCGCTTGCTCGCATCAGAAAGCTCCCATGACCCCCTTTGGCTTTGGTGTCAGCGAAGGACATCTTTTCATGTCCTTTTTATGAACTTGTAAAAGATCATTGCCTCTGACAAAACCGACCCTCTCTGGGCCTCGTTTTTTATCTGCAGTTGGAGAAAGATGATGCTGGGCAGGGTCTTGGGCACCTTCGTTGTTCTCGGGCCACTTTTGC